>NW_028242968.1:0-664981 GCF_964263255.1 Lissotriton vulgaris
ATTTAATTTCTCCTTAAATGCTCTGCCTATGTGCAAGATGTATGAACCATTGTTGCAGTTGCAAGAAGGCTGGCCTGAAGAATCAGGCCATTTGCAAGCACAAAGTGGCTTTTTCTGATGTTTTAAATCGAAGGTCCGTGAAAGGGGTGTTTGGGTGTACCTTCCAAATACCGAATTGTAGTGGTATGTAGAAATGTTTTTCCACCTTAATGTGGCCCAAAACAATCATACTTCATCACCATCTGAGTGATTGTGGTAACCAAACATGAAACAATAAGGTATCCCGTAAAAACCTCTTCCCCTTTGAGAATGTTTCAAAACAAACATTTTAAGTGCAGGCATTGGTCCTATGTACCACTGCCTATTCAAATAAAATACCAATCAAACAAATACATATATTTTTTTAATGATCCATTTTTCCTTTAATAAATAATATTCAGAATTATTTCTACAGTTCCACAGTTTCAAGGTTGTACTTTCCGGCACAACTTAGCATGATCCTCTCACTCTTTCATGATGTACTGATATATTGTCATTCTGATCTTGGCTGACAGCTGGGGATATAACTCAGTGGTAGAGCATTTGACTGCAGATCAAGAGGTCCCTGGTTCAAATCCGGGTGTCCCCTCATACTATTTTGAATCTGCTGTTTGTAGTTGGGAATTTTCATGAATCCCATTTGGATCATCTTTGACAGAGTCAGTGTTCCCTTGGATGTTACACTTTAATACCATTACAGTGTTGCTGATTAAAACTTGTGAGTAACTGCATTTTTTACACTGGGCTTGGTATTCCCTATGGGAAATTTCTGAAACATCATTGATCTATTTTGGAAGTCGGCTCTACCTTTCACAGCTCTAAACAAAGGGAATGGACTATGAAACCAATTGACAAATTTGTTATACTGTTTGGTGCTCTCTTGAATCGCACTAAAGAAATGGCTTAAAATACTGGGCAGCTATGCAATCAATCTATTTCTCATTACACCTGTGTCCTCAGTCTTACATATATTCCATCTCTTCTCTGTCCATACAAAGTATGTGTTTGTTTGAAGCACTTCATTTTTGTGCAACTTAGGAACTATTTAATTTCTCCTTGAAAGCTCTGCCTACGTGCAAGATGTACAAACCCTCGTTGCAGTTGCAAGAAGGCTGGTCTGAAGAATCAGGCCAGTTGCAAGCACAAAGTGGCTTTTTTTGATGTATTAAATTGAAGGTACTTGAAAGGGGTGTTTGGGTGTTCCTTACAAATACTGAATTGTAGTGGTATGTAGAAATGTTTTTCCATCGTAATTTGGCCAAAAAACAATCATACTTCACCACCATCTCGGTGATTGTGGTAACCAATCATCAAATGATAATGTGTCACGTAAAAACCTCTTCCCCTTTAAGAATGTTTCAAAACAATCACTGTATGTAGAGGCATTGGTCCTATGTACCACTGCCTATTCAAATACAATAGCAATGAAACAAAGTAATCCGTTTTATAAATGATACAGATTTCCTTTAATAAATAATATTAACTACTACTTCTCCTGTTCCACAGTTTCAAGCCTGTACTTTCCGGCACAACTTAGCATGATCCTCTCACTCTTTCATGATGTACTGATATTATGTCAGTCTGATTTTACAGAAAAGCTGGGGATATAGCTCAGTGGTAGAGCATTTGACTGCAGATCAAGAGGTACCTGGTTCAAATCCGGGTGTCCCCTCAGACTATTTCGATTCTGTTGTTTGTAGTTGGGACTTTTCATCAATTCCTTTTGGATCATCTTTGACAGAGTCAGTGTTCCCTTGGATATTGCACTTTAATAGCATTACATAGTTTGCTGCTCAAAACCTGTGAGTAAATGGAGTTTTAACACTCGGCTTGGTATTCCCTTTGGGAAATTTCTGAAAGATCATTGATCTATTTTGGAATTTGGCTCTTCCTTTTACAGCACTAAAGAAAGGGAATGGACTATGAAACAAATTGACAAATTTGTTATACTGTTTGGTGCTCTCTTGAATCGCACTAAAGAAATGGCTTAGAATACTGTGCAGCGATGCAGTCAGTCTATTTCTCATTTCACCTGTGTCCTCAGTCTTACATATATTCCACCTTTTCCCTGTGCATTGAAAGTATGTGCTTGTTTGAAGCACTTCATTTTTGTGCAACGTAGGAACTATTTAATTTCTCCTTGAAAGCTCTGCCTACGTGCAAGATGTACAAACCCTCGTTGCAGTTGCAAGAAGGCTGGTCTGAAGAATCAGGCCAGTTGCAAGCACAAAGTGGCTTTTTTTGATGTATTAAATCGAAGGTACTTGAAAGGGGTGTTTGGGTGTTCCTTCCAAATACCGAATTGTAGTGGTATGTAGAAATGTTTTTCCTCCGTAATTTGGCCAAAAAACATTCATACTTCACCACCATCTCAGTTATTGTGGTAACCAATCATCAAATGATAATGTGTCATGTAAAAACCTCTTCCTCTTTAAGAATGTTTCAAAACAATCATTGTATGTAGAGGCATTGGTCTTATGTACCACTGCCTATTCAAATAAAATAGCAATGAAACAAATTAATCTGTTTTTTAAATGATCCAGTTTTACTTTAATAAATAATATTAAGGACTACTTCTCCTGTTCCACAGTTTCAAGCCTGTACTTTCCGGCACAACTTAGCATGATCCTCTCACTCTTTCATGATGTACTGATATTATGTTATTCTAATTTTTCTGAAAAGCTGGGGATATAGCTCAGTGGTAAAGCATTTGACTGCAGATCAAGAGGTCCCTGGTTCAAATCCGGGTGTCCCCTCAGACTATTTTGATTCTGTTGTTTGTAGTTGGGACTTTTCATCAATTCCTTTTGGATCATCTTTGACAGAGTCAGTGTTCCCTTGGATATTGCACTTTAATAGCATTACAGAGTTTGCTGCTCAAAACCTGTGAGTAAATGCAGTTTTAACACTCGGCTTGGTATTCCCTTTGGAAAATTTCTGAAACATCATTGAGCTATTTTGGAATTCGGCTCTTCCTTTTACAGCACTAAAGAAAGGGAATGGACTATGAAACCAATTGTCAAATTTATTATACCGTGTGGTGCTTTCTTGAATCGCACTAAAGAAAAGGCTTAGAATACTGTGCAGCGATGCAGTAAATCTATTTCTCATTTCACCTGTGTCCTCAGTCTTACATATATTACACCTCTTCTCTGTGCATCCAAAGTATGTGTTTGTTTGAAGCACTTCATTTTTGTGCAACGTAGGAACTATTTAATTTCTCCTTAAAAGCTCTGCCTACGTGCAAAATGTACGAACCCTCGTTGCAGTTGCAAGAAGGCTGGTCTGAAGAATCAGGCCATGTGCAAACACAAAGTGGCTTTTTCTGATGTATTAAATCGAAGTTACTTGAAATGGGTGTTTGGGTGTACCTTCCAAATACCGAATTGTAGAGGTATGTAGAAATGTTTTTCCACCGAAATTTGGCCCAAAACAATCATAAGTCACAACCATCTCAGTGATTGTGGTAACCAATCATCAAATGATAAGGTATCACGTAAAAACCTCTTCCCCTTTGAGAATGTTTCAAAACAAAAATGCAGGCATTGGTCCTATGTACCACTGCCTATTCAAATAAAATACCAATCAACCAAATACATATTTATTTTAATGATCCAGTTTTCCTTTAATAAATAATATTAAGAACTACTTCTCCTGTTCCACAGTTTCAAGGTTGTACTTTCTGGCACAACTTAGCATAATCCTTTCACTCTGTTATGATGTACTGATATATTTTCATTCTGATCTTGACAGACAGCTGGGGATATAGCTCAGTGGTAGAGCATTTGACTGCAGATCAAGTGGTCCCTGGTTCAAATCCAGGTGTCCCCTCATACTATTTTGATTCTGGTGTTTGTAGTTGGGAATTTTCATGAATCCCATTTGGATCATCTTTGACAGAGTCGGTGTTCCCTTGGATATTGTACTTTAATAGCATTACAGTGTTTGCTGCTCAAAACCTGTGAGTAAATGCATTTTTTAAACTGGGCTTGGTATTCCCTTTGGGAAATTTCTGAAAGATCATTGATCTATTTTGGAATTTGGCTCTTCCTTTTACAGAACTAAACAGAGGGAATGGACTATGAAACCAATTGACAAATGTGTTATACTGTTTGGTGCTTTTTTGAATAGCACTAAAGAAATGGCTTAGAATACTGTGCAGCTATGCAATCAATCTATTTCTCATTTCACCTGTGTCCTCAGTCTTACATATATTCCACCTTTTCCCTCTGCATCCAAAGTATGTGTTTGTTTGAAGCACTTCATTTTTGTGCAATGTAGGAACTATTTAATTTCTCCTTAAAAGCTCTGCCTACGTGCAAGATGTATGAACCCTCGTTGCAGTTGCAAGAAGGCTGGTCTGAAGAATCAGGCCAGTTGCAAGCACAAAGTGGCTTTTTCTGATGTATTAAATCAAAGGTACGTGAAAAGGGTATATGGGTGTACCTTCCAAATACCGAATTGTCGCGGTATGTAGAAATGTTTTTCCACCGTAATTTGGCCCAAAACAATAATACTTCCCCACCATCTCAGTGATTGTGGTAACCAATCAGCAAATGATAAGGTGCCCCGTAAAAACCTCTTCCCCTTTAAGAATGTTTCAAAACAATCATTGTATGTAGAGGCATTGGTCTTATGTACCACTGCCTATTCAAATATGTAAATGTAAATGTATTTGAGCTTATATAGCGCACAGCTACCCACAAAGGGTTTCCCGGCGCTTGCTTAGGGAACCCGTCCTGGTATTCCCCTGTGAGATAACCCCGGCAGGGTATCCACAAGGTGAAAGCCAGGCATCCCGCCGCGAGGGGCCGTTGTGGAGATTAAGCAAGCTATTGCCCAGAGTCGCAGAGCGTGAACCCGTGAGTCGAGAAGGCACCGGAGCGAGAATTATCGAGTCCGTGGAATTTTTGAACCCAAGACCCGCCGAGGCGGGGAATTGAACCCTGGTCCAGGGCCGATCTCAGCTTCCAGGTCTGCCGCCTCTAACTCCTGAGCCACACTTCTCCACTAAATAAAATAGCAATGAAACAAATAAACCTGTTTTTTAAATGATCCAGTTTTCCTTTAATAAATAATATTAAGGACTACTTCTCCTGTTCCACAGTTTCAAGATGGTACTTTCCAACACAACTTAGCATGATTCTCGCACTCTTTCATGATGTAATGATATTTTGTCATTCTGATTTTACTGAAAAGCTGGGGCTATATCTCAGTGGTAGAGCATTTGACTGCAGATCAAGAGGTCCCTGGTTCAAATCCGGGTGTCCCCTCAGCCTATTTTGATTCTGTTGTTTGTAGTTGGGACTTTTCATAAATTGCATTTGGTTCATCTTTGACAGAGTCAAACAACTGTCTCTTGTATGGTCGCAATTGTACACCCAACAGTCTTGCTGTGACCGCGAATCGTTGCTGACGGAAGGCGGTCCTGAACGTGCAGAACGATCTGACGCGGCTGGTGGTCGAAGTCAGGCGAGCCACCGAGCGGTGTGCGGTGGTTGCTGCGGCTACTCGAGGTTGCGCACGGGTGCTACGGCTACTCCTAGTCCCAGTGTTAGTGCCGTGACCCGGTTGCGACCTGTAGCTGTGAGGCGCTGTGTCCCGTGTCCCGTGGAGGAAGCGGATTAGGACGTGGCGAGACAGCAAAAGACAGGCCAAGTAAGTCACCAAGGGGCGAGCGGTGGTGGTGGTGTTAGCTCTGTGTGCTTGTTGAATCACAACAGCGACGTAGCTACTTTAACAGCTAAGAACCTGCTCCCCCCCCCCAGTGGGTGCAGTTGAGCCCCCCTGTTAACCTTGCTGTTAACCTTGACACAAATCTGCCTGGTCCGCTCCCGGGCCACTCTCCTTCGACCTTTCCCAAGTCTTGGCTTGGTGTGGGTCTTAGTAGGGCCGCCCTCAATCGCTTTTAGTAGCCGCACCTCAGGCCCTAGGTCTCGGTCCCGGCAGCCGGCAGCGCGGCACTCCCGCGCCACCCGGCCTCGCTCTCTGGCCCCTACCACCTCCGGCAGCTCAGCCATTCAGGGCGTCCGCCTGAAGGCCCTCCAAAGTTTCGGTTATGTCCCCTCCACCCCCTCCAGCCCTCTCTGCCCATTGCTACCACTGCTGGTCCCACTGCCCTGATTGCAACTGATGCCGTGACGGCCCCCCCCCCTTTTATTTTTTGTGCGCCCCCACTTGGGGAGCTGCAGCACCGCACTGGGGGGTGCCTAGGAGTAAAAGCAACGACCACAGGCAATAAGTGCAGCTGAGGCCAGTGGGTAGGTGGTCTTGGGCGAGGGGTTGAGCAGGGACCAAGCGTGCAGGGGGGTGCCCACGCGTGCAGCACTGGTCACTGATCGTGTAGTCTTTGACACCACAAGACACCACAAGACAAGACAAGACAAGATTAAATAAGACTAGCAACCCTTCTCCAGAGTTATTCTGGCCCTACACGACCCTTGACTCGACCCTTGACAGGAGCCTGCACTTCCTCTCTGCGCCTTTTGAATCCAACTACAGTATAGCCAGCAACGCGGAGAGTGCCCAAAAGAAGGTCCACCCATCCTAGTTCCCAACCTTACTGGCTTTGAACAGCCCCGCTCAATAACAGACGCTATGAGATCTGGGAAAATAAGAAAAGTCCCCTCATCACTAAAACGGAAGAGACACAAACAGTTGACAACAGATGTGGAGTGCTCACCAGACAATTACACAAGTTCACCGACTGCGACGGACACTCAGAAGGTTCCTAAATCACCACCAAACGAACGGCAACACACAAACAATAGGAGCCCGTACACCAATGGCACTCCATCTCTGATCGGTCCAAAATCCTTCAGCCTTTTGGACTATTTCAAAAAAGCCCCGGGCGGTGCCAGTTTCGCCTCTGTCTTTCAACCTTCAGAGGCAACCAAGCCTTCGACGCCGATCCATCCGCAGAGCCAAGCACACTCTTGTCACAAACATTGCCTACTTCCATCAACAAGCCTGCCCTAGCCCCGGATGTATTCTTCTTTGGGTCTCTCTCCGCCGATCAGAACATCGGGCTGGAGGGCACTGTGAGGGTCACCCAAATCCCCCTATCAAGCGAACAACTTTCTTTAAGTCAGCCTCCCCCCTCCATGACATGCATAAACAAGAGGTTACCCCCAGCCATTTCCATTTCCATTTTATTGCATTTGCATCGCGCATAAATCACCCGAAGGTCTCAGAGCGCTAGCAGGCAAAGGAACCTCATGTCCATCGAACCCAAGAGAGCAGGGGGAGCTCATCTGGCTAAAAAAGCCATGTTTTTAGCTGTCTTCGGAACTTCACATGATCAGGCTCTAGCCTGATCTGAATGGGGAGAGAGTTCCAGGCTTCGGGGGCGGTTTTACTGAAAGCTCTGTCACCATTTCTGACTGTCCGAACTCTAGGTACAGAGAGAAGGGCCTTGCTGGAAGAGCGTAGTGTTCTGACTAGGATGTGGGCCTTGAGCTTGTGTTCAAGATAAACAGGTCTATGACCATTTACAGATTTATGGACTAGGCAGCATAATTTAAACTTTATGCGCTTTTGTATGGGTAGCCAGTGCAAAGTCCGAAGGCAGGAGGCTGAGGGGGTGCGAGGGGGTAGATCAAGTACTAGCCTGGCGGCGGTGTTTTGAAGGACCTGCAGTCAATTCAGACGTGTGTTGAGTTAATGGCTGAGAAAAGAGCATTTCCATAGTCTATCCTGTTAACAATAAGCCTTAGACTAGGGGCATACGTGCTGAAAGGGGGATCCATTTGAAGATCTTCCTCAAACTGCGCATCAGGCCGTAACTGGTGCCCACGGTTTTTCTGATGGGCTCAGACATGGTTAACTTATCATCCATGATTACTCCAAGATTCCTGACAGAGGGCTTGGGGGCTGGGCAGGGACCGAGGGAAGCTGGCCACCTGTCTGGCGACCTGATTTTGTCTGCTTTGCCGAACAACAAGACCTCTGTCTTTCCTGCGTTCATCATGAGGTAATTCTTGGTCATCCATTCTTGTATGCTGACCATACAGTTTTTGAACCTCCTTTTTGTGTCGTCAGGGTTCTGATTGATGGTGATGAGGATTTGAGTATCGTCGGCATAAGATACGGTTCCAAAATCATGTGCTCTAATGACCTTCGCAAGGGGGAAGAGATATAGATTAAAAAGGGTCGGGCTCAATATAGATGCCTGTGGAACACCCTTGTCATTGTCATGTAAAAATGGAAGAGTGCAAGCCTATCTGGACCCTGGACCGCCTGTTGCCGAGATAGCTTGTCAGCCATTGAAGTGCGGCGCCTTCGACACGAACCTCCGCAAGGCGCTCTAGCAGAACGCGATGCGAGAAGGTGTCGAAGGCCGCAGAAAGGTCCAGCAAGATCAATATAGCCGATTGTTTGGAGTCCAAGGACAGTCTTATATTGTCCACGACTACCCTCAGTGAGTTTACCTCATAGCCTAAGCCCCCAAGTTCTGCAACCATTAAAATCGGAGAACCCATCAACACCCCTTCCTCAAAATTTCGCCGTGCACAGGGAGGCTACTCCAGTGTCTCACTCCCATCTAATTTTCCCTCAAATTCATGCACAAAGGGACTCTGCAACTAACTTCGACATATTTAGTCCCCCCTTATTACATACTCAAAATCCATCAGAGGGGAGGCCTGACCTAACAAACTGCACACAACGTCTACACTCACCATCAGCAGCAGCAATAATTTCACTAAAATCGACACACAAAAAAACGATCCAACTGACCAACTGTTAGAGGATCTGTCCCTTTTCTTTAAAAACCCTCAAAATTCACCTAATCTTACTCCAAAAATAGAGGCACACCAAGAAGTCCCCATATTAGCGAGTGTCTGGTCGCAATTACTTTAAACCCTTCAATCTACAGTCACGTCCTTAAACTATCACTCAGACAAATTAGATACGCAGGTTGACTCACTGAACACCTTAGCACTCTTCACAGCTGGGATCGATAACAAATTGGACAATCTGAACAATTTAATTATAGGAGCACACTCATCATCAAAACTAGTTCAGTCGGTCTGTTGCTGCTTGCCCATCATTGATTCCCTCTCCTCGCTTCCAGCCTTTTTATCCACTGTCATAACTGAGGTTAAGCAGTTGAAGGGAGGTAGTTCACCTGAATGCCCCGACCAGTTACCCCAAAAACTCATAACTTCGAACATAGAATTACCTAACCCCATGCCCACACCCCCAATTGGGACGCAGTCAATAGGGAAACAAGAATCCCTAACAATTCAGACCGTCCATCAAGACGTCCCTGACTACCTAAAAGGTACCCTCTCCCCAGCAGGGTCGACAGCATTTCTGGACTCAAAAGCCCAATCAGCAAGCGGGCAAACATCCACTTCCAGTACTCGCGCCGATAACCCTGCCGCTGGCCCCAACCCCGAAAAAACCCTCCTCGCCAGCTTTCACGTAGCAAGAGAGAGCGCAAACGCCAGCCCAAACAAAGAAATAATTTAAGAGCAACTCTAACAGTCGACCACCCCCAAACTGTTCCCGTTGTTTGCAAATGTAGCCAATAAAAAAGTCACAAGCGCCCCACAATCGTTATCACCGTTATCAACCCCCAGCCAAAGTCTACCAAAGGCAGCCTCAACCACAGGTGCCAGTCAATAAATTTCTGTCCGTAGTCATGACTCTAATAATACACCTGTTGATGCAGCGACACTGGAGCCCCAGCCTGCCCCCAAAACTTTGAGGGTCACATCGAACGCACCAACCACATCAATGACCATACTCACGACAACACAACCTCAACCACCTTCTCCTCTAGTTTACCCTTGTTGGGATTAACAAATACCGGTCTAAACTTTACAAAAGTAATCTATAACACGAAATCAAACTTACCTACAAAAATGCAGACACAGAGGCTACGCCCACGAAACCCCTCCAAACTCCAACAGGGTTTATCCGCAGGATCCCCCATTGACAAACTAGCTCAGCCCAACCTACGTCCAAGCAGCAACGGTGCCAAACGTGACCCAAAGGGCTCCAAATTACTATTTGCCCCTGAATACAAATCAAAAGGTAGGTATGATACACTCAACAGATCAAATATAATAAAACTTGCAAATTGTTCCCCGGGCTTTGAGGCCCTTATAACGAACGATATAGAGTCCATCGAATTTCTCCCACCATGAGGCACACAACCCTCTGAGGTAACTTTGGTGTCATTTAGGTCCAACTTCTGGGCTTGAGCATTTTTAGAATACAAAGCCACTTTCCGGGAATGGAGCATCAAAATCTACCCTTTCACCACCCCAGATTACCCCACAGCGCTATTAAATCAGCCAGTCACCCAGCTAAAAGCTGAATCCCCCAGAACCGGGGTCAAATCTATACCATACTCAATTTTAAACAAGCATTGGAAATGCAATAGGTCTCGCATTAGGAAAGTTTGAGCTATTGGTATTGTAAATGACACTTTTTTTATTTATGTGTTGGTTTTGAAAGTAGCAAAATTAATAGCTTTGTCAGTTACAAAGTCAATAGTTTTAACTTTTGCAAATGTGACACCTATAGCATTTGTAATGCAATGTGTGTTGTATTTACGTGACTTAGATGTATTGATATTACAAATAACAATGGCTTTTAATTTTGTAAATAATTAATACTTAAATAAAAGTTATTGTAATTTATAATGGCAATAGCTTAAACGTTTGTAAATAACTTTTGTGATGTTCAGTGTATTTTATTGTGACGAAAATCCAAGAACATTGCATTTGCACCTAAACACACACAGAGCCACACACATATAGATGTGGTGGTGGTGGATCTGGGGCATATGGTGGTGGTGGATGTGGTGGTGGATGTGGTGGATGCGATGGTGGTGGATGTGGTGGATGCGGTGGTGGTGGATGTGGTGGATGTGGTGGTGGTGGATGTCATGGTGGATGTGGAGGTGATGGTGGATGTGGTGGTGGTGGATGTGATGGTGGATGCGGTGGTGGTGGATGCGGTGGATGTGGTGATGGTGGATGTGGTGGTGGATGTGGTGGTGGTGGTGGATGGGGTGGTGGTTGTGGTGGATATGGTGGTGGATGTAGTGGTGGTGGGTGTGGTGGTGGTGGTGGATGCGGTGGTGGTGGATGCGGTGGTGGTGGTGGTGGATGCAGTGGTGGTGGATGCGCTGGTGGTGGATGTGGTGGATGTGGTTGTGGTGGATGTCATGGTGGATGTGGAGGTGATGGTGGATGTGGAGGTGATGGTGGATGTGGTGGAAGTGGTGGATGTGGAAGTGGTGGATGTGGATGCGGTGGTGGTGGATGTGGCGGTGGTGGATGTGGCGGTGGTGGATGTGGCGGTGGTGGATGTGGCGGTGGTGGATGTGGCGGTAGTGGATGTGGTGGTGGATGTGGCGGTGGATGTGGCAGTGGATGTGGCGGTGGATGCGGATGTGGAGGTGATGGTGGATGTGGTGGTGGTGGTGGATGTGATGGTGGATGTGATGGTGGATGTGGTGGTGATGGTGGGTGTGATGGTGGACATGGTGGTGGTGGGTGATGTGGTGTTGGATGTGATGGTGGATGTGGTGGTGATGGTGGATGTGGTGGTGTATGCGGTGGATGTGGTGGTGGATGCTGTGGATGTGGTGGATGCGGTGGTGGATGCAGTGGTGGTGGTAGTGGTGGCTGGGGTGGTGGTGGTAGTGGATGTGATGGTGGATGTGGTGGTGGTGGTGGTGGTGGATGTGATGGTGGATGTGGTGGTGGATGCGGTGGTGGTGTATGCGGTGGATGTGGTGGTGGATGCGGTGTTGGTGGTGGATGCGGTGGTGGTGGTGGATGGGGTGCTGGATGTGGTGGTGGATGTGGTGGTGGTGGTGGTGGTGGTGGATGCGGTGGCGGTGGATGCGGTGGTGGTGGATGTGGTGGTGGATGTGGCGGTGGATGTGGAGGTGATGGTGGATGTGGTGGTGGTGGTGGTGGTGGATGGGATGGTGGTTGTGGTGGATGGGGTGGTGGTTGTGGTGGATGTGGTGGTGGATGCGGTGGTGGTGGTGGATGCGGTGGTGTTGGATGTGGTGGTGGGTGTGGCGGTGGATGTCATGGTGGATGTGGAGGTGATGGTGGATGTGGTGGTGGATGTGATGGTGGATGTGGTGGTGGTGGTGGATGGGCTGGTGGTTGTGGTGGTTGTGGTGGATGTGGTGGTGGATGTAGTGGTGATGGGTGTGGTGGATGCGGTGGTGGTGGTGGATGCGGTGGTGGTGGTGGATGCGGTGGTGGTGGTGTTGGATGTGGTGGTGGATGTGGCGGTGGATGTCATGGTGGATGTGGAGGTGATGGTGGATGTGGTGGTGGATGTGGTGGTGATGGTGGATGCGGTGGTGGTGGTGGATGCGGTGGTGGATGGAGTGGTGGATGTGGTGGTGGATGTAGTGGTGGTGGTGGAGGTGGAAGTGGTGGTGGATGTGGTGGTGGAAGTGGTGGTGGATGTGGCGGTGGTGGATGTGATGGTGGTGGATGTGGTGGTGGATGTGGCGGTGGATGTCATGGTGGATGTGATGGTGGATGTGGTGGTGGATGTGGTGGTGGATGTGGCGGTGGATGTCATGGTGGATGTGATGGTGGATGTGGTGGTGGATGTGGTGGTGGTGGTGGATGTGATGGTGGATGTGGTGGTGATGGTGGATGTGGTGGTGGATGCGGTGGATGTGGTGGATGCAGTGGATGTGGTGGATGCGGTGGTGGTGGTAGCGGTGGATGGGGTGGTGGTTGTAGTGGATGTGTTGGTGGATGTAGTGGATGTGGTGGATGCGGTGGTGGTGGATGTGGTGGATGCGGTGGTGGTGGATGTGGTGGATGTGGTGGTGGTGGATGTCATGGTGGATGTGGAGGTGATGGTGGATGTGGTGGTGGTGGATGTGATGGTGGATGCGGTGGTGGTGGATGCGGTGGATGTGGTGATGGTGGATGCGGTGGTGGATGTGGTGGTGGTGGTGGATGGGGTGGTGGTTGTGGTGGATGTGGTGGTGGATGTAGTGGTGGTGGGTGTGGTGGTGGTGGTGGATGCGGTGGTGGTGGTGGTGGATGCAGTGGTGGTGGATGCAGTGGTGGTGGATGTGGTGGATGTGGTGGTGGTGGATGTCATGGTGGATGTGGAGGTGATGGTGGATGTGGAGGTGATGGTGGATGTGGTAATGGTGGTGGTGATGGTGGATGTGGTGGATGTGATGGTGGATGCGGTGGATGTGGTGGTGGATGCGGTGGTGGTGGTGGATGCGGTGGTGGTGGATGGGGTGGTGGTGGATGTGGTGGTGGATGTAGTGGTGGTGGGGGTGGTGGTGGTGGATGCAGTGGTGGTGGTGGATGCAGTGGTGGTGGTGAAAGTGGTGGTGGATGTGGTGGTGGATGTGGTGGTGGTCTCTTGTATGGTCGCAATTGTACACCCAACAGTCTTGCTGTGACCGCGAATCGTTGCTGACGGAAGGCGGTCCTGAACGTGCGGAACGATCTGACGCGGCTGGTGGTCGAAGTCAGGCGAGCCACCGAGCGGTGTGCGGTGGTTGCTGCGGCTGCTCGAGGTTGCGCACGGGTGCTACGGCTACTCCTAGTCCCAGTGTTGGTGCCGTGACCCGGTTGCGACCTGTAGCTGTGAGGCGCTGTGTCCCGTGGCCCGTGGAGGAAGCGGATTAGGACGTGGCGAGACAGCGAAAGACAGGCCAAGTAAGTCACCAAGGGGCGAGCGGTGGTGGTGGTGTTAGCTCTGTGTGCTTGTTGAATCACAACAGCGACATAGCTACTCTAACAGCTAAGACCCTGCTCCCCCCAGTGGGTGCATTTGAGCCCCCCTGTTAACCTTGCTGTTAACCATGCCACAAATCTGCCTGGTCCGCTCCCGGGCCACTCTCCTTCGACCTTTCCCAAGTCTTGGCTTGGTGTGGGTCTTAGTAGGGCCGCCCTCAATCGCTTTTAGCAGCCGCACCTCAGGCCCTAGGTCTCGGTCCCGGCAGCCGGCAGCCCTGCACTCCCGCGCCACCCGGCCTCGCTCTCTGGCCCCTACCACCTCCGGCAGCTCAGCCATTCAAGGCGCCGCCTGAAGGCCCTCCAAAGTTTCGGTTATGTCCCCTCCACCCCCTCCAGCCCTCTCTGCCCATTGCTACCACTGCTGGTCCCACTGCCCTGATTGCAACTGATGCCGTGACGGCCCCCCCTTTTATTTTTTGTGCGCCCCCACTTGGGGAGCTGCAGCACCACACCAGGGGGTGCCTAGGAGTAAAAGCAACGACCACAGGCAATAAGTGCAGCTGAGGCCAGTGGGTAGGTGGTCTTGGGCGAGGGGTTGAGCAGGGACCAAGCGTGCAGGGGGGTGCCCACGCGTGCAGCACTGGTCACTGATCGTGTAGTCTTTGACACCGCAAGACACCACAAGACAAGACAAGACAAGATTAAATAAGACTAGCAACCCTTCTCCAGAGTTATTCTGGCCCTACACGGCCCTTGACTCGACCCTTGACAGGAGCCTGCACTTCCTCTCTGCGCCTTTTGAATCCAACTACAGTATAGCCAGCAACGCGGAGAGCGCCCAAAAGAAGGTCCACCCATCCTAGTTCCCAACCTTACTGGCTTTGAACAGCCCCGCTCAATAACAGACGCTATGAGATCTGGGAAAATAAGAAAAGTCCCCTCATCACTAAAACGGAAGAAACACAAACAGTTGACAACAGATGTGGAGTGCTCACCAGACAATTACACAAGTTCACCGACTGCGACGGACACTCAGAAGGTTCCTAAATCACCACCAAACGAACGGCAACACACAAACAATAGGAGCCCGTACACCAATGGCACTCCATCTCTGATCGGTCCAAAATCCTTCAGCCTTTTGGACTATTTCAAAAAAGCCCCGGGCGGTGCCACTTTCGCCTCTGTCTTTCAACCTTCAGAGGCAACCAAGCCCCGCGACGCCGATCCATCCGCAGAGCCAAGCACACTCTTGTCACAAACATTGCCTACTTCCATCAACAAGCCTGCCCTAGCCCCGGATGTATTCTTCTTTGGGTCTCTCTCCGCCGATCAGAACATCGGGCTGGAGGGCACTGTGAGGGTCACCCAAATCCCCCTATCAAGCGAACAACTTTCTTTAAGTCAGCCTCCCCCCTCCATGACATGCATAACCAAGAGGTTACCCCCAGCCATTTCCATTTCCATTTTATTGCATTTGTATCGCGCATAAATCACCCGAAGGTCTCAGAGCGCTAGCAGGCAAAGGAACCTCATGTCCATCGAACCCAAGAGAGCAGGGGGAGCTCATCTGGCTAAAAAAGCCATGTTTTTAGCTGTCTTCGGAACTTCACATGATCAGGCTCTAGCCTGATCTGAATGGGGAGAGAGTTCCAGGCTTCGGGGGCGGTTTTACTGAAAGCTCTGTCACCATTTCAGACTGTCCAAACTCTAGGTACAGAGAGAAGGGCCTTGCTGGAAGAGCGTAGTGTTCTGACTGGGATGTGGGCCTTGAGCTTGTGTTCAAGATAAACAGGTCTATGACCATTTACAGATTTATGGACTAGGCAGCATAATTTAAACTTTATGCGTTTTTGTATGGGTAGCCAGTGCAAAGTCCGAAGGCAGGAGGCTGAGGGGGTGCGAGGGGGTAGATCAAGTACTAGCCTGGCGGTGGTGTTTTGAAGGACCTGCAGTCGATTCAGACGTGTGTTGAGTTAATGGCTGAGAAAAGAGCATTTCCATAGTCTATCCTGTTAACAATAAGCCTTAGACTAGGGGCATACGTGCTGAAAGGGGGATCCATTTGAAGATCTTCCTCAAACTGCGCATCAGGCCGTAACTGGTGCCCACGGTTTTTCTGATGGGCTCAGACATGGTTAACTTATCATCCATGATTACTCCAAGATTCCTGACAGAGGGCTTGGGGGCTGGGCGGGGACCGAGGGAAGCTGGCCACCAGTCTGGCGACCTGATTTTGTCTGCTTTGCCGAACAACATGACCTCTGTCTTTCCTGCGTTCATCATGAGGTAATTCCTGGTCATCCATTCTTGTATGCTGACCATACAGTTTTTGAACCTCCTTTTTGTGTCGTCAGGGTTCTGATTGATGGTGATGAGGATTTGAGTATCGTCGGCATAAGATACGGTTCCAAAATCATGTGCTCTAATGACCTTCGCAAGGGGGAAGACATATAGATTAAAAAGGGTCGGGCTCAATATAGATGCCTGTGGAACACCCTTGTCATTGTCATGGAAAATGGAAGAGTGCAAGCCTATCTGGACCCTGGACCGCCTGTTGCCGAGATAGCTTGTCAGCCATTGAAGTGCGGCGCCTTCGACACCAACCTCCGCAAGGCGCTCTAGCAGAACGCGATGCGAGAAGGTGTTGAAGGCCGCAGAAAGGTCCAGCAAGATCAATATAGCCGATTGTTTGGAGTCCAAGGACAGTCTTATATTGTCCACGACTACCCTCAGTGAGTTTACCTCACAGCCTAAGCCCCCAAGTTCTGCAACCATTAAAATCGGAGAACCCATCAACACCCCTTCCTCAAAATTTCGCCGTGCACAGGGAGGCTACTCCAGTGTCTCACTCCCATCTAATTTTCCCTCAAATTCATGCACAAAGGGACTCTGCAACTAACTTCGACATATTTAGTCCCCCCTTATTACATACTCAAAATCCATCAGAGGGGAGGCCTGACCTAACAAACTGCACACAACGTCTACACTCACCATCAGCAGTAGCAATAATTTCACTAAAATCGACACACAAAAAAACGATCCAACTGACCAACAGTTAGAGGATCTGTCCCTTTTCTTTAAAAACCCTTAAAATTCACCTAATCTTACTCCAAAAATAGAGGCACACCAAGAAGTCCCCATATTAGCGAGTGTCTGGTCGCAATTACTTCAAACCCTTCAATCGACAGTCACGTCCTTAAACTATCACTCAGACAAATTAGATACGCAGGTTGACTCACTGAACACCTTAGCACTCTTCACAGCTGGGATAGATAACAAATTGTACAATCTGAACAATTTAATTATAGGAGCACAATCATCATCAAAACTAGTTCAGTCGGTCTGTTGCTGCTTGCCCATCATTGATTCCCTCTCCTCGCTTCCAGCCTTTTTATCTACTGTCATAACTGAGGTTAAGCAGTTGAAGGGAGGTAGTTCACCTGAATGCCCCCACCAGTTACCCCCAAAACTCATAACTTCGAACATAGAATTACCTAACCCCATGCCCACACCCCCAATTGGGACGCAGTCAATAGGGAAACAAGAATCCCTAACAATTCAGACCATCCATCAAGACGTCCCTGACTACCTAAAAGGTACCCTCTCCCCAGCAGGGTCGACAGCATTTCTGGACTCAAAAGCCCAATCAGCACGCGGGCAAACATCCACTTCCAGTACTCGCGCCGATAACCCTGCCGCTGGCCCCAACCCCGAAAAAACCCTCCTCGCCAGCTTTCACGTAGCAAGAGAGAGCGCAAACGCCAGCCCAAACAAAGAAATAAATTAAGAGCAACTCTAACAGTCGACCACCCCCAAACTGTTCCCGTTGTTTGCAAATGTAGCCAATAAAAAAGTCACAAGCGCCCCACAATCGTTATCACCATTATCAACCCCCAGCCAAAGTCTACCAAAGGCAGCCTCAACCACAGGTGCCAGTCAATAAATTTCTGTCCGTAGTCATGACTCTAATAATACACCTGTTGATGCAGCGACACTGGAGCCCCAGCCTGCCCCCGAAACTTTGAGGGTCACATCGAACGCACCAACCACATCAATGACCATACTCACGACAACACAACCTCAACTGCCTTCTCCCTCTAGTTTACCCTTGTTGGGATTAACAAATACCGGTCTAAACCTTACAAAAGTAATCTATAACACGAAATCAAACTTACCTACAAAAATGCAGACACAGAGGCTACGCCCACGAAACCCCTCCAAACTCCAACAGGGTTTATCCGCAGGATCCCCCATTGACAAACTAGCTCAGCCCAACCTACGTCCAAGCAGCAACGGTGCCAAACGTGACCCAAAGGGCTCCAAATTACTATTTGCCCCTGAATACAAATCAAAAGGTAGGTATGATACACTCAACAGATCAAATATAATAAAACTTACAAATTGTTCCCCGGGCTTTGAGGCCCTTATAACGAACGATATAGAGTCCATCGAATTTCTCCCACCATGAGGCACACAACCCTCTGAGGTAACTTTGGTGTCATTTAGGTCCAACTCCTGGGCTTGAGCATTGTTAGAATACAAAGCCACTTTCCGGGAATGGGGCATCAAAATCTACCCTTTCACCACCCCAGATTACCCCACAGCGCTATTAAATCAGCCAGTCACCCAGCTAAAAGCTGAATCCCCCAGAACCGGGGTCAAATCTATACCATACTCAATTTTAAACAAGCATTGTAAATGCAATAGGTCTCGCATTAGGAAAGTTTGAGCTATTGGTATTGTAAATGACACTTTTTTTTATTTATGTGTTGGTTTTGAAAGTAGCAACATTAATAGCTTTGTCAGTTACAATGTCAATAGTTTTAACTTTTGCAAATGTGACACCTATAGCATTTGTAATGCAATGTGTGTTGTATTTACGTGACTTAGATGTATTGATATTACAAATAACAATGGCTTTTAATTTTGTAAATAATTAATACTTAAATAAAAGTTATTGTAATTTATAATGGCAATAGCTTAAACGTTTGTAAATAACTTTTGTGAAGATTATGTTCAGTGTATTTTATTGTGACGAAAATCCAAGAACATTGCATTTGCACCTAAACACACACAGAGCCACACACATATAGATGTGGTGGTGGTGGATCTGGGGGATATGGTGGTGGTGGATGTGGTGGTGGATGTGGTGGATGCGGTGGTGGTGGATGTGGTGGATGCGGTGGTGGTGGATGTGGTGGATGTGGTGGTGGTGGATGTCATGGTGGATGTGGAGGTGATGGTGGATGTGGTGGTGGTGGATGTGATGGTGGATGCGGTGGTGGTGGATGCGGTGGATGTGGTGATGGTGGATGCGGTGGTGGATGTGGTGGTGGTGGTGGATGGGGTGGTGGTTGTGGTGGATGTGGTGGTGGATGTAGTGGTGGTGGGTGTGGTGGTGGTGGTGGATGCAGTGGTGGTGGATGCGGTGGTGGTGGTGGTGGATGCAGTGGTGGTGGATGCGGTGGTGGTGGATGTGGTGGATGTGGTGGTGGTGGATGTCATGGTGGATGTGGAGGTGATGGTGGATGTGGAGGTGATGGTGGATGTGGTGGAAGTGGTGGATGTGGAAGTGGTGGATGTGGATGCGGTGGTGGTGGATGTGGTGGTGGTGGATGTGGCGGTGGTGGATGTGGCGGTGGTGGATGTGGCGGTGGTGGATGTGGCGGTAGTGGATGTGGTGGTGGATGTGGCAGTGGATGTGGCGGTGGATGTGGCAGTGGATGTGGCGGTGGATGCGGATGTGGAGGTGATGGTGGATGTGGTGGTGGTGGTGGATGTGATGGTGGATGTGATGGTGGACGTGGTGGTGATGGTGGGTGTGATGGTGGACATGGTGGTGGTGATGGATGTGGTGGTGGATGTGGTGTTGGATGTGGTGGTGGTGGATGCAGTGGATGTGGTGGATGCGGAGGTGGTGGTGGATGCGGTGGGGGTGGTAGTGGTGGATAGGGTGGTGGTTGTATTGGGTGTAGTGGTGGTGGTGGTGGATGCCGTGGTGGTGGATGCGGTGGTGGTGGATGTCATGGTGGATGTGGAGGTGATGGTGGATGTGGTGGTGGTGGTGGTGATGGTGGATGTGGTGGTGGTGGTGGATGTGGTGGTGATGGTGGATGTGGTGGTGGATGCGGTGGTGGTGGATGCGTTGGTTGATGAGGTGGTGGTGGTGGATGAGGTGGTGGTGGTGGATGTGGTGGTGGATGCGGTGGTGGTTGTGGTGGATGTGGTTGGATGTGTTGGTGGTGGTGGATGTGGCAGTGGTGGATGTGATGGTGGTGGATGTGACGGTGGTGGATGTGGTGGTGGATGTGGCAGTGGATGTGGTGGTGGTGGATGAGGTGGTGGTGGATGAGGTGGTGGTGGTGGATGCGGTGGTGGTTGTGGTGGATGTGGTTGGATGTGGTGGTGGTGGTGGATGTGGCGGTGGTGGATGTGATGGTGGTGGATGTGGCGGTGGTGGATGTGATGGTGGTGGATGTGGTGGTGGTGGATTAGGTGGTGGATGTGGCGGTGGATGTGGTGGATGTGATGGTGGATGTGGTGGTGGTGATGGATGTGATGGTGGATGTGATGGTGGATGTGGTGGTTATGGTGGATGTGGTGGTGTATGCGGTGGATGTGGTGGTGGATGCTGTGGATGTGGTGGATGCGGTGGTGGATGCAGTGGTGTTGGTAGTGGTGGATGGGGTGGTGGTGGTAGTGGATGTGATGGTGGATGTGGTGGTGGTGGTGGATGTGTTGGTGGATGTGGTGGTGGATGCGGTGGTGGTGTATGCGGTGGATGTGGTGGTGGATGCGGTGTTGGTGGTGGATGCGGTGGTGGTGGTGGATGGGGTGGTGGATGTGGTGGTGGATGTGGTGGTGGTGGTGGTGGATGCGGTGGTGGTGGATGCGGTGGTGGTGGTGGATGTGGTGGTGGATGTGGCGGTGGATGTGGAGGTGATGGTGGATGTGGTGGTGGTGGTGTTGGATCATGGGATGGTGGTTGTGGTGGATGGGGTGGTGGTTGTGATGGATGTGGTGGTGGATGCGGTGGTGGTGGTGGATGCGGTGGTGTTGGATGTGGTGGTGGGTGTGGCGGAGGATGTCATGGTGGATGTGGAGGTGATGGTGGATGTGGTGGTGGATGTGGTGGTGGTGGTGGATGGGCTGGTGGTTGTGGTGGTTGTGGTGGATGTGGTGGTGGATGTAGTGGTGGTGGGTGTGGTGGTGGTGGTGGATGCGGTGGTGGTGGTGGATGCGGTGGTGGTGGTGGATGTGGCGGTGGATGTCATGGTGGATGTGGAGGTGATGGTGGATATGGTGGTGGTGGTGGATGTGGTGGTGATGGTGGATGCGGTGGTGGTGGTGGATGCGGTGGTGGATGGGGTGGTGGATGTGGTGGTGGATGTAGTGGTGGTGGTGGTGGTGGAAGTGGTGGTGGATGTGGTGGTGGAAGTGGTGGTGGATGTGGCGGTGGTGGATGTGATGGTGGTGGATGGGGTGGTGGATGTGGCGGTGGATGTCATGGTGGATGTGGAGGTGATGGTGGATGTGGTGGTGGATGTGGTGGTGGTGGTGGATGTGATGGTGGATGTGGTGGTGATGGTGGATGTGGTGGTGGATGCGGTGGATGTGGTGGATGCAGTGGATGTGGTGGATGCGGTGGTGGTGGTAGTGGTGGATGGGGTGGTGGTTGTAGTGGATGTGTTGGTGGATGTAGTGGATGTGGTGGATGCGGTGGTGGTGGATGTGGTGGATGCGGTGGTGGTGGATGTGGTGGATGTGTTGGTGGTGGATGTCATGGTGGATGTGGAGGTGATGGTGGATGTGGTGGTGGTGGATGTGATGGTGGATGCGGTGGTGGTGGATGCGGTGGATGTGGTGATGGTGGATGCAGTGGTGGATGTGGTGGTGGTGGTGGATGGGGTGGTGGTTGTGGTGGATGTGGTGGTGGATGTAGTGGTGGTGGGTGTGGTGGTGGTGGATGCGGTGGTGGTGGATGCGGTGGTGGTGGATGAAGTGGTGGTGGATGCGGTGGTGGTGGATGTGGTGGATGTGGTGGTGGTGGATGTCATGGTGGATGTGGAGGTGATGGTGGATGTGGAGGTGATGGTGGATGTGGTGGTGGTGGTGGTGATGGTGGATGTGGTGGATGTGATGGTGGATGCAGTGGATGTGGTGGTGGATGCGGTGGTGGTGGTGGATGCGGTGGTGGTGGATGGGGTGGTGGTGGATGTGGTGGTGGATGTAGTGGTGGTGGGGGTGGTGGTGGTGGATGCGGTGGTGGTGGTGGATGCAGTGGTGGTGGTGAAAGTGGTGGTGGATGCAGTGGTGGTGGTGGTGGTGGTGGATGTGGAGGTGATGGTGGATGTGGTGGTGGATGTGGTGGTGGATGGGGTGGTGGTTGTGGTGGATGTGGTGGTGGATGTAGTGGTGGTTGTTGTGGTGGTGGTGGTGGATGCGGTGGTGGTGGTGGATGCGGTGGTTTTGGATGTGGTGGTGGTGGATGTGGCGGTGGATGTCATGGTGGATGTGGAGGTGATGGTGGATGTGGTGGTGGATGTGAAGGTGATGGTGTATGTGGTGGTGGATGTGGTGGTGGTGGTTGTCATGGTGGATGTGGAGGTGATGGTGGATGTGGAGGTGATGGTGGATGTGGTGGTGGTGGTGGTGATGGTGGATGTGGTGGATGTGATGGTGGATGCGATGGATGTGGTGGTGGATGCGGTGGTGGTGGATGTGGTGGTGGATGTAGTGGTGGTGGGGGTGGTGGTGGTGGATGCGGTGGTGGTGGTGGATGCAGTGGTGGTGGTGGGAGTGGTGGTGGATGTGGTGGTGGATGTGGCGGTGGTGGATGTGGCGGTGGTGGATGTGGAGGTGATGGTGGATGTGGTGGTGGATGTGGTGGTGGATGGGGTGGCGGTTGTGGTGGATGTGGTGGTGGATGTAGTGGTGGTGGTGGATGCGGTGGTGGTGGTGGATGCGGTGGTGTTGGATGTGGTGGTGGTGGATGTGGCGGTGGATGTCATGGTGGATGTGGAGGTGATGGTGGATGTGGTGGTGATGGTGGATGTGGTGGTGGATGCGGTGGTGGTGGATGCGTTGGATGTGGTGATGGTGGATGCGGTGGTGGTGGTGGATGCGGTGGTGGTGGTGGATGTGGTGGTGGTTGTGGTGGATGTGGTGGTGGATGTAGTGGTGGTGGTGGTGGATGTGGTGGTGGTGGATGCGGTGGTGGTGGAAGTGGTGGTGGATGTGGTGGTGGTGGATGCGGTGGAAGTGGTGGTGGATGTGGTGGTGGATGTGGCGGTGGTGGATGTGGTGGTGGATGTGGCGGTGGATGTCATGGTGGATGTGGAGGTGATGGTGGATGTGGTGGTGGTGGTGGTGGATGTGATGGTGGATGTGGTGGATGTGGTGGTGGATGCGGTGGATGTGGTGGATGCGGTGGTGGATGCGGTGGTAGTGGTGGATGGGGTGGTGGTTGTAGTGGATGTGGTGGTGGATGTAGTGGTGGTGGGTGTGGTGGTGGTAGTGGATGCGGTGGATGTCATGTTTTTGTAGGCTCACAGCCAATTGATGAATATATCTACTCGGCAATAACTGCTTTAAATGGGTCTGTCACTCTTTTCTCATTAAAGAGAAAAATGATTCTTCCCATCACACTGCATTAAATAAAAATTAGCAACTGGAAAAATGTGGTATTCTTCAGGATATGAGACACGACCAGAAAGCTTAAAAAAAATACTGGACTCAGGTAAAAAAAAATTAAAATAAACTTCAAAGCAGCAGATGTACTTTATCGAAAGTTAATACTAAAAGTTAGTATCTGCTCGGTTCCTGGAACTTATACCCAACTACGGCCTGGAAACATAAATATAAATAAATATTTCCTAACAGCATAAAAGAAAACACTTGCAGAAATAATGCAAATTCATTTTCAGTGGCTGTGCATACAGTAAAACACTGAATTTAAAAGACCGACAATGAAACGTGTATGCCTAATTTAATGCAAGTAGCCAACTGCTACCACACTAACAATTATTACTAACTTGTAGCTGCGATAATGGTTAGACTTTGATAAAGATGCTGGGACTAAGTGCACGAATGTTTGTAAAATAGTACACTTCATCTAGAGCTGCCAACAGCCCACACTGGCACAACTCTTTTATATGGTAATAACATCTGCATTTGTAGTACACAGCACAGAAACTGCAACGCTAGAGCACAGCTCTTGGGTATAAATATTGCATAGTGTTGAGGTCAACGCTCTATAAACAAGAAAAGTAAAAAAAAAAAAAAAACGAAAAAAGCGAGAGACGGCCTGTGGCCGTCAAAGTGAAAGTACGAGGAGAAATGCGACATGGCGGGCAGGGGAGGGGGCGGAGCGGGGAGAGCAGCATGAGGGTGTGAAGCAGCAGGGGCCTGAGACGCGGCCGAGAAGTTATGATGCAGGTTAAGACGGAGGTCCCAGTACAGGCACAAAAGTGTATGTCAACAGTTTGGACAGGTCCTAGTACTACAATAGGTGGGGGGTGTGCATGTCAGATCAGTTTTGGGACAGAGCTGCGTGTGCTCAAATTACTTTATCAGCATCGTTCAAGGAACGCCCACCGAGACGTACCTGTACTAAGGATGAAAAGACAACGGTTAAAAGGTGCGCATCCTTCTTTTCAAAGACCAGAGCGGGAGGCAAAGTGTGTGCGCGAGCAGGGGGTAGAATGCATATAAATGCACCCGCCCTGACAAGTAAAACGCTGCGCCAAAGGGAAGCAATTTGTGGCTCGAATGGGTGCAGGGCTGCCGGCGTATGGTTAAGGGGATGGAGACGAGAAGGGGGAGATTGAAAATATGCACGACACCGTAAAGGCAAAAGGAAGACTAAGACTAACAAAGAAAACAAACTGAAGACAAGGAAGAGAGAAAGAAAGGATGGAGGCTGAAGGCACGCTGAAGGGCGAGGAAGGCGAGGGAGGGAGGAGAAATGCGAGAAACGTGTGAAGCAGGGGGCGGGGGTAGCGAATACCTTCGAAGTGAAGCTAAGCTTCACTTCAAAGGCTTGTTGGCACAGCGCACGCTGGGGGGTGACTGTGGGAGGGAGGCTGGTGTCTGTGCACGCGCTTTTAATGGCAATGCACATGCGCATTGAGCGAGCTTTCACAGGCACTTCATGGAATCGCCCGATCTCGGTAAGCTCTGTTTAAGCCCCTTTATATCGAGCTCCCGCTCTCAATGTGCATGTGCGCATTGAGATAGGTCGCTCGACCTAAAAATGCCGTAGCAACAACAGAAAAGACTACCAACCTCATGAGTGTAGATCTTAACTCCGACAAAACCCAAGACTGGGGATGGCTTCCAGGAGCAGGAAAACAGACTGACCAAGTGAATCATTTCCTGCATCCTTAAACTCTAAGCACTCCCACCTGCAAATTCCCCAAGCTCCGAGCTAGATCCTCCCTTCACACTGTGCTCATGGAACATTAGTG
Organism: Lissotriton vulgaris; assembly: GCF_964263255.1. NCBI lineage: Eukaryota > Metazoa > Chordata > Amphibia > Caudata > Salamandridae > Lissotriton > Lissotriton vulgaris. The sequence goes on from NW_028242968.1 coordinate 25,211, forward strand.
GTCTCCAACAGAAAATTATCATCCCAGAGACACACTCCTTCATATTCGGGCACACAGTAATTGCTCTTCAAGAAACTTGGGCAACCTGACACTGGCCTGTGACCGGCTTCATTGAATTCTGGAAACCGGCAATTTGAGAATGCCCATATGGGCACCCTTAAGGGGGCCTGTCAATCTATGTCACAAACAACTTAAAAGGCCTGATCACGCCATTAAACTTTGACAAAGACTGGCTACTCGGTGTCAATGTCGACTCAAGGAGAAAACAACGTCCACTTCTACTCCTAAACATCTACATTAACCCGAGTATGCGTACAAAAAAGGTCCACCTAACCCGCCTAATGAAAATTGTATGCGACCTGGCCGGGGACCAACCCTATTCTGATTGTATAGTCTCAGGGGACTTCAACACCAACCTCTTTCAGGGCAACACAGCTGATCACGAAGGGCTTTTCCCACTCATATTCACCGTGGCAGAGGCACAGTCCAATCCACCAAAACAACTCTACTGTGGCCTGGGAGAACAGTGCGTGCTGCAACTCTACAGCGTTGGATTCCTGGTAATGAATGGCAGATCAACGAATGATACCCCACCAAAATGGACCTGGACAAATGGTCGCAAACAATCTTACTTAGATTACACTATCTGTAATTCAGCCCTGCTCAAACATATGAGCGACTTCACTATTCTACCTCGAACGGAAAGCGACCACCGTCCCCAGTCTGTCACCCTCCATGTAAAGCCAGACTACCATAAACCAGCCTTAACAACATGTACAGGAGCGTACACTGAAAACTTGAAGCGCCTAAGATGGAGTGATGACATAAGCTCTAACGTTACGAAGGCAAGTGAGGCGCTCATAACAGGCGGAATTGACCTGGCGCTTCCACCAACAGTTGCATGGTCATCGCTTTGTTTACAATTGTGGAGAAGTGTGGCTCAATGATTAGAGCAGCAGACCTTGATGCAGGGCCAGGGTTCAAATCCCCGCCTCGGTGGGTCTTGGGCTCAAAAATTCCACGAACCTGATAATTTTCGCCTCTGTGCCTATTCCAATCATGGAGTCCCACTCTGCAACTCTGGGCAATAGCTTGCTTAATCTTCACAATGGCCCCCACAACGCTAAGGATGCCTGGCCTCCACCTTGGGGGTGCCCAGGAGTGGACGCATCACAGGGAAAGCCAGAATGTGTTCCACAGCGGTATTTGTACAAGCACCTTGAGACCCTTGCGGGTAAGTAGTGCGCTATACAAGTATCAATTTACATTTACATTGATAACTCTTTTTTCAGCCAAACAGCATCCAAACAAGGCATCCTCCACCCGCCAGTTCTCAATCACACAACAAACGAGGGAGCTGAAGAAATCCAGAAATAACGCCATGCGGGCTCTTATGAAATCCCCAGGAAACAACGAGCTCCTAAACGTGTACAAAACTGCCCAAAAATCATTTTGGCAAGCCACACAAAAAGACAAACAACTCTATCAAAGTCAATTCTGGTGCAAACTTATATGGCAGAGTAAAAACCGAAACGCAAGAAAATTCTGGGCTTTAATCAACTCTAGCTCACTTAGCCTTGGGTCAGCAAATATTCAAGAAGCCGACTGGTCCACCTTCCTTATAGACCACTTTAGGTCTCCAAAGGGTCCAGTGTCTCTACATACATGCGTTCCTAACCCGACGATAACAAGCCAGAGTGAGAGCTGGAGCAGGCCTTCTGACTGTCTGGACCCCGTAGCGATGTCATGCAGATCACCCAAGAAACGGTTACCAAAGTACTGTTAAAAGCAAGATCAGACGGAGCCCAGGGCCCAAACGGCCTACCACAGAATGTTTTTAAATCAAACATAGCTCTCTGGTCGGGTTATCTAACCAACCTCTTCAACTTTGCATTAAGAACTTCAAATATTCGAGATTCCTGGCGCGGCGTATTAATCCATCCAATCTACAAATCAGGCTCCCACGCTTCCCCAAACAACTATAGATGAATTGCTCTCTTAGACATTGAGGCCAAGCACTACGCAGGCATTCTTTTGATGGAGCTGAGATCGTGGGCGGAACAGAATAACCTGATCCCAATGAATCAAACTGGTTTCGCAGCCAAATCTGGCACTCTGACTAACTTATTGACACTGTCCATAATTGTCGACAAAGCATGTTTTACATACAGGGCTGTTTTTTGTTGTTTCGTTGATTTTAAAGCTGCTTTCAACCGGGTCCCCAGGAAAGCCCTTTGGGAAAAGCTAAAAAAATGGGGGATCCCGGACAAACTTTTGGAGGCAGTCATTCAATTACACTCAGGCACATGGGTTCAAGTGAAGCTGGGGTCCGGCACACATCTCTCTCGGAAAATCATGACAACTAGAGGTGTTAAACAGGGATGTGTGCTGGCCCCTCTTCTTTTTAATCTGTTCATAGCAGACCTGTCGGCTGCCCTAAATTAAATAAATAGTCACCCACCCAAGATGGGTGGTTCGTCAATAAGTAATCTCTTGTATGCCGATGATCTGGTCCTCTTTAGCCTCAAACTGGTGGGCTTGCAAAGGCTCTTAGATAAATTATACACCTACACCACCGTGAACAAATTAGAGGTTAACCTAAAGAAACCCCAAGTGGTCATTTTTGGAAGAAAACGTAAAGTCAACACTGGCTGGTTGTACAACAACGCGAGCCTTGCGATCGGCGGCGCCCACAAGTACTTAGGGGTTAACTTTGACTGTAGGGGTAACTTTGTCAAACAGCACAGCAAGATATCAGTAAAAGCCATGATCCTACAGGCGACCCTCCTTAAGCTCTCAAAAAATCTGGCTGGCCCAAGTTTATCACCCTTATTGGAAGTCATGAGAGCAAAGATTGGGCCGTCCCTGTCATATGGCATTGAGATTTTTAGAGGTAACTTAAACATCAACCGAAACCAACATGTGACTAAAATCTATAAAAAAGTCCTCCATTTGCCAAAAAATGCATACGCTGCCCAGATCAGACTAGAACTGGGCTTACTAAACTACGAAGTTTCTAACATAGGCTCGTATTTAAACCTCTGCCACAAACTTAGGCTCACTAGAGTCACTGGTTTGGCTAGACATTTCCGAGAAAAACTCATGGGGCTCGTATTGTCGCCTCTTCAAGGACTCCATTCGCGAAATGTCAGCGGGCGACCTATGGGCCCTCAACCCTAGCACAGCAGCGTTTAAAACCAGCATTAAGAGATGTGTCAGAATGAGCTCTCTTATCATTGACAAAGCCCATTTTGCCAAACGCAGGCATGCATGGGCAGTAATGAAGTCTTATGGGCGGTTATCCCCTGCTATCTACCTGTCCTGCACTTACTCCCTCTATTTAAAACTTAGCTTTATGGCTATTAGACTGGGAGACTGGCAATTTTTAAAAGACCTGCCCTCTTGGCGTCGCACGTCGGAAGACTTACTGTGTAGAGGGTGCGGCAAGACGGCTGAAACCTTGGATCACGTGGTCTGCCTCTGCCCCGCCTTTATGCCACAGCGCAGACGCAAATTGAAAATGGAGTGGAACAGGTTGGGTATTCGGTCCTATAGACAGGCAATCATTGCAGCATTAAATTCCAAAAACACAGTTCTAAACATAGGCCTTACAACCTACATACGCTCTGCATACCGTACTCTTATGCATGCTTCTTCTACTTAAGCAAGAGTTTAAATTATATTGCATTTTCTTTCCTGGCTGCTAAACCCGCTTTTTGGACTGCACTTTACTGCAATCTGCTGCTACTGATGTGTTGCTGTTGAGTTATATCTGATTTTATTTTGACACAACCTGTATCTATTTGGAGAACACCTGATTGTTTTTATAAGCCCAACACTGCTAAGCGTCGGCATCCCATTCCCTCCTGTTTTAATGTCTCGCCTAAATCTACGCTGACTGCACTTTTTTAATCACCCACATGCAACAAGAACCCGCCCCAAGCTAATTGGAAGATTCTTTTTTAATCACTGTTGTCTTATTGGTTGCTTTTTTTCATAACAATGTGTACTGTTGTTTGAATTATGGTTGTGCTCTTTTAAGGATACATCTTTTTTTTATCCAAATAAAGAATATTATTATTATATCTTTGACAGAGTCAGTGTTCCCTTGGATATTGCACTTTAATAGCATTACAGTGTTTGCTGCTCAAAACCTGTGAGTAAATGCGATTTTTAACACTCGGCTTGGTATTCCCTTTGGGAAATTTCTGAAAGATCATAGATCTATTTTGGAATTCGTCTCTTCCTTTCACAGCACTAAACAAAGGGAACGGACTATGAAACCAATTGATAAATTTGTTATACTGTTTGGTGCTTTCTTGAATCGCACTAAAGAAATGGCATAGAGCTAAGATGGCCGCATCTTAGGAGTGCTCCGTGGTCCGGCGAATATTCCCTGAACATCCGCACATTTCTCCTGCCCAGAAACGGCGAAAAAAAAGCCATACAGGACACCGGAACGTTCCCGCTATCCGGAGACTCCAGCCGCGACGCAAGCTGACCCCCCGACGCCGAGATCCGCCGTGCTGAGGGTTTTCGTCTTGCAGTAACGGCCGGAGCCGGGGAATAAATGTTGAGGCAAGTCCTGAGGACGGTGCAGCGGAGAGGCCTCAGGCCGGTGGAGGCGGCCGTGGGCCGGGTGAGTGCACCGGAACCTGGAGGGAGGCGGCTGGTGTCCGGGAGGCGCCCTCTGCACTACCTGGCCCGCGAGCGGGGCCAGAGGAGTGGTGGGGCTGCTAGGAGGCCCGAGGCGCGGCCGGCGCTGCTGGGGAGACGGGCAGTGGCCCGTTATTGCCCGAAACTGAACGGAAGCCCTCCTGTCGGGCCTACAGCCATATGGATGACCTGCATGCGGGGGCGGCCTGGAGGAGAAGGCTCAAACAACAATAGCTCCCATGGGGCACTTAATACATCGGACCCCCCACACGGACTGCACGGGCCTACACGACCCTGAGAAGACACTCACTCAAGGTCCTGCTCCCAAGTCGTCGCAGAGGAGGTGAGGCACGGGGAGGACGGAGAGGTGCCCCTGAACTCACGGACGCCCCTCCTGGGTGGGAGGCCCGGGTGCCGCCAGACACCTGAACTGGGGCCCAGGGCTGAGGCATTGACAGCACACAAAGCCGGTGCATAGAGACCACTGCATGGGGAGACACGCGGGGTGAATGGGCAGCAAACTGTGCGCATATGGTCACCTGCGCTTTCCTTGAGGCCTGAGGGCGCTACAAGACCCGACTCTCTCTCTGCGGGGCGAACGCTGGGTGCAGGCCTCGCGAAGCTGGGCCGAGGCCATCGGGCTCACGCCGTCGCTACTGTGAATATTGCGAATAGGAGGCATCCTGCTGGCTGTCAAGCTTGGGAGTGTGGTGCTGCACTCGGACCTGCGGGGCTTCTTCATGGCTGGGTACTGGAACGCCGAGGGACACTTGTCGCACGGGAACCTGCCTTCCTGACCAGTGCGAGGAGCAGATAGCGTCCGGGACCGGTATCCCGTTGTGGTGTTTGACTCCGGTGGTTCCTGCCCGCTCCCGGGTCACATCCTGAGTTGACTCGGACACACACACGCAACCGCTGTTGCGGACGACGGAAGCTCCAACTCATCTACTAAGGGCCCGGCTTCACCATGCGGCCCCCCAAGGGAAGAGCAGGGACCCAAACTAACAAGATGGACCAATATGCAGTGGCCGGCACGCAACAGCAGCCAGGGGGAGCGGTAAAGGACGCAAAGGAGCAGGCGGAACCGTCCCTAAACGCCATCATGGCCGCCATCCAGACACTGGGAGCCAACCTCGAGTCGAAAATTGACAAGATCTCTATTGAAGTGAACCTACTACGCCAAGACCTACGGAAAACCACTGAGAGATCCAAGTCTAATGAAGGGGCCATAAAGACACTACAGACCTCAGAAAAACGCCTGGAGGACAAGGTGAACGAGCTCATCCACCAACACCAGAAAATGGCGCTGAAGCTGGAGGACCAGGAAGGGAGGGCTCGAAGAAGTAACATCCGCGTGGTGGGTGTGCCGGAGGAACTTGAAGGGGACAGTACGGAGCTGTTTCTCGAGGACCTCATCCTGCAACACCTAAAGCCCAAGAGACTGTCCAACATCTTTACCATCGGGCGGGCCCACCGAGCCAACATCCCCAAGCCAAAACCGGGGGCCTTGCCGAGAACAATTATTGCCAAAGTGCTCAATTACAGGGACCGCGACGCGATACTCCAAGCCGCCAGGCAACAAGGAGACTTGCACTATGAAGGGGCAACGATACGATTCCTCCCTGACTTCACGTTACAAGTCCAACAGGAACGTCGATCATTCCAAGGGATCAAGGCGGCACTCCGGGAGCGAGGACTCAAATATATGATGTTCTTCCCAGCTAAGTTGAAAGTTCTGTCCGGGAGTAAATCCTACTTCTTCACCACACCGGCGGCGGCCCAGGAGTGGTTGGGCAACGCAGCGCCAGAGGCCCGGGCTGAAGGAGGCAGCACCAACTGGAGAGACCCTGGGGCCTCCTCCCCTGGCTCCACAGCTGGGAGACAAGACGGAGAGGACCGGAGCCAAAAGTCCTGGTGCTCCAGGTCAAATAGCCCCCGCTGGGGTTCAGCCCAAGACAATGCAATCGGATGATGACGTAACACTGCTGGCGTTGATCTTCGAACAGTAAAGTATATTACATTCAGTGTTACCTTGGGGGTTGTTTCATTTCACGATACGGAACTCAGGGACCTCAAGCCAGTGTTCTGTGTGCTTCGCACATATGTTAATGACTCACAATGGCTCTATGGGTTGGCGAAAGGGGAGTGAGCCAGCCACGCTTTCCACACAAGTTCCTCGGGGAGGGTTCGCCTCTCTTCCGGGGGGGGGGGGGTTGGGCGACAGGCGCTCTGCTAATTGGGGTGGTGGGTAGTTCGAAGACCCACAGAGCAGGGGGCAGGGAGGGGGGGATTGCTGTTCGGGGAAGGGTGGTGCCAGAACACCGAGTTGGGGGGGGGTCTAGGGGGTTCTACAACTGTAATGCTTTGCACAGTCTGCTTGAATCGGTCATGTTGGGGGGAATGTTGGGGGGGTTGAGGGGTTGAAGAAGTTTCACGGTCACAAGTAGTCCGCACTGTCAGGTTTGGATCTGTCACCAGAGTACAGGCGAACAATGTCTTATTTGAGTGGAATCAATGGTCTTCCATATTCTTGATCAGCGGCACTGCACACACCTTCCGGGTGGGAACCTGGGAGGGGTGGAGAATTGGGGATCCTTCACGGTCACACGAACTAGGCTGTCAGGTAGGCAGCTGCAGCGCAGGGGTGGTGGGACGAGGCACCCCACTCAGCGGCTGTTATGGCTAGGAGGTGGGAGAAGAGTCTGAAAGTCCCTAGCTGGAATGTTAACGGGTTAGGTGACAGACTCAAACGCACTATAGTCCTACGGTTCATCAAACTACACCAGCCTGACGTGGTACTACTGCAAGAAACTCATTTGCTGGGGAACATATGTCAGGCCCTAAACAGGTGGGGCTACACTCTAGCAGCTCACTCTGGCTTCGCCTCCGGCTCCAGGGGGGTGGGGATCCTCCTGCGTCGCTCACTGCCCCTGCACATAGACTTCACTAAAACTGACCCACAGGGACACTTCACGGTTATATCTGGACGGTGGGAGGGCCGCACACTCAACTTACTTTCTGTCTACATTCCGCCTGGCCTCCAAACTCGGGCCTTCACGGACCTAGGCACACTACTCCTCTCTCTTCCCGATGGTCTATTGGTGCTGGGTGGGGACTTTAACGCCATGGTGTCGGGGACCCTAGATCGGCAGCCCCCTAGATATCTGCCCCAGGGACAGAGGTGGTTGGCGGACTTCCTTGAGGCCTTCGGACTCACGGATGTCTGGCGCCTGCTCCATCCTGCAGACAGACACTTTATATTCCTCTCCGGGTCGCACCATTCCTTCTCGCGCTTAGATTACATCCTTACTGTGCTACAAAACGACATGACATTACGAGAGGCGACGCTTCTGCCTAGGGGCATCTCAGACCACTCACCGGTCCTTACACACATAACAGTGGGGAACAGTAGTGAGGGCTGCATAGCACCAATAAACGCATGGCACTTAAAAAACGAGGACACTAGGAAGCAGATATCCGACTCCATCACACAGTACTTTGACAATAATGTTGGCTCGGTTGACTCTCACGTCACCTTGTGGGAGGCATTTAAACCCGCGATTAGGGGGGAGGCGCTCTCAACCATCTCGGCTGGACGGAAAGAACAAAGTAAACAAGTCACAACAATTGAGGTAGATCTCGAAGACCTAGAAAGGGAGGCGCTAGAAACTGGGGACAGGGAAGTCAGTCACAAACTGCAGTTGAAAGCAGCGGAGTACAGAGCACTGGTAACCCAAGAAGCTCAAACTATGGCCCGGCACAAGATGGGTAGGCTCTATGACCAAGGCGACAAAGCCAGGAAACTTATAGCCTGGCTCGAGAGGAAACAGCAGGCCAGTAGGGTGGTGCCGGAAATACGCACAGAGTCAGGGGCCGTAGTTACAGAACCTCGAGAGATAGTGCAAGAGTTTGCGAGTCATTACCAACGGGTCTACAGGAGGGAGTCAGATCGCCCGGAGGAGGACTCTATAGACCTCCTAACCGATATTCGAATGCCTTTCCTGTCAGGTGAAGATCGGGAGGCCCTGGATAGTCCGCTTACTAAGGCCGAACTACATCGTGCAATAGGAGACCTCCGCCCTGGGAAGGCTCTAGGACCTAATGGCCTACCCATTGAGATTTACAAGCTGAAACCCGACGTCACCAGCAAGTATTTGAAACCCATGTTCGACGAGAGTAGGGAGAAAGGGGTGCTGCCTCGTGATCAGCGCATAGCGACCATAGTGGCGATACCGAAAGAAGGGAAACCTAAAGACCAGTGTGCGTCATATAGACCTATCTCGCTCCTCAACGCGGAGCCCAAAATACTGGCCAAAACACTAGCCAATAGACTCAAACCGCTGCTCCCTTCGTTGGTCCACCCCAACCAATCGGGGTTCATGCCTCATCGCAACACGGCCCTCAATATCAGAAGGTTACATGGCGTGCTGGGGCAGCGCCACAGGCTGCAGGAAGACGCAGTGGTGGTCTCTCTGGACGCCACCATGGCATTCGACACCCTAGAGTGGCCGTATATGTTCGCGGTCCTGCGTAAACTGGGCTTTGGACCTCACTTTATAGCGTGGGTGCGTCTCCTATATGCAGAACCCCTGGCGCAGGTACTGGTAAACAACAAGGTGTCTGAGGTTTTCACACTCGAGAGAGGAACAAGACAGGGTTGCCTCCTCTCTCCTCTCCTCTTTGCCCTATCCCTTGAGCCGCTCGCAGCCTGTATACGGCAAGACGTTTACTTAAAGGGCATAGTCTGGACGGAAGGGTGGGAGGACAAGATATCCCTCTACGCCGACGACATCCTCTTGTACCTTTGCAGACCGCGCAGGTCGATCATGGCAGCACTCAATATATTTGCTAGCTTCGGTCGCAACTCTGGCTTCCGGGTCAACTGGAGCAAGTCATATCTCTACGTCCTACATGGTGACCCTCCGAGGCTCCCTGACACGTGCCCTATCACGGTCGCATAGGACGGGTTCAAATACCTGGGAGTGTACATAACCACGAACAAGGCCCTCCTATATGATCTAAACCTCAAGCCGCCGTTAAGTCGGCTCCAAAGGGAGGCCAAATCCTGGCAACACCTCCCACTGTCTCTACTGGGCCGGGCAGCCCTATTTAAGATGTTAACGCTGCCACGCTTTCTTTATGCACTACAAAACTATCCAGACTCAGTCCCTGACACATACTTTGCGGCAATTGAGGCGGCACAGCGCAACCTCCTCTGGGCCGGGTCACCCGGGATCACACTGACCAAACTGACGCTGGGGTGGTATGATGGAGGTATAGCCCTCCCAGACATTCGCAAATACTAATGGGCAGCCCACCTCTCAGCAATCAACCAAGGGACGTATGGCGATGGGAATGACCCCGCCTACGGTATGGATAGATGGTTGCTTCCCGGGGGAACCACGAGATAGCACTTTACTCTAAACGGGGTGCACGCCAACTCACCGGACCTACACTACACTTGGTACAGGTATGGCACGCTGCCCAGAAGAAGCTCGGATGGCCAGGAGTCCTTACAATGGCCACGCCACTGTGGGCCTCCGAAAAACTGGGCAACCTTGGACGTACTAAGGGGTTCCGCCATTGGGACTTGATCGGAATCTCCCATATCAGGGATATCTGGGGCCCCAAAGGGATCCACGCGTTCACCCACTTACGGGACACATACGAGCTGGCGCCAACTGAATACTATAGATATTTACAGGTGAGACACTCCCTACAGGCTGATTTCCCACCAGAGACTACACTACCACAATCCTCCCCACTTGAGGATAGGATACTTGATGGGCACATGGCAGAACACGCCATATCACTCACAAAAAAAAAGCTAATCAATCACCCCCCTGACATGCTCCTTTCCCTTAGAGAGAAATGGGTTGCTGATGGGCTTGAGATAGATGAAGGGGAGTGGATGTATGCCTTGGCTTCACCGCGGTAGGTCGCGATATCGGCCCGCCTGCGACTCATCCAAATGAAGATACTACATAGAATATATATCTCTTGTACAAGGTTACACCTCATGGGGAGGGCTGGCACGGTACTCTGCAGGAGGGGATGTGGTGGCATGGGTACCTTCTTCCATGTATTGTGGGGTTGCCCCAAGATTCAAAGATATTGGAGAAGGGTGGTGCAGTGTATGCAGGAGGTATGGGAGGTGGAGATTCGCCCAGAGGCCAAGAGATGTCTACTCAATATATGGGAGCCAACGGACCTGCCGCCGAAAGGGAGACTCTGGGTTATGCTCGGGCAAATGATAGCCAAGCGGAACATTGCCAGGCTCTGGGGTAGTCCTGATCCACCTAAACTTACAGACTGGCATAGTGATATGGACTGGTGTATGCTACAGGAAAAGACTGTGTATGTGGCGAGAGGGTGTCCCTGAAAGTGGATGGAAGTATGGTCCAACTGGAACGACCTCAGGGGGGGCATTTGCGAGCCTCTGTCCATCACGCAGGCGCACACAGAAGATATGTAAGGACTTTTCCGACCTAGTGGTTCCAGATGCTCGGGAGTTGGGAACTTGAAATACATCGCCAGTACAGAAATGAAATTCCCGTATTCTATGGGGTGACCGTGTTGTTATGGGGGGGTTTGTTCGATTGTTGGGCCTCATTTACTACATACTTGAAACAGGCCTTTGTCTATATGGCTATACAAAAAGGGAAAATTAGACCTTCACTATCCTCCTCTAAACCGTGAGACACCTACACTTTATCACGCCGCCGTGCCCCCGGGATGACGGCAATGGGCTGTGTAATGTTTGAAGCAATGCATGTGCTCCGTACCGCGCAGCCAGCCCGGTGGGTTGTAGGCTGGAAGCTGTGTAACATGGAAGATCAAAATAAAGGTCTTATGCCATAGAATACTGTGCAGCGATGCAGTCAATCTATTTCTCATTTCACCTGTGTCCTCAGTCTTACATATATTCCACCTCTTCTCTGTGCATCCAAAGTATGTGTTTGTTTGAAGCACTTCATTTTTGTGCAACGTGGGAACTACTTAATTTCTCCTTAAAAGCTCTGCCTACGTGCAAGATGTACGAACCCTTGTTGCAGTTGCAAGAAGGCTGGTCTGAAGAATTAGGCCATTTGCAAGCACAAAGTGGCTTTTTCTGATGTATTAAATTGAAGGTACTTGAAAGGGGTGTTTGGGTGTACCTTCCAAATACCGAATTGTAGTGGTATGTAGAAATATTTTTAAACCGTAATGTGGCCCAAACCAATCATACTTCACCACTATCTCAGTGATTGTGGTAACCAATCATGAAATGATAAGGTATCACGTAAAAACCTCTTCCCCTTTAAGAATGTTTCAAAACAATCATTGTATGTAGAGGAATTGGTCTTATGTACCACTGCCTATTCAAATAAAATACCAATGAAACAAATAAATCTGTTTTTTAAATGATCCAGTTTTCCTTTAATAAATAATATTAAGGACTACTTCTCCTGTTCCACAGTTTCAAGATGGTACTTTCCAACACAACGTAGCATGATTCTCTCACTCTTTCATGATGTAATGATATATTGTCATTCTGATCTTGGCTAACAGCTGGGGATATAGCTCAGTGGTAGAGCATTTGGCTGCAGATCAAGAGGTCCCTGGTTCAAATCCGGGTGTCCCCTCAGCCTATTTTGTTTCTGTTGTTTGTAGTTGGGACTTTTCATCAATTCCATTTGGATCATCTTTGACAGAGTCGGTGTTCCCTTGGATATTGCACTTTAATAGCATTACAGTGTTTTCTGCTCAAAACCTGTGAGTAAATAAGTTTTTTACACTGGTCTTGGTATTCCCACTGGGAAATTTCGGAAACATCATTGATCTATTTTGACATTCAGCTCTTCCTTTCACAGCACCAAACATAGGGAATGGACTATGAAACCAATTGACAACTTTGTTATACTGTTTGGTGCTTTCTTTTATTACACTGAAGAAATGGTCGTAGAATACTGTGCAACAATGCAGTCAGTCTATTTCTCATTTCACCTGTGTCCTCAGTATTACATATATTCCACCTCTTCTCTGTGCATCCAAAGTTTGTGTTTGTTTGAAGCACTTCATTTTTGTGCAACATAGGAACTATTTAATTTCTCCTTAAAAGCTCTGCCTACGTGCAAGATGAACGAACAATCATTGCAGTTGCAAGAAGGTGTGTCTGAAGAATCAGGCCATTTGCAAATGCAAAATGGCTTTTTCTGATGTATTAAATCGAAGGTATTCGAAAGGGATGTTTGGGTGTACCTTCTAAATACCAAATGATAATGGTATGTAGAATTGTTTTTCCACCGTAATTTCGCCCAAAACAATCATACTTCACCACCATCTCAGTGATTGTGGTAACCAAACATGAAACAATAAGGTGTCCCGTAAAAACCTCTTCCGCTTTAAGAATGTTTCAAAACAATCATTGTATGTAGAGGCATTGGTCTTATGTACCACTGCCTATTCAAATAAAATAGCAATGAAACAAATTAATCTGTTTTTTAAATGAGCCAGTTTTACTTTAATAAATAATATTAAGGACTACTTCTCCTGTTCCACAGTTTCAAGCCTGTACTTTCCGGCACAACTTAGCATGATCCTCTCACTCTTTCATGATGTACTGATATTATGTCATTCTGATTTTACTGAAAAGCTGGGGATATAGCTCAGTGGTAGAGCATTTGACTGCAGATCAAGAGGTCCCTGGTTCAAATCTGGGTGTCCCCTCAGACTATTTTGATTCTGTTGTTTGTAGTTGGGACTTTTCATCAATTCCTTTTGGATCATCTTTGACAGAGTCAGTGTTCCCTTGGATATTGCACTTCAATAGCATTACATAGTTTGCTGCTCAAAACCTGTGAGTAAATGCAGTTTTAACACTCGGCTTGGTGTTCCATTTGGGAACTTTCTGAAAGATCATTGATCTATTTTGGAATTTGGCTCTTCCTTTTACAGCACTAAACAAAGGGAATGGACTATGAAACCAATTGATAAATTTGTTATACTTTTTGGTGCTTTCTTGAATCGCACTAAAGAAATGGCTTAGAAAACTGTGCAGCAATGCAGTCAATCTATTTCTCATTTCACCTGTGTCCTCAGTATCACATATATTCCACCTCTTCTCTGTGCCTCCAAAGTATGTGTTTATTTGAAACACTTCATTTTTGTGCAACGTAGGAACTATTTAATTTCTCCTTGAAAGCTCTGCCTACGTGCAAGATGTACAAACCCTCGTTGCAGTTGCAAGAAGGCTGGTCTGAAGAATCAGGCCATTTGCAAGCACAAAGCTTTTTCTGATGTATTAAATCGAAGGTACTTGAAAGGGGTGTTTGGGTGTACCTTCCAAATACCGAATTGTAGTGGTACGTAGAAATGTTTTTCACCGTAATTTGGCCCAAAACAATCATACTTCACCACCATCTCAGTGATTGTGGCGATCTCATAGTCTTTACTTGCCCTCCAATGGGCTCCAAGGTAAGGAGAGTGGCATTCCTCGGTGTTGTAGCCTCACAGTTGTGCTGGGCGTATTCCCAGCTCCGGGACCTTTGTTACGGCGACAGTGCATTCCACACGGCGCAGGCTGCCGTTTTAAATTATCGCTCCAAGTTGCCCAAAGGTCGGGGATGCACACAGGCAACAATTTACATCCTGCCCTCCATTACACTCGGACTGCCTTTCTGACGCGTTTCGGAAACGTGTTACTTCTTCATGGGCTTAGGGCACAAAAATACGCTGCTGTGCATCATGCTTTTATTTATTAGAAAAACCTTTTAATTGGCTCTTGTGATCACTCTCTCGCCTAATGATAGGCTAGTTTGTCAGAATCATAGGCGTATGGCCTTCAGGGAGATGTATTTCTCCTTTGCAGCGATCTCATAGTCTTTACTTGCCCTCCAATGGGCTCCAAGGTAAGGAGAGTGGCAATCAACAGTGTTGTAGCCTCACAGTTGTGCCGGGCATATTTCCAGCTCCGTGCCCGCTGTTACGGCGACGGTGCATTCCCCATGGCGTAGGCTGCCATTTTAAATTATCGCTCCAAGTTGCCCAAAGGTCGGAGATGCACATAGGCAACAATTTACATCCTGCCCTCCATTACACTTGGACTGCCTTGCCGACACATTTGGGAAATGTGTTCCTTCTTCATGGGCTTATGGAACAAAAATACGCTGCAGTGCATCACGCTTTTATTTATTAGAAAAACCTTTTAGTTTGGCTCTCGTGATCAGTCTCTCGCCTCCTGATAGGCTAGTTTGACAGAGTCATAGGCGTATGGCCTTCTGGGAGATGTATTTTTCCGTTGCAGCAATCTCTTAGTCTTTACTTGCCCTCCAATGGTTTCCAAGGTAAGGAGAGTGGCAATCCTCGGTGTTGTAGCCTCACAGTTGTGCTTGGCGTATTCCCAACTCCGTGCCCACTGTTACGGCACCGGTGCATTACCCACGGCGTAGGCTGCCGTTTTAAATTATCGCTCCAAGTTGCCCAAAGGTCGGGGATGCACACAGGCAACAATTTACATCCTGCCCTCCTTTACACTTGGACTGCCTTGCCGACGCGTTTCAGAAATGTGTTCCTTCTTCATGGGCTTATGGCGCAAAAATACGCTGCTGTGCATCACGCTTTTATTTTTTTTAAAATACCTTTTCAATTGTCTCTCGTGATCAGTCTCTCGACTCCTGATAGGCTAGTTTAACCGAGTCATAGACGTATGGCCTTCTAGGAGATGTATTTTTCCGTTGCAGCAATCTCTTAGTCTTTACTTGCCCTCCAATGGTTTCCAAGGTAAGGAGAGTGGCAATCCTCGGTGTTGTAGCCTCACAGTTGACCCGGGCATATTCCCAGCTCCATGCCCGCTGCTACGGCGACGGTGCTTTCCCCACGGCGTAAGCTGCCGTTTTAAATTATCGCTCCAAGTTGTCCAAAGGTCGGGGATGCACACAGGCAACAATTTATATCCTGTCCTGGATTACACTTGGACTGCCTTGCCGACGCGTTTCGGAAATGTGTTCCTTCTTCATGGGCTTATGGCACAAAAATACGCTGCTGTGCATCACGCTTTTATTTATTAGAAAATCCTTTTAATTGGCTCTCGTGATCAGTCTCCCGCCTCCCGATAGGCTAGTTTGACAGAGTCATAGGCGTATGGCTTTCTGGGAGATGTATTTCTCCATTGCAGCAATGTCTTTACTTGCCCTCCGATGGGCTCCAAGGTAAGGAGAGTGGCAATCCTCGGTGTTGTAGCCTCACAGTTGTGCCGGGCATATTCCCAGCTCCGTGCCCACTGTTACGGCGACGGTGCATTACCCACGGCATAGGCTGCCATTTTAAATTATCGCTTCAAGTTGCCCAAAGGGCAGGGATGCACACGGGGAACAATTTACATCCTGCCCTCCATTACACTTGGACTGCCTTGCCGACGCATTTCGGAAATGTGTTCCTTCTTCATGGGCTTAGGGCACAAAAATACGCTGCTGTGCATCACGCTTTTATTTATTAGAAAAACCTTTTAATTGGCTCTCGTGATCAGTCTCTCGCCTAATGATAGGCTAGTTTGACAGAATCATAGGCGTATGGCCTTCAGGGAGATGTATTTCTCCTTTGCAGCGATCTCATAATCTTTACTCTCCCTCCAATGGGCTCCAAGGTAAGGAGAGTGGCAATCCTCGGTGTTGTAGCCTCACAGTTGTGCCGGGCGTATTCCCAGCTCCGTGCCCACTGTTACGGCACCGGTGCATTACCCACGGCGTAGGCTGCCGTTTTAAATTATCGCTCCAAGTTGCCCAAAGGTCGGGGATGCACACAGGCAACAATTTACATCCTGCCCTCCATTACACTTGGACTGCCTTGCAGACGCGTTTCGGAAATGTGTTCCTTCTCCATGGGCTTATGGCGCAAAAATACGCTGCTGTGCATCACGCTTTTATTTTTTTTTAAAAAATCTTTCAATTGTCTCTCGTGATCAGTCTCTCGACTCCTGATAGGCTAGTTTGACAGAGTCATAGACGTATGGCCTTCTGGGAGATGTATTTCTCAGTTGCATCGATCTCATAGTCTTTACTTGCCCTACAAAGGGCTCCAAGGTAAGGAGAGTAGCAATCCTCGGTGTTGTAGCCTAACAGTTGTGCCGGGCATATTCCCAGCTCTGTGCCCGCTGTTACGGCGATGGTGCATTCCCCACGACATAGCCTGCCATTTTAAATTATCGCTCCAAGTTGCCCAAAGGTCGGGGATGCACACGGGCAACAATTTACATCCTGCCCTCCATTACACTTGGACTGCCTTGCTGACGCGTTTCGGAAATGTGTTCCTTCTTCATGAGCTTTTGGCGCAAAAATACGCTGCTGTGCATCACGCTTTTATTTATTGGAAAAACCTTTCAATTGGCTCTCGTGTTCAGTCTCTCGCCTCCAGATAGGCTAGTTTGACAGAGTCATGGGTGTATGGCCTTCTGGGAGATGTATTTCTCCGTTGCGGCGATCTCATAGTCTTTACTTGCCCCCCAATGGGCTCCAAGGTAAGGAGAGTGGCAATCCTCGGTGTTGTAGCCTCACAGTTGTGCCGGGCGTATTCCCAGCTCCGTGCCCGCTGTTACGGCGACGGTGCATTCCCCACGGCGTAGGCTGCCGTTTTAAATTATCGCTCCAAGTTGCCCAAAGGTCGGGGATGCACACAGGCAACAATTTACATCAAATACACTTGGACTGCCCTCAAGTACACTTGGACTGCCTTGTCGACGCGTTTCGGAAATGTGTTTCTTCTTCATGGGCTTATGGCACAAAAATACGCTGCTGTGCATCACGCTTTTATTTTTTAGAAAAACCTTTTAATTGGCTCTCGTGATCAGTCTCTCGTCTCCTGATAGGCTAGTTTGACAGAGTCATAGGCGTATGGCCTTCTCGGAGATTTATTTCTCCGTTGCGGCGATCTCAACGTCTTTACTTGCCCCCCATGGGCTCCAAGGTAAGGAGAGTGGCATTCCTCCGTGTTGTAGCCTCACAGTTGTGCCGGCCGTATTCCCAGCTCCGTGCCCGCTGTTACGGCGACGGTGCATTCCCCACGGCGTAGGCTGTGGTTTTAAATTATCGCTGCAAGTTGCCCAAAGGTCGGGGATGCACACAGACAACAATTTACATCCTGCCCTCCATTACACTTGGACGGCCATGCCGACGCATTTCGGAAATGTGTTCCTTCTTCATGGGCTTATGGCACAAAAATATGCTGCTGTGCATCACGCTTTTATTTATTAGAAAAACCATTTAATTGGCTTTCGTGATCAGTCTCTCGCCTCCTGATAGGCTAGTTTGACAGAGTCATAGGTGTATGGCCCTGGTGCATTACCCACGGCATAGGCTGCCGTTTTAAATTATTGCTTCAAGTTGCCCAAAGGTTGAGGATGCACACAGACAACAATTTACATCCTGCCCTCCATTACACTTGGACGACCTTGCCGACGCATTTCGGAAATGTGTTCCTTCTTCATGGGCTTATGGCACAATAATATGCTGCTGTGCATCACGTTTTTATTTATTAGAAAAACCTTTCAATTGGCTCTCGTGTTCAGTCTCTCGCCTCCTGATAGGCTAGTTTGACAGAGTCATAGACGTATGGCCTTCTGGGAGATGTATTTCTCTGTTGCAGCGATCTCATAGTCTTTACTTGCCCTCCAATGGGCTCCAAGGTAAGGAGAGTGGCTATCCTCTGTGTTGTAGTCTCACAGTTGTGCCCGGCGTATTCCTAGGCTCCGTGCCTGCTGTTACGGCGAAGGAGCATTACCCACGGCGTAGGCTGCCATTTTAAATTATTGCTCCAAGTTGCCCAAAGGTCAGGGATGCACACAGGCAACAATTTACATCCTGCCCTCTATTACACTTGGACTGCCTTACCGACGGGTTTCAGAAATGTGTTCCTTCTTCATGGGCTTATGGCACAAAAATACGCTGCTGTGCTTCACGCTTTTATTTATTAGAAAAACCTATCAATTGGCTCTCGTGATCAGTCTCTCGCCTCCTGATAGGCTAGTTTGACTGAGTCATAGACTTATGGCCTTCTGGGAGATGTATTTCTCCGTTGCAGCGATCTCAGAGTCTTTACGGTCCCTCCAATGGGCTCCAAGGTAAGGAGAGTGGCAATCCTCGGTGTTGTAGCCTCACAGTTGTGCCGGGCGTATTCCCAGCTCCGTGCCCGCTGTTACGGCGACGGTGCATTCCCCACGGCGTAGGCTGCCGTTTTAAATTATCGCTCCAAGTTGCCCAAAGGTCGGGGATGCACACAGGCAACAATTTACATCAAATACACTTGGACTGCCCTCAAGTACACTTGGACTGCCTTGTCGACGCGTTTCGGAAATGTGTTTCTTCTTCATGGGCTTATGGCACAAAAATACGCTGCTGTGCATCACGCTTTTATTTTTTAGAAAAACCTTTTAATTGGCTCTCGTGATCAGTCTCTCGTCTCCTGATAGGCTAGTTTGACAGAGTCATAGGCGTATGGCCTTCTCGGAGATTTATTTCTCCGTTGCGGCGATCTCATAGTCTTTACTTGCCCCCCATGGGCTCCAAGGTAAGGAAAGTGGCATTCCTCCGTGTTGTAGCCTCACAGTTGTGCCGGCCGTATTCCCAGCTCCGTGCCCGCTGTTACGGCGATGGTGCATTCCCCACGGCGTAGGCTGCGGTTTTAAATTATCGCTGCAAGTTGCCCAAAGGTCGGGGATGCACACAGACAACAATTTACATCCTGCCCTCCATTACACTTGGACGGCCATGCCGACGCATTTCGGAAATGTGTTCCTTCTTCATGGGCTTATGGCACAAAAATATGCTGCTGTGCATCACGCTTTTATTTATTAGAAAAACCATTTAATTGGCTTTCGTGATCAGTCTCTCGCCTCCTGATAGGCTAGTTTGACAGAGTCATAGGTGTATGGCCTTCTGGGAGATGTATTTCTCAGTTGCATCGATCTCATAGTCTTTACTTGCCCTCCAATGGGCTCCAAGGTAAGGAGAGTGGCTATCCTCGGTGTTGTAGTCTCACAGTTGTGCCCGGCGTATTCCCAGCTCTGTGCCCGCTGTTACGGCGACGGTGCATTACCCACGGCGTAGGCTGCCGTTTTAAATTATTGCTCCAAGTTGCCCAAAGGTCAGGGATGCACACAGGCAACAATTTACATCCTGCCCTCCATTACACTTGGACTGCATTACCGACGGGTTTCGGAAATGTGTTCCTTCTTCATGGGCTTATGGCACAAAAATACGCTGCTGTGCATCACGCTTTTATTTATTAGAAAAACATTTCAATTGGCTCTCGTGATCATTCTCTCGCCTCCTGATAGGCTAGTTTGACAGAGTCATAGACGTATGGCCTTCTGGGAGATGTATTTCTCCGTTGCAGCGATATCATAGTCTTTACTTGCCCTCCAAAGGGCTCCAAGGTAAGGAGAGTGGCAATCCTCAGTGTTGTAGCCTCACAGCTGTGCCGGGCGTATTCCCAGCTCCGTGCCCACTGTTACGGCACTGGTGCATTACCCACGGCATAGGCTGCCGTTTTAAATTATTGCTTCAAGTTGCCCAAAGGGCAGGGATGCACACAGGCAACAATTTACATCCTGCCCTCCATTACACTTGGACTGCCTTGCCGACGCATTTCGGAAATGTGTTCCTTCTTCATGGGCTTAGGGCACAAAAATACGCTACTGTGCATCACGCTTTTATTTATTAGAAAAACTTTTTAATTGGCTCTCGTGATCAGTCTCTCAACTAATGATAGGCTAGTTTGACAGAATCATAGGCGTATGGCCTTCAGGGAGCTGTATTTCTCCTTTGCAGCGATCTCATAGTCTTTACTTGCCCTCCAATGGGCTCCAAGTTAAGGAGAGTGGCAATCATCAGTGTTGTAGCCTCACAGTTGTGCCGGGCATATTCCCAGCTCCGTGCCCGCTGTTACGGCGATGGTGCATTCCCCATGGCGTAGGCTGCCATTTTAAATTATCGCTCCAAGTTGCCCAAAGGTTGAGGATGCACACAGACAACAATTTACATCCTGCCCTCCATTACACTTGGACGGCCTTGCCGACGCATTTCGGAAATGTGTTCCTTCTTCATGGGCTTATGGCACAAAAATATGCTGCTGTGCATCACGCTTTTATTTATTAGAAAAACCTTTCAATTGGCTCTCGTGTTCAGTCTCTCGCCTCCTGATAGGCTAGTTTGACAGAGTCATAGACGTATGGCCTTCTGGGAGATGTATTTCTCTGTTGCAGCGATCTCATAGTCTTTACTTGCCCTCCAAAGGGCTCCAAGGTAAGGAGAGTGGCAATCCTCGGTGTTGTAGCCTCACAGTTGTGCCGGGCGTATTCCCAACTCCGTGCCCGCTGTTACGGCGACGGTGCATTCCCCGCGGCGTAGGCTGCCGTTTTAAATTATCGCTCCAAGTTGCCCAAAGGTCGGGGATGCGCACAGGCAACAATTTACATCCTGCCCTCCATTACACTTGGACTGCCTTGCCGACGTGTTTCGGAAATGTGTTCCTTCTTCATGGGCTTAGGGCACAAAAATACGCTGCTGTGCATCACGCTTTTATTTATTAGATAAACCTTTTAATTGGCTCTCGTGATCAGTCTCTCATCTCCTGATAGGCTAGTTTGACAGAGTCATAGGCGTATGGCTTTCTGGGAGATGTATTTCTCCATTGCAGCAATCTCATAGTCTTTACTTACCCTCCGATGGGCTCCAAGGTAAGGAGAGTGGCAATCCTTGGTGTTGTAGCATCACAGTTGTGCCGGGCGTATTCCCAGGTCTGTGCCCTCTGTTACGGCGACGGTGCATTCCCCACGGAATAGGCTGCCGTTTTAAATTATCGCTGCAAGTTGCCCAAAGGTCGGGGATGTACACAGACAACAATTTACATCCTACCCTCCATTACACTTGGACGGCCTTGCTGACGCATTTCAGAAATGTGTTCCTTCTTCATGGGCTTATGGCACAAAAATACGCTGCTGTGCATCACGCTTTTATTTATTAGAAAAACCTTTTAATTGGCTGTCGTGATCAGTCTCTTGCCTCCTGATAGGCTAGTTTGACAGAGTCATAGGTGTATGGCTTTCTGGGAGATGTATTTCTCAGTTGCATCGATCTCATAGTCTTCACTTGCCCTCCAATGGGCTCCAAGGTAAGGAGAGTGGCTATCCTCTGTGTTGTAGTCTCACAGTTGTGCCCGGCGTATTCCCAGCTTCGTGCCCGCTATTACGGTGATGGTGCATTACCCACGGCGTAGGCTGCCGTTTTAAATTATCGCTCCAAGTTGCCCAAAGGTCAGGGATGCACACAGGCAACAATTTACATCCTGCCCTCCATTACACTTGGACTGCCTTACCTACGGGTTTCGGAAATGTGTTCCTTCTTCAAGGACTTATGGCACAAAAATACGCTGCTGTGCATCACGCTTTTATTTATTAGAAAAACCTTTCAATTGGCTCTCGTGATCAGTCTCTCATCTCCTGATAGGCTAGTTTGACAGAGTCATAGACGTATGGCCTTCTGGGAGATGCATTTCTCCGTTGCAGCTATCTCATAGTCTTTACTTGCCCTACAAACGGCTCCAAGGTAAGGAGAGTAGCAATCCTCGGTGTTGTAGCCTAACAGTTGTGCCGGGCGTATTCCCAGCTCTGTGCCCGCTGTTACGGCGATGGTGCATTCCCCACGACATAGGCTGCCATTTTAAATTATCGCTCCAAGTTGCCCAAAGGTCGGGGATGCACACAGGCAACAATTTACATCCTGCCCTCCATTACACTTGGACTGCCTTGCCGACGCGTTTCGGAAATGTGTTCCTTCTTCATGAGCTTTTGGCGCAAAAATACGCTGCTGTGCATCACGCATTTATTTATTAAAAAAACCTTTCAATTGGCTCTCGTGTTCAGTCTCTCGCCTCCAGATAGGGTAGTTTGACAGAGTCATAGGTGTATGGCCTTCTGGGAGATGTATTTCTCTGTTGCGGCGATCTCATAGTCTTTACTTGCCCCCCAATGGGCTCCAAGGTAAGGAGAGTGGCAAACCTCGGTGTTGTAGCCTCACAGTTGTGCAGGGCATATTCCCAGCTCCGTGCCCGCTGTTACGGCGACGGTGCATTACCCACGGCGTAGGCTGCTGTTTTAAATTATCGCTGCAAGTTGCCCAAAGGTCGGGGATGCACACAGACAACAATTTACATCCTGCCCTCCATTACACTTGGACGGCCATGCTGATGCATTTCGGAAATGTGTTCCTTCTTCATGGGCTTATGGCACAAAAATATGCTGCTGTGCATCACGCTTTTATTTATTAGAAAAACCATTTAATTGGCTTTCGTGATCAGTCTCTCGCCTCCTGATAGGCTAGTTTGACAGAGTCATAGGTGTATGGCCTTCTGGGAGATGTATTTCTCAGTTGCATCGATCTCATAATCTGTACTTGCCCTCCAATGGACTCCAAGGTAAGGAGAGTGGCAATCCTCGGTGTTGTAGCATCACAGTTGTGCCAGGCGTATTCCCAGGTCTGTGCCCTCTGTTACGGCGACGGTGCATTACCCACGGCGTAGGCTGCCGTTTTAAATTATTGCTCCAAGTTGCCCAAAGGTCAGGGATGCACACAGGCAACAATTTACATCCTGCCCTCCATTACACTTGGACTGCATTACCAACGGGTTTACGGAAATGTGTTCCTTCTTCATGGGCTTATGGCACAAAAATACGCTGCTGTGCTTCACGCTTTTATTTATTAGAAAAACATTTCAATTGGCTCTCGTGATCATTCTCTCGCCTCCTGATAGGCTAGTTTGACAGAGTCATAGACGTATGGCCTTCTGGGAGATGTATTTCTCCGTTGCAGCGATATCATAGTCTTTACTTGCCCTCCAAAGGGCTCCAAGGTAAGGAGAGTGGCAATCCTCGGTGTTGTAGCCTCACAGTTGTGCCGGGCGTATTCCCAGCTCCGTGCCCACTGTTACGGCACCGGTGCATTACCCACGGCGTAGGCTGCCGTTTTAAATTATCGCTCCAAGTTGCCCAAAGGTCGGGGATGCACACAGGCAACAATTTACATCCTGCCCTCCATTACACTTGGATTGCCTTGCCCAAGCGTTTCGGAAATGTGTTCCTTCTTCATGGGCTTATGGCACAAAAATACGCTGCTGTGCATCACGCTTTTATTTATTAGAAAAATCTTTTAGTTTGGCTCTTGTGATCAGTCTCTCGCCTCCTGATAGGCTAGTTTGACAGAGTCATAGGCGTATGGCCTTCTGGGAGATGTATTTTTCTGTTGCAGTAATCTCATAGTCTTTACTTGCCCTCCAATGAGCTCCAAGGTAAGGAGAGTGTCAATCCTCGGTGTTGTAGCCTCACAGTTGTGCCGGGCGTATTCCCAGCTCCGTGCCCGCTGTTACGGCACCGGTGCATTACCCACGGCGTAGGCTGCCGTTTTAAATTATCGCTCCAAGTTCCCCAAAGGTCGGGGATGCACACAGGCAACAATTTACATCCTGCCCTCCATTACACTTGGACGGCCATGCCGACTTATTTCGGAAATGTGTTCCTTCTTCATGGGCTTATGGCACAAAAATATGCTGCTGTGCATCACGCTTTTATTTATTAGAAAAACCATTTAATTGGCTTTCGTGATCAGTCTCTCGCCTCCTGATAGGCTAGTTTGACAGAGTCATAGGTGTATGGCCTTCTGGGAGATGTATTTCTCAGTTGCATCGATCTCATAGTCTTTACTTGCCCTCCAATGGGCTCCAAGGTAAGGAGAGTGGCTATCCTCGGTGTTGTAGTCTCACAGTTGTGCCCGGCGTATTCCCAGCTCTGTGCCCGCTGTTACGGCGACGGTGCATTACCCACGGCGTAGGCTGCCGTTTTAAATTATTGCTCCAAGTTACCCAAAGGTCAGGGATGCACACAGGCAACAATTTACATCCTGCCCTCCATTACACTTGGACTGCATTACCGACGCGTTTCGGAAATGTGTTCCTTCTTCATGGGCTTATGGCACAAAAATACGCTGCTGTGCATCACGCTTTTATTTATTAGAAAAACATTTCAATTGGCTCTCGTGATCATTCTCTGGCCTCCTGATAGGCTAGTTTGACAGAGTCATAGACGTATGGCCTTCTGGGAGATGTATTTCTCCGTTGCAGCGATATCATAGTCTTTACTTGCCCTCCAAAGGGCTCCAAGGTAAGGAGAGTGGCAATCCTCGGTGTTGTAGCCTCACAGCTGTGCCGGGCGTATTCCCAGCTCCGTGCCCACTGTTACGGCACTGGTGCATTACCCACGGCATAGGCTGCCGTTTTAAATTATTGCTTCAAGTTGCCCAAAGGGCAGGGATGCACACAGGCAACAATTTACATCCTGCCCTCCATTACACTTGGACTGCCTTGCCGACGCATTTCGGAAATGTGTTCCTTCTTCATGGGCTCAGGGCACAAAAATACGCTACTGTGCATCACGCTTTTATTTATTAGAAAAACTTTTTAATTGGCTCTCGTGATCAGTCTCTCAACTAATGATAGGCTAGTTTGACAGAATCATAGGCGTATGGCCTTCAGGGAGCTGTATTTCTCCTTTGCAGCGATCTCATAGTCTTTACTTGCCCTCCAATGGGCGCCAAGGTAAGGAGAGTGGCAATCATCAGTGTTGTAGCCTCACAGTTGTGCCGGGCATATTCCCAGCTCCGTGCCCGCTGTTACGGCGATGGTGCATTCCCCATGGCGTAGGCTGCCATTTTAAATTATCGCTCCAAGTTGCCCAAAGGTTGAGGATGCACACAGACAACAATTTACATCCTGCCCTCCATTACACTTGGACGGCCTTGCCGACGCATTTCGGAAATGTGTTCCTTCTTCATGGGCTTATGGCACAAAAATATGCTGCTGTGCATCACGCTTTTATTTATTAGAAAAACCTTTCAATTGGCTCTCGTGTTCAGTCTCTCGCCTCCTGATAGGCTAGTTTGACAGAGTCATAGACGTATGGCCTTCTGGGAGATGTATTTTTCTGTTGCAGCGATCTCATAGTCTTTACTTGCCCTCCAATGGGCTCCAAGGTAAGGAGAGTGGCTATCCTCTGTGTTGTAGTCTCACAGTTGTGCCCGGCGTATTCCTAGGCTCCGTGCCTGCTGTTACGGCGAAGGAGCATTACCCACGGCGTAGGCTGCCATTTTAAATTATTGCTCCAAGGTGCCCAAAGGTCAGGGATGCACACAGGCAACAATTTACATCCTGCCCTCTATTACACTTGGACTGCCTTACCGACGGGTTTCAGAAATGTGTTCCTTCTTCATGGGCTTATGGCACAAAAATACGCTGCTGTGCATCACGCTTTTATTTATTAGAAAAACCTATCAATTGGCTCTCGTGATCAGTCTCTCGCCTCCTGATAGGCTAGTTTGACTGAGTCATAGACTTATGGCCTTCTGGGAGATGTATTTCTCCGTTGCAGTGATCTCAGAGTCTTTACGGTCCCTCCAAAGGGCTCCAAGGTAAGGAGAGTAGCAATCCTCGGTGTTGTAGCCTCACAGTTGTGCCGGGCGTATTCCCAGCTCCGTGCCCGCTGTTACGGCGACGGTGCATTCCCCACGGCGTAGGCTGCCGTTTAAAATTATCGCTCCAAGTTCCCCAAAGGTCGGGGATGCACACAGGCAACAATTCACATCCTGCTCTACATTACACTTGGACTGCCTTGCCAGCGCGTTTCGGAAATGTGTTCCTTCTTCATGGGCTTAGGGCACAAAAATACGCTGCTGTGCATCACGCTTATATTTATTAGAAAAACCTTTTAATTGGCTCTCGTGATCAGTCTCTCGTCTCCTGATAGGCTAGTTTGACAGAGTCATAGGCGTATGGCCTACTGGGAGATGCATTTCCCTGTTGTGGCGATCTCATAGTCTTTACTTGCCCTCCAATGGGCTCCAAGGTAAGGAGAGTGGCATTCGTCGGTGTTGTAGCCTAACAGTTGTGCCGGGCGTATTCCCAGCTCTGTGCAAGCTGTTTCAGCGACGGTGCATTCCCCACGACATAGGCTGCCGTTTTAAATTATCGCTCCAAGTTGCCCAAAGGTCGGGGATGCACACAGGCAAAAATTTACATCCTGCCCTCCATTACACTTGGACTGCCTTGCCGACGCGTTTCGGAAATGTGTTCCTTCTTCATGAGCTTTGGGCGCAAAAATACGCTGTTGTGCATCACGCTTTTATTTATTAGAAAAACCTTTCAATCGGCTCTCGTGTTCAGTCTCGCACCTCCAGATAGGCTAGTTTGACAGATTCATAGGTGTATGGCCTTCTGGGAGATGTATTTCTCCATTGCGGCGATCTCATAGTCTTTACTTGCCCCCCAATGGGCTCCAAGGTAAGGAGAGTGGCAATCCTCGGTGTTGTAGCCTCACAGTTGTGCCGGGCGTATTTCCAGCTCCGTGCCCGCTGTTACGGCGACGGTGCATTCCCCACGGCGTAGGCTGCCGTTTTAAATTATCGCTCCAAGTTGCCCAAAGGTCGGGATGCACACAGGCAACAATTTACATCCTGCCCTCAAGTACACTTGGACTGCCTTGCCGACGAGTTTCGGAAATGTGTTTCTTCTTCATGGGCTTATGGCACAAAAATACGCTGCTGTGCATCACGCTTTTATTTATTAGAAAAACCTTTCAATTGGCTTTCGTGATCAGACTCTCGCCTCCTGATAGGCTAGTTTGACAGAGTCAATGGTGTATGGCCTTCTGGGAGATGTATTTCTCAGTTGCATCCATCTCATAGTCTTTACTTGCCCTCCAATGGGCTCCAAGGTAAGTAGAGTGGCTATCCTCGGTGTTGTAGCCTCACAGTTGTGCCAGCCGTATTCCCAGCTCCGTGCCCGCTGTTACGGCAACGGTGCATTCCCCACGGTGTAGGCTGCCGTTTTAAATTATCGCTCCAAGTTGCCCAAAGGTCGGGGATGCACACAGGCAACAATTTACATCCTGCCCTCCAGTACACTTTGACTGCCTTGCCGACGCATTTCAGAAATGTGTTCCTTCTTTATCGGCTCATGGCACAAAAATACGCAGCTGTGATTCACGCTTTTTTTTATTAGAAAAACCTTTCAATTGGCTCTCGTGTTCAGTCTCTCGCCTCCTGATAGGCTACTTTGACAGAGTCATAGGCGGATGGCCTTCTGGGAGATGTATTTCTCCATTGCGGCAATCTCATAGTCTTTACTTGCCCCCAATGGGCTCCAAGGTAAGGAGAGTGGCAAACCTCTGTGTTGTAGCCTCACAGTTGTGCCGGGCATATTCCCAGCTCCGTGCCCGCTGTTACGGCGACGGTGCATTCCCCACGGCGTAGGCTGCCGTTTTAAATTATCGCTCCAAGTTGCCCAAAGGTCAGGGATGCACACAGGCAACAATTTACATCCTGCCCTCCATTACACTTGGACTGCCTTGCCGACGCATTTTGGAAATGTGTTCCTTCTTCATGGGCTTATGGCACAAAAATACGCAGCTGTGCTTCACGCTTTTATTTATTAGAAAAACCTTTCAATTGTCTCTCGTGTTCAGTCTCTCGCCTCCTGATAGGCTAATTTGACAGAGTCATAGGTGTATGGCCTCCTGGGAGATGTATTTCTCAGTTCCATCGATCTCATAGTCTTTACTTGCCCTCCAATGGGCTCCAAGGTAAGGAGAGTGGCTATCCTCGGTGTTGTATTCTCACAGTTGTGCCCGGCGTATTCCCAGCTCCGTGCCCGCTGTTACGGCGACGGTGCATTACCCACGGCGTAGGCTGCCGTTTTAAATTATTGCTCCAAGTTGCCCAAAGGTCGGGGATGCACACAGGCAACAATTTACATCCTGCCCTCCATTACACTTGGACTGCCTTACCGACGGGTTTCGGAAATGTGTTCCTTCTTCATGGGCTTATGGCACAAAAATACGCTGCTGTGCATCACGCTTTTATTTATTAGAAAAACCTTTCAATTGGCTCTCGTGATCAGTCTCCCGCCTCCTGATAGGCTAGTTTGACAGAGTCATAGATGTATGGCCTTCTGGGAGATGTATTTCTCCGTTGCAGCAATCTCATAGTCTTTACTTGCCCTCCAAAGGGCTCCAAGGTAAGGAGAGTGGCAATCCTCGGTGTTGTAGCCTCACAGTTGTGCCGGGCGTATTCCCAACTCCGTGCCCGCTGTTACAGCGACGGTGCATTCCCCACGGCGTAGGCTGCCGTTTTAAATTATCGCTCCAAGTTGCCCAAAGGTCGGGGATGCACACAGGCAACAATTTACATCCTGCCCTCCATTACACTTGGACTGCCTTGCCGACGCGTTTCGGAAATGTGTTCCTTCTTCATGAGCTTATGGCGCAAAAATACGCTGCTGTACATCACGCTTTTATTTATTAGAAAAACCTTTCAATTGGCTCTCGTGATCAGTCTCTCGTCTCCTGATAGGCTAGTTTGACAGAGTCATAGGCTTATGGCCTTCAGGGAGATGTATTTCTCCGTTGTGGCGATCTCATAGTCTTTACTTGCCCCCCAAAGGGCTCCAAGGTAAGGAGAGTGGCAATCCTCTGTGTTGTAGCCTCACAGTTGTGCCGGCCGTATTCCCAGCTCCGTGCCCGCTGTTACGGCGACGGTGCATTCCCCACGGTGTAGGCTGCAGTTTTAAATTATTGCTCCAAGTTGCCCAAAGGTAGGGGATGCACACAGGCAACAATGTACATCCTGCCCTCAAGTACACTTGGACTGCCTTGCTGACGCATTTCGGAAATGTGTTCCTTCTTCATCGGCTCATGGCACAAAAATACGCAGCGGTGCATCACGCTTTTATTGATTAGAAAAACCTTTCAATTGGCTCTCGTGTTCAGTCTCTCGCCTCCTGATAGGCTAGTTTGACAGAGTCATAGGCGTATGGCCTTCTGGGAGATGTATTTCTCCATTGCGGCAATCTCATAGTCTTTACTTGCCCCCCAATGGGCTCCAAGGTAAGGAGAGTGGCAAACCTCGGTGTTGTAGCTTCACAGTTGTGCCGGGCGTATTCCCAGCTCCGTGCCCGCTGTTACGGCGACGGTGCATTCCCCACGGCGTAGGCTGCCGTTTTAAATTATCGCTCCAAGTTGCCCAAAGGTCGGGGATGAACACAGGCAACAATTTACATCCTGCCCTCCATTACACTTGGACTGCCTTGCCGACGCGTTTTGGAAATGTGTTACTTCTTCATGGGCTTATGGCACAAAAATACGCAGCTGTGCATCACGCTTTTATTTATTAGAAAAACCTTTCAATTGGCTCTCGTGTTCAGTCTCTCGCCTCCTGATAGGCTAATTTGACAGAGTCATAGGTGTACGGCCTTCGGGGAGCTGTATTTCTCAGTTGCATCGATCTCATAGTCTTTACTTGCCCTCCAATGGGCTCCAAGGTAAGGAGAGTGGCTACCCTCTGTGTTGTAGTCTCACAGTTGTGCCCGGCGTATTCCCAGCTCCGTACCCGCTGTTACGGCGACGGTGCATTACCCACGGCGTAGGCTGCCATTTTAAATTATTGCTCCAAGTTGCCCAAAGGTCAGGGATGCACACAGGCAACAATTTACATCCTGCCCTCCATTACACTTGAACTGCCTTACCGACGGGTTTCGGAAATGTGTTCCTTCTTCATGGGCTTATGGCACAAAAATACGCTGCTGTGCATCACGCTTTTATTTATTTAAAAAAACCTTTTAATTGGCTCTCGTGATCAGTCTCTCATCTCCTGTTAGGCTAGTTTGACAGAGTCATAGGCACATGGCCTTCTGGGAGATGTATTTCTCCATTGCGGCAATCTCATAGTCTTTACATAGTCTTTACTTGCCCCCCAATGGGCTCCAAGGCAAGGAGAGTGGCAAACCTCGGTGTTGTAGCCTCACAGTTGTGCTGGGCATATTCCCAGCTCCGTGCCCGCTGTTACGGCGACGGTGCATTCTCCACGGCATTGGCTGCCGTTTTAAATTATCGCTGCAAGTTGCCCAAAGGTCGGGGATGCACACAGACAACAATTTACATCCTGCCCTCCATTACACTCGGACGGCCTTGCCGACGCATTTCGGAAATGTGTTCCTTCTTCATGGGCTTATGGCACAAAAATATGCTGCTGTGCATCATGCTTTTATTTATTAGAAAAACCTTTTAATTGGCTTTCGTGATCAGTCTCTCGCCTCCGGATAGGCTAGTTGGACAGAGTCATAGGTGTATGGCCTTCTGGGAGATGTATTTCTCAGTTGCATCGATCTCATAGTCTTTACTTGCCCTCCAATGGGCTCCAAGGTAAGGAGAGTGGCTATCGTCGGTGTTGTAGTCTCACAGTTGTGCCCGGCGTATTCCCAGCTCCGTGCCCACTGTTACGGTGACGGTGCATTACCCACGGCGTAGGCTGCCATTTTAAATTATTGCTCCAAGTTGCCCAAAGGTCAGGGATGCACACAGGCAACAATTTACATCCTGCCCTGCATTACACTTGGACTGCCTTACCGACGTGTTTCGGAAATGTGTTCCTTCTTCTTAATGGGCTTATGGCACAAAAATACGCTGCTGTGCATCACGGTTTTATTTATTAGAAAATCCTTTCAATTGGCTCTCGTGATCAGTCTCTTGCCTCCTGATAGGCTAGTTTGACAGAGTCATAAACGTATGGCCTTCTGGGAGATGTATTTCTCAGTTGCAGCGATCTCATAGTCTTTACTTGCCCAACAAAGGGCTCCAAGGTAAGGAGAGTGGCAATCCTCTGTGTTGTAGCCTCACAGTTGTGCCGGGCGTATTCACAGCTCCGTGCCCGCTGTTACGGCGATGGAGCATTCCCCACGGCGTAGGTTGCCGTTTTAAATTATCGCTCCAAGTTGCCCAAAGGTCAGGGATGCACACAGGCAACAATTTACATCCTGCTCTCCATTACACTTGGACTGCCTTGCAGACGCGTTTCGGAAATGTGTTCCTTCTTCATGGGCTCCTCCTCCCTGGGCTCAGTCACATTTACTGGGGCCCACAGTTCTGGCCTCCAGAGTTCGGCTCCCCCCCTACCCCAGTAAAAACAGTAAAGAGTCTGGGTGTCATCATTGATACCGAGCTCTCCCTCAGGGCTCAAGTTGGAGCGGTGGTCTCCTCCTGTATGTACCAACTTCGGAGGATCCGCAAAGTTCGCTACCTTCTCCCCCCAGCGGCACTTACCCAAATCGTTATCTCGCTGGTACTTTCCCGTTTGGATTTTTCTAATGCCATCTATCACGGTCTGCCGCAATTTCTGATACAACGTCTCCAAGTTGTCCAGAACCAAGCGGCCCGCTTGATTCATGGAACTCCCAGATGGCAATCAGCCAAGCCTCTGCTCATGAGCCTTCATTGGCTCCCAGTCGATCGAAGGGCCGCTTTTAAGGTGGCATGTCTCACCTTCAAAGCACTCCACTGCCCTGGTCCTGCGTTCCTAAAATACCTCATTCACCCTCACTGTCCCACACGCAATCTGCGATCAGCTCACCGCGATCTGCTGATCACCCCCAAGAGTAAAACTAAGAGATTCGGTGGCCGCCGTTTCTCCTACCTAGCTCCTGTGCTTTGGAATCTCCTCCATCGCCCAATCAAATCCTCCCCTTCCCTTTTGAACTTCAGGAAAATGTTAAAAACCCACCTCTTCCCCATCTCTGGCTAGTGTTTGTCATCTATACTTCCCCCTCATCTGTTCTGTCTGTCAGCGCCAGGAAGCTTCGGTGTCAGCGCGCTCTATAAATTGCATTTAACATAACATAACATGGGCTTAGGGCACAAAAATACGCTGCTGTGCATCACGCTTTTATTTATTAGAAAAACCTTTTAATTGGCTCTCGTGATCAGTCTCTCGTCTCCTGATAGGCTAGTTTGACAGAGTCATAGACGTATGGCCTTCTGGGAGATGCATTTCTCCGTTGCGGCGATCTCATAGTCTTTACTTGCCCTCCAATGGGCTCCAAGGTAAGGAGAGTGGCATTCGTCGGTGTTGTAGCCTAACAGTTGTGCCGGGCGTATTCCCAGCTCCGTGCCCGCTGTTACGGCGACGGTGCATTCCCCACGGCGTAGGCTGCCGTTTTAAATTATCGCTTCAAGTTGCCCAAAGGTCGGGGATGCACACAGGCAACAATTTACATCCTGCCCTCAAGTGCACTTGGACTGCCTTTCCGACGCGTTTCGGAAATGTGTTCCTTCTTCATGGGCTTATGGCACAAAAATACGCTGCTGTGCATCACACATTTATTTATTAGAAAAACCTTTTCATTGGCTCTCGTGATCAGTCTCTCGTCTCCTGATAGGCTAGTTTGACAGAGTCATAGGCTTATTGCCTTCAGGGAGATGTATTTCTCCGTTGTGGCGATCTCATAGTCTTTACTTGCCCCCCAAAGGGCTCCAAGGTAAGGAGAGTGGCATTCCTCTGTGTTGTAGCCTCACAGTTGTGCCGGCCGTATTCCCTGCTCCGTACCCGCTGTTACGGCGACGGTGCATTCCCCACGGCGTAGGCTGCCGTTTTAAATTATCGCTCCAAGTTGCCCAAAGGTAGGGGATGCACACAGGCAACAATTTACATCCTGCCCTCAAGTACACTTGGACTGCCTTGCCGACGCATTTCGGAAATGTGTTCCTTCTTCATCGGCTCGCGGGCACAAAAATACGCAGCTGTGCATCACTCTTTTATTGATTAGAAAAACCTTCCAATTGGCTCTCGTGTTCAGTCTCTCGCCTCCTGGCAGGCTACTTTGACAGAGTCATAGGCTTATGGCCTTCTGGGAGATGTATTCCTCCATTGCGGCAATCTCATAGTCTTTACCTGCCCTCCAATGGGCTCCAAGGTAAGGAGAGTGGCATTCGTCGGTGTTGTAGCCTAACAGTTGTGCCGGGCGTATTCCCAGCTCTGTGCAAGCTGTTTCGGCGACGGTGCATTCCCCACGACATAGGCTGCCGTTTTAAATTATCGCTCCAAGTTGCCCAAAGGTCGGGGATGCACACAGGCAAAAATTTACATCCTGCCCTCCATTACACTTGGACTGCCTTGCCGACGCGTTTCGGAAATGTGTTCCTTCTTCATGAGCTTTGGGCGCAAAAATACGCTGTTGTGCATCACGCTTTTATTTATTAGAAAAACCTTTCAATTGGCTCTCGTGTTCAGTCTCGCACCTCCAGATAGGCTAGTTTGACAGAGTCATAGGTGTATGGCCTTCTGGGAGATGTATTTCTCCATTGTGGCGATCTCATAGTCTTTACTTGCCCCCCAATGGGCTCCAAGGTAAGGAGAGTGGCAATCCTCGGTGTTGTAGCCTCACAGTTGTGCCGGGCGTATTTCCAGCTCCGTGCCCGCTGTTACGGCGACGGTGCATTCCCCACGGCGTAGGCTGCCGTTTTAAATTATCGCTCCAAGTTGCCGAAAGGTCGGGGATGCACACAGGCAACAATTTACATCCTGCCCTCAAGTACACTTGGACTGCCTTGCCGACGAGTTTCGGAAATGTGTTTCTTCTTCATGGGCTTATGGCACAAAAATACGCTGCTGTGCATCACGCTTTTATTTATTAGAAAAACCTTTCAATTGGCTTTCGTGATCAGACTCTCGCCTCCTGATAGGCTAGTTTGACAGAGTCAATGGTGTATGGCCTTCTGGGAGATGTATTTCTCAGTTGCATCCATCTCATAGTCTTTACTTGCCCTCCAATGGGCTCCAAGGTAAGTAGAGTGGCTATCCTCGGTGTTGTAGCCTCACAGTTGTGCCAGCCGTATTCCCAGCTTCGTGCCCGCTGTTACGGCAACGGTGCATTCCCCACGGTGTAGGCTGCCGTTTTAAATTATCGCTCCAAGTTGCCCAAAGGTCGGGGATGCACACAGGCAACAATTTACATCCTGCCCTCCAGTACACTTGGACTGCCTTGCCGACGCATTTCAGAAATGTGTTCCTTCTTTATCGGCTCATGGCACAAAAATACGCAGCTGTGATTCACGCTTTTTTTTATTAGAAAAACCTTTCAATTGGCTCTCGTGTTCAGTCTCTCGCCTCCTGATAGGCTACTTTGACAGAGTCATAGGCGGATGGCCTTCTGGGAGATGTATTTCTCCATTGCGGCAATCTCATAGTCTTTACTTGCCCCCAATGGGCTCCAAGGTAAGGAGAGTGGCAAACCTCTGTGTTGTAGCCTCACAGTTGTGCCGGGCATATTCCCAGCTCCGTGCCCGCTGTTACGGCGACGGTGCATTCCCCACGGCGTAGGCTGCCGTTTTAAATTATCGCTCCAAGTTGCCCAAAGGTCAGGGATGCACACAGGCAACAATTTACATCCTGCCCTCCATTATACTTGGACTGCCTTGCCGACGCATTTTGGAAATGTGTTCCTTCTTCATGGGCTTATGGCACAAAAATACGCAGCTGTGCTTCACGCTTTTATTTATTAGAAAAACCTTTCAATTGTCTCTCGTGTTCAGTCTCTCGCCTCCTGATAGGCTAATTTGACAGAGTCATAGGTGTATGGCCTCCTGGGAGATGTATTTCTCAGTTCCATCGATCTCATAGTCTTTACTTGCCCTCCAATGGGCTCCAAGGTAAGGAGAGTGGCTATCCTCGGTGTTGTAGTCTCACAGTTGTGCCCGGCGTATTCCCAGCTCCGTGCCCGCTGTTACGGCGACGGTGCATTACCCACGGCGTAGGCTGCCGTTTTAAATTATTGCTCCAAGTTGCCCAAAGGTCGGGGATGCACACAGGCAACAATTTAAATCCTGCCCTCCATTACACTTGGACTGCCTTACCGACGGGTTTCGGAAATGTGTTCCTTCTTCATGGGCTTATAGCACAAAAATACGCTGCTGTGCATCACGCTTTTATTTATTAGAAAAACCTTTCAATTGGCTCTCGTGATCAGTCTCTCGCCTCCTGATAGGCTAGTTTGACAGAGTCATAGATGTATGGCCTTCTGGGAGATGTATTTCTCCGTTGCAGCAATCTCATAGTCTTTACTTGCCCTCCAAAGGGCTCCAAGGTAAGGAGAGTGGCAATCCTCGGTGTTGTAGCCTCACAGTTGTGCCGGGCGTATTCCCAACTCCGTGCCCGCTGTTACAGTGACGGTGCATTCCCCACGGCGTAGGCTGCCGTTTTAAATTATCGCTCGAAGTTGCCCAAAGGTCGGGGATGCACACAGGCAACAATTTACATCCTGCCCTCCATTACACTTGGACTGCCTTGCCGACGCGTTTCGGAAATGTGTTCCTTCTTCATGGGCTTAGGGCACAAAAATACGCTGCTGTGCATCACGCTTTTATTTATTAGATAAACCTTTTAATTGGCTCTCGTGATCAGTCTCTCATCTCCTGATAGGCTAGTTTGACAGAGTCATAGGCGTATGGCCTTCTGGGAGATGCATTTCTCCATTGCGGCGATCTCATAGTCTTTACTTTCCCTCCAATGGGCTCCAAGGTAAGGAGAGTGGTATTCATCGGTGTTGCAGCCTAACAGTTGTGCCGGGCGTATTCCCAGCTCTGTGCCCGCTGTTACGACGACAGTGCATTCCCCACGACATAGGCTGCCGTTTTAAATTATCGCTCCAAGTTGCCCAAAGGTCGGGGATGCAAACAGGCAACAATTTACATCCTGCCCTCCATTAAACTTGGACTGCCTTGCCGGCGCGTTTCGGAAATGTGTTCCTTCTTCATGAGCTTATGGCGCAAAAATACGCTGCTGTACATCACGCTTTTATTTATTAGAAAAACCTTTCAATTGGCTCTCGTGATCAGTCTCTCGTCTCCTGATAGGCTAGTTTGACAGAGTCATAGGCTTATGGCCTTCAGGGAGATGTATTTCTCCGTTGTGGCGATCTCATAGTCTTTACTTGCCCCCCAAAGGGCTCCAAGGTAAGGAGAGTGGCAATCCTCTGTGTTGTAGCCTCACAGTTGTGCCGGCCGTATTCCCAGCTCCGTACCCGCTGTTACGGCGACGGTGCATTCCCCACGGCGTAGGCTGCAGTTTTAAATTATTGCTCCAAGTTGCCCAAAGGTAGGGGATGCACACAGGCAACAATTTACATCCTGCCCTCAAGTACACTTGGACTGCATTGCTGACGCATTTCGGAAATGTGTTCCTTCTTCATCGGCTCATGGCACAAAAATACGCAGCTGTGCATCACGCTTTTATTGATTAGAAAAACCTTTCAATTGGCTCTCGTGTTCAGTCTCTCGCCTCCTGATAGGCTAGTTTGACAGAGTCATAGGCGTATGGCCTTCTGGGAGATGTATTTCTCCATTGCGGCAATCTCATAGTCTTTACTTGCCCCCCAATGGGCTCCAAGGTAAGGAGAGTGGCAAACCTCGGTGTTGTAGCCTCACAGTTGTGCCGGGCGTATTCCCAGCTCCGTGCCCGCTGTTACGGCGACGGTGCATTCCCCACGGCGTAGGCTGCCATTTTAAATTATCGCTCCAAGTTGCCCAAAGGTCAGGGATGAACACAGGCAACAATTTACATCCTGCCCTCCATTACACTTGGACTGCCTTGCCGACGCGTTTTGGAAATGTGTTACTTCTTCATGGGCTTATGGCACAAAAATACGCAGCTGTGCATCACGCTTTTATTTATTAGAAAAACCTTTCAATTGGCTCTCGTGTTCAGTCTCTCGCCTCCTGATAGGCTAGTTTGACAGAGTCATAGGCGTATGGCCTTCTGGGAGATGCATTTCCCTGTTGTGGCGATCTCATAGTCTTTACTTGCCCTCCAACGGGCTCCAAGGTAAGGAGAGTGGCATTCGTCGGTGTTGTAGCCTAACAGTTGTGCCGGGCGTATTCCCAGCTCTGTGCAAGCTGTTTCGGCGACGGTGCATTCCCCACGACATAGGCTGCCGTTTTAAATGATCGCTCCAAGTTGCCCAAAGGTCGGGGATGCACACAGGCAAAAATTTACATCCTGCCCTCCATTACACTTGGACTGCCTTGCCGACGCGTTTCGGAAATGTGTTCCTATGGCTGAGATACCCGCCACCCCCTCTCAACACAATCCCCAAAGGAGGGAAACTGGAAACGGTTCTTGAAGTTTTTTGGAAGAGGGAGGGAGTGACCCTCCCCGGCCGTATTTATTAAAACAAAAAATTAAACGTTAAACAGTTTCATATTAATGTACAATTTCATAACCACATTGCGATGTTTGGCTAACCTTAACAGATTCTCTAATACAGAGGTTCTCCTAGCCGAACTAACAACCTACAAAACATTTTCTTGAAATAATGAAATTGTACATCCTAACGTTTAAGGGCCAACGGCAAGGTCGTAACCGGTGTCAAGATCCCTAACCAGAAATACCCCCCCCACTTGGGAGGGGCGACAGCACTGAGGCGTACCCCAAGTGCAACTACCAATTTCCCTTGACTTGACGGGGGCCCCAATAAACTCGACGCCACTTAAAGGTCGTTCGAGGACTCGTGTGAGTATCTAGAAGGTAGCGTAGACCTCCCCCCAAACCCCACACAACTTACCACATCTGCCGTCGCAGACGTCACTGGCCCCGGGAAATTCCCCAGGAGGGGGCTGTAACCCCTCCTACACAGGAAGGGGCCTTGACCGCCTTTCCTTTCCTTCCGGCGGCCTCTCCTTAGACAGGACCGCCTCCCCGTTGAGGGGCCAAAGGCCACCTCTCCCGAGCGCTCCCATCCGTGTTGGGTGACGCCCACTCATATCCAATTACTGCTCACCGATCATGACCTTACCGCCACAGGTCCGGATAGTTGACCGGCTATCCGGACCCCCCACAAAGCTCCTACCTAAAGGTCATGCTTTAACGTTTTTAACCATGCTAAGAAGTCTCCTATGAGTAACTCATTCCCCACCCGAGACAAATGCACACCATCCCCCGAATACATACTGTCATCATTAATACAGCCATGCGAAATAGAATGCAATGTCCCGGAACGGAACAACCTATTCACTTTGTTATTAAGCTTTCTAACAGACTGATTCAAAGCAGGAATAGAAATAGCCCCCCGCCACACCTTTCGTGGGATCATATGGGACCACGCAATTGTGCACCCCGGAACTCTCCTCGCCAACCAACTTACAGTGGAAAGCATTGCCTCCAGGAGAAGTCGTCTACCGGTGGCGACCAAATCATTGCCCCCTAAATGCACTATGACTATAGACGGCGGTGACCTCGTCCGCCCTAACAAATCCTCAAAATATGCTTGAAACTGGTCAATACAGAGACCGCCTCTTCCGTAGAAGGACACCCTGTACCCGTATTCCCCAGCTACGTGAATCATGTCACCTGCCTTGAATACGTCCGCGGCACGCCTCACGTATGAGTGGCCCACGACCCACACCTCCTTTTTCACAGCCGGTGATGTCTGACCGCTGGCCCGGTGTTGGGTCGACTGCATAGTCCGCCCCGCCTCGTAGGCTTGCGCAACTGAAAACCAAACAAAAACAAGAGGCGTGAGTACGTCATTACAGCTTTACAACATGTGCAACCGCACATACCTCTTATAACAATTGGAGGACCAACGCCCCACTCGTTTCACTTGTTCAACATTAAGACCCCTGGCTGTAGCTTCCGTAGCAGCCCCTATCCGAAAGGAATGGGTCCCAAACTCGCCCGGGTTCAAGCCCGCAGCGGCAATTGACATCGCAAGCACCCGCTGAAACTGAAACTTCGTCAGTGGGGTGGCGTCCGCGTGTCT
This sequence comes from Lissotriton vulgaris, assembly GCF_964263255.1. Classification (NCBI taxonomy): domain Eukaryota; kingdom Metazoa; phylum Chordata; class Amphibia; order Caudata; family Salamandridae; genus Lissotriton; species Lissotriton vulgaris. The sequence continues at coordinate 64,520 of NW_028242968.1, forward strand.
CAACAAGGTCCCCCCCCATGATGACACCCTTCGTGCTAGGTAATCTTCTAAACACTTTACCGGGCACATGGAGGACCCGGGAATCCTGCGTATGATTATGCAGTCACCCATCCCGTCTTGATCGGTCTTGGACCTGACAAAGGAGACCGTCATTGCCTCTCCTCTGATCTGAACGTGTCCTTGGCACAAACCCCCTGCCACATCCTGTTTGTTCCTTGCCACCAGTTCGCTTACTCGCATCGCCCCGTGAAATGCTAGCGTAAAAGCGGCTCGGAACAACACCGCCTCAAACTGAGATGAACATGTGGCAGGGAGTGTAGCCAACAACTGGGCCAACCTATCCAAACCTATCGGGCGCCTCTCATCTACTCTGCGACCCTCAAGGCGTTGCCACCCACGCAGCGCTTTCTGTACAACGAAAGACGCTGTCGGGTCCTGGATACTATGCGCCCTGGCAACAAAGGAAATAGCAGCACGATGCCTCTGGGCCGTAGCCACAGATTTCCCAGCCCTACGTAAGGACATCAGAAAATTCACTACCCATTCCTCGTGGCCCCAAAGCCTCTCTCTATCAGTCCCCAAAAAGGCTAAATAGGACCTAAACGCCCCTTCATATGCTTTCCTCGTCCGTGGTGCTAGACTCTCTCCCACGAGGTGACGAAGTTCGGGGCACCGAGAGACCAGAGAGCTCCGGGGAAAGGTGCCGGCTCTGGGTCCGCTGAGGGAAGGAAACCCGAGAAAGCCTGCATATGAAAACGAGACAGTGCATCAGCCGCCTGATTCAGTACCCCTGGGACATGTTTTGCTCTGAACAGCACATTCAGTTGCATACACAGTAAAACAATTTCTTTGAGCAGTCTTAAAATCAGTTTACATCGTGCTGCCTGACTATTGATGCACTCGACCACGGTCATATTGTCAGACCAAAATATCACAGAGTGATCTTTGAACCCTTCTGGCCAGGTTCTCAGGGCCACCAAAATGGGAAAAAGTTCCAGGAAAGCAATATTACTTGTCAGACCATTGTCATGCTACCATGTCGGCCACCTTTGTGCCGACCATTTTGTGCCGAAGATGGCACCAAAACCTATGCTACCTGCAGAATCTGTCCATAGCCCCAGCTCTTCAGAGGATACGGCTGGTTTGTTCCAGATGACTCGACCATTAAAGTCCGCCAGAAATGCTAACCAAATACGCACGTCCTGGCGGACCTCAGCCGATAGTCTCGTGCGATGATGGCCCTCCTTTAGGCCGACCATAGCTTGGGCAATTGAACGAGAAAAGGGGCGGGCCATCGGTATAACTCTCAGGGCAAAATTCAACTGTCCCACCAACTGCTGTAACTGATGCAGCGTAACTTTAGATCCATTTAGACACACTTGCAGGGCTGCCCTGAACTTCCACACTTTGTCAGGTGGCAAACGAAAACAACCTTCTCTGGAGTCTAACTCGATCCCCAGAAACTCGAGGCAAGTCGCAGGACCCACCGTCTTACCTGGTGCCAATGGCACACCAAACTGCTTCATTAATACACAAAATTCGGCCAAGGCCCGGCCACATTCGAGATCCCCGGCTGCCCCAAGGAACAGAAAATCATCAAGGTAATGCATTACATGTTGGAAACCCGTCTTCTTTGTGAAGACCCATTGTAGAAAACTACTGAATTTCTCGAAATAAGCACAAGATATAGAGCACCCCATCGGCATACACTTATCCATGTAATAATAACCCTGAAACATAAAACCTAGGAGACGCTGATCGTCCGGGTGTACCGGGAGCAACCGGAACGCTGACTCGATATCTGACTTCGCCATCAGCGCCCCGGGCCCCAGGCGATTCAAAATGGCTACGGCCTCATCGAAGGATGCGTACCACACCGAACACACTTCTGGGTCTATTGCATCGTTTACAGAAAGACCACGTGGAGCTGACAAATTATGAATCAGTCGAAACTCACCCGGGTCCTTCTTGGGGACCACCCCTAAAGGAGAACAAACAAAATTCTGTACCGGGGGTACACTAAATGGGCCGGCGACCCGACCTCGAGTAACCTCTTTCCGGATCTTTTCCTGAACCACGGTCGTATGTTGCAGGACGGAAAGTTGATTTTTACACTTCTCCACGCCCTGAAAGTCCCCTACCGGGATGCGGAAACCATTCGAAAATCCGTTCCGCAGCACCCCAGCAGAAGTACGATCCGGGTATTCACTGAGCCAGGGAATCATCGCCAAGGTATCAATCGGGGTAGGTAAAGGCGCCCCTCGGACTACGTTAGACCTGTTTGGCGCCTCCTCTCCCCCCGTTATCACCCGTTTTGGCTCTGCACGTGGACTCAGGATGGGACGACCCGCACCCACTACATTCATGTTTAAATTTACACGATCCCTGGGGCCTGGTACATTTACCTTTGTTGAAATTGAAGCAGAACCCCCTTTTTCCTGTATTGCCGGCAGGTCTCGAGTAATCGTCGGTACTCGTACCTGACCGAAAGGGCGTCCCCCCATAATGGCGGGAGGATTCGCCAACATTACTTCCTACCAATGGCATTTTCAACATACCTGTCTCCTTCATTTTATCCCATGTCAAAGAATCATAACAATCCCAGGTTAAGCTTTTATTATGCTCTTTTGCCTTTCTAAAAAGATTATCGTAACAGAACCAATGGTTACCCTGGTGCGATGTCGAGTACCCCATGATTCTTGACTGATAGGTCGGCAACTCGGAAAGCAACTCGGGCCTACGTTCCCCCAAGATTGACGTAAAAATTCCCCATGCATTGCCCCAATTGCCGATAGTCTCATTTACTTTAAAGGCGGCCATTTTTGCGCGCCAAACACTCGGATGCATAAGATCTTTCTGACCCTTAACATGCTCCACCTCATAATGATCAACAAGCAACGAGAAGATGTTCACGTACTCCCCCGCCCAAATCTTCTCCTTAATTGCCAAAGGCACATGTTGACCCAACCTTTCTCTACGAGAGGGTGCTGACTCATCCCTCGCAATCGGCAATGGCCGCTTACCTGCACCGGACGCTGCATCTGCGGTCGCAATCGTCCCTTGCGGCTTGTCAACAACTGCAACCGGCGCGGACGCCTTGGCTGCATCCCGTTTCTCGCGTAATTGCTTCATCAGCGCCTGGGCCTCGGCAGCCGTGGCGCCCTCACTACTGTCGCCCAACCACGCTGCAAGTTGTGCTGCCAGCTCGGGCGGCATATCCTCGTTGGACACCGGGGTGACCACCACAGGAATCGGATTCCCCTCCACTGGTACTGGGGTTGGCGCTTCGAGCGGGGTACAGGGAACCGGGGCGTCTCCCCCAGCTGGCCCCCTCCTTGGCCTCTTGGCTCTTCCTCCCGGAGCTGCTCCAGCCGACGGACGCTCCGGCCCCCCTTCCCCGTCTCTCTCCGCTACCCGCTTCTTCAGCTCAGTCATCTCCTTCATGAGGACCCGAACCATCTGTTCGGTCGTCATTCTCTTTCCGCCTTTCTTGGGCATTTCTCCGACAGAGTATCTGTAAGACAAAAAGAAAGATTACTACGCTCAAAATTGGCTCTTCGTTCCGTCTCGAGCTCACGTGCAGCGAGGAGGTGCAGCTTCAGAGCACAGGAACAAGAGGATGTCTTCCGGTCTTGCGTCCCTTTTTATCCGTCTTCAGGGCGGGCGTAAACCCGCCCCTGCCTGCCCCGAGGGCGTGGCCAGCCGCGCCAGTGTCTAGGCCAGCCCACTCTTAGGGCGGGAAAGAGCGCGCCCCGGCTACGCCGCTTCGGGCATACCAGCCGAGACGCGCCTCCCGCCCAAAATGGCTTCCCGGGGGGATCGAGGTACTCTGCCATACGTTCGGGGGGACCGAGTGGTCGCCCCTTTCCATTCTTCATGAGCTTTGGGCGCAAAAATACGCTGTTGTGCATCACGCTGTTATTTATTAGAAAAACCTTTCAATTGGCTCGCGTGTTCAGTCTCGCACCTCCAGATTTACATCCTGCCCTCAAGTACACTTGGACTGCATTGCTGACGCATTTCGGAAATGTGTTCCTTCTTCATCGGCTCATGGCACAAAAATACGCAGCTGTGCATCACGCTTTTATTGATTAGAAAAACCTTTCAATTGGCTCTCGTGTTCAGTCTCTCGCCTCCTGATAGGCTAGTTTGACAGAGTCATAGGCGTATGGCCTTCTGGGAGATGTATTTCTCCATTGCGGCAATCTCATAGTCTTTACTTGCCCCCCAATGGGCTCCAAGGTAAGGAGAGTGGCAAACCTCGGTGTTGTAGCCTCACAGTTGTGCCGGGCATATTCCCAGCTCCGTGCCCGCTGTTACGGCGACGGTGCATTCCCCACGGCGTAGGCTGCCATTTTAAATTATCGCTCCAAGTTGCCCAAAGGTCAGGGATGAACACAGGCAACAATTTACATCCTGCCCTCCATTACACTTGGACTGCCTTGCCGACGCGTTTTGGAAATGTGTTACTTCTTCATGGGCTTATGGCACAAAAATACGCAGCTGTGCATCACGCTTTTATTTATTAGAAAAACCTTTCAATTGGCTCTCGTGTTCAGTCTCTCGCCTCCTGATAGGCTAGTTTGACAGAGTCATAGGCGTATGGCCTTCTGGGAGATGCATTTCCCTGTTGTGGCGATCTCATAGTCTTTACTTGCCCTCCAACGGGCTCCAAGGTAAGGAGAGTGGCATTCGTCGGTGTTGTAGCCTAACAGTTGTGCCGGGCGTATTCCCAGCTCTGTGCAAGCTGTTTCGGCGACGGTGCATTCCCCACGACATAGGCTGCCGTTTTAAATGATCGCTCCAAGTTGCCCAAAGGTCGGGGATGCACACAGGCAAAAATTTACATCCTGCCCTCCATTACACTTGGACTGCCTTGCCGACGCGTTTCGGAAATGTGTTCCTTCTTCATGAGCTTTGGGCGCAAAAATACGCTGTTGTGCATCACGCTGTTATTTATTAGAAAAACCTTTCAATTGGCTCGCGTGTTCAGTCTCGCACCTTCAGATAGGCTAGTTTGACAGAGTCATAGGTGTATGGCCTTCTGGGAGATGTATTTCTCCATTGCGGCGATCTCATAGTCTTTACTTGCCCCCCAATGGGCTCCAAGGTAAGGAGAGTGGCAATCCTCGGTGTTGTAGCCTCACAGTTGTGCCGGGCGTATTTCCAGCTCCGTGCCCGCTGTTACGGCGACGGTGCATTCCCCACGGCGTAGGCTGCCGTTTTAAATTATCGCTCCAAGTTGCCCAAAGGTCGGGGATGCACACAGGCAACAATTTACATCCTGCCCTCAAGTACACTTGGACTGCCTTGCCGACGAGTTTCGGAAATGTGTTTCTTCTTCATGGGCTTATGGCACAAAAATACGCTGCTGTGCATCACGCTTTTATTTATTAGAAAAACCTTTCAATTGGCTTTCGTGATCAGACTCTCGCCTCCTGATAGGCTAGTTTGACAGAGTCAATGGTGTATGGCCTTCTGGGAGATGTATTTCTCAGTTGCATCCATCTCATAGTCTTTACTTGCCCTCCAATGGGCTCCAAGGTAAGTAGAGTGGCTATCCTCGGTGTTGTAGCCTCACAGTTGTGCCAGCCGTATTCCCAGCTCCGTGCCCGCTGTTACGGCAACGGTGCATTCCCCACGGTGTAGGCTGCCGTTTTAAATTTTCGCTCCAAGTTGCCCAAAGGTCGGGGATGCACACAGGCAACAATTTACATCCTGCCCTCCAGTACACTTGGACTGCCTTGCCGACGCATTTCAGAAATGTGTTCCTTCTTTATCGGCTCATGGCACAAAAATACGCAGCTGTGATTCACGCTTTTTTTATTAGAAAAACCTTTCAATTGGCTCTCGTGTTCAGTCTCTCGCCTCCTGATAGGCTACTTTGACAGAGTCATAGGCGGATGGCCTTCTGGGAGATGTATTTCTCCATTGCGGCAATCTCATAGTCTTTACTTGCCCCCAATGGGCTCCAAGGTAAGGAGAGTGGCAAACCTCTGTGTTGTAGCCTCACAGTTGTGCCAGGCATATTCCCAGCTCCGTGCCCGCTGTTACGGCGACGGTGCATTCCCCACGGTGTAGGCTGCCGTTTTAAATTATCGCTCCAAGTTGCCCAAAGGTCAGGGATGCACACAGGCAACAATTTACATCCTGCCCTCCATTACACTTGGACTGCCTTGCCGACGCATTTTGGAAATGTGTTCCTTCTTCATGGGCTTATGGCACAAAAATACGCAGCTGTGCTTCACGCTTTTATTTATTAGAAAAACCTTTCAATTGTCTCTCGTGTTCAGTCTCTCACCTCCTGATAGGCTAATTTGACAGAGTCATAGGTGTATGGCCTCCTGGGAGATGTATTTCTCAGTTCCATCGATCTCATAGTCTTTACTTGCCCTCCAATGGGCTCCAAGGTAAGGAGAGTGGCTATCCTCGGTGTTGTATTCTCACAGTTGTGCCCGGCGTATTCCCAGCTCCATGCCCGCTGTTACGGCGACGGTGCATTACCCACGGCGTAGGCTGCCGTTTTAAATTATTGCTCCAAGTTGCCCAAAGGTCGGGGATGCACACAGGCAACAATTTACATCCTGCCCTCCATTACACTTGGACTGCCTTACCGACGGGTTTCGGAAATGTGTTCCTTCTTCATGGGCTTATGGCACAAAAATACGCTGCTGTGCATCACGCTTTTATTTATTAGAAAAACCTTTCAATTGGCTCTCGTGATCAGTCTCTCGCCTCCTGATAGGCTAGTTTGACAGAGTCATAGATGTATGGCCTTCTGGGAGATGTATTTCTCCGTTGCAGCAATCTCATAGTCTTTACTTGCCCTCCAAAGGGCTCCAAGGTAAGGAGAGTGGCAATCCTCGGTGTTGTAGACTCACAGTTGTGCCGGGCGTATTCCCAACTCCGTGCCCGCTGTTACAGCGACGGTGCATTCCCCACGGCGTAGGCTGCCGTTTTAAATTATCGCTCCAAGTTGCCCAAAGGTCGGGGATGCACACAGGCAACAATTTACATCCTGCCCTCCATTACACTTGGACTGCCTTGCCGACGCGTTTCGGAAATGTGTTCCTTCTTCATGGGCTTAGGGCACAAAAATACGCTGCTGTGCATCACGCTTTTATTTATTAGATAAACCTTTTAATTGGCTCTCGTGATCAGTCTCTCATCTCCTGATAGGCTAGTTTGACAGAGTCATAGGCGTATGGCCTTCTGGGAGATGCATTTCTCCATTGCGGCGATCTCATAGTCTTTACTTGCCCTCCAATGGGCTCCAAGGTAAGGAGAGTGGTATTCATCGGTGTTGCAGCCTAACAGTTGTGCCGGGCGTATTCCCAGCTCTGCGCCCGCTGTTACGACGACAGTGCATTCCCCACGACATAGGCTGCCGTTTTAAATTATCGCTCCAAGTTGCCCAAAGGTCGGGGATGCAAACAGGCAACAATTTACATCCTGCCCTCCATTAAACTTGGACTGCCTTGCCGACGCGTTTCGGAAATGTGTTCCTTCTTCATGAGCTTATGGCTCAAAAATACGCTGCTGTACATCACGCTTTTATTTATTAGAAAAACCTTTCAATTGGCTCTCGTGATCAGTCTCTCGTCTCCTGATAGGCTAGTTTGACAGAGTCATAGGCTTATGGCCTTCAGGGAGATGTATTTCTCCGTTGTGGCGATCTCATAGTCTTTACTTGCCCCCCAAAGGGCTCCAAGGTAAGGAGAGTGGCAATCCTCTGTGTTGTAGCCTCACAGTTGTGCCGGCCGTATTCCCAGCTCCGTGCCCGCTGTTACGGCGACGGTGCATTCCCCACGGCGTAGGCTGCAGTTTTAAATTATTGCTCCAAGTTGCCCAAAGGTAGGGGATGCACACAGGCAACAATTTACATCCTGCCCTCAAGTACACTTGGACTGCCTTGCTGACGCATTTCAGAAATGTGTTCCTTCTTCATCGGCTCATGGCACAAAAATACGCAGCGGTGCATCACGCTTTTATTGATTAGAAAAACCTTTCAATTGGCTCTCGTGTTCAGTCTCTCGCCTCCTGATAGGCTAGTTTGACAGAGTCATAGGCGTATGGCCTTCTGGGAGATGTATTTCTCCATTGCGGCAATCTCATAGTCTTTACTTGCCCCCCAATGGGCTCCAAGGTAAGGAGAGTGGCAAACCTCGGTGTTGTAGCTTCACAGTTGTGCCGGGCGTATTCCCAGCTCCGTGCCCGCTGTTACGGCGACGGTGCATTCCCCACGGCGTAGGCTGCCGTTTTAAATTATCGCTCCAAGTTGCCCAAAGGTCAGGGATGAACACAGGCAACAATTTACATCCTGCCCTCCATTACACTTGGACTGCCTTGCCGACGCGTTTTGGAAATGTGTTACTTCTTCATGGGCTTATGGCACAAAAATACGCAGCTGTGCATCACGCTTTTATTTATTAGAAAAACCTTTCAATTGGCTCTCGTGTTCAGTCTCTCGCCTCCTGATAGGCTAATTTGACAGAGTCATAGGTGTACGGCCTTCTGGGAGCTGTATTTCTCAGTTGCATCGATCTCATAGTCTTTACTTGCCCTCCAATGGGCTCCAAGGTAAGGAGAGTGGCTACCCTCTGTGTTGTAGTCTCACAGTTGTGCCCGGCGTATTCCCAGCTCCGTACCCGCTGTTACGGCGACGGTGCATTACCCACGGCGTAGGCTGCCATTTTAAATTATTGCTCCAAGTTGCCCAAAGGTCAGGGATGCACACAGGCAACAATTTACATCCTGCCCTCCATTACACTTGAACTGCCTTACCGACGGGTTTCGGAAATGTGTTCCTTCTTCATGGGCTTATGGCACAAAAATACGCTGCTGTGCATCACGCTTTTATTTATTTAAAAAAACCTTTTAATTGGCTCTCGTGATCAGTCTCTCATCTCCTGTTAGGCTAGTTTGACAGAGTCATAGGCACATGGCCTTCTGGAAGATGTATTTCTCCATTGCGGCAATCTCATAGTCTTTACTTGCCCCCCAATGGGCTCCAAGGTAAGGAGAGTGGCAAACCTCGGTGTTGTAGCCTCACACTTGTGCCGGGCATATTCCCTGCTCCGTGCCCGCTGTTACGGCGACGGTGCATTCCCCACGGCATTGGCTGCCGTTTTAAATTATCGCTGCAAGTTGCCCAAAGGTCGGGGATGCACACAGACAACAATTTACATCCTGCCCTCCATTACACTCGGACGGCCTTGCCGACGCATTTCGGAAATGTGTTCCTTCTTCATGGGCTTATGGCACAAAAATATGCTGCTGTGCATCATGCTTTTATTTATTAGAAAAACCTTTTAATTGGCTTTCGTGATCAGTCTCTCGCCTCCGGATAGGCTAGTTGGACAGAGTCATAGGTGTATGGCCTTCTGGGAGATGTATTTCTCAGTTGCATCGATCTCATAGTCTTTACTTGCCCTCCAATGGGCTCCAAGGTAAGGAGAGTGGCTATCCTCGGTGTTGTAGTCTCATAGTTGTGCCCGGCGTATTCCCAGCTCCGTGCCCACTGTTACGGTGACGGTGCATTACCCACGGCGTAGGCTGCCATTTTAAATTATTGCTCCAAGTTGCCCAAAGGTCAGGGATGCACACAGGCAACAATTTACATCCTGCCCTGCATTACACTTGGACTGCCTTACCGACGGGTTTCGGAAATGTGTTCCTTCTTCTTAATGGGCTTATGGCACAAAAAGACGCTGCTGTGCATCACGGTTTTATTTATTAGAAAATCCTTTCAATTGGCTCTCGTGATCAGTCTCTTGCCTCCTGATAGGCTAGTTTGACAGAGTCATAAACGTATGGCCTTCTGGGAGATGTATTTCTCCGTTGCAGCGATCTCATAGTCTTTACTTGCCCAACAAAGGGCTCCAAGGTAAGGAGAGTGGCAATCCTCTGTGTTGTAGCCTCACAGTTGTGCCGGGCGTATTCACAGCTCCGTGCCCGCTGTTACGGCGATGGAGCATTCCCCACGGCGTAGGTTGCCGTTTTAAATTATCGCTCCAAGTTGCCCAAAGGTCAGGGATGCACACAGGCAACAATTTACATCCTGCTCTCCATTACACTTGGACTGCCTTGCAGACGCGTTTCGGAAATGTGTTCCTTCTTCATGGGCTCCTCCTCCCTGGGCTCAGTCACATTTACTGGGGCCCACAGTTCTGGCCTCCAGAGTTCGGCTCCCCCCCTACCCCAGTAAAAACAGTAAAGAGTCTGGGTGTCATCATTGATACCGAGCTCTCCCTCAGGGCTCAAGTTGGAGCGGTGGTCTCCTCCTGTATGTACCAACTTCGGAGGATCCGCAAAGTTCGCTACCTTCTCGCCCCAGCGGCACTTACCCAAATCGTTATCTCGCTGGTACTTTCCCGTTTGGATTTTTCTAATGCCATCTATCACGGTCTGCCGCAATTTCTGATACAACGTCTCCAAGTTGTCCAGAACCAAGCGGCCCGCTTGATTCATGGAACTCCTAGATGGCAATCAGCCAAGCCTCTGCTCATGAGCCTTCATTGGCTCCCAGTCGATCGAAGGGCCGCTTTTAAGGTGGCATGTCTCACCTTCAAAGCACTCCACTGCCCTGGTCCTGCCTTCCTAAAATCCCTCATTCACCCTCACTGTCCCACACGCAATCTGCGATCAGCTCACCGCGATCTGCTGATCACCCCCAAGAGTAAAACTAAGAGATTCGGCGGCCGCCGTTTCTCCTACCTAGCTCCTGTGCTTTGGAATCTCCTCCATCGCCCAATCAAATCCTCCCCTTCCCTTTTGAACTTCAGGAAAATGTTAAAAACCCACCTCTTCCCCATCTCTGGCTAGTGTTTGTCATCTATACTTCCCCCTCATCTGTTCTGTCTGTCAGCGCCAGGAAGCTTCGGTGTCAGCGCGCTCTATAAATTGCATTTAACATAACATAACATGGGCTTAGGGCACAAAAATACGCTGCTGTGCATCACGCTTTTATTTATTAGAAAAACCTTTTAATTGGCTCTCGTGATCAGTCTCTCGTCTCCTGATAGGCTAGTTTGACAGAGTCATAGACGTATGGCCTTCTGGGAGATGCATTTCTCCGTTGCGGCGATCTCGTAGTCTTTACTTGCCCTCCAATGGGCTCCAAGGTAAGGAGAGTGGCATTCGTCGGTGTTGTAGCCTAACAGTTGTGCCGGGCGTATTCCCAGCTCCGTGCCCGCTGTTACGGCGACGGTGCATTCCCCACGGCGTAGGCTGCCGTTTTAAATTATCGCTTCAAGTTGCCCAAAGGTCGGGGATGCACACAGGCAACAATTTACATCCTGCCCTCAAGTGCACTTGGACTGCCTTGCCGACGCGTTTCGGAAATGTGTTCCTTCTTCATGGGCTTATGGCACAAAAATACGCTGCTGTGCATCACACATTTATTTATTAGAAAAACCTTTTCATTGGATCTCGTGATCAGTCTCTCGTCTCCTGATAGGCTAGTTTGACAGAGTCATAGGCTTATTGCCTTCAGGGAGATGTATTTCTCCGTTGTGGCGATCTCATAGTCTTTACTTGCCCCCCAAAGGGCTCCAAGGTAAGGAGAGTGGCATTCCTCTGTGTTGTAGCCTCACAGTTGTGCCGGCCGTATTCCCTGCTCCGTACCCGCTGTTACGGCGACGGTGCATTCCCCACGGCGTAGGCTGCCGTTTTAAATTATCGCTCCAAGTTGCCCAAAGGTAGGGGATGCACACAGGCAACAATTTACATCCTGCCCTCAAGTACACTTGGACTGCCTTGCCGACGCATTTCGGAAATGTGTTCCTTCTTCATCGGCTCATGGCACAAAAATACGCAGCTGTGCATCACGCTTTTATTGATTAGAAAAACCTTCCAATTGGCTCTCGTGTTCAGTCTCTCGCCTCCTGGTAGGCTACTTTGACAGAGTCATAGGCTTATGGCCTTCTGGGAGATGTATTCCTCCATTGCGGCAATCTCATAGTCTTTACCTGCCCTCCAATGGGCTCCAAGGTAAGGAGAGTGGCATTCGTCGGTGTTGTAGCCTAACAGTTGTGCCGGGCGTATTCCCAGCTCTGTGCAAGCTGTTTCGGCGACGGTGCATTCCCCACGACATAGGCTGCCGTTTTAAATTATCGCTCCAAGTTGCCCAAAGGTCCAGGATGCACACAGGCAACAATTTACATCCTGCCCTCCAGTACACTTGGACTGCCTTGCCGACGCATTTCAGAAATGTGTTCCTTCTTTATCGGCTCATGGCACAAAAATACGCAGCTGTGATTCACGCTTTTTTTTATTAGAAAAACCTTTCAATTGGCTCTCGTGTTCAGTCTCTCGCCTCCTGATAGGCTACTTTGACAGAGTCATAGGCGGATGGCCTTCTGGGAGATGTATTTCTCCATTGCGGCAATCTCATAGTCTTTACTTGCCCCCAATGGGCTCCAAGGTAAGGAGAGTGGCAAACCTCTGTGTTGTAGCCTCACAGTTGTGCCGGGCATATTCCCAGCTCCGTGCCCGCTGTTACGGCGACGGTGCATTCCCCACGGCGTAGGCTGCCGTTTTAAATTATCGCTCCAAGTTGCCCAAAGGTCAGGGATGCACACAGGCAACAATTTACATCCTGCCCTCCATTATACTTGGACTGCCTTGCCGACGCATTTTGGAAATGTGTTCCTTCTTCATGGGCTTATGGCACAAAAATACGCAGCTGTGCTTCACGCTTTTATTTATTAGAAAAACCTTTCAATTGTCTCTCGTGTTCAGTCTCTCGCCTCCTGATAGGCTAATTTGACAGAGTCATAGGTGTATGGCCTCCTGGGAGATGTATTTCTCAGTTCCATCGATCTCATAGTCTTTACTTGCCCTCCAATGGGCTCCAAGGTAAGGAGAGTGGCTATCCTCGGTGTTGTAGTCTCACAGTTGTGCCCGGCGTATTCCCAGCTCCGTGCCCGCTGTTACGGCGACGGTGCATTACCCACGGCGTAGGCTGCCGTTTTAAATTATTGCTCCAAGTTGCCCAAAGGTCGGGGATGCACACAGGCAACAATTTACATCCTGCCCTCCATTACACTCGGACGGCCTTGCCGACGCATTTCGGAAATGTGTTTCTTCTTCATGGGCTTATAGCACAAAAATACGCTGCTGGGCATCACGCTTTTATTTATTAGAAAAACTATCAATTGGCTCTCGTGATCAGTCTCTCGCCTCCTGATAGGCTAGTTTGACAGAGTCATAGATGTATGGCCTTCTGGGAGATGTATTTCTCCGTTGCAGCAATCTCATAGTCTTTACTTGCCCTCCAAAGGGCTCCAAGGTAAGGAGAGTGGCAATCCTCGGTGTTGTAGCCTCACAGTTGTGCCGGGCGTATTCCCAACTCCGTGCCCGCTGTTACAGCGACGGTGCATTCCCCACGGCGTAGGCTGCCGTTTTAAATTATCGCTCCAAGTTGCCCAAAGGTCGGGGATGCACACAGGCAACAATTTACATCCTGCCCTCCATTACACTTGGACTGCCTTGCCGACGCGTTTCGGTAATGTGTTCCTTCTTCATGGGCTTAGGGCACAAAAATACGCTGCTGTGCATCACGCTTTTATTTATTAGATAAACCTTTTAATTGGCTCTCGTGATCAGTCTCTCATCTCCTGCTAGGCTAGTTTGACAGAGTCATAGGCGTATGGCCTTCTGGGAGATGCATTTCTCCCTTGCGGCGATCTCATAGTCTTTACTTTCCCTCCAATGGGCTCCAAGGTAAGGAGAGTGGTATTCATCGGTGTTGCAGCCTAACAGTTGTGCCGGGCGTATTCCCAGCTCTGTGCCCGCTGTTACGACGACAGTGCATTCCCCACGACATAGGCTGCCGTTTTAAATTATCGCTCCAAGTTGCCCAAAGGTCGGGGATGCAAACAGGCAACAATTTACATCCTGCCCTCCATTAAACTTGGACTGCCTTGCCGACGCGTTTCGGAAATGTGTTCCTTCTTCATGAGCTTATGGCGCAAAAATACGCTGCTGTACATCACGCTTTTATTTATTAGAAAAACCTTTCAATTGGCTCTCGTGATCAGTCTCTCGTCTCCTGATAGGCTAGTTTGACAGAGTCATAGGCTTATGGCCTTCAGGGAGATGTATTTCTCCGTTGTGGCGATCTCATAGTCTTTACTTGCCCCCCAAAGGGCTCCAAGGTAAGGAGAGTGGCAATCCTCTGTGTTGTAGCCTCACAGTTGTGCCGGCCGTATTCCCAGCTCCGTACCCGCTGTTACGGCGACGGTGCATTCCCCACGGCGTAGGCTGCAGTTTTAAATTATTGCTCCAAGTTGCCCAAAGGTAGGGGCTGCACACAGGCAACAATTTACATCCTGCCCTCAAGTACACTTGGACTGCCTTGCTGACGCATTTCGGAAATGTGTTCCTTCTTCATCGGCTCATGGCACAAAAATACGCAGCTGTGCATCACGCTTTTATTGATTAGAAAAACCTTTCAATTGGCTCTCGTGTTCAGTCTCTCGCCTCCTGATAGGCTAGTTTGACAGAGTCATAGGCGTATGGCCTTCTGGGAGATGTATTTCTCCATTGCGGCAATCTCATAGTCTTTACTTGCTCCCCAATGGGCTCCAAGGTAAGGAGAGTGGCAAACCTCGGTGTTGTAGCCTCACAGTTGTGCCGGGCGTATTCCCAGCTCCGTGCCCGCTGTTACGGCGACGGTGCATTCCCCACGGCGTAGGCTGCCATTTTAAATTATCGCTCCAAGTTGCCCAAAGGTCAGGGATGAACACAGGCAACAATTTACATCCTGCCCTCCATTACACTTGGACTGCCTTGCCGACGCGTTTTGGAAATGTGTTACTTCTTCATGGGCTTATGGCACAAAAATACGCAGCTGTGCATCACGCTTTTATTTATTAGAAAAACCTTTCAATTGGCTCTCGTGTTCAGTCTCTCGCCTCCTGATAAGCTAATTTGACAGAGTCATAGGTGTACGGCCTTCTGGGAGCTGTATTTCTCAGTTGCATCGATCTCATAGTCTTTACTTGCCCTCCAATGGGCTCCAAGGTAAGGAGAGTGGCTACCCTCTGTGTTGTAGTCTCACAGTTGTGCCCGGCGTATTCCCAGCTCCGTACCCGCTGTTACGCGACGGTGCATTACCCACGGCGTAGGCTGCCGTTTTAAATTATTGCTCCAAGTTGCCCAAAGGTCAGGGATGCACACAGGCAACAATTTACATCCTGCCCTCCATTACACTTGAACTGCCTTACCGACGGGTTTCGGAAATGTGTTCCTTCTTCATGGGCTTATGGCACAAAAATACGCTGCTGTGCATCACGCTTTTATTTATTTAAAAAAACCTTTTAATTGGCTCTCGTGATCAGTCTCTCATCTCCTGTTAGGCTAGTTTGACAGAGTCATAGGCACATGGCCTTCTGGGAGATGTATTTCTCCATTGCGGCAATCTCATAGTCTTTACTTTCCCCCCAATGGGCTCCAAGGTAAGGAGAGTGGCAAACCTCGGTGTTGTAGCCTCACAGTTGTGCCGGGCATATTCCCAGCTCCGTGCCCGCTGTTACGGCGACGGTGCATTCCCCACGGCATTGGCTGCCGTTTTAAATTATCGCTCCAAGTTGCCCAAAGGTCAGGGATGCACACAGGCAACAATTTACATCCTGCCCTCCATTATACTTGGACTGCCTTGCCGACGCATTTTGGAAATGTGTTCCTTCTTCATGGGCTTATGGCACAAAAATACGCAGCTGTGCTTCACGCTTTTATTTATTAGAAAAACCTTTCAATTGTCTCTCGTGTTCAGTCTCTCGCCTCCTGATAGGCTAATTTGACAGAGTCATAGGTGTATGGCCTCCTGGGAGATGTATTTCTCAGTTCCATCGATCTCATAGTCTTTACTTGCCCTCCAATGGGCTCCAAGGTAAGGAGAGTGGCTATCCTCGGTGTTGTAGTCTCACAGTTGTGCCCGGCGTATTCCCAGGTCCGTGCCCGCTGTTACGGCGACGGTGCATTACCCACGGCGTAGGCTGCCGTTTTAAATTATTGCTCCAAGTTGCCCAAAGGTCGGGGATGCACACAGGCAACAATTTACATCCTGCCCTCCATTACACTCGGACGGCCTTGCCGACGCATTTCGGAAATGTGTTCCTTCTTCATGGGCTTATAGCACAAAAATACGCTGCTGGGCATCACGCTTTTATTTATTAGAAAAACCTTTCAATTGGCTCTCGTGATCAGTCTCTCGCCTCCTGATAGGCTAGTTTGACAGAGTCATAGATGTATGGCCTTCTGGGAGATGTATTTCTCCGTTGCAGCAATCTCATAGTCTTTACTTGCCCTCCAAAGGGCTCCAAGGTAAGGAGAGTGGCAATCCTCGGTGTTGTAGCCTCACAGTTGTGCCGGGCGTATTCCCAACTCCGTGCCCGCTGTTACAGCGACGGTGCATTCCCCACGGCGTAGGCTGCCGTTTTAAATTATCGCTCCAAGTTGCCCAAAGGTCGGGGATGCACACAGGCAACAATTTACATCCTGCCCTCCATTACACTTGGACTGCCTTGCCGACGCGTTTCGGTAATGTGTTCCTTCTTCATGGGCTTAGGGCACAAAAATACGCTGCTGTGCATCACGCTTTTATTTATTAGATAAACCTTTTAATTGGCTCTCGTGATCAGTCTCTCATCTCCTGCTAGGCTAGTTTGACAGAGTCATAGGCGTATGGCCTTCTGGGAGATGCATTTCTCCATTGCGGCGATCTCATAGTCTTTACTTTCCCTCCAATGGGCTCCAAGGTAAGGAGAGTGGTATTCATCGGTGTTGCAGCCTAACAGTTGTGCCGGGCGTATTCCCAGCTCTGTGCCCGCTGTTACGACGACAGTGCATTCCCCACGACATAGGCTGCCGTTTTAAATTATCGCTCCAAGTTGCCCAAAGGTCGGGGATGCAAACAGGCAACAATTTACATCCTGCCCTCCATTAAACTTGGACTGCCTTGCCGACGCGTTTCGGAAATGTGTTCCTTCTTCATGAGCTTATGGCGCAAAAATACGCTGCTGTACATCACGGTTTTATTTATTAGAAAAACCTTTCAATTGGCTCTCGTGATCAGTCTCTCGTCTCCTGATAGGCTAGTTTGACAGAGTCATAGGCTTATGGCCTTCAGGGAGATGTATTTCTCCGTTGTGGCGATCTCATAGTCTTTACTTGCCCCCCAAAGGGCTCCAAGGTAAGGAGAGTGGCAATCCTCTGTGTTGTAGCCTCACAGTTGTGCCGGCCATATTCCCAGCTCCGTACCCGCTGTTACGGCGACGGTGCATTCCCCACGGCGTAGGCTGCAGTTTTAAATTATTGCTCCAAGTTGCCCAAAGGTAGGGGCTGCACACAGGCAAGAATTTACATCCTGCCCTCAAGTACACTTGGACTGCCTTGCTGACGCATTTCGGAAATGTGTTCCTTCTTCATCGGCTCATGGCACAAAAATACGCAGCTGTGCATCACGCTTTTATTGATTAGAAAAACCTTTCAATTGGCTCTCGTGTTCAGTCTCTCGCCTCCTGATAGGCTAGTTTGACAGAGTCATAGGCGTATGGCCTTCTGGGAGATGTATTTCTCCATTGCGGCAATCTCATAGTCTTTACTTGCCCCCCAATGGGCTCCAAGGTAAGGAGAGTGGCAAACCTCGGTGTTGTAGCCTCACAGTTGTGCCGGGCGTATTCCCAGCTCCGTGCCCGCTGTTACGGCGACGGTGCATTCCCCACGGCGTAGGCTGCCATTTTAAATTATCGCTCCAAGTTGCCCAAAGGTCAGGGATGAACACAGGCAACAATTTACATCCTGCCCTCCATTACACTTGGACTGCCTTGCCGACGCGTTTTGGAAATGTGTTACTTCTTCATGGGCTTATGGCACAAAAATACGCAGCTGTGCATCACGCTTTTATTTATTAGAAAAACCTTTCAATTGGCTCTCGTGTTCAGTCTCTCGCCTCCTGATAGGCTAATTTGACAGAGTCATAGGTGTACGGCCTTCTGGGAGCTGTATTTCTCAGTTGCATCGATCTCATAGTCTTTACTTGCCCTCCAATGGGCTCCAAGGTAAGGAGAGTGGCTACCCTCTGTGTTGTAGTCTCACAGTTGTGCCCGGCGTATTCCCAGCTCCGTACCCGCTGTTACGCGACGGTGCATTACCCACGGCGTAGGCTGCCGTTTTAAATTATTGCTCCAAGTTGCCCAAAGGTCAGGGATGCACACAGGCAACAATTTACATCCTGCCCTCCATTACACTTGAACTGCCTTACCGACGGGTTTCGGAAATGTGTTCCTTCTTCATGGGCTTATGGCACAAAAATACGCTGCTGTGCATCACGCTTTTATTTATTTAAAAAAACCTTTTAATTGGCTCTCGTGATCAGTCTCTCATCTCCTGTTAGGCTAGTTTGACAGAGTCATAGGCACATGGCCTTCTGGGAGATGTATTTCTCCATTGCAGCAATCTCATAGTCTTTACTTTCCCCCCAATGGGCTCCAAGGTAAGGAGAGTGGCAAACCTCGGTGTTGTAGCCTCACAGTTGTGCCGGGCATATTCCCAGCTCCGTGCCCGCTGTTACGGCGACGGTGCATTCCCCACGGCATTGGCTGCCGTTTTAAATTATCGCTGCAAGTTGCCCAAAGGTCGGGGATGCACACAGACAACAATTTACATCCTGCCCTCCATTACATTCGGACGGCCTTGCCGACGCATTTCGGAAATGTGTTCCTTCTTCATGGGCTTATGGCACAAAAATATGCTGCTGTGCATCATGCTTTTATTTATTAGAAAAACCTTTTAATTGGCTTTCGTGATCAGTCTCTCGCCTCCGGATAGGCTAGTTGGACAGAGTCATAGGTGTATGGCCTTCTGGGAGATGTATTTCTCAGTTGCATCGATCTCATAGTCTTTACTTGCCCTCCAATGGGCTCCAAGGTAAGGAGAGTGGCTATCCTCGGTGTTGTAGTCTCACAGTTATGCCCGGCGTATTCCCAGCTCCGTGCCCACTGTTACGGTGACGGTGCATTACCCACTGCGTAGGCTGCCATTTTAAATTATTGCTCCAAGTTGCCCAAAGGTCAGGGATGCACACAGGCAACAATTTACATCCTGCCCTGCATTACACTTGGACTGCCTTACCGACGGGTTTCGGAAATGTGTTCCTTCTTCTTAATGGGCTTATGGCACAAAAATACGCTGCTGTGCATCACGCTTTTATTTATTAGAAAAACCTTTCAATTGGCTCTCGTGATCAGTCTCTTGCCTCCTGATAGGCTAGTTTGACAGAGTCATAGACGTATGGCCTTCTGGGAGATGTATTTCTCCGTTGCAGCGATCTCATAGTCTTTACTTGCCCATCAAAGGGCTCCAAGGTAAGGAGAGTGGCAATCCTCTGTGTTGTAGCCTCACAGTTGTGCCGGGCGTATTCACAGCTCCGTGCCCGCTGTTACGGCGATGGAGCATTCCCCACGGCGTAGGTTGCCGTTTTAAATTATCGCTCCAAGTTGCCCAAAGGTCAGGGATGCACACAGGCAACAATTTACATCCTGCTCTCCATTACACTTGGACTGCCTTGCAGACGCGTTTCGGAAATGTGTTCCTTCTTCATGGGCTCCTCCTCCCTGGGCTCAGTCACATTTACTGGGGCCCACAGTTCTGGCCTCCAGAGTTCGGCTCCCCCCCCTACCCCAGTAAAAACAGTAAAGAGTCTGGGTGTCATCATTGATACCGAGCTCTCCCTCAGGGCTCAAGTTGGAGCGGTGGTCTCCTCCTGTATGTACCAACTTCGGAGGATCCGCAAAGTTCGCTACCTTCTCCCCCCAGCGGCACTTACCCAAATCGTTATCTCGCTGGTACTTTCCCGTTTGGATTTTTCTAATGCCATCTATCACGGTCTGCCGCAATTTCTGATACAACGTCTCCAAGTTGTCCAGAACCAAGCGGCCCGCTTGATTCATGGAACTCCCAGATGGCAATCAGCCAAGCCTCTCCTCATGAGCCTTCTTTGGCTCCCAGTCGATCGAAGGGCCGCTTTTAAGGTGGCATGTCTCACCTTCAAAGCACTCCACTGCCCTGGTCCTGCCTTCCTAAAATCCCTCATTCACCCTCACTGTCCCACACGCAATCTGCGATCAGCTCACCGCGATCTGCTGATCACCCCCAAGAGTAAAACTAAGAGATTCGGCGGCCGCCGTTTCTCCTACCTAGCTCCTGTGCTTTGGAATCTCCTCCATCGCCCAATCAAATCCTCCCCTTCCCTTTTGAACTTCAGGAAAATGTTAAAAACCCACCTCTTCCCCATCTCTGGCTAGTGTTTGTCATCTATACTTCCCCCTCATCTGTTCTGTCTGTCAGCGCCAGAAAGCTTCGGTGTCAGCGCGCTCTATAAATTGCATTTAACATAACATAACATGGGCTTAGGGCACAAAAATACGCTGCTGTGCATCACGCTTTTATTTATTAGAAAAACCTTTTAATTGGCTCTCGTGATCAGTCTCTCGTCTCCTGATAGGCTAGTTTGACAGAGTCATAGACGTATGGCCTTCTGGGAGATGCATTTCTCCGTTGTGGCGATCTCATAGTCTTTACTTGCCCTCCAATGGGCTCCAAGGTAAGGAGAGTGGCTACCCTCTGTGTTGTAGTCTCACAGTTGTGCCCGGCGTATTCCCAGCTCCGTACCCGCTGTTACGGCGACGGTGCATTACCCACGGCGTAGGCTGCCATTTTAAATTATTGCTCCAAGTTGCCCAAAGGTCAGGGATGCACACAGGCAACAATTTACATCCTGCCCTCCATTACACTTGGACTGCCTTGCCGACGCGTTTTGGAAATGTGTTACTTCTTCATGGGCTTATGGCACAAAAATACGCAGCTGTGCATCACGCTTTTATTTATTAGAAAAACCTTTCAATTGGCTCTCGTGTTCAGTCTCTCGCCTCCTGATAGGCTAATTTGACAGAGTCATAGGTGTACGGCCTTCTGGGAGCTGTATTTCTCAGTTGCATCGATCTCATAGTCTTTACTTGCCCTCCAATGGGCTCCAAGGTAAGGAGAGTGGCTACCCTCTGTGTTGTAGTCTCACAGTTGTGCCCGGCGTATTCCCAGCTCCGTGCCCGCTGTTACGGCGACGGTGCATTACCCACGGCGTAGGCTGCCGTTTTAAATTATTGCTCCAAGTTGCCCAAAGGTCGGGGATGCACACAGGCAACAATTTACATCCTGCCCTCCATTACACTCGGACGGCCTTGCCGACCCATTTCGGAAATGTGTTCCTTCTTCATGGGCTTATAGCACAAAAATACGCTGCTGGGCATCACGCTTTTATTTATTAGAAAAACCTTTCAATTGGCTCTCGTGATCAGTCTCTCGCCTCCTGATAGGCTAGTTTGACAGAGTCATAGATGTATGGCCTTCTGGGAGATGTATTTCTCCGTTGCAGCAATCTCATAGTCTTTACTTGCCCTCCAAAGGGCTCCAAGGTAAGGAGAGTGGCAATCCTCGGTGTTGTAGCCTCACAGTTGTGCCGGGCGTATTCCCAACTCCGTGCCCGCTGTTACAGCGACGGTGCATTCCCCACGGCGTAGGCTGCCGTTTTAAATTATCGCTCCAAGTTGCCCAAAGGTCGGGGATGCACACAGGCAACAATTTACATCCTGCCCTCCATTACACTTGGACTGCCTTGCCGACGCGTTTCAGTAATGTGTTCCTTCTTCATGGGCTTAGGGCACAAAAATACGCTGCTGTGCATCACGCTTTTATTTATTAGATAAACCTTTTAATTGGCTCTCGTGATCAGTCTCTCATCTCCTGCTAGGCTAGTTTGACAGAGTCATAGGCGTATGGCCTTCTGGGAGATGCATTTCTCCATTGCGGCGATCTCATAGTCTTTACTTTCCCTCCAATGGGCTCCAAGGTAAGGAGAGTGGTATTCATCGGTGTTGCAGCCTAACAGTTGTGCCGGGCGTATTCCCAGCTCTGTGCCCGCTGTTACGACGACAGTGCATTCCCCACGACATAGGCTGCCGTTTTAAATTATCGCTCCAAGTTGCCCAAAGGTCGGGGATGCAAACAGGCAACAATTTACATCCTGCCCTCCATTAAACTTGGACTGCCTTGCCGACGCGTTTCGGAAATGTGTTCCTTCTTCATGAGCTTATGGCGCAAAAATACGCTGCTGTACATCACGCTTTTATTTATTAGAAAAACCTTTCAATTGGCTCTCGTGATCAGTCTCTCGTCTCCTGATAGGCTAGTTTGACAGAGTCATAGGCTTATGGCCTTCAGGGAGATGTATTTCTCCGTTGTGGCGATCTCATAGTCTTTACTTGCCCCCCAAAGGGCTCCAAGGTAAGGAGAGTGGCAATCCTCTGTGTTGTAGCCTCACAGTTGTGCCGGCCGTATTCCCAGCTCCGTACCCGCTGTTACGGCGACGGTGCATTCCCCACGGCGTAGGCTGCAGTTTTAAATTATTGCTCCAAGTTGCCCAAAGGTAGGGGCTGCACACAGGCAACAATTTACATCCTACCCTCAAGTACACTTGGACTGCCTTGCTGACGCATTTCGGAAATGTGTTCCTTCTTCATCGGCTCATGGCACAAAAATACGCAGCTGTGCATCACGCTTTTATTGATTAGAAAAACCTTTCAATTGGCTCTCGTGTTCAGTCTCTCGCCTCCTGATAGGCTAGTTTGACAGAGTCATAGGCGTATGGCCTTCTGGGAGATGTATTTCTCCATTGCGGCAATCTCATAGTCTTTACTTGCCCCCCAATGGGCTCCAAGGTAAGGAGAGTGGCAAACCTCGGTGTTGTAGCCTCACAGTTGTGCCGGGCGTATTCCCAGCTCCGTGCCCGCTGTTACGGCGACGGTGCATTCCCCACGGAGTAGGCTGCCATTTTAAATTATCGCTCCAAGTTGCCCAAAGGTCAGGGATGAACACAGGCAACAATTTACATCCTGCCCTCCATTACACTTGGACTGCCTTGCCGACGTGTTTTGGAAATGTGTTACTTCTTCATGGGCTTATGGCACAAAAATACGCAGCTGTGCATCACGCTTTTATTTATTAGAAAAACCTTTCAATTGGCTCTCGTGTTCAGTCTCTCGCCTCCCGATAGGCTAATTTGACAGAGTCATAGGTGTACGGCCTTCTGGGAGCTGTATTTCTCAGTTGCATCGATCTCATAGTCTTTACTTGCCCTCCAATGGGCTCCAAGGTAAGGAGAGTGGCTACCCTCTGTGTTGTAGTCTCACAGTTGTGCCCGGCGTATTCCCAGCTCCGTACCCGCTGTTACGCGACGGTGCATTACCCACGGCGTAGGCTGTCGTTTTAAATTATTGCTCCAAGTTGCCCAAAGGTCAGGGATGCACACAGGCAACAATTTACATCCTGCCCTCCATTACACTTGAACTGCCTTACCGACGGGTTTCGGAAATGTGTTCCTTCTTCATGGGCTTATGGCACAAAAATACGCTGCTGTGCATCACGCTTTTATTTATTAAAAAAAACCTTTTAATTGGCTCTCGTGATCAGTCTCTCATCTCCTGTTAGGCTAGTTTGACAGAGTCATAGGCACATGGCCTTCTGGGAGATGTATTTCTCCATTGCGGCAATCTCATAGTCTTTACTTTCCCCCCAATGGGCTCCAAGGTAAGGAGAGTGGCAAACCTCGGTGTTGTAGCCTCACAGTTGTGCCGGGCATATTCCCAGCTCCGTGCCCGCTGTTACGGCGACGGTGCATTCCCCACGGCATTGGCTGCCGTTTTAAATTATCGCTGCAAGTTGCTCAAAGGTCGGGGATGCACACAGACAACAATTTACATCCTGCCCTCCATTACACTCGGACGGCCTTGCCGACGCATTTCGGAAATGTGTTCCTTCTTCATGGGCTTATGGCACAAAAATATGCTGCTGTGCATCATGCTTTTATTTATTAGAAAAACCTTTTAATTGGCTTTCGTGATCAGTCTCTCGCCTCCGGATAGGCTAGTTGGACAGAGTCATAGGTGTATGGCCTTCTGGGAGATGTATTTCTCAGTTGCATCGATCTCATAGTCTTTACTTGCCCTCCAATGGGCTCCAAGGTAAGGAGAGTGGCTATCCTCGGTGTTGTAGTCTCATAGTTGTGCCCGGCGTATTCCCAGCTCCGTGCCCACTGTTACGGTGACGGTGCATTACCCACGGCGTAGGCTGCCATTTTAAATTATTGCTCCAAGTTGCCCAAAGGTCAGGGATGCACACAGGCAACAATTTACATCCTGCCCTGCATTACACTTGGACTGCCTTACCGACGGGTTTCGGAAATGTGTTCCTTCTTCTTAATGGGCTTATGGCACAAAAATACGCTGCTGTGCATCACGGTTTTATTTATTAGAAAATCCTTTCAATTGGCTCTCGTGATCAGTCTCTTGCCTCCTGATAGGCTAGTTTGACAGAGTCATAAACGTATGGCCTTCTGGGAGATGTATTTCTCCGTTGCAGCGATCTCATAGTCTTTACTTGCCCAACAAAGGGCTCCAAGGTAAGGAGAGTGGCAATCCTCTGTGTTGTAGCCTCACAGTTGTGCCGGGCGTATTCACAGCTCCGTGCCCGCTGTTACGGCGATGGAGCATTCCCCACGGCGTAGGTTGCCGTTTTAAATTATCGCTCCAAGTTGCCCAAAGGTCAGGGATGCACACAGGCAACAATTTACATCCTGCTCTCCATTACACTTGGACTGCCTTGCAGACGCGTTTCGGAAATGTGTTCCTTCTTCATGGGCTCCTCCTCCCTGGGCTCAGTCACATTTACTGGGGCCCACAGTTCTGGCCTCCAGAGTTCGGCTCCCCCCCTACCCCAGTAAAAACAGTAAAGAGTCTGGGTGTCATCATTGATACCGAGCTCTCCCTCAGGGCTCAAGTTGGAGCGGTGGTCTCCTCCTGTATGTACCAACTTCGGAGGATCCGCAAAGTTCGCTACCTTCTCCCCCCAGCGGCACTTACCCAAATCGTTATCTCGCTGGTACTTTCCCGTTTGGATTTTTCTAATGCCATCTATCACGGTCTGCCCCAATTTCTGATACAACGTCTCCAAGTTGTCCAGAACCAAGCGGCCCGCTTGATTCATGGAACTCCCAGATGGCAATCAGCCAAGCCTCTGCTCATGAGCCTTCATTGGCTCCCAGTCGATCGAAGGGCCGCTTTTAAGGTGGCATGTCTCACCTTCAAAGCACTCCACTGCCCTGGTCCTGCCTTCCTAAAATCCCTCATTCACCCTCACTGTCCCACACGCAATCTGCGATCAGCTCACCGCGATCTGCTGATCACCCCCAAGAGTAAAACTAAGAGATTCGGCGGCCGCCGTTTCTCCTACCTAGCTCCTGTGCTTTGGAATCTCCTCCATCGCCCAATCAAATCCTCCCCTTCCCTTTTGAACTTCAGGAAAATGTTAAAAACCCACCTCTTCCCCATCTCTGGCTAGTGTTTGTCATCTATACTTCCCCCTCATCTGTTCTGTCTGTCAGCGCCAGGAAGCTTCGGTGTCAGCGCGCTCTATAAATTGCATTTAACATAACATAACATGGGCTTAGGGCACAAAAATACGCTGCTGTGCATCACGCTTTTATTTATTAGAAAAACCTTTTAATTGGCTCTCGTGATCAGTCTCTCGTCTCCTGATAGGCTAGTTTGACAGAGTCATAGACGTATGGCCTTCTGGGAGATGCATTTCTCCGTTGCGGCGATCTCGTAGTCTTTACTTGCCCTCCAATGGGCTCCAAGGTAAGGAGAGTGGCATTCGTCGGTGTTGTAGCCTAACAGTTGTGCCGGGCGTATTCCCAGCTCCGTGCCCGCTGTTACGGCGACGGTGCATTCCCCACGGCGTAGGCTGCCGTTTTAAATTATCGCTTCAAGTTGCCCAAAGGTCGGGGATGCACACAGGCAACAATTTACATCCTGCCCTCAAGTGCACTTGGACTGCCTTGCCGACGCGTTTCGGAAATGTGTTCCTTCTTCATGGGCTTATGGCACAAAAATACGCTGCTGTGCATCACACATTTATTTATTAGAAAAACCTTTTCATTGGCTCTCGTGATCAGTCTCTCGTCTCCTGATAGGCTAGTTTGACAGAGTCATAGGCTTATTGCCTTCAGGGAGATGTATTTCTCCGTTGTGGCGATCTCATAGTCTTTACTTGCCCCCCAAAGGGCTCCAAGGTAAGGAGAGTGGCATTCCTCTGTGTTGTAGCCTCACAGTTGTGCCGGCCGTATTCCCTGCTCCGTACCCGCTGTTACGGCGACGGTGCATTCCCCACGGCGTAGGCTGCCGTTTTAAATTATCGCTCCAAGTTGCCCAAAGGTAGGGGATGCACACAGGCAACAATTTACATCCTGCCCTCAAGTACACTTGGACTGCCTTGCCGACGCATTTCGGAAATGTGTTCCTTCTTCATCGGCTCATGGCACAAAAATACGCAGCTGTGCATCACGCTTTTATTGATTAGAAAAACCTTCCAATTGGCTCTCGTGTTCAGTCTCTCGCCTCCTGGTAGGCTACTTTGACAGAGTCATAGGCTTATGGCCTTTTGGGAGATGTATTCCTCCATTGCGGCAATCTCATAGTCTTTACCTGCCCTCCAATGGGCTCCAAGGTAAGGAGAGTGGCATTCGTCGGTGTTGTAGCCTAACAGTTGTGCCGGGCGTATTCCCAGCTCTGTGCAAGCTGTTTCGGCGACGGTGCATTCCCCACGACATAGGCTGCCGTTTTAAATTATCGCTCCAAGTTGCCCAAAGGTCCGGGATGCACACAGGCAACAATTTACATCCTGCCCTCCAGTACACTTGGACTGCCTTGCCGACGCATTTCAGAAATGTGTTCCTTCTTTATCGGCTCATGGCACAAAAATACGCAGCTGTGATTCACGCTTTTTTTTATTAGAAAAACCTTTCAATTGGCTCTCGTGTTCAGTCTCTCGCCTCCTGATAGGCTACTTTGACAGAGTCAAAGGCGGATGGCCTTCTGGGAGATGTATTTCTCCATTGCGGCAATCTCATAGTCTTTACTTGCCCCCAATGGGCTCCAAAGTAAGGAGAGTGGCAAACCTCTGTGTTGTAGCCTCACAGTTGTGCCGGGCATATTCCCAGCTCCGTGCCCGCTGTTACGGCGACGGTGCATTCCCCACGGCGTAGGCTGCCGTTTTAAATTATCGCTCCAAGTTGCCCAAAGGTCAGGGATGCACACAGGCAACAATTTACATCCTGCCCTCCATTATACTTGGACTGCCTTGCCGACGAATTTTGGAAATGTGTTCCTTCTTCATGGGCTTATGGCACAAAAATACGCAGCTGTGCTTCACGCTTTTATTTATTAGAAAAACCTTTCAATTGTCTCTCGTGTTCAGTCTCTCGCCTCCTGATAGGCTAATTTGACAGAGTCATAGGTGTATGGCCTCCTGGGAGATGTATTTCTCAGTTCCATCGATCTCATAGTCTTTACTTGCCCTCCAATGGGCTCCAAGGTAAGGAGAGTGGCAATCCTCTGTGTTGTAGCCTCACAGTTGTGCCGGGCGTATTCACAGCTCCGTGCCCGCTGTTACGGCGATGGAGCATTCCCCACGGCGTAGGTTGCCGTTTTAAATTATCGCTCCAAGTTGCCCAAAGGTCAGGGATGCACACAGGCAACAATTTACATCCTGCTCTCCATTACACTTGGACTGCCTTGCAGACGCGTTTCGGAAATGTGTTCCTTCTTCATGGGCTCCTCCTCCCTGGGCTCAGTCACATTTACTGGGGCCCACAGTTCTGGCCTCCAGAGTTCGGCTCCCCCCCTACCCCAGTAAAAACAGTAAAGAGTCTGGGTGTCATCATTGATACCGAGCTCTCCCTCAGGGCTCAAGTTGGAGCGGTGGTCTCCTCCTGTATGTACCAACTTCGGAGGATCCGCAAAGTTCGCTACCTTCTCCCCCCAGCGGCACTTACCCAAATCGTTATCTCGCTGGTACTTTCCCGTTTGGATTTTTCTAATGCCATCTATCACGGTCTGCCCCAATTTCTGATACAACCTCTCCAAGTTGTCCAGAACCAAGCGGCCCGCTTGATTCATGGAACTCCCAGATGGCAATCAGCCAAGCCTCTGCTCATGAGCCTTCATTGGCTCCCAGTCGATCGAAGGGCCGCTTTTAAGGTGGCATGTCTCACCTTCAAAGCACTCCACTGCCCTGGTCCTGCCTTCCTAAAATCCCTCATTCACCCTCACTGTCCCACACGCAATCTGCGATCAGCTCACCGCGATCTGCTGATCACCCCCAAGAGTAAAACTAAGAGATTCCTCGGCCGCCGTTTCTCCTACCTAGCTCCTGTGCTTTGGAATCTCCTCCATCGCCCAATCAAATCCTCCCCTTCCCTTTTGAACTTCAGGAAAATGTTAAAAACCCACCTCTGGCTAGTGTTTGTCATCTATACTTCCCCCTCATCTGTTCTGTCTGTCAGCGCCAGGAAGCTTCGGTGTCAGCGCGCTCTATAAATTGCATTTAACATAACATAACATGGGCTTAGGGCACAAAAATACGCTGCTGTGCATCACGCTTTTATTTATTAGAAAAACCTTTTAATTGGCTCTCGTGATCAGTCTCTCGTCTCCTGATAGGCTAGTTTGACAGAGTCATAGACGTATGGCCTTCTGGGAGATGCATTTCTCCGTTGCGGCGATCTCGTAGTCTTTACTTGCCCTCCAATGGGCTCCAAGGTAAGGAGAGTGGCATTCGTCGGTGTCGTAGCCTAACAGTTGTGTCGGGCGTATTCCCAGCTCCGTGCCCGCTGTTACGGCGACGGTGCATTCCCCACGGCGTAGGCTGCCGTTTTAAATTATCGCTTCAAGTTGCCCAAAGGTCGGGGATGCACACAGGCAACAATTTACATCCTGCCCTCAAGTGCACTTGGACTGCCTTGCCGACGCGTTTCGGAAATGTGTTCCTTCTTCATGGGCTTATGGCACAAAAATACGCTGCTGTGCATCACACATTTATTTATTAGAAAAACCTTTTCATTGGCTCTCGTGATCAGTCTCTCGTCTCCTGATAGGCTAGTTTGACAGAGTCATAGGCTTATTGCCTTCAGGGAGATGTATTTCTCCGTTGTGGCGATCTCATAGTCTTTACTTGCCCCCCAAAGGGCTCCAAGGTAAGGAGAGTGGCATTCCTCTGTGTTGTAGCCTCACAGTTGTGCCGGCCGTATTCCCTGCTCCGTACCCGCTGTTACGGCGACGGTGCATTCCCCACGGCGTAGGCTGCCGTTTTAAATTATCGCTCCAAGTTGCCCAAAGGTAGGGGATGCACACAGGCAACAATTTACATCCTGCCCTCAAGTACACTTGGACTGCCTTGCCGACGCATTTCGGAAATGTGTTCCTTCTTCATCGGCTCATGGCACAAAAATACGCAGCTGTGCATCACGCTTTTATTGATTAGAAAAACCTTCCAATTGGCTCTCGTGTTCAGTCTCTCGCCTCCTGGTAGGCTACTTTGACAGAGTCATAGGCTTATGGCCTTCTGGGAGATGTATTCCTCCATTGCGGCAATCTCATAGTCTTTACCTGCCCTCCAATGGGCTCCAAGGTAAGGAGAGTGGCATTCGTCGGTGTTGTAGCCTAACAGTTGTGCCGGGCGTATTCCCAGCTCTGTGCAAGCTGTTTCGGCGACGGTGCATTCCCCACGACATAGGCTGCCGTTTTAAATTATCGCTCCAAGTTGCCCAAAGGTCCGGGATGCACACAGGCAACAATTTACATCCTGCCCTCCAGTACACTTGGACTGCCTTGCCGACGCATTTCAGAAATGTGTTCCTTCTTTATCGGCTCATGGCACAAAAATACGCAGCTGTGATTCACGCTTTTTTTTATTAGAAAAACCTTTCAATTGGCTCTCGTGTTCAGTCTCTCGCCTCCTGATAGGCTACTTTGACAGAGTCATAGGCGGATGGCCTTCTGGGAGATGTATTTCTCCATTGCGGCAATCTCATAGTCTTTACTTGCCCCCAATGGGCTCCAAAGTAAGGAGAGTGGCAAACCTCTGTGTTGTAGCCTCACAGTTGTGCCGGGCATATTCCCAGCTCCGTGCCCGCTGTTACGGCGACGGTGCATTCCCCACGGCGTAGGCTGCCGTTTTAAATTATTGCTCCAAGTTGCCCAAAGGTCAGGGATGCACACAGGCAACAATTTACATCCTGCCCTCCATTATACTTGGACTGCCTTGCCGACGAATTTTGGAAATGTGTTCCTTCTTCATGGGCTTATGGCACAAAAATACGCAGCTGTGCTTCACGCTTTTATTTATTAGAAAAACCTTTCAATTGTCTCTCGTGTTCAGTCTCTCGCCTCCTGATAGGCTAATTTGACAGAGTCATAGGTGTATGGCCTCCTGGGAGATGTATTTCTCAGTTCCATCGATCTCATAGTCTTTACTTGCCCTCCAATGGGCTCCAAGGTAAGGAGAGTGGCTATCCTCGGTGTTGTAGTCTCACAGTTGTGCCCGGCGTATTCCCAGCTCCGTGCCCGCTGTTACGGCGACGGTGCATTACCCACGGCGTAGGCTGCCGTTTTAAATTATTGCTCCAAGTTGCCCAAAGGTCGGGGATGCACACAGGCAACAATTTACATCCTGCCCTCCATTACACTTGGACTGCCTTACCGACGGGTTTCGGAAATGTGTTCCTTCTTCATGGGCTTATAGCACAAAAATACGCTGCTGGGCATCACGCTTTTATTTATTAGAAAAACCTTTCAATTGGCTCTCGTGATCAGTCTCTCGCCTCCTGATAGGCTAGTTTGACAGAGTCATAGATGTATGGCCTTCTGGGAGATGTATTTCTCCGTTGCAGCAATCTCATAGTCTTTACTTGCCCTCCAAAGGGCTCCAAGGTAAGGAGAGTGGCAATCCTCGGTGTTGTAGCCTCACAGTTGTGCCGGGCGTATTCCCAACTCCGTGCCCGCTGTTACAGCGACGGTGCATTCCCCACGGCGTAGGCTGCCGTTTTAAATTATCGCTCCAAGTTGCCCAAAGGTCGGGGATGCACACAGGCAACAATTTACATCCTGCCCTCCATTACACTTGGACTGCCTTGCCGACGCGTTTCGGTAATGTGTTCCTTCTTCATGGGCTTAGGGCACAAAAATACGCTGCTGTGCATCACGCTTTTATTTATTAGATAAACCTTTTAATTGGCTCTCGTGATCAGTCTCTCATCTCCTGCTAGGCTAGTTTGACAGAGTCATAGGCGTATGGCCTTCTGGGAGATGCATTTCTCCATTGCGGCGATCTCATAGTCTTTACTTTCCCTCCAATGGGCTCCAAGGTAAGGAGAGTGGTATTCATCGGTGTTGCAGCCTAACAGTTGTGCCGGGTGTATTCCCAGCTCTGTGCCCGCTGTTACGACGACAGTGCATTCCCCACGACATAGGCTGCCGTTTTAAATTATCGCTCCAAGTTGCCCAAAGGTCGGGGATGCAAACAGGCAACAATTTACATCCTGCCCTCCATTAAACTTGGACTGCCTTGCCGACGCGTTTCGGAAATGTGTTCCTTCTTCATGAGCTTATGGCGCAAAAATACGCTGCTGTACATCACGCTTTTATTTATTAGAAAAACCTTTCAATTGGCTCTCGTGATCAGTCTCTCGTCTCCTGATAGGCTAGTTTGACAGAGTCATAGGCTTATGGCCTTCAGGGAGATGTATTTCTCCGTTGTGGCGATCTCATAGTCTTTACTTGCTCCCCAAAGGGCTCCAAGGTAAGGAGAGTGGCAATCCTCTGTGTTGTAGCCTCACAGTTGTGCCGGCCGTATTCCCAGCTCCGTACCCGCTGTTACGGCGACGGTGCATTCCCCACGGCGTAGGCTGCAGTTTTAAAATATTGCTCCAAGTTGCCCAAAGGTAGGGGCTGCACACAGGCAACAATTTACATCCTGCCCTCAAGTACACTTGGACTGCCTTGCTGACGCATTTCGGAAATGTGTTCCTTCTTCATCGGCTCATGGCACAAAAATACGCAGCTGTGCATCACGCTTTTATTGATTAGAAAAACCTTTCAATTGGCTCTCGTGTTCAGTCTCTCGCCTCCTGATAGGCTAGTTTGACAGAGTCATAGGCGTATGGCCTTCTGGGAGATGTATTTCTCCATTGCGGCAATCTCATAGTCTTTACTTGCCCCCCAATGGGCTCCAAGGTAAGGAGAGTGGCAAACCTCGGTGTTGTAGCCTCACAGTTGTGCCGGGCGTATTCCCAGCTCCGTGCCCGCTGTTACGGCGACGGTGCATTCCCCACGGCGTAGGCTGCCATTTTAAATTATCGCTCCAAGTTGCCCAAAGGTCAGGGATGAACACAGGCAACAATTTACATCCTGTCCTCCATTACACTTGGACTGCCTTGCCGACGCGTTTTGGAAATGTGTTACTTCTTCATGGGCTTATGGCACAAAAATACGCAGCTGTGCATCACGCTTTTATTTATTAGAAAAACCTTTCAATTGGCTCTCGTGTTCAGTCTCTCGCCTCCTGATAGGCTAATTTGACAGAGTCATAGGTGTACGGCCTTCTGGGAGCTGTATTTCTCAGTTGCATCGATCTCATAGTCTTTACTTGCCCTCCAATGGGCTCCAAGGTAAGGAGAGTGGCTACCCTCTGTGTTGTAGTCTCACAGTTGTGCCCGGCGTATTCCCAGCTCCGTACCCGCTGTTACGCGACGGTGCATTACCCACGGCGTAGGCTGCCGTTTTAAATTATTGCTCCAAGTTGCCCAAAGGTCAGGGATGCACACAGGCAACAATTTACATCCTGCCCTCCATTACACTTGAACTGCCTTACCGACGGGTTTCGGAAATGTGTTCTTTCTTCATGGGCTTATGGCACAAAAATACGCTGCTGTGCATCACGCTTTTATTTATTTAAAAAAACCTTTTAATTGGCTCTCGTGATCAGTCTCTCATCTCCTGTTAGGCTAGTTTGACAGAGTCATAGGCACATGGCCTTCTGGGAGATGTATTTCTCCATTGCGGCAATCTCATAGTCTTTACTTGCCCCCCAATGGGCTCCAAGGTAAGGAGAGTGGCAAACCTCGGTGTTGTAGCCTCACAGTTGTGCCGGGCATATTCCCAGCTCCGTGCCCGCTGTTACGGCGACGGTGCATTCCCCACGGCATTGGCTGCCGTTTAAAATTATCGCTGCGAGTTGCCCAAAGGTCGGGGATGCACACAGACAACAATTTACATCCTGCCCTTCATTACACTCGGACGGCCTTGCCGACGCATTTCGGAAATGTGTTCCTTCTTCATGGGCTTGGGGCACAAAAATATGCTGCTGTGCATCATGCTTTTATTTATTAGAAAAACCTTTTAATTGGCTTTCGTGATCAGTCTCTCGCCTCCGGATAGGCTAGTTGGACAGAGTCATAGGTGTATGGCCTTCTGGGAGATGTATTTCTCAGTTGCATCGATCTCATAGTCTTTACTTGCCCTCCAATGGGCTCCAAGGTAAGGAGAGTGGCTATCCTCGGTGTTGTAGTCTCACAGTTGTGCCCGGCGTATTCCCAGCTCCGTGCCCACTGTTACGGTGACGGTGCATTACCCACGGCGTAGGCTGCCATTTTAAATTATTGCTCCAAGTTGCCCAAAGGTCAGGGATGCACACAGGCAACAATTTACATCCTGCCCTGCATTACACTTGGACTGCCTTACCGACGGGTTTCGGAAATGTGTTCCTTCTTCTTAATGGGCTTATGGCACAAAAATACGCTGCTGTGCATCACGCTTTTATTTATTAGAAAAACCTTTCAATTGGCTCTCGTGATCAGTCTCTTGCCTCCTGATAGGCTAGTTTGACAGAGTCATAGACGTATGGCCTTCTGGGAGATGTATTTCTCCGTTGCAGCGATCTCATAGTCTTTACTTGCCCATCAAAGGGCTCCAAGGTAAGGAGAGTGGCAATCCTCTGTGTTGTAGCCTCACAGTTGTGCCGGGCGTATTCACAGCTCCGTGCCCGCTGTTACGGCGATGGAGCATTCCCCACGGCGTAGGTTGCCGTTTTAAATTATCGCTCCAAGTTGCCCAAAGGTCAGGGATGCACACAGGCAACAATTTACATCCTGCTCTCCATTACACTTGGACTGCCTTGCAGACGCGTTTCGGAAATGTGTTCCTTCTTCATGGGCTCCTCCTCCCTGGGCTCAGTCACATTTACTGGGGCCCACAGTTCTGGCCTCCAGAGTTCGGCTCCCCCCCTACCCCAGTAAAAACAGTAAAGAGTCTGGGTGTCATCATTGATACCGAGCTCTCCCTCAGGGCTCAAGTTGGAGCGGTGGTCTCCTCCTGTATGTACCAACTTCGGAGGATCCGCAAAGTTCGCTACCTTCTCCCCCCAGCGGCACTTACCCAAATCGTTATCTCGCTGGTACTTTCCCGTTTGGATTTTTCTAATGCCATCTATCACGGTCTGCCGCAATTTCTGATACAACGTCTCCAAGTTGTCCAGAACCAAGCGGCCCGCTTGATTCATGGAACTCCCAGATGGCAATCAGCCAAGCCTCTGCTCATGAGCCTTCTTTGGCTCCCAGTCGATCGAAGGGCCGCTTTTAAGGTGGCATGTCTCACCTTCAAAGCACTCCACTGCCCTGGTCCTGCCTTCCTAAAATCCCTCATTCACCCTCACTGTCCCACACGCAATCTGCGATCAGCTCACCGCGATCTGCTGATCACCCCCAAGAGTAAAACTAAGAGATTCTGCGGCCGCCGTTTCTCCTACCTAGCTCCTGTGCTTTGGAATCTCCTCCATCGCCCAATCAAATCCTCCCCTTCCCTTTTGAACTTCAGGAAAATGTTAAAAACCCACCTCTTCCCCATCTCTGGCTAGTGTTTGTCATCTATACTTCCCCCTCATCTGTTCTGTCTGTCAGCGCCAGGAAGCTTCGGTGTCAGCGCGCTCTATAAATTGCATTTAACATAACATAACATGGGCTTAGGGCACAAAAATACGCTGCTGTGCATCACGCTTTTATTTATTAGAAAAACCTTTTAATTGGCTCTTGTGATCAGTCTCTCGTCTCCTGATAGGCTAGTTTGACAGAGTCATAGACGTATGGCCTTCTGGGAGATGCATTTCTCCGTTGCGGCGATCTCATAGTCTTTACTTGCCCTCCAATGGGCTCCAAGGTAAGGAGAGTGGCATTCGTCGGTGTTGTAGCCTAACAGTTGTGCCGGGCGTATTCCCAGCTCCGTGCCCGCTGTTACGGCGACGGTGCATTCCCCACGGCGTAGGCTGCCGTTTTAAATTATCGCTTCAAGTTGCCCAAAGGTCGGGGATGCACACAGGCAACAATTTACATCCTGCCCTCAAGTGCACTTGGACTGCCTTGCCGACGCGTTTCGGAAATGTGTTCCTTCTTCATGGGCTTATGGCACAAAAATACGCTGCTGTGCATCACACATTTATTTATTAGAAAAACCTTTTCATTGGCTCTCGTGATCAGTCTCTCGTCTCCTGATAGGCTAGTTTGACAGAGTCATAGGCTTATTGCCTTCAGGGAGATGTATTTCTCCGTTGTGGCGATCTCATAGTCTTTACTTGCCCCCCAAAGGGCTCCAAGGTAAGGAGAGTGGCATTCCTCTGTGTTGTAGCCTCACAGTTGTGCCGGCCGTATTCCCAGCTCCGTACCCGCTGTTACGGCGACGGTGCATTCCCCACGGCGTAGGCTGCCGTTTTAAATTATCGCTCCAAGTTGCCCAAAGGTAGGGGATGCACACAGGCAACAATTTACATCCTGCCCTCAAGTACACTTGGACTGCCTTGCCGACGCATTTCGGAAATGTGTTCCTTCTTCATCGGCTCAAGGCACAAAAATACGCAGCTGTGCATCACGCTTTTATTGATTAGAAAAACCTTTCAATTGGCTCTCGTGTTCAGTCTCTCGCCTCCTGGTAGGCTACTTTGACAGAGTCATAGGCTTATGGCCTTCTGGGAGATGTATTCCTCCATTGCGGCAATCTCATAGTCTTTACCTGCCCCCCAAAGGGCTCCAAGGTAAGGAGAGTGGCATTCCTCTGTGTTGTAGCCTCACAGTTGTGCCGGGCGTATTCCCAGCTCCGTGCCCGCTGTTACGGCGACGGTGCATTACCCACGGCGTAGGCTGCCGTTTTAAATTATTGCTCCAAGTTGCCCAAAGGTCAGGGATGCACACAGGCAACAATTTACATCCTGCCCTCCATTACACTTGGACTGCCTTACCGACGGGTTTCGGAAATGTGTTCCTTCTTCATGGGCTTATGGCACAAAAATACGCTGCTATGCATCACACTTTTATTTATTAGAAAAACCTTTCAATTGGCTCTCGTGATCAGTCTCTCGCCTCCTGATAGGCTAGTTTGACAGAGTCATAGATGTATGGCCTACTTGGAGATGTATTTCTCCGTTGCAGCAATCTCATAGTCTTTACTTGCCCTCCAAAGGGCTCCAAGGTAAGGAGAGTGGCAATCCTCGGTGTTGTAGCCTCACAGTTGTGCCGGGCGTATTCCCAACTCCGTGCCCGCTGTTACGGCGGCTGTGCATTCCCCATGGCGTAG
Organism: Lissotriton vulgaris; assembly: GCF_964263255.1. Taxonomy (NCBI): domain Eukaryota; kingdom Metazoa; phylum Chordata; class Amphibia; order Caudata; family Salamandridae; genus Lissotriton; species Lissotriton vulgaris. Next base: position 101,089 of record NW_028242968.1, read on the forward strand.
GCTGCCGTTTTAAATTATCGCTCCATGTTGCCCAAAGGTTAGGGATGAACACAGGCAACAATTTACACCCTGCCCTCCATTACACTTGGACTGCCTTGCCGACGCGTTTTGGAAATGTGTTACTTCTTCATGGGCTTATGGCACAAAAATACGCAGCTGTGCATCACGCTTTTATTCATTAGAAAAACCTTTCAATTGGCTCTCGTGTTCAGTCTCTCGCCTCCTGATAGGCTAGTTTGACAGAGTCATAGGCGTATGGCCTTCTGGGAGATGTATTTCTCCGTTGCAGCGATATCATAGCCTTTACTTGCCCTCCAATGGGCTCCAAGGTAAGGAGAGTGGCAATCCTCGGTGTTGTAGCATCACAGTTGTGCCGGGCGTATTCCCAGCTCCGTGTCTGCTGTTACTGCGACGGTGCATTCCCCATGGCGTAGGCTGCTGTTTTAAATTATCGCTTCAAGTTGCCCAAAGGTCGGGATGCACACAGGCAACAATTTACATCCTGCCCTTCATTACACTTGGACTGCCTCGCCAACGCGTTTCGGAAATGTGTTCCTTCTTTATGGGCTTATGGTACAAAAATACGCTGCTGTGCATCACACTTTTATTTATTAGAAAAACCTTTTAATTGGCTCTCGTGATCAGTCTATCGCCTCCTAATAGGCTCGTTTGACAGAGTCATAGGCGTATGGCCTTCTGGGAGATGTATTTCTCCGTTGCAGTGATCTCATAGTCTTTACTTGCCCTCCAACGACGGGGCATTCCCTACGGCGTAGGATGGAGGGCAGCATGTAAATTGTTGCCTGTGTGCATCCCTGACCTTTGGGCAACTTGGAGCGGTCTGAACTGTGAAGTGAGTACAAAACAAGTATGGCCTCAGCTTCTTCAGTGCCCAGACCACAGCAAAGGTTTTCCTCTCAATAGTTGACCAATGTTTCTCTCTAGGAGTCAGCCTTCTGCTGATAAAAGCTACTGGCTGGTCCTGACCTTCTTCTTTCAATTGTGATAGCACAGCCCCTACCCCCAACTCAGAAGCATCTGTTTGAACAATGAATTCTTTGGAGTAGTTAGGAACTGGTGCAGTGCACATGGCCTGCTTCAGGTCATCAAATTCCTATTGACAGCTGACTGTCCACTGAACTTTCTTAGGCATTCTTTTAGAAGTTAACTCATTCAGGGGTTTCACACTGGAGCCACACCGCTTGACAACTTTCCTATAGTATCCAGTCTGGCCCAAGAAAGCTTTGACCTGAGTCTGGGTGGTTGGAGTAACCCAGTCCATTATGGTCTGGATTATGCTCTGCAATGGTTGAACCTGGCCTGCACCTACAGGGTGGCCCAGGTACACAACCTGACTCTGCCCTATCTGGCACTTAGGAGCCTTGATAGTTAGTCCTGCCTTTTGCAGGGCCTCCAAATATTTTTCAGGTGGATCAGCTGATCTTTCCAGGTGGAGCTAAAGACAGCAATATCCAGATAAGCTGCACAGTAGTCATCCAGGTCTGTGAGGATTTTATTCACCAACCTTTGAAATGTGGCAGGTGCATTTTTTAGACCAAAGTGATACACCCCCTTTTGTACCTCTTTTTTAGACCAAAGCGCATTGCCACAAACGGATAATGTCCACGGGGTTGAAAATGCTGTCTTTGGCTTCATCAGCTACTCTGATCTGCCAGTAGCCAGCTGTCAGATCCAATGTGCTCAGAAATTTGGCAGATGCCAACTTATCTATGAGCTCATCTGCTCTGGGTATTGGATGGGCATCAGTCCTTGTGACTGCATTGAGACCTCTGTAGTCTACACAAAACTGCATCTCTCTATTCCCATCCTGGGTGTGAGGTTTGGGTACTAGGACTACTGGACTGGCTCAAGGGCTCTCTGAAGGTTCAAACACTCCCAATTCCAACATTTTTTGGACTACTGTCCTGATACAGTCCATGAAATGATCAGGTTGCCTGTAAATCTTATTTTTAACATGCAGACTGTCTCCAGTGTCCACTTCATGAGTGCACCAGGTAGTCTGACTTGGAGTCAGTAAAAACATATGTCTGTACTGGTGCAGAACTTGTCTGCAATCAGCCTGCTGCTGATCTGTGAGGCTGCCTGCCAAGGCCACACCGTCTACTGATCCATCATCAGAGAGCAGGTCTGGGAGAGGGTCACTCTCTTCCTCCTGTCCTTCATCAGGAGGCATGAGCAAGCCCATGTCTGCCCTGTCAACATATGGTTTCAGTCTGTTGACATGAAGCACCCTAAGGGGGCTCCTGGGAGTTCCAAGACCTACCAAATAGGTGACCTCTCCCTTCTGTTCAACAATAGTGGGGGGTCCACTCCACTTGTCTTGAAGAACTGCTGGGGCCACAGGCTCTAACACCCACACTTTCGCTCCTGGATGGTAAACAGTCAGTACAGCCTTTTGGCCATGCCGGGCTTTCTGTAATTTCTGGCTTGCCTCAAGGTTTTTGGTTGCCTTTTTCATGTACTCTGCCATCCTGGAGCAGAGGCAAAGTACATAGTCCACAATATCCTGTTTGCAGGTTTGAGAGGTAACTCCCATCCCTCCTTCACCAGACAAAGTGGTTGTCTTACCGGGTGCCCAAACAGAAGTTCATAAGGGCTGTAGTCAACCCCCATCTGCGAAACCTCCCTGTATACAAACAAAAGGCAGGGTAGCAGGATATCCATCTCGACCTGAGCTTTTCTGGGAGACCCTTCATCATACCCTTTAAGGTTGTGTTAAATCTTTCAACTAGACCATTGCACTGTGGATGATAGGGTGTGGTGAACTTGTAGTTCACTCCACACTCCTTCCACATTGCAGTTAAGTAACTAGGTATAAAGTTTGCACCTGTCTGATACAACCTCCTTAGGGAAACCCACCCTTGAGAAAACTCCCAAGAGGGCTCTTGCCACCACAGGTGCTGTAGTGGTCCTAAGGGGTATAGCTTCTGGGTACCTGGTGGCATGATCCACTACCACCAGGAAAAACCTGTGCCTAGATGCTGTCTGAGCCGATCCAGCCTGTCGGAACTGGGTAAGTAGTACAGTCCATCTAATATGCAGCCCGGAGCCCCCGAGACAGAGGCAGGACGAGTGGGGCCCCAATACTAACCTTGGGAGGGTCCACGCCGATGAAGCATGCCGAATAGGCTCAGGCTACGGCGATCCTCGACATCTAGGCCCAGCGGCGGCATCGCTTTCAGCGGGCATCCAGCCCGGCCTCACGACCACGACTCGGCTCAAAGCGAGCACCGTAGGAGTCCATTAGCGGCCTGGTGGCAGCAAGTATGAGCTTCCGCCACCTTCTAATCCACCAGACGAGGCAGCTATGACCAGCAGCGAGGAGTATCTAAACGCACGCCCCCAGCCCATACCCACAAAGGCCTGCTGGGTGACGTAATCACCAAACAGAGCTCTCCCTACAATGTTGGTGCGGAGGCGCGCCGCCCGCTTCACACGAGTCTTCCTCTAGAGCCCCCACCCACCTGGCAGCTGGCGCACACACAATATCACCACCAGAGGCTGGAGGAGGCGGGGTGTAGCGCGGCAAGAGCTCGAGTGGCAGGCCCTGGTCTGGGAGCAGCTCCGCAAGTCAGTCCCACCTTCGGCAATTCGACCACCAGGCGCCCACACAGAACGCCGGGCACAGGTAGGCGCAGTGCGGGCAGGATTGGAGCGAAATCAGCGCTGATGGGGCAGGATAATGGGAGGACTTTTTGGTGGGCCTCCGGAGCTCGTCTACAGTGCGTCTGTCATGTTGGACCGCTCTGTCACGCCCCCACTCCGGCCTATCTGACAAACAAGCTTGTTCTTTCTGGCCCGGGTCGGAATTCAAGAAGTACGTCCATACTTTATACACAAGGAGTTGATGTTGCCTCCACCCCCATTCTTAATGCTTACATGATTGTCTTGACTGTATTCTTTACATCATGAAACCTTGATTTTGAAATGTGACATGAACTCACCCAGCTAGTGGTCAATCTGAACATGGGAGGAGGGGACCTGATCTAGTACACCTACTGCAATCAAGTGGCGATCAAAAGATACGATGACTGAAATCCTCTGGCTAGGAGTCTGTGCCCTCTACTTTAAGCTTTGACTGACTCAACAATGTTATATCAGGCTTTTGACACCTCCTTCATGAAGAAGACCCTAGACCAGTAGTTCTTAGCCTTTTGACTTCGATGGACCTATGCTTCATTATTGGACTCTGGGGACCTACACTAAGTCATTAGTGGAAGCCGAGGACCCCGGCCTAAGCTTTTTTGATTTAAACCACAAATCAATGCACAAAAAATATAGAATCAAGTATTCATCAAATACAGAAATTATGAAATTGTATTTAATTTACAAACAAGTATAAAAAAGAAATCAACATTTTAACATTTAATTTTAATCGGAAGGTTGAAGCTTTTCTAATTCAATTGAAGCCACTCATCGTCCATATTATATTCTGTTTCATGCACTTGCACTGCTCCTGTGAATCAATCTGATGATAGAAACTTAACTTTCAGCCTCCAATTTCAAACTCCTTCACTTTTACAGAACATTGGAAAAAAAACTTCAGTTGTACATTTTGTATCTTTTCTTGCATACACTTTAATAATCTGTTAAGGTTATTACATTTTCTAAGCTGTCACGGACCCCGTGAGTAGGCTTCACAGACTCCCATGGGTCACCGGACCACAGGGTGAGAACCTCTGCCACAGACACACATTTCAGGATTCTCCCTCCATAAATAGGAAAATTACAGAAGAGTTAAGAGAACTTGAGTGAATGAATGATCAATATTTATTTTAGAGTTAATGTACATTAATGTATATTCCATGAAATTGTTACATCAATAGTACAAAAATGCATATTAACATTAGCTAATCAATTCATAAACAGTAGTCAGGAAGCAAGGAACTGTTGCACCAAAAATATAATGTCTAAAAATGATTATACATTTGATTAAATATTCAACAATAAGCAGACAATTGTTAAATGAAATTTGCAGCAATATGTACCAGCATCTTCCTTTAATATATGAATTGCTAGGATAATGGCAATGATTTATGATCTAAAACTCACATTCTTAGTCACTTCCTCTCTAGTTTTCGATTGTTTCATACTTTTATTCAATTATTACAGAAGTCTTGAGTGACATGATTTTAGGAGGAAAGTTATTACATATTTACAGATTCTCACTTTAGCTTTTTTAAATATTAATCTCTCACATTGTCGGTAGGAGGTGCTGGTTCACATCAGGTCTGGAAGTGGGGTCTGAGGAGGTCACCAAATACATGTGGCACAGAAGTTTTCATCTATTTTCTCAGCTTCAATACCAGCAGATTGACTGACATCGATAGAGTGGTGCAGTACCAACATAAATGTGGGATCTTCTTAACTCTCCATTTAAAACATCTATCAAATGGGGGGTGGGCAGGTCAATGATGAATCTGCAAGTAGTTAGAGTATATAGTATATCCCAGAAAGAGTGTTACACAGCTAAGTAACCTTGTCTTCTGATGGACTTGGTGGTGGGTCAACATGATGACAAGATGATGTCTACCACCTCCGGTGGCAGTTGCTAGGTGTTCAGATGTCCCCACTCAAACTTCATGCATGAAGAAGGACACAGAGATTGGGATGCAGCACCATTCCCTCTGAATGAGAGAGAAGGTCTAGTTTGCGTGGCAGATTGAGAAGCGGACATATGCCGAAGCTCTGAAGGTCTTCATACCACCCTCCTCTCACCCAATCTGGGGTGATGAAAATGGCTTGGGACTGGTCTTGGTTTATCTTACCCAGAAATAAAGGAATAAAGGCAAATGTGTAGTGCGGTTGAAAGTTCCAACTCAACTGAAACATGTCCGGCCCACAAGGCTCACCTGAATGGATACTGAACTACGAAGAACTGCTGGCATTGAGTATTTTCTGAAAAGGCAAACAAGTCCACCTGGAGAGACCAGAAAGATAACGCCAGCTGAGGTTGTAGGCTCTGACATTCAGGGACACTCCACTGGGTGGGTGGTGGTGATCCAAATCCCTTGTTTGTGTGCCCACGACCAGTCTGTGTGCTCTGGATTTTTGCCAAAGGAGTAGAAAAAAAGGAACTGATGTCCTTGTGTCGGGGTGCTTTGGTAAGGCCAAATTTGGCACTGATGCAATGCCAGTACCCCTGTGCCAGCAATGTGATAGGCTTAATGATTCCTGATCTCCACTGGCACCTGGGGATAATACTATATGTAAAGAAGCATCAAATAGAATTATTCATCTGAAGTGGTCTCTCTTTAGTCACAGGTGCTGAGATGCCCGACTCTCCTTGGTTCACAAAACCATCAATGCAAAACATGCTAGGACAGACAGAACTGTGCAGCATAAATGTGCTGTACTCATTGTGGTATTTAACAGCAAGTAACAGTTACATTTCCAAATTCTGAAAGAGACCTTGTCCCAAACTACCACTACTAGGGGGTAATGGTCAGCAGCGGGGACTCAACAATGTGTTAAAATGTATTCTGTGGAATGCCTTAGTTTTTTACCATTTTTGGCTATTTATTGAAAATGTTTCCCTTTCTTTCTTCTCACATTCATATTTTGTCGGAGAACTCCTTCATCTATGGAAAGCTGGGTTATGAGAACAATGTGTATTCGGCAGCTCCAGCAAAACAAAAGTAATTTCAGATGATTCAGACTGCTACAGTATATCTTATTTGTGGTCTGAGAAATTTGATGGAGTCACTTCACATTAAACGTGCCATAGGATATAATGGACTTGTAATATAGCAGACGGGATAGCTATCACCTTTATGACGGAGAAACCCGGTCCACCAAACTCAAAATCAAGCCCAAGTCCCAGCTGCATCACATACGTTCACTCTTTGCTCACGAAGCAGTACATCCTTTTTAGTTCGAACCTGCGCGCTGTCTGCAAGACCTGTAGTAATCACTCTACGGAGCGATATCCTGTCTGTTGCTGGTCATTGTTGACTACTGCGTCGTTCTTGTTTTCTGGGTTTATTGGTTGATGCTCCTGATTCTTCACTTCAGTTTTCAGTCCAGCAGCACCGACCAACTACAGTTTCCTTACAGTGTAGGTGATCATGTGTTTCTGCGTGGCGCACATTTTTAGGAAAATAAAAAATAAAAACATTAGGTGATTCTGAGCCGAAGCTCCGCCGAACACATGGGAGGCGCTGATACTCCTACAAGTCCATAAACACTCCAGGGGCACACGAAGATACAGGGTGAGGCACCAGAATGCAAACAAAAAACATGCACTGGACTGGATGAGCTGCCTGTGTGTGCCTCGGAAACTTGAGTTTTGCATTCCTGTGTTTGGTGAAGCATATCCTTCTTTTCAGACAATCCTCCCACACAGAAGCATTTCTGTTTCATGTATCTTGGCTTAGGAGTGCTGCTCAAGAGGACACAGGTCTGCGGGAAATAAGTGCCATTTAGAACTTACGAAACGAGAGCAGTGCAGTGAGAAGCGCTTCGTTTCATGTGCATCCCCCACTACTTCCACACACAAACTGCCACAGCAACAAAACAGGCAGGTACATGAGAATGCCACATGCAATGCATTAGCAGGAAACACCATCAGCTATACATCAATATAAAGAAGTGCAGCTTTTTGTCGGTCTGTATTCTCATCAGCTGCCTCTCACCTATCCTGTTGCATTGTGCTTTCTCCCCTTCACACTTTCTAAGGGCACCTCTAGGAGCTTGGTGACGGGTGAATGTCTCTTGTTCAGCGCCGGTAGTCCATTGCTTGAGAAGTCCCTCTGCGGACACCTCACTCCTCTTATCTACTTCTCTAAGCGCAAAGGATCTGGGATGCTCTTTTGGACCGGAGGTTTTCTGGTCCTTTAAGCAGTGTATACAGTCGGGAAAGCTAGCTCTTGGGGCTGTGGATTGGGTTGTTTGTGTAAATGGTTTAAATTAATTTGGTTAATTCAGGAAGCCCACAAATGTAGACAGAGGCTTACAGACGTAAATGTGTCGAGGTCTGTGACTCTTCTATCGCTTTTAAACTGCTCAGGGCCAGACATGTGCCAACCTGCACATACCTCCCAGGTGCTGCACCCCTCGCCTAGTCTACTGATCCGATAATGGCTCCTTCTTCAGTTAATGGTAAGGCTATATTATGTTAAAGAGGGATGGCCTATGAGTACGTTATTTGTACAACAGCTTTTGGTGCATTCACTCCCTCATGGTTGATGCTGGGGCCATCTTTCTCTCTCTCACACTCCCACACACAGTCTCCCCCACAGTATCTCTCTTTCACACACACTCTCTCTCACTCGTACACACACACTTATAAGCAGTGTTTTCAGCAGGTTAAGGAAGTTCTTGTTTGTGGAATGGCAGTGTTTACAAAAAGATATATAAACCAGGGCAGCATTGCGCCTTCTACATTTTAAAGAGAGATGCACAATTCTGTGAAGTTTAAGCATTATATAATGTGTTTTTCAACAACTGTGTGACTGTCAGATACATAATCAACTGCCAACACACTGGAGCTAATTATCCACCTACAGCCTCTCGCAACAGTATGTCTGAGACAGTGTAGCATTTGGGCAAAAACACAGTGTATTGTTGTTTGTTTGAAAGTTTCCCTAGTAAGAGCTAAGCTGATAATTATACATGGCACAATGTAGCTTTTTTAACCATATAATCAATTTTGTTGCTTTTTAAACACGCAACGGTTATTCTGTCTTGTCATTTAGAGTATGCTACTTAGTTTGATGTAGTAAGCTTATCAATTTTTGTGTGAAACGCGACAGTTTAATTTCCGCAAATACACATCTGAATAATTTAGGTATGTGACCTGTTTCAAAATTAGAAAATTGTGGAACAGAATGAGAAGGTGTTTAAGGGATTTTTACTTTTTTTTATTGGATGTTCCTCGACCTGCGGTGAAAACTCCCACAATCTGTACTTCTCATGCCCATATTCATTGTGTTCTTGATGTGCTTAATAAATTACTGAAATATTTTAGCTTTGTATAATAAGGATAATTTGAAGCATGTGTTGCTTTAACAAGCACTTTGTACTTCTAGTCCTTGCTTATGAGAAGTAAGGCTGGCAGTAAAAGAGGTGCAGTTGCTAACAACCTTACTTCTCGTAAGCAATGATTATAAGTACAAAGTGGGTGTTTACACACTGCTTGCAGGTTTTCAAACACATAAATAAAAGGCATTGTCATTTAAAATGGCAACAGCTCAAACTCTCGCAAATGCAATATCTATTGTATTGCACATGCTTGTTAAGTCCTTGCATTCACCAGCAGAGTTTCCAAAATAAGGATTCCTTTTTGCTTGTAAGCACAAACCTGAATATCATTTGTGTTCCTTTTCTTCTGAATCCAGATTTATTTTCCAGTTCCAAGGTTTCAGAAATGAATAGCAAGGAGTCAATAGTTCTGGATTCTAGGAGCTGGAATTCTTTACTGCTCTACATATATTCTTTACTTAACCGTCAAGAATTAAGAAACTTATTAACAAACTAAACTTTTCAACATCTTTTTCTCCTAGCAATACTTTTGCCATCATGCACTGATTCTATCATTGCACTAGTCAGGTTTTGGTTGAATGATTTTCTCCAAATAAGAAACTCATGAAATATATTTGCATGCAATTAAACTAACAATTATTTATATGGTCAATGGTGAGCTGTCCAATCTCCCATGGCTTCAGCTGTTGAATGCCACTGGGTAAGAGCCACTCACTATGATGGGTGGATATGAAGATGCATTTGATGATGGAAAGGAGTATCACCGTGGGAGGTAAGTGTCATGCACTGCAAGCATTAACCCTGAGAGTCCTGCTCACAATGTTCTACTTTAAATTCTCATGCTTATGGACCCTGTTCTTTGGCTGCTGTCACAGAATCATCAATGTTGTATATGTACCTAAATACCACAATCAGCTATGAATATTCCTTAGTGTATGCTGGTTAAATTGGTTAGAGTCTGTTGGGTTTCTAGGGTTTATCACTAATCCTGAGTTAGCTAAAATACCCTTATGAGTCCAAGCATTGTTCATAGTGTTGCTTTTACAGACAGCATGAACGGTTGTGCTTGGTTGCTTTTCTTTATAACACTACATTACCAGAGAATAACACAATTTCTTTTCTTTTGGTTGACGCTCTGCAAAATTCTTAAAGAGTAATCTGCAATTTCATTTATTTTTCTTATATCCAGAGTAATGAAAGGAACAAACATTGAGAAAGGACTGCAAATATGTGTGTGTTACTTCTTTACTCATTAGCTGAGGGTCCTATCCTCTACTTTCCATCATTTGGCGTTTGAATGTCCTACACACTTGTCATTGTATCATCTTCTGTAATTTGCTGATGGCTATGTAGGCTTGGTAATCCACTAAAGCTCTTCTCTTATTCACTGCACTTGAATGTTTTTTTCCCAGGTGTATGAATGCTGTCTAAGGAGTTGTGATAACTAGCTAAAGCTCTTCGCACTCACTGTATTGTATGATTTTTCCCTGTGTTTGTATCCGCTGATGTCTTAGGAGATCTAATAAGTAACGAAAGCCCTTCACACATTCACTGCAATTGTATGGTTTTAAACAGGTGTGTGTTTGCTGATGTACTTGGAGGTGTGATAACTGACTAATGCTCTGCACACATTTCCAGCAATGGTATGGCCTTTCCCCTGTGTGTTATTGCTGATGTTTTCTTAGGATTGATAACTGACTAAAGCTCTTTGCACATTCATTGCAATGGTATGGTTTTCCCCTGTGTGTGTGTGTTTGCTGATGTACTTGAGGTGTGAAGAACAAAAAAGCTCTTCACACATTCAATGGAATGGAATGGCTTTACACTTGTGTGTGTTTGTTTGCTGATGTCTTTGTAGGCTTGATAACTGACTAAAGCTCTTCACACATTCAATGCAATGAAATGGCTTTTCCCCTGTGTGTGTTCGCTGATGTAGTTGTAGGTTTGATAACTGACGAAACCTCTTGTCACATTCATTGCAATGGTATGGCTTTTCCTCTGTGAGTGCTTGCTGTTGTCTTGTCAGGTCTGGTAATGGACTAAAGCTCTTCACAGATTTACTGCATCCGAATGGCTTTTCCCCAGTGTGTGTTCGGTGATGTCTTTGGAGGTGTGATAACCGACTAAATCTCTTCAAACATTCACTGCAAATGTATGGCTTTTCTCCAGTGTGCGTTCGCTGATGTCTTTGGAGATCTGATAACTGAATAAAGCTCTTCACACATTCACTGCACCTGAATAGTTTTTCCCCTCTGTGTGTGTACTGATGTCTCTTTAGTGTTGATAACAGGTTAAAGCTCATCACACATTCACTGCATTTGAATGGGTTTTCTCCTGTGTGTGTTCGCTGATGTCTTCGTAGGATTGATAGCCGACTAAACCGCTTTTCACATTCACTGCAATAATATGGTTTTTCCCCTGTGTGTGTCTGCTGATGTGTTTGTAGGATTGACAACCGACCAAAGCTCTTTTCACATACACTGCAACTATATGGTTTTTCCCCTGTGTGTGTTCTCTGGTGGATGTGGAGGTATGATAAACAACTAAAGCTTTTCACACATTCATTGCAATGGTATGGTTTTTCCCCAGTGTGTGTTCGATGATGTCTTTGGAGGTGTGATAAACAACTAAAGCTCTTCACACATTCACTGCAATTGTATGGTTGTTCTCCTGTGTGTGTTTGATAATGTCTTTGGAGGTGTGATAACCTACTGTAGCTCTTCAAACATTTATTGCAGTGGTATGGCTTTTCCTTTGTGTGCGTTCGCTGATGTCTTTGGAGATCTGACAACTGACTAAAGCTCTTCACACATTCACTGCATCTAAATGTTTTTTCTCCCGTGTGAGTCCCCTGATGTCTTTTTAGGGTTGATAACAGCCTAAAGCTTTTCAGACATTCACAGCAATCGTATGGTTTTTCCCCAGTGTGTGTTCGCTGATGCCTTTGCAGGTCTGGTAATTGATTAAAGCTCTTTACACATTCACTGCATCTGAATGGCTTTTCTCCTGTGTGCGTTTGCTGCTGACAATTAACTATGGATGAGAAATTAACGCTCTCACCGCATGTATATGATTCTTCTTTCTTGGTTAGTATCTCTGAGTCAGGCATATATTTGTCTACATCCCATGAGTGTGTTTCCTGAAGGGCCAACATAGCCGATAAAGCACTTGTATGATTTTTACATTTCCTGTATGTGTTGCTATTTAAGACATTTGATTTCCAATTTAAAAGTAAAGTACAATGGTCACTAAATACTTGTCACACTCATAATATGCGTCGAGCTTCCATGCGAAAAAATGTGTCTTACGATTGGATAACAATTTTCTACGCTTGTGGGTAAAGATTTATCCTCCTTCTGGTCAGTGCATATGGGAACTGTCCTCTCTAATTTAGACGGCAGAGCTCATCTTTCCTTTATCCTTCAGCTGTTTGTCTCACTCTGTTGTGATTTTCTCTGGTTACTGTGGTTTGGCCAGGAAGAATTTACAAATCACCTAGAGCACTGAATGATGGTCTATTATCATTTTAGATACCAGAGCACTGTGGTAACCACATCATACTGATTCCATGATCAAAGCTGGTCTTGATTGCATGTTTATTCAAGAAGTGGTTTGTCAGTATTGTTGCCTTCATTTCCCAGAGGTCATTTCTTAATCTTGTGGCGTGAAGTTTCGCAGCTTAGACTCTTATATTCACTAAATTGTCCTTCGCAGCTTCTTCCCGGATCAGTCCATTTATGTGCAGGATCCTCTGTTTCTAACTGCACTGATGTTTTTCTGAATACTGGAGTTTATTATTTCTGACCATTTGTTTTGCAGACATACAGCACCACTGTTGTTACGCATAACCATTTCATGCATTCAAGGCTGGTTTTCTGTTGGATGTAAAGAGATTCAAAATTGTGAAATGCAAATATAACAGAATGTGATTACATAATATTTAACTGGTTTTAAACAGCATCTCCCTTTATCATCTTTGAAACTTAGCAAGGATTATTTTACCATACACAGATATTTAAGCAAACATTCTGTTGAACACGTCACATCTTACTTCAGAAAAGGAGGTGATTTATCAATGTTCACAGAGTAACTTAGTATTGAAAAGGTGAGCACAGAGCACTCACATGCTACAGGTACAGCTTAAGGTAAATGTGCATGGACACGATTTCATTTACACATGAACAGATTGTGAAAAACCAGGGATCAGGACATACTGCTGTTTCTTCAGTTCCAAGAAGTGTATAACAAAGTTAACTCCACCGGAAGTTTATAACAAAGGTAACTGTATTCACATACTTCAATGCTTTCCTGTTCACATTGGATCAGCTCAAGTGTCAACCCCCGGATTTACTTTGCTGCATGTTAAGTAATTGTTTTTACTTTTTCAACCAGCCATCCCTCAGGATTGGTTTAAGCATTTCCGGTTTCTTCTAACCTGAAAGATTGGAACATTATAGTGTGTTGAGGTGGATTTCTTTATTACTGTAACATTTATCCATTTCCCTCAAACTAGAGCAACTTGCAAGTCCTAGTTTTGCCACCACACTTTACATACATAGGAGATTCTTTAGTTCTTCCTAAAGTAGTAAAAGCTCAGACCTTGTTGCATTTCAACCTGCAGCTCCTTCCAGAGCTCTTGTTCTAAAACAGCGAGAGGTTCATTTTAATGCCCAACATTTACACTATGTGCAGAGATAAGGCAAACAAACATTGATTCATAATTTAACATTCAATGATACCAGTTATTTAGTCCTCATTATTGAGACTGTGACAACCAATTATTTATCTGACATATCCCTGCAGCCAACAGTTGTCCACATATTAATCTTTTTTAGGTCGAGTATCAGTGCTCATGGGATGTCTGTAAGACCTATTGGCGTCTTCCTCCGTCGCTTTAGCAGCCGATACCACCCTTCCGGTCAAGGCTAAGGAGCACCAGCCAACCAGGTTCTCCTTACCCTTACTTTGTTTATCTGTTGTTTAGCTAACATTTTTTTAAAGGGTGCTTGATGCCCGTAGTTGCTTCTGCCCTCCCACCACCCTCCGACACAAATGCACCCCTCCCACAAAAATGCATGCGCTGTATCTGCTGAAAAAAATGTCTGTTCTGGGGAAAATGTATTGTTTGAGCTGTTTCAAACACCTGCAAATCACGTAAACTCACTGCTTAAACAACAATACCACTTGGTGGCGTGTAGTGTCCGGGAAATGTTTTCCATGGTGCAAAATTAACCGCCCACCCACGACCCATCAGCCCATACTCGACTCACTGCGGATTCAGTCCATACGTCAGCCCTACACCCTAGAATGCTTGAGCCAGGTAAGGGACCAGAGGAGCCCCTTCACTATTCATTTGGAAGCCTGTCCATCTCCGCAAGTAGGACTCATGCTTGCACATATGTTATGTTTGGTTTGTTTATATTGCGCTTACATCTGATTGAGGCATGCCAGCACTTTGTGAATAGATTCCTGGGCTCTGCTGGCAAAAAATGTCTGCTCTAGGGTAAATTCGGACGCTTTGCTCAGTCGCCTAGTAGAACATTTTTGCCAGAGAGAGGGGTCAAAGCCGCCTCCAGACATTACCGAAATGTGAAAGTCTTGAAACATCCCACCATGGGCTAACCTGACAGAGGGGAAGTTTTCAATTCCTTTTTGTTCTGATTTACATTTTGTAAAGAAAAATCGACAGTAGAATTATTGTATGGATCGTAAACTGCAATCTCTTTTTCACGAGTGTAATTGATGTATTTTTAAATCAACAAAGAGGTTTGAATCCACAGGCTGGCATGTATTTAGGAGCTCTGTGCTTTTCAACATGAAATAGAATCACAAATCTTAACCTTGGAGACATCCAGAGACTAAACTAAGAGAACATTTCTTCTTGACACGAAATTGCTGGGAGAATTTAATATGGGGGAGAGGATGAAAGCAAGGTAATTTTCTAGAAACAATGCCTACAAAAGTTAATTTCAGAAACAGAAAATAACATAAGGGGTCCATGCCTAGTTTGAGGTTACTGCATTTGAAGTATGTGTACAGTGATTAGGAGTGTAGTGGCTGGAGCTGAACGTTGCAAAATGTTGACTTTAGAACACTAATGTGTATTTTCTAGAGCACAGTATGGTTTATCTCATTGTACATGTGATTTCAGTGGAAACAGCCACATCATACGGGTTTATGAAAAGTTTACGTTTTTAAACAATCCTTTCTTTAAATAATCCGATGAAATCACAGACAAATAAGAAGAAATTCACCCACTGGAAGGTGCAGCAGAAAATAATGATTTCCTTGCAGGAGAGGTGTATAGCTCACCTTTCATAGAAAATATGTAATTCCAAGGGGAAAGTATTTTCACCATTGAGAAACTCCTTTCTCTAGCACCACTAATGTTGGACAATCCACTGCCTATTAACTCAAAACCGATCCTTTCTGTTCCAATCCAGGACAAAAATCTTACAGACATAAAGACTGTCTGATACAGACATATTTCTGAATTTCACTGCATTTTATTAATGAACATACCTCTTTAACCCCTTCAGCGCGGCGCAAATTATTGCGCTGTGCTGAACGTTCCATTGGGTCTATGGAACCATGGCGGATCTGTTCCGTCATAAGCACAGGCCAACCGACGCTCATGACGGAACCGTTCCGTCATGAGCATGTACGGGGATAAACAGTGCTGTTACTGCTGCTGGTGTTTTTTCCCTATTCCTGGGTGTGTAATGGGCCAGTCCATTTCTGGGGTAAGAAGCAAATATAGTGAGCTCAGCCCACCATCCTCAGGGCTCTGACACATGCAGACGGTCCCGCTCTTGACCCAGGTAAGTGTTTGAATGCGTCCCAGGTTATCTGTATTGATTATAAGCTCCTACGTGGTGCTACCTGGGTAGCCCTGCCTTCTATCATCCGAAAGGAATTCTGGACCTTTAAGTCTCTGAAATCAACCCTCACCAAGGGCACATGAGCAGTGTCATGCGCAGCTGGCTATCTGTGCTGATATTAAGTACACATGTAAGCTAGGCGGCCTCGTCTCCTCTAAGTGGGCAGGAATTGTGTACCTTGATGTCCTTCAAATCCAGCCAAAGGGCAAAGGAGAAGCAGCCACATATTCTAGCAGAATAAACTGTGAGATATATCAGACCCTTTTACCAATCAATTGCACTCACTGACAGCAAAGAATGCCAAACAAATTAAGTCACCTTTCACCCCAGAAGCTTAGCAGGGTCTGTCGGGTAACAAAAATATACATCAGTACAGAATACTTTTTTACATATCTTGGACCAGTACAGGATACCTTTTAAGTCTAATGGAGTGGCTTATGAATTTAAAGTTAAGGTACCATTGGGCTAGGGAATTAGTAGCTGTCAGAGAAAAAATTCTCTTTTACGTGTGTCAAAAATGACAACAGATAAAACAGGTCCTGTTAGAAATTGGGCTTCAACTCCGCAGAGGTATAAACCATGTCTACGTAGGGACCACAATCCTAGTTAGAATAAGACAGATACCCATCCTTAATTAACCTATGCTCACCCTCTGGTAGATTGACACAGAGAATTTAGGCTTAACTTAAGAGGATAATGTGTAAAGTATTTGTGAACTGCTTCATAAAGTAAAATAGTGAAACCCCCACACACAAATAATCCATACCAGGTTAGAAGGATAGAGCTTAATCTAATGTACAACAAAGATCAGAATGACAAAAATCCAATAAGTTGTTCCAGTATTATGAATTTTTAAAGAATATCTTTAATTATAGTGCTTAGAGTCATAAAGCGCCAACCGGGCTATAAGGTCTTGCTGGACCGGGTCTAATCTGAAAAGCCAACCTGACCAGATGAAGTGTGGGTCTGATACAGAAGCAATGCAGGCCCTGCTGGAACAGTACCTTCATGAAGTAAAGCATTTGTGTTAAGCAGCAGCAAATGGGAGCGGAGAAGGCAATGTGTTGTCGTCTATCTGGAGGACTGTAGGTGATGCATAGGTTCTAAGTCACAGAGTCAGAGATGTGTTGCGTTTAATTCAAATGGCAGGCTTGAGTCATGCTTTAAAGGGCTACTGAAGTGGTTGCAGTGCTGCAGGCCCACCAGTAGTACCAGTACCAGAGCACGTTAGGGAGAGAGCACATGCACTTTAGCATTGGTTAGCAGTGGTAAAGTTCCCAAAGCCAACACAAACAAATTCAGCAAAAATGGAAGGAGGAAGATAACATGTTTGGGGGTGGCCATGCAGAAAATGACATTTCCAGCAGGTCATCTTCATTACTCTGGTGGAGTATAGATTGCCTTGGCTAGAATATTATCACTGTATGTTCTTATAGGGGCTTTGAGAGCAAGTATGATCTCAAGCAAAGAACATATTGTCAATCCTACAATCATCCAAAGTGGGCTCCTTCTAAGACCAGTCTCGCTATTGAGACTGGATCCTTCTAATTTAATCTAAACAGATTGCCTACTGACAGACGTCACAGTATCGAGACTCAGCCCCTGCACTGCCTCCTGTTCTAGGCAAAATCATGTAAATGGATTTTGTTTGCATTATGCTCGGCCTGGCAATCACACAATGTGTGGGTCAGTGAATTTCATTAATGATCCCTCCCTCTTCTGAAGAGAAGCTTTGTCCTAGACCAGGGTATCAAAGTGTGTGAGTCAGTGACTTTCATTAAAAATCCCTCACTCTTCTGACGAGAACCAGTGTCCTAGGCCAGGTTATCACACAGTGTGTGGGTCAGTGACTTCCATTAATGATCCCTCCCTCTTGTGAAGAGAGGCTTTGTCCTAGACCAGGTCATCAAAGTGTGTGAGTCAGTGACCTTCATTAATGATCCCTCAATCTTCTGAAGATAAGTTCTGTCCTAGGCCTGGTTTTCACACAACTACAGCTTTATGACTTCCATTAATAATCCCTTACTCACATTTGATTTGCCATCCATGGTCATACAAATCCCATTTCCCTAAATATAAAGTGCCAAGTTCAAAACTGGTTTGTGTCTATACACAAGTAAAAGGACTACACGTGAAAACATTGTATACACGTGAAAACATTGTATAATGAGGAAGGTGGCACAACTCCATTAAACAAACACCCGGGTAATGTGATTCATTTAACCAATTCTAATAATTACACAAACAAATGTGAAGCAGCCGACTCTATCAGACAAAAAGACAGTTAAAACAATCCTAAAAAAAATTTGACCCAATGGGGCGCCAGGACTCCACGGCCTGCCAGGGTCTCTATTCAGGCATAATATAGACTTCTGGACTGACAAGCTGACAGGGCTATATGCTGAATGTCGATTGACGGGGAACGTTTATAAGAAAGGGCTGAAATCTAACCCACAAAACTACCGCATGATCGCCCTGCTTGACATCGAAGGAAAGGCCTATGCAAGCACCCTACTACTGGACCTCTCAAAGTGGGTTAGCAAGGAGGGCCTCCTACCCTTTTATCAAACAGATTCAGACCAGGAGCCTCAACAGTGGACAACATCATAGTGCTCTCATAACTCTCACAGAGGGCTGTGGCACGAAACACCCTCCCGATCTTTGCCTGTTTCATCGACTACACGGCGGCCTTTGATTGCGTCGACCGTTCGATTCTCTGGCAGAAACTGGAAAGTTGGAACATCGATCCCCCCTTATTAAAAGCCATTCAATCACTCTATTCAAACACCTGGGTTAGAATCAAGTTATCAAATATGGCAGCCTCGGAGAAAATTGACACAAACCGTGGATTGAAGCAAGGCTGCGTGTTAGCTCCGATGCTGTTCAATTTATATACCGCAGACCAGGGCAAAGCTCTACTTGGAGCATCATTAGCAACTCCACAGATCGGCCATACGAAGATACAACTATTACAATATGCTGATGACTTGGTGCTCCTAGACCATACTAAAACCGGACTACAAAAGGGACTAACGTCCCTGGATACTTACAATGTCAAGAATAAACTGACTGTAAATCCATCAAAATCTAAAATAATAATCTTTGGGCCCTACCCGAAAAAAAAACGGACAAAATGGAGGATAGGAAATTTATCTTTGGACTGCACACAAAATTACAATTACTTTGGAGTTTGGCTTAGCGAGACAGGGCGCCCATGAGTACACCTGGACAAAATAAGGGCAAAAGGGAAAAGCATTACATACGCCCTCGGCAAACTGCATGCCACCTTACATAGCCCTACAACAACGGCAATTCGAAGAGTACTAAGGGCGAAGATAATACCTTCACTGAATTACGCACAACAGGCCTTCCCTGGTAAATTATCAAGTTCACTAGAAAAAATCCACTGCTCAGCATATAAAAAGTTATTCCATCTTCCAGCTTGCACCAGAAACAACTTAGTGCGACTAGAGTTTGATTTGATCCAACAAAAATACGAAGAGTGGGCCTTAATGAGCACCGCGGCAAGAAAGAATACTCTGAAATTTTCCATAAGAAGTATTTTTCTTGAACCTGATAACCCGTGGTCAAATAGCCTTCGCGCCGCCAAAGAAGATCTGCAGCTCGCAATGGAAAACTGGGATCCTTGAGTTAATCAAGTACGCTGCTATTAAAAGCGCAATAAAAAAACAGGTTCGCCTCTGCTCGCGCAACTCGGACCTGCCTTCTTTGGTTTCAAGGGGCTTTCTTGAGTTTTTAAAACTACCTCATACAGAACGGAATTCCAAACTCCACCTTACCCAAGCGGTGGGGAAACAGGCGTTAAACAGGATCTTAGCACTCAGATTATACCCTCTCCCCCTTAAAGACCTCTACCCCTCGAGGTCATCCTGGATAAAGCATTCGGAGTGCCGGCTATGTAAATACAAACATGAGAGCTTTGCGCACATCTTATTTTGCTGCCCGACGTTGTCCTCAGAGCGTAACCTTTACCTAAAGCCAACTCTACTTAAAAACGGGATTAGATCCATAAAAGAGGCTGTTCACAATGGAAACAGTTAAAGACATGGCTATGTTCAGTAAATTTATCCAGCAGACACGCCGGAAACTGATGGACTCTCATAGCTAGACTATTGGCCCCGATTATGAACTTTCACATCATCCAGACCATCCAGACCACCCAGTCCTTAAGACCAAGACCAGTTCAACATTAACAGTCGTGCACAAATGGTCTAATGAACTTTACATTTTTAATAATGTTTCTTTTAAGTTTCTTTTAACTTAACAATAATGTTCCCTTTGTAATTCACTGTCTTATTTTTATTTTTTTTAAACTTTATTAACATGAAGGTATAATATGCATTTAGTTTCTTACAGTCATGTGGTTGTGGTTACATTGTGTACATATCTCGGCTTAGGTGACATTTCTTCAGGACAAATAGCATAGTCTGCGATGTATTAAACCTTCGAAAATCCTTAAATACGTTTATGCTTGGTCTGTTCGCAATCATTGTACTTCGTTACTTTTTCCCCACGTTATATAGTATGCAACCTGAACATTACTTTTATACGTTAAAATAAACAAACACCACCCCCCCCCCACTCCCCAACATGTGTCATCATTACCAGTGCGATCTCACCCATCGTCCCAATCAGCAAAGTCCTTGGTTCTCTCGTTGCTACTTAGCCAGGTTAGCTCAAAGACCGGTATGTTTTTGGTCCTCTGAGGTTAATACTCCCGTTCCTATCATTTACTCATCCTCCCCTTCGGATTCCAGGTCGTCCCCCTCTGGCAAAGGGTCACAGATCTCTCCCCTATATACATTCCACGCCGCCCACACCTTGTTCCATTTGCGGGGCGCCGCTCGCAGGACATATTCCGCCCTTTCCGTAACCATCAGGATGTCCATGTTTTTAGCCCACCTGCTCGCGGTGGGTAATTCTGAAGCGCCCCACTTCTGTGCGATATCTCGCTTGGCCACGGTCATGGCCAGTGTTGCCCAAATTAGTTCATATCTACCCAGGTCATTGGGGTCCCATATGTTCAAAAGGCATTTGCGCGGTTCAGGCAGCACGGAGGTTTTGAGTGTCTGGGAGATCGTGCGCTGAATCTGCCTCCAGAATTCTCGTATCTGAGGGCATTCCCATAGTGTATGAAATAGTGTCCCCTCCTCCCCGCAGCCTCTCAAGCAAAAGGGATGTGGCGCTCTCTGTATTTTGTGAAGTAGCGTCCTGGTATAGTAGATGCGGTGCAGAATTTTGAGTTGTACCAATCTGAACTTAGTTGAGATCCCAACCTCTCTTGGGGAGGCTAACGCCTCATTCCATTCAGATTCATCCGCCTCACCTATTTCTCCCTCCCATTTTTCTTTAAGTTTCAGTGTGGGGTCCTTCAGATTATTGATCAGTTTTTTATATGTAAGTGAGGTTGCGCTTTGGTTCATGAACTCCGTTAGTAGTCTATCTTCTAATGGTGAGGATTCCGGCAGAGTAGTGCCCGCAGGAATCGCCCGGAGTAATGCGTGTCTAATTTGTATGTATCTGAATGTTTCCGTGGGTCCGAGGTTATATTGCTGTTGCAGGTGTGGAAATGGTATGACCGTGTCTTTGTCCCAGAGGTCTCCCACCGTGGAAATTCCTATGGAGTCCCATCGCGCAAAGCCCTTACACCCTCTGAGGTTTCCCAATGCTTTCGTGTCCCACAATGGTGTCATTTTGGTAATTCTTCCTGCCCAGCCCAGACGTGCCTGCGCTATGTGCCATAGGGCCGCCGTGTGTCGTGTTGGACCGATTAGACTTTTAAGTTGCGATTTATTGTACAGTACTGACAGCATACAATCCGTCCCAAGCTGTGACCAATCTGCCCGGTAAACTGGGTCCTCTTTCGGGGTGTGGATCCACTGATTAACTACCTTAAGCTGGGCCGCCCAGTAATATAGCTGAATGTTAGGGAGTGCTATCCCTCCCTCATACCAGCTTTTAACCAATTTGTCGTATGCTATGCGTGCCAGGCCAGTATCCCAGAGCAAGGCAGAGACCAGCGCTACTATTTGTTTGAAGTATCGTGGTGGTACTAGATGTGGGGTGTTTTCTAAGACATATAGGAGCCTCGGGAGTGCCATCATTTTGTATAAGGCTGCCCTTCCCAGTAGGGTCAGCGGCAGGGCCGCCCAGTGTTTAACGTCCGCCCGTAGGCGATCAATAGGTGGTTTTAAGTTGTTGGCAAAGAAGTCCTCTTCATTATTCGTGATGACAATACCTAGGTATTTGAAGGAGGTCGTTGTCGTAGCCAGGGGACAGTCAGCCTGCAACCTCGGTGCCGGGCCTTTCAGTGTGTATATTACTGATTTCGATCAGTTCAGGGCATAGCCCGACGAGTTCCCGTGTGCGTTACAGAGGCCCAGCAGGGCTGGGATTCTGTCGTCAGGTGCAGTCATGTAAATTAGCATGTCGTCGGCATACAGGGAGATTTTGTCCTCCCACCCCTCTTCCCATTTAATCCCTTGAAATAAGGGCGTAGCCCTAATCTGAATCGCCAGGGGCTCAAGCACCAGCGCATTAAGAGCAGGGGCGACAAGGGGCAGCCCTGTCTGGTCCCCCTGCCCAATTGGAACCTTGGGGAAATGTGGCCATTAGCTACTACTTGTGCGACCGGCTTTGTATAAAGCAATCTTATCCATCACTGTCTTATTTTAATGGTTTTGATTAACCACAAATACATTTTATTCATTCATTCATTCATTCATTCATTCATTCATTCAAGTAAAAGGAATTTAATCCTCCAAAAGGTTTATGTGTAGTTATGTATAAGAATGAGTGTGTGGAAGATAAGTAAGTTTGCGGTTTCTCACTCGCTGGGTAGTGGTGATGGTGGTCGATGGTAGGACGAGCTAGTAGAACTCGGTACTTGGATAACATTATCCGAGTGGAATGCATTGGTTATTACCACCTTTGTCTAATGAGGACATTTCTGTTTCTTTGTTATGATGTATGTATTTTATTGCTGAACTGCTTTTTGTGTGACTCTGGCCTTTGAGAATGCTCTGTGCTTGGTGGTTCCAGAAACCAACGAGTCATTTTCAGATGATACAGAATACTGCCGTCCAAAGTTTTTTTTGTGGTCTGAAGAAGTCTCAACTGCCTCTTATTTATTAACTCTGTGCTCATGAGGCAACGTACGTATCCTTTTATTAATATCAATGCATTCACCTGCCGAAATGTCTTTTACTTCATTTTCTAGCATAGACAAGACCCAGTATAATTTGTGTCCCATCTCCTCTGAATCCAGAATTGTTCTTGCAGTGCAAAGGTTCCAGATACATAAAAAAGGTTGTTAACTTTCGAATTTAGCTCCTAAGGGTTGCAATTATTGACTGCTCAAAGCTCAATATTTACCTATTCGTCAAGCCTTCAAAAATCTATTTAAACCAAAACTTTTCAATAGCTATTTCTCCTATCAAGAATTTCTCCACCATGAACTAATTTTGACCTGCGACTGTTAAGGATTTGGTTGATGCATTTACATAAAATCAATCTAACTTGGAATCATTTACATAGTCAGTGGTGAACCAGCAAATCTCACAAAGATTAGTCTTGATGTTGGACACCTCTGGGCAAAGGCCATTACTGTGGGTGCATTTACAGATGCATGTGAAGATGGAATTGAACATCATTTCTCGTGCGTTCAGGACTTTAGGGATAAATGTGCACTGCAAGCATTGACCTTAAGAGTCCAAAATTTTCTACTTTAGGTTCTTGTGCTTTTGGAAACGGTTCCCTGGACTCTGACATGAAATAATATGAAATGACTGGAAAAAAAGTCCCAGCACCATAATCCGCTGCTAAAGTTCTCGAGTGCTGATGGTTGAAATTTGATTGTTCTTGCAGGGTTACTGTCTAAAAGTCAGGTGTATTTTTGTAGATGGCCATAACAGGCTTCCTACTTCAGTCAGAGTGCGTTGAGTTTATGGGTGTTTTTACTATCTCCTCAGTTGGCAGAAAATACGCTTCTGGAGGGTAGGATCTTTATTGATAGTCATGAACTATCAAATGATTCCCCACAGCGTGTGCAAATCCCAGAACTCCTTTTGATATAGTTCTTTCATGGCATTAAATAGCATCTGAAGAAAATATTCTGTCCATAAATCTTATACAGATATCTGTGTGATGGAAGCCTATCAGAGGCTTAATTTTTTCAGAATGTTCTGATAAAACGTTTTAATCCATATTCATCGAACTGATTTGCTGCATACATGTACAGAGTGAGCCTGTCCCTTTAATAACCTTCTCAAAATACTCTGTACTGGCAGCTGCCTTATTGACCAAGTTCGTTTTTAGGTTTCGCCTGTCGAAAGCTGCGCAAGAAGCCTTTCGCGCAGGCGAAATCTAATGAGAACAGTATGTGGCTTGGTCACCGGAGGCTAGCCATTGGAACAGAGATCTGTCTGTCATGGCCGGACCAGATTCGTGGGCGTTCCCACGATTTCTTCCCTCCGCAACGTCATGCGGCTGTTAGCGGGGTTTATTTTTTTTTTTTTGTCGTCCAGGTTGGGTTTGGCCATTCATTCCGCGGCCGACGCGCCGACGGAGGAAGTCCAGGTGAGTGATTGTTTTTCCTTGCCTTCCCGCCCCCCTCCCGCTGTCCGTTCCCGCCCCCCCCCCCGCTGTCCGTGTGCCCGTGCTTCTTGTTCATTGTCTGTGGTCATTTCCAGACGATATTTGAGACGGTTTAGTGGTGTGTTCCTGCAGTGCACAGCTCGGCTCCGTGCAGTGTGTGCCCGGCAGCTGAGGGCTGTTTTTGTCTAATGCACATCGGGCACGGCGTTCGTTGGTTTCGCAAACTCAACCTATTTCCTCAGGGCTTCCTTCTGCTTTTCATATGTGGATATCAAAAGGAACCAAACAAGAGTCACTTCGGAGGCCTGTCAGCCCTGCCGGGATTCTCGCGATACGATCGGCGGATTATGGCCGTGCCCCATCTGTTTGAGTGGAGGGCCCTCAGGGATGCTCCAGAGTCAGTTCTAACCGTCCTTTAACTGTTGTCCTCTGCCTTCCGTTATCAGCGGCAGCAACACCTGCACTACCATGCAAGAGTCACTTCTTCCCTCAATACACTGAATCCTGGCTAAAATTCGAGACGGACAAGTCCGCCGTGCCCCTGCACTCTTTCCCTCACACACATAACACAACACAACGGTCATTCTTCGTGTTTTGTTGTTTCTTGGAGCATGCTCGGGGTGACAAAAAGTTACATTTATTTGTTGTGGACTAGCCATCTAGTAATCAAAGAAGGAACAACTGTAATGAGTATGAAAACACATACTGAACATTAATACACTGCAGGACACCATACTGGAAATATTGACTTTAATCCTGCACATTAACTTGTTTTCCGGATCACTGGTGAAAGGGAGGCAGCTGGCTGTGGGGTCTTGTAGTTACACAGCCCCCACAGCACGCCTTACCTGCGGCCTGCACAGCCTCCTCAGGCTGTGCTATCATGCATACCACTGTCGCTGGGGGAGGCGGTTGCGTTACACGTGTACCTGTAGCCTCCTAAATACACGCCCTCCCCCCCGCACACACATTGGCAGCTTATCTGATTCAGGAGGGGAAAGCGCACCCCTCACTGGCAGTCAGAGGAGCGCCAGTTGGACATCACCAACTTAACATTACCTAAGGTTTTTTTATGTGTGCCCGGAGGATGGGGGTTGGGGGTGTAGGGTGATCATCAGGACCCCAGCTGTCTGTAGTGCAGCGAGGGTAGTGGCACCTGGTCCCAGGAGTCTGATGGGCCCTCTGCATGCCAATTACGACTGGAGTTTATTACCCAGCTGATGGCTGGGGCATGCAGCTTGCTTGCATGAGGGCCTAGGGCACTGTGCCAAACATTGAGGGTGGTGGAGTTTGGGGCACATTGCAGGTGCCTCCGAAGTTTCCTGCCTGTCTTCCCTAATACCTGGACTTTCGGAATACCTGGAGCTCCCCTGACCTCACACCCGAGTCTTCGCAGGACTTGCTCTTGAACTTTTTTTCTTCCACTTACCTCAAACATGTCCGCTTCTTATAACGTAGTCCTTCTCTAAGGGACTACCTGGCCTAGTATCTCAGGAACTGTCACAATCTCAACTGTCGGTTTATCTCAGTAACTTGTGTTTCCCCGCACCTCCAAGGTGTCACTGACGCCACCGGGCTTGTCACTATTCTCAATGACCTTCCTGCGTGCCACTCGGCGCTCTCCTGTCTCAAAGTAGACTCCATTGAGAAAGGACAGCAGGGAATGGCCATAGCTGTGTCCCTGACAACATTTTCAATGTTTGAATGCAAATACGCAGTAATGCACCGGGAATAAATGGACTCAGCCTCCAGGGCATGCTGCCCTGAAACCAATCACGTCACCGACTTTTTGTTCAATATGGATCAATTACCTGCACGTGATACACAGATCACTACAGGAGCTACATTATACTGCTGAGCTTAGTTTGCCTCTTCCTAGAGATTGTGGCCTGTGTTGAAATCCTGCCATCTCTCCCCACGCACACATATCGTTCTTACGCTACCTATTTCACATTTCGCATACAAGTTACCACTCTTCAAGTCCCTTCAAGTCCCTCACATTTGTCCTTTTTGAATCGCATCCCTTTGCGAATTACAAATTCCTCACTGTTTTCTTCCGGCCCAGGCACTCGTGCGCTTCATGTGTTGTATGAGGTAGTAGCACTTAAGGAGGCGAGGGCATAAGTGGGGCATAAGTGGGGCGATAGCGGGAATGATGTGAGAGTTAATGCCAGAGGGATCAGTCCCCCCCCTGCATGCTGAACACACCAACCCCTGAGGTGAACTAGCGCATTAGGCCAGAGTCTGAGGAGAACGTCCAAATGACAGAAAAGTGGGGCCAACGCTGTACACAGGAAAACAACACATAAACACACCTCGCTTAGAGCCATTCTCAATTCCAAATTAAAGCACCAGCGAATACTTCCAGAAAATCAATTTCTCACATTGTTTCCTCTAGCGTCGCATACCGTTTAATCCTAGTTTTTCTCAAGGCCGCGCTCTGCTTCAAAAATGCATCTTTTTAATGTTTTCCTTACCACGTCATTGGGGCACCTTCCACTGTTTTGAAGTACGAGGTACTAGTTTGCAAAATCTATTGATATTTTCCACTTTATTCAGTTCCCTATCTTTAAAAAGACACATTTACAATTCCAATACTCAAAGTTTCTCTCTCTGGGTTGGCTTGGGGGTAGTTTTTATCTCTGTATTCTCAGCACTGAAGGTATGTTTGTTTTAATTAGTACTTTTCAGTACTGCTTTTACACATTGTACACATTTTTTCTGGACCCGACTTGGATGTCACATCGCTGTTATTAACAAGCATTTGCAATGCAATAGGTCTCGTATTTACGTGAGTTTTACATATTGGCATTGTAAATGACAATGCCTTTTATTTATATTTTGTTTTTTAAATGTAAATAAAAGGCATTGTCATTTACAATGCCAATAGCTTAAACTCGCGTAGTGCAAGACCTATTGCATTGCAAATTCTTGTAATAGATTTTGGGGAAAACTGATCTTTTTATTGACAATGGCATGTATATTCCTTGGAGTGACAATCTGAATTGGGTAAGATTGCCTTTGCGTGTAAAATGCATGCATTTGTATGCTTCTGATCCATGGGGCAGTGGTGAGCGCGCTTGTAAAGTTATATAAATACCATAAATTGACTCTACGGCGGCAGTGTTTGCCTAGCGAGACACCGGGAGGCAGACCGGACGGACCGGACCACACTCCCCAGCAGCCTCTGGGGCGGCAGCGCGCCTGTGACGCGCCAGGAGCGCCCGGAGGCTCTAGTAAAAGGCTGACCCCCGCGAGCCCAGGGGGAACACCAGGAGGCTTAAATTTTCCCTACCACGCCATCGGGCGGAGCCATGAGGGAAACGGCGGCAGTGTTTGCCTAGCGAGACACCGGGAGGCAGACCGGACGGACCGGACCACACTCCCCAGCAGCCTCTGGGGCGGCAGCGCGCCCGTGACGCACCAGGAGCGCCCGGAGGCGCTAGTAAAAGACTGACACCCCTCTCGCCCCGCGAGTCGCGCGCGGGAGCGACCGGGAGAAGCCCGGGACAAGGGCGGGGCCGTCTGTGGCCGTCAGGGGCCAGAAGAGGCCGGGCCACCTCCCTTGGCACGACAAATGGGTAAGCGAAAATTCTTGGGTCCCGAGGGACAGGGGGCTAAAGACGCTAAAGTTCCCCGTAAGGCGGATACTATAATCTCCTACCTTACATCGGCGGTAGGAGCCATTAATCAAAAAATCGCTAATGCTGAGAAAGAACTGGAATTGGGTAAAGCTTCTAACTCCACCCACACTGAACCTTCTCAACATCCCACAGTGGTGATCCCACCGGCTGAGGAGTTGCCAGCCAACAATCCTGATATAATAAACTTACTAGAGCAACATACTGAGAATGGGGAGTTGGGTCGGACAACGTCTCCTAATAGTCCCAGAAAGAAAGTTAAGAAAAATGGAAAGAAAGGTGTCCCAATTCCCAATCATCAGGACCTTGTTAAAGACATTTGTTTAATAATGGGGGACAAATTGGAAGACTTGGTTACTGCTCGCCTCGAGCCAATATTGGAAGAAATTGGCAAAGATATTGTGGACTGCCAAAATAGTTGTCTGGCAGGACTGTTAAAGAGGTGTGAGAGAATCGACACATTTATAAATGACTTTTGGGCTAAAGAGCAGCTGTCAAATGATATTACTAAGTCTAAGTCTAATGTTACCAATACTGTGGAGTTAATGGAATGCACTACAGTTAAAACTATTCCATCCAATGTACAATCTCAACATATAGTGGTCCCACCAACTCATTTGCCACCCACACCTAGTGTGCCCAGTTGTGGTGTTACCACTCAGTCCACCACACATGGAAACACTCTGACATGTCATAATAGCTTGCCTAACCACAGCCCAACTAGTACTGCTAGACTGCATTTACCTCCCCAAGGAGCTCCGTATGTAGCAGTGATATGCGGAGTTCCACCTCTGCCCCATAATGAGAGAGAGTCTACTAGAGATCTCTTAGATAAATCTAAAGGATGGTGCAAGCAATATTCGAGTGGTGAACTAGACATTACCCCCTATATCATTATGGCCAGAAGGGTGGGGTGGGTTGGACATGGAAATAAGAATATTATGGGAGATTGCATAGTCGTTAACTTCTCAGATAAAGGAGTGGCTGATAAATTATTATGGGATGGATCACCCACAATTAACAATGAAATCAGACCACTACCTTTGGGCTACTTTTATCCACCAAGGAGGGCCCAAAAAGCTAATTTACCCACACAAAAGCCAGTTGGGGGAAAATATAGCCCAACCTTGGGACCATGTGTTTTTGTAATGCAATCTAAGGCTAGGCCCTCAGCACCCATCAATCAGCATGTCTCACGACCCACGACAACGCCATCGCAACTGAATAATGAACATATAGAAGGTGTCCCTTTGTCTAATCGTTATTCCCCACTTTTGCCAACAGAAAATCTGGTTTGACTAGAGAAGACAAATGTCACTAATCAGACCCCTTATGTGCTAAATGGGAAGACCTGTAGGATCCTTAGTTGGAACATTGCAGGACTAAGATCCAAGGCTAAGGATGAAAATTGGTTGAGTTTTATCACATCTTTTGATATCATTACACTACAGGAAACATGGGACACTGATAATAAATTTGAACTAGATGGATTCATGCATTTTAATATTTTGGCTACGCCAAGTGTTTCGGGTAGAGCAAAAGGTGGCTTATCCACCTTTATTTCACTTAACTTGAAAGGAAAAGCCAAACAGCTACAGACTTGCTCCCCACACTTCTTGGTTGTAGAATTATCAATGTCAAATTTGCTCACTATTCTGTTGATCAACTTTTATAACTCTCCTGAATTTGTTAGTAATAACCAAGTTTTGATGTTACTTGATGAATTTTTGGAAAATTACAAATCCCATCCCACGCACTCCCAACGCATTTTGAACACACAAAAGGAGGGGAGGGTTTGGAGAAATTTTTGGCCACCCATAATTTATATGAATCTAGCTGTTGCCCGCTAGGACCAAGACAATCAACATACAAAGGGAAAGGGAAAGGGAAAGACACAGGTACAATCATAGATTTTATTTTCATTTCGTCCTTTATTTTGAACTCTATTTTAAGCTATATAGTTGTGGACTCTATTTTTAGCGACCACAAACCCGTGGTACTAGAGGTTTCACAAGATGGATTGATCGATTTTAAAGATTCTAAAGAATCAGGTGTACAAACAGCAATACATTTAACATCTAAAGATAAGGGGAGAAGGTTAAAATGGTCTAATGTAAGACCAATTAGCTACTTACAAGAAGTTCTAACAAAAGTAGAAAAGGAAGTTGGTATTTGCCTAGACCCCCTCTCGGCCAATACCACCATTGTACAGGCCTTCAACAGATTATGCCATCAAGTCAATAATGATTTAACCCTGAAAACAAAAAGGGGGGACAGAATGTTAGACAGTGGTTTGACTCTAATTGTTCAAGGGCTCATTCTGCCCTGTTAAATGCACTAAAAGAGTCACCAAGAAATAAATCTGCTATATCACAATTAAGGAAGGAGTACAAACAGGCCATTTGTAAAAGGAAGAAGGATATTAAGGAACAGGCATGGTTGGACCTTCAATCACCAGAGGTCCTTCGGGATAGCTCCAAATTCTGGGAAGTTATTAACCATTCATACTTCTCAGGAGCAGATAGTCACTCAGTAGAGTGTGTCATACCCGATGACCTGTGGTTATCCCACTTTGGTAACATCTATAGACATACCCCAACTAATCAATCACAGGATAAGTCGGCTCACCTTAATGCTGATCTAATTGAGGTCTTTCAACCAGACGAAATTGAAGATGCAATAAATGAGACATCCAAAAATAAGGCCCCGGGACCTGATGGGGTCCCGGCTGATCTGTACAAAGCAGCACCTAAATTTTGGGCAAAGATTCTGACAAACGTGTTCAATGCCGCCCACAGTCTTGGGCTACATCTATCATCGTACCCATTTTTAAAAAAGGCCTAAAGAGTGACCCTGCCTGCTACAGACCTATCTCCCTAATCGACTCTGCTGTTAAAATCCTGGGCAGAGTCATTTTGGGGAGATTAGCATCTTGGCTGGAGGGCAGGGGAATTCTATCTAATGCCCAATACGGTTTCAGGGCCAAAAGAAGTACATTGGATCAGTGCCTCAACTTATACTTGATAACTAGCAAATACACTGTAGTTAAAAAAGGGGCCTTATATATGGCATTTATGGATCTCTCCTCAGCCTTTGACCTGGTTAACAGGTCAAGGCAGTGGACATAGGTATTGAAAAATCACTAGTAGGCTTTTTGGCCGATTTGCATCAGGGTCTGGAGGCATCGGTTAGAGTTACTAGGGATGGCAGATGCACCAAACCTTTTAGCTCAGAGAGAGGAGTAAGGCAAGGATGTATCCTTGCCCCTCTCCTCTTTACACTGTATATAAACACACTTGAGCCGGTGCTTTCTGCCCTGGGAGCCGACGTTCCACGTGCAGGAGAGACTAATATCCCGGTCCTCCTGTACGCGGACGATGCGGTCCTCTTGGCGAGAACAGGTGTTGCCCTTAACAAATTATTGGCCTCTTTTGGGGATTTCATGACCTCTCTAGATTTAAAAATAAATACCAAAAATCTCACGTCATGATCATGGGACTCAATGGTAAAAGGAGAAAACCCATAACCCTGGTTTGCACGGGAAAGGAGGTACAGAGGGTTCCTTCTTTCACCTATTTGGGTGTCCTATTTGATGATAAAGGCACTTGGGGTGCTCAACATAAGGCCAAATCAAACGCAGTGAGTAGATCGGCAGGAGCCATTTTGAACTTTGCAAGGAAATTGGGGTCAAGACCGACGAACGCGATCCTCAAAGTATATATGTAAGAGTATTGCGATCGCCACCTGCGGGGCTTCAATCTGGGGATACACAAGTCCTGTCCTTATCCAAAGGGCAGAGAACAGGTTTTTAAGATCATTACTTACTGTTCCTCAGTCTACCCCCACTTTTACTATTCATTCAGAGTTGGGGGTTGGGTATGTCTCAGACGTTATAAAATCTGCCCCTGTCATTTCCTGGTTAAAAACCTGGCTAAACTAAGAGATTTCTTTAAATCACAACATTTTGGAAGATTGTCTAAGTATGGATGGAGTACTTAAGATCCCATGGATGATGTATGTGAAAAATATGCTAGCCCATGTGGGACGTATCGACCTTTTCAATTCCCCCGAGAGCATGTCGGAAGGAGGATGTTAAAACAATTAAGGAATCACTGATAAACCTTTTTATAACAGAGCAAGAGGAAATTGAACTAAAGAAAATGACAGTGAGAAGGAACTTTGCACTTAAAACTGTCCCAGGCCCAGAACCTTACCTGGTATTTGTAAATAATCCATTCCATCGCTTTCTTTTAATTGGATTTCGTTTGAATTTAATACATTTTTTATTGGGCACATACTACAGATGGGAAACTCCTGATTATAACAAACCTTGTGATTGTGATAACTTTTCATCCCAGGACACTTTACATTTTATTATGTTCTGTGATCACTATGACAAAATCAGAAGAAAATATCTTGTTCCCATCCTTAGAGAGGCTCGTTTCTTACAAGTTAGGCCTGCACTCTTATTCCTGCAACTTTTGCACAATGCACACGTCACTTTTCACATTGCTAACTTTTTAGTAGCAGGAGTGCGCATTAATAAGAAGCGCAGCAAAGGTAATAATGGATTGATTATAAACGAAATTTCCTAAGTGTAACCTTAATAGACAATAGATATATCGATGTTTTAAAATGTTTTAACTGTCTCTTTTAACCTTTTTGATTGTATACATTGATTGTTTATGCACATGTCACTTTACAAACTATCACTTTGATGATATGATTTATGACTTATTATGTATATATATTGCGTAAATATTTCCTGTGATTGTTTTTTTTTGTGCGTTATCTTTGAAATGTATCCTGTGTCTTTTTATGATTTTTTAAAAATCGAATAAAAGTGATTGACTGACTGACTGACTCTAAATTGGTATGAGTCCCTGCTTCCATTTGTCAAAATCTTTGATGCACGTGCTTTTGTTATGATGTTGGTGTTAAGTGTACCACTAATGTAAATACAATTATTTTGATTACTTCAATATTTATTACTGAAGTTTTAAATTACCTTTTAGGTTTCGCCTCGTCGAAAGCTGCGCACCGCGCAGCTTTTCGGCGCAGGCGAAATCTAATGTTAGAACAGTGTGGCCTTCGTTCCGCCTCTCTCTTCCATTGTCTAGCTCCATAAATGGAGGCTAACCATTGGAAGAGAAAACTGTCCGTCATTTCCCGAGGCGATTGGTGGGCGTTCCGCCGATTCTTTCCCTCTCCGCAACGTCATGAAGACGTGGCCACTGTGGGCGTGTACTTTTTTTTTTTTTTACACCGATGTTTGTGTTCATTGTTCACCTTGTCCCTGTCCCGCTGGCTGTTTCCTGACCACCCTCCCGCTGTCCGTGTGTCCGCCCCCCCTCCCGCTGCCCGTGTGCCCGTTAACCCGCCCCCTCCCGCTGTCCGCCGTGTGCCCGTTAACCCGCCCCCCTCCCGCTGTCCGTGAGCCCTATAGTACAAGATAAAATACATACATAACAAGCCCGTCCCCCCTCCCGCTGTCCGTGTGTATGTGCTTCTTGTTTGTAGAGTGAGTAAACAGATTCATTTAGTTCTGTAATTTACCAGCCTTAACAATTCTTACCTAACGCGTTTCTTAAGTAATGCCTACCCAAGAAATCGTAGAAAGGAGGAGCGAGTCAGCATTTGACGGTGGTACTCTACAATGCCCCTGCCTCTCGGATCCCGTCGGGCCAAAGCCCAATTTCATGGCCGGCTGCACCTTCCATTACTGCCTGAGAACCTGATCTCGCGTCCCCGCGCTGCGCTGACGGACAGGCCGCCAGTGCCAGTCAAGAGGCAGCCGAGAATTACAGGCTTTGCCTTGAGCCTGAACAGTTTGCCGTCTGTGCGGGGGTAATGTTCCTGCAACCAATTTGTCGCAGCGCCAAGCAGTAATTAAATCGAGCGCGCTTTCTCCCCCAGCCGCCTGGCGGGATTCGGCGCAGCTGGAACAAGCGGCATCTTTTCGCTGCATAAGGTGGTTGGGGATGTGGCGCTACAGCCTGTAAACCCCACCAGCGCTTATCAATACCTGTAGCCTACAGGTCTCACTACAGACAGCAGAGCTACCGTCTCTGCTCTTACAGGCTCTCTCACTGTGGAGAACAAACACTAGCCCTCCAGATCATACAGCAGTCAAAGCACACCGACTCTTACAGGCTTCCACCAGCGCTAACAGCTCTGTCCTTTCTGCTCATACAGGCTATCTCACCGTAGGCAACAGTGTTAGCTCTCCAGATCTTACAGGCTATGTGTGTGTGTGTGTGTTTGTGTGTGTGGCTCTGTGTGTGAGTGTGGCTCTGTGTGTGGGGGGGCTCTGTGTGGGTGTGTGGGGGGCTCTGTGTGAGTGTGTGGGGGGGCTTTGTGTGTGTGGGGGGGCTTTGTGTGTGTGGGGGGCTCTGTGGGTGGGGGGGGCTCTGTGTGGGGGGGCTCTCTGTGGGTGTGTGTGGCATTTGCGAGAGATTAAGCTATTGGCATTGTAAATGACAATGCCATTTATTTATCTGTTTTCAAAACCAACACATAAATAAAAATGTTGTCATTTACAATGCCAATAGCTCTAACTTTTGCAAAGGCGAAACCGTTGCATTGTAAATGCTTGTTAAGGCTTGTAAGAGAAGGATCTCAGCACATCTCTGGAGCTATTTTACATTTTAAACCAGATAATTTCCAGCCAGGAATTCAATTTTCTAAGCTTTAAACAGATTCTAACGTGTTTCCCAATCATATTCCCTTATGTTTTTTCAAAGTGGCATTGATGTGGAAGGAAGATGGCTGTAACTAAAGTGGATGCAACTTGCTTGCTTACCTCTCATTC
Source organism: Lissotriton vulgaris (assembly GCF_964263255.1). Classification (NCBI taxonomy): domain Eukaryota; kingdom Metazoa; phylum Chordata; class Amphibia; order Caudata; family Salamandridae; genus Lissotriton; species Lissotriton vulgaris. The sequence goes on from NW_028242968.1 coordinate 136,041, forward strand.
TGTCCAGAAATGTGTTAACTGTAAAAAAATATCACAATGAAAACCAAAGGACAGAGAAGGACTATGACTGAGAGGCATGTTAGAAGGTCTAATGGATGAGGAAGAGAGAAAGAAAAAAATTAATTAGATCAGCTTCGCACTGTACTTCACATTCTCTCTCCAACGTCACAGAAGTAGGTCAAAAGAGAAAAGAAATAAAGAAAAACAACATTACTCTCAACGTCACCATAGATCGAAGTCAAGATCACCAAGAGACATCAAGTCCAACAGGGCTGCACTGTTCGCTGTTCAGAGAGGGTTTGCCTTTTCAACACGAACTGCATTCAACATTCAGACAACGCTATACATTGTTGTTGAAATAGAGAAAGAGAGCGCAAGGATCACCATTGGTTCAAAGTCATATACCAGCTAAGTCACCATCCGCATCAGAGAGAACACTGTTAACATTGAAGTGTCATCAATCCCTGTCAATGAGACCACTGTCAATGTTGGAAGACCACCACTCACCCTCTACAGTGATACTATCAACATCAAAGAGTTGAAAATTGCCTACCTCTAGCGTCTCTACTGTCTGGCCCATATCACCATCAACAATACAATCTATATATTCTTCAGCTTCTCAAGTAATAATGTCTTCACCTGTGGGAGGCACTCAACGATGTGAAAGAGATATAGGGAAGAAACAAGTCTGTCTCTGGACCCTGCACACTTGCCATACCGCTCAATCACCCCAATAATACCATTTGAAGATCCAATACAATCTGGTCATAGAACTTTGGGCTTTTGTCAAAGCCCCCTTCAATGTCACTGATTGAGCAGGCACAACTGGAAACCACCTTCTCTGCAAATACCTAGAAATACACCACCAAGAAGTTCAGGATCTCACACCTGGTCCATGCACATAACTGATCTGTCTTCGTACACTCCTACATCACCAGCTCAATCGCCTTCCAGAGTGTCGCCAATAGATTCATTCCATTAGTCCCGTGCTTTCAGGTTCCCTGTGTGTGCAACTTTTGGTCACTATTGAGTTGTGTCTTGAATGGTCTTCTTAAGGTTATTTGTCTCGATTTCCACCATTATATCTCCTTTTGAATCCTTGCTGGGACAACCACTGGATCCTCCAAACTGCTGGTGGCTTGAGACCATTTGTTGCAGATCCATTCTTGGAAAGGTATAATGTGCAGTTTCACATGTGTTACGAGTGGTATGCATGATGCCATCATGCCCATTAGTTTCATGACTGTTCTTACTGTCAGAGACTACCCCTTTTGGTGTAGGTGAACATGTTCTGCCATTGTCTTTATCCTCTTTGGGACTGCTTGTGCTCTCCTTGAATTTACGTTTGCTCCTAGGATCACCTTTTCCTGTTCCAATTGTGGCAACAATTCCTTGTGGTTTATGGAGAAATCCAATCATTCTAAAAATGTGATTACTGCTTGAATGTCTCTTTGACATATCTGTTTGATTTTGCCTTTACTAGCCAGTCATCAAGGAATGGGTATTCATATATTCATTTCCTTCTTAGGTAAGCTGCGACTGCAGCGAGGCACTTTGTAAAGGCATGTGGTGCTAACTTTAGGTTGAATGGTAGTGCTGTGAACCGGTAGTGTACTCTGTCAAGTACAAATCTGAGGCACTTCTTGTGTCCCCAATTCATATGGATGTGTAGGTAGGCGTCGTTGAGGTCTAGTGGCCATGCCGTCTCCTTGTTTTAGAAGTGGGATCACTCCTTGGAGTGTTGCCGTCTTGAAATGTTGAGTAAAAATGAATTTGTTTACGAATCGGAGGTCTAGGATTGCCTCAGAGTTAGGTCCTGTTTTGGAAATAGGAAGGAAGGTGAGTAGTTTTCCTCGTTTCTTTCCCTTGGTGGTACTCTTTCGATAGTGCTCTTATGTATGATTTTTTCACCTCCTTTCCTAATTGTATTATTTCCTCCTTTCTAAATCTTTTTTCCTCAGGGTTTTTTGGGGTGATTCTTTGGTTAGTTCTATGCAGTATCTGTGACATATCACATTTAAAATCCAGTTGTCTGATGTTATTTGTTCTCACTCCCTTCAAAAAAGTTCTAATCTGCCTCCCACTGATGCTATGTGGGGGTCTGGGTTGTTGTTGGGCAAGTCACTGGATTGTTGATCCTCCCCCTCTGGAGTTTGTTTTCTTCCCCTTCCCTTCATGTGAAGGGGTTACCTGTCAGGGTGTTGCCACAGTTGCTACATGGACTGTTGCCTGGCTTGATGGGAAATGCCTTGTGACTGCTGTTGTAAATGCCCAGGTATGAAAGGTGCTCTGCCTGTGGTCCGTCAGGCTGTGCTTACCTTCTCTTCTGAACAAGCCTTTGAACTGTAGAGATCCTATAGCATTGGCCATTTTGTTGTCCTTTTTAAATTGTTGCAAGGACTCATCGACTTCTTGTTAGAACAGGGTGTCTCCTGTAAAAGGCATTTTGATTATGGAGTCTTGAATCTCTGGCTTAAAGCCCAACACTCGCAACCATGCATGTCTTCTCAAAGTAGTGCAAGTGCACATCTGCCTGCTGGCAAGTCTGCTGCGTCCAGGGCTGAATTCAGGCACGTATTTGCTATGTTAGCCTCTCCTGCATGACAGCTTTGGACCTCTTTCTGTACTACTCAGGTAGATGTTGCATGAGGGAGTCCATTGCTCAGTGCTAAACTGACAATGTGTTTATTGGTTTTCGTGTTCATCCTGCAATGTCTAGAGAAATGAACAATTGTTGGGAAAAGACACTGTTGGAAATAACCATCTTTTGCAAGGCATCCCCCAGATTTTTGCAGAACCCATTTTGGTATCTTGAGGACTCAGTGCACGTTACACATGCAAAACAGTGATGTAGTGCTTGTGTTCTCACTTCCCAACATGCTAAATTTGGTATACATCTAATTGTCACATTTAAATGACTTACCAGTCCATAGTAAATGGTACTACATATACCCAGGGTCTATAGCGCCTACAAATTAAATACACACTAGTGGGCTGCAGCTCTCATTGTGCCACTCACTAAAGTAGCCCTGTAAACATGCCTCAGGCCTGACACTGCAGCCTGCAGTGCAGGTATAAACTGCCATTTCAACCTAGCAAATACACCTTTTGCGACTTAACCCTTCCTCATCAATTTTTATAAGTCACCCCTAAGGTAGGAACTAAAGTTTCTTAGGCAGGGAGCATGGTATTTAACAAACAGAACATGTGTACTTATGTTCTCCATGTGTGCAATTGAAAAGCCCCCTAAAGTTGTTTTTTTACTGTGGCAAGGCTAACCTTCTCTATATTAATAGTGGGTTACCTTATTATATTTAATAAGTGATAACTTCAGCTTGAGAACAGCTAGAGAAATACTTCTTCCACTCATGTAAATTGCAATTTAAAATCCTCTTTAAAAGTAAAGTTAGATTTTAACCTACTATGTTGACAATGCCACTTTCAGAAGGTTTTTACATTAGATGGGATTTGATCTTTTTCAGACTGTTCAGACTCATCGGAAAAGGATCAATTAGAAAAAGTAGAAAAGAAACAACACCTCCACTAGTCCCAGATTATACTCTGCTGGCCTCTGTGGGACTGAGTCCTGACACCAACTGTTGTCCTCCAGGTCCTGGACCCTAGGCTGGAATCATAGTGTACTCCTCAATGCTCAACTGAAGGCTTTAACGAACCCATCGCATGATGACACAGGGCCTCGCAACACAGCATCATCCAGCTCCTGAACAGCAGAATTACCGAACCAGATGTACAGCAATACAGAGACTTGCATCACAGCACTGTGCACTCCCAATCTTCGGCTCTACCAGGCCAAATGCAGATCCTTACATAGGAGTACCTCACAATTCCCAATAAGCGGTTCACCAGACCAGGGGGACACAGTCTTGCATTACTGCACCGCACAGCTCCTGAGCGGTGGCTTCATCAGGTCCAAAGGTCCAAATCATCATGACAGGATTACACAGAGCCCTGCGGAGCCGCGCTGAACTGTTTTCACGCCAAAGTCACAAGGTAAAACTTCCAATGGGGTGAACCTGGTCATTGATTTGGCCCATACATTATCACAGTCAGCCTGAACCTGGGGCTTTGTCCTGGTTCGGTGCAATCAGATATCCACAATTGGCGCTTTGCGCCTTTTGGTGATATGTTTTACTAAAACTGTAAAAACTCATAAAATTGATTCTACTAATTGGATTTTTGTTATCTTGGTACATGTTTATTTAATAAAATATCTTCTATTTTCTAAATTGGTTTGGGATTCTTATTCTTCTTGTCTTCACTTTATCACTATTAGAGTGCTATATGAATACTTTATACAATACCCCAAGCTTAGCCTATCTGCCTACCCAGCTTTGATAAGTGAAATTTGTGGTTCACCCTGACAAGGACTGTGATTATTATAAGAACAGGGTGTTCACCCTCTACAGCCAATAATCCAATTTATTACAGACACTTTTATAATCCTTCAAATATCTCTGCTTTTCTTTATTCTGACTAGTCTGGTTTTCTATCATCTGGCACATGAATATTCCACATAATTGTCAGTTTATCATTTTCGGTAATTCCTTCATCTCACAGCAACTGCATTTTTGTTGCTCCTTTGTATGTCCACAGATGGGTCAGTATTATTGTTGATGTACTTAATTCCTGCCAAATGTCCTGCATTTCTATCCTTAATTCTATGTTTGTTCAGAGAGGGTGTGTGTTTCCTTAATGCTGAAGAGTCAATAAAACTACTCCCCCATTCACTGCAATGGCATGGTTTCCCCTGTGTGTGTTCGCTGATGCCTTTGTAGCCCTGATAACTGACTCCAACTCTTCACACATTTGCTACATTTGAATGGTTTTTCTCCTGTGTGTATTCTTTGATGGTTCCTTAATGTTGAGAAACAATTAAAACTGCTTGTGCATTCACTGCAATGGTATGGATTTTCCCCAGTGTGTGTTCGCTGATGTTGTTTTAAACTTGATAAAGAACTAAAGCGCTTCACACATTCGCTACATTTGAATGGTTTTTCTCCAGTGTGTGTTCTCTGATGTTTCTTTAAAGCTGAGGAATGACTAAAACTACTTGTGCATTCACTGCAATGATATGGCTTTTCTCCAGTGTGTGTAAGCTGATGTCGTTTTAGGCTTGATGAAAAACTAAAGCTCTTCACACATTCACTGCAACTGAATGGTTTTTCCCCAGTGTGTGTTCGCTGATGCTCTTTTAGGTGTGATGAATTAATAAAGCTCTTCACACATTCACTGCAATGGTATAGGTTTTCCCCTGTGTGCATTCGCTGATGTTGTTTTAGGCTTGGTAAAGAACTATAGCTTTTCCCACATTCGCTACATTTGAATAATTTTTCCCCAGTGTGTGTTCGCTGATGTCCTTGTAGGTTTGATAATTGACTAAAGCTCTTCAAACATTCACTACACCTGAATGGTCTTTCTCCTGTATGTGTTCGCATATGTCCTTGTAGTTGTGATAAGCGACTAAAGCTCTTCACACATTCAATGCACTTGAATACTTTATCCTTTGTGTGCGTCCGCATATGGCGTTTTAGGTGTGTTGAGTGACTAAAACTACTTCCACATTTACTGCACTTAAATGGCTCTTCCCCTGCGTGCACTCGCTGATGTCCTTGTAGGTGTGATAATAGCCTAAAGCTCTTCACACATTCACTGCACTTGAATGGTGTTTCACTTGTGTGTGTTCGCTGATGTTTTTGTAGGTTTGATAAACTTCTAAAGCTACTTCCACATTCACTGCATTTGAATGGCTTTTCCCCTGTGTGGGTTAGATGATGGCTTTGGAGCTGAGATAATTGACTAAAGCTCTTCACACATTCACTGCAATGGTACGGTTTTTCCCCTGTGTGTATTCGCTGATGTGTTTTTAGGGTTGATAACTGGCCAAAGCTCTTCAGACATTCACTGCACCTGAATGGCTTTTCCCCTGTGTGTGTTCGCTGATGTCTTTGTAGCTGTGATAATCGACTAAAGCTCTTGACACATTCACTGCACTTGTATGATTTTACTCTGTGTATTTGATGATGCCTTTGTAACGTTGATAACTGAACAAAGCTTTTCCAACATTCAGGGCATTTGATTTTTTTTCCTCCTGTAAGGTACTTTAGGTCTGATGCGAAAGTAAAGCTCTTGCTGCGTGTGTAGGATATTTCTCTCTTGGTAGGTGTCTCTGGGTCAGGCATATATTTTTCTACATCCCCTGACTGTGGTTTCTGAAGGGGAAACATGGCTGATAAACTACTTGTGCTATTATCATACTCCCTGTACGTGTGTGGTATTTTGCACCTTTGATTTCTGATTTACCAATAAAGTAAGATGGTCACTAAATACTTATTGCACGCATAATATGCATACAGCTTCTTTTTTGGGTGATTGCATCTTTAGATAGGATCATAGTTTTGCTCACTTGCGGGTTTACAATGCTTTCTCCTCCTGGTTGATGCAAACCGGAACAGTACTCTGTATTGTAGATAGCATAACTTATCTTTCCTTTACCCTTCATTTTTTTTATTTCCACTCTGTTGTGACATTCTCTTGCTGGTCACTGTGGTTTGGCCAGAAAGAGCTTGCAATACACTCAGAGCACTGAATGGTGGTCTGTTATCATTTTAGAAAGCAAAGCTCTGTTGAAACCACATCATATGGATCACACGATCAGTGCTGGCATTGGACACCTGTTTATATAGGTGCTGGTATGTTATTGCTGTTTCCTTAATTTTCTAGAGGTCATTTCTTAGTCTTGTGGCGGGGAGGTGCACAGCTTAGATTCTTACATCCACTGAGTTGCCCTGGACTGCTTCTTCCGGGATCAGTTTATGTTCAGGTTCCTGTTGACCACTGCACTGATTTTGTGCATTCAAGGTTTGTTTCCTGTTGGATGTAAAGAGATTGAAAATTTCTAAATGGAAAAGTATTTTTTATCTAGATGAAAAAGTAATCTCTTCTTTACCATCTGAAGCGATATTTCACCATACACAGATATTTCACCATACACAGATTTTGAACTAAAAACTCTTTTGAACACGTCACATCTTTCCTTGAGAAAAGGTGACGATTTACCAGTAAAGAAAGGGCGCTCACTGAGCACCAATGTGCTACAGGTCCAGCTTGTGGTAGATGCACATGGATAATATTTCATTTTAGCAAGAACAGATTGTGGACACAGAGCGGGATCAGGACATTATGCTCTTACTTAAGTTTGGGGAAGTGTATAAAAAGGTTAACTCTTCAGGAACTATATAACAAAGGTAATTCCATTTACACTTCTCTTCACAGTCCTTTCCTGTTCACATTAGATCAGTTGAAGTGCCAACTCCTTTCTTAACCTTACTATTCGTTAAGCTATCTTTGGAACTTTTCCAACCCCCTGGGGGTGGCTCAAGCATTTCTTGTTTCTTCAAACCTTGAAGATTGGAACATTATCGTGACTGGAGGTGGATTTGCTATTGCCATAATATCTGTCCATCTCCCTGAGACTAAAGCAGCATACACAGCCTACCTCTGTCTCTGACACTTTACATAAACAAGAGATTCTTTGGTGCTTCCTAAAGCAGATAAAGTTCAGATCCTGTTGCACTTTAATCTGCAGCTCCTTCCAGAACAAATTGTTAATTGGAATACCTACCTTTGCATTATGAGTGTAGGCGAGGCACACAACCAACAGCAGTATCAGTCATTTAGCTCTTAATAGATTGAATCCATCACAACATATAACTGACTTGACAGATCCCTACAGCCAACAGATGTGTTCATATTAAACTGTTGCTTAATAGGTTTGGCCAAGAGGCAGCATGCATTTGCTGGTCTGTGAGGCATGCTGTAATCGTTCTGTGGAGTTTGAACACACACATCACACACCTACATCTTTTAATTAGTTGCTTGGGCTTCCCTTATAAATTACATAGTTCTCCTTGGCAAATAGAGTACATTTGTCACGCCTGGTGGCTGTTTGTTCCCACCCTGGTGACTGGCCCTGCAACATGGATCCATTAGAAATAGGCAATATATAGTACCCGCGCACTACTTTTTCTTTTGCCTACGCTTTCCTGTTCTGAGCTCAGCTACTATTATAGAGGCCATCCGTGTTGCCTTTGTTTCTGCCCCCCCTCCCGCCATAGTTTGTGTTGCCTTTATTACCGCCTCCTCCCATTGTCCACGTTAACATTCTTCCCGCTGCCTCCCGTTGTCCGCATTGTTTGTTTCCGTCCTGTTGTCCGCGTTAACTTTGTTAGTGCCCGCCTCCCATTGGCCATGTTAACTTTCTTCCCGCTCCCTCCTGTTGTCTTTATTAATTTTGTTCCCGCCCCCTCCTGTTCTCCATAGTAAGTCCCAGACCGTTCGCTTCAATGGCGACCTGGAAGATGCCGAGGCCATGCTGCAAGGTAAAGGTGGGAGCAGCCTACTAAATAACACCACCATTTATGGCATAAGTGCACTTCATCAGGTAAGGGACGTCATGAACTGAAAAACTGAGTGTCAATCCACAACAGATGCAAAATCATTCCATGAGCAACCATTTTCCTGTTTCCCTGCACATATGGATTTATAATAAAGTTAGCATTTTAACACTTTCTGGGTAAAGCTTTCACCTAATTAGTACCAGTTTAACACCCAAGAAGATTAACAAGCAAAGGAAAGGTGACCAGTAAACCTTTTGTGAAGGACCTTCCACTGTGCACAAACACTAGGTTTGCGCTATAGGTTTGCGCTATAAACAAAACAGTTATTGTCAAAATCTGCAGATGATGGTTTATTTGGCAAATACAGCAAATCTATGATTGTGTGGGAAAACACCCTGGCTGCAGAACTGCTACAGTTAATGAATGAAGGCATTCTCACTTATATGGAGAAAACAGTCCAAGGGTAGGCCTGCAATCCCAATCACATTTTTGGGCTTTCTATTGTTGGCTCTATTTGTATTTCTGAATCAGACTACATGACCCAGGGTGTAGTAAATGTATGGATATTCAATACCTGGAGGTACAGCACTCAGAATAATGTGCTGCATGGCTAAACGCTTATAAGGTCCAAAAGGCGAGACATGTTGGCTATGCTTGTTTTTCCTTTCAAAGGTATTTGACTTATTCTTCTCTGTCTGGTGCCGAGAAGGATATTTTGTGGGCGGATGGGCCTTTGGCAAAGCGGGAGAAGGTGTCCATTGTCTGCCTTTGGACATTTCTTAAATCTAGGTTTCCTACATTTCCTTTCCATCACTTTCCCATCACTCCCCAATATCTGCAGCCTCAATCTACAGGGCTCACTGTTAGCCAAAACACAGGAAGCAACTCCATGATTGGCAGTACAGGGATCACAAGCTTCATTTTCAGAAGTTCATCTGGGAGATACAAACAGAGGAGGTGCACAGGTAGTGGTGGCTTATGAGGTATAAACAGAGGAGGTGCATAGGCAGGTAGTTATAAGGTATAAACAGAGGAGGTACATAGGCACGCACTTATGAGGTAAAAACCGGAGGTGCAGAGGCAAGTACTTATGAGGTACAAACAGATGTGCACATGTAGGTGCTTATGAGGTACAAACAGAAGTGGTGCACCGGTAGGTGCGTATGAGGTACAAGCAGAGGAGGTGCAGATGTAGGTGTGTATGAGGTACAAAAGGGGGAGGTGCACAGGTAGGTGAATATGAGGTATCAACAGAGGTGCACAGGTAGGTGTGTATGAGGTACAGAGGAGACGCACAGGTAGAAGCTTAGGAGCTACAAACCGGAGTTGCAGTTAGGTTTGTATGAGTTACAAATGGAGCAGATGCACATGTAGGTGCTTGCGAGGTACAAAAAGAGTAGGAAGATGCTTTTGAGGTATAAACAGAAGATGTGCAGAGGTAGTGTGCCATAACAGCTCACCTGGTTTAATCTTCTGCAGCTATGAATTCCAATGGGTTCTGGGAACTGCAGTGTTTTTGTTACTACATAGGACCCGTACCCTACAGATATGCCCCCGCCGCCCAACAACCGTAGACATGCAAGACCCCACATTTGAAATCACCACAGATTCAGGTGGGGTTAAAAAGGCCATGTTTATTTACGCATTGTATAAACATGACAAGCAATAACAGGCATATCAAAATCACAAGTTATAACATACCTACATTTATGAGCATATCAGCTCGGTGAGCATATCAGCCCCATGAGCATATCAGCTCCATCACCTTCCCAACTCTAAGGGAGGAACACCATCTGGTTCGCATCTCGCAACTGGGTATCCTACGCCAAGTGCCGGGCACCTGCCCCTTAGAGTGGTGGGTCCCGCCCTTCTATCCTTGTCCGCCATTACCGGGGCCCACCTCTCCACCACCAGGCTGCCCGGAGTCGCCCGGGAGGCTCAAAATCTGTCGCCCTAGCCTCCCCAGCCGGTGGTCACTTCCTCCCAGTGGAGAGCTTGCCATATCCCCCCTCAGAGCTGGCCAATAGAGCCCGGCACGCGTGCTCCCATCCATCTTGTTTAGCCACTATTTACTGATCGCAGGTCTCTTCTCCGCAGAACGCCCCTCAAACCATTAATCTAAGGGACGGGTGGGTGGAAATTTCGGAAAGCCGGCCTGGGTCTCGAGGATGGCCAGGAACCGGCGGGCAGTCAGGAATCCAGGAGTGATAGCCGGAACAGAGACCCTAGACACAGGGAGTTGACCCTAAATAGGCCCAAAGTCTCCACCCCCTAACCCTCGGGTCACGCAATATCGCCAGAGTGGAAATGGGTCGGTCGGATGCCGATTGGGCCGTCCGCCCGACCAATCACCAGAGACCAGGAGCAGGGCGGGGTCCGGAGAGGCCGGGTCCTAAGTGCGCGCGTCGTGATTCTCCACGCTTGTCATAGGACCCGTACCCTCCAGATATGCCCCCGCCGCCTAACAACCCTAGACATGCAAGACCCCACATTTGAAATCACCAGAGATTCAGGTGGGGTTGAAAAGGCCATGTTTATTCACACATTGTATAAACATGACAAGCAATAACATGCATATCAAAAACATAACTACATTTATGAGCATATCAGCTCGGTGAGCATATCAGCTCCATGAGCATATCAGCTCCATCACCTTCCCAACCCTAAGGGAGGAGCACCATCTGGTTCGCATCTCGCAACTGGGTATCCTACGCCAAGTGCCGTGCACCTGCCCCTTAGAGTGGTGGGTCCCGCCCTTCTATCCTTGTCCGCCATTACCGGGGCCCACCTCTCGACCACCAGGCTGCCCGGAGTCGCCCGGGAGGCTTGAAATCTGTCGCCCTAGCCTTCCCAGCCGGTGGTCACTTCCTCCCAGTGGAGAGCTTGCCATATCCCCCCTCAGAGCTGGCCAATAGAGCCCGGCACGCGGGCTCCCATCCATCTTGTTTAGCCACTATTTACTGATCGCAGGTCTCTTCTCCGCCACAAGGGTGGCCAAGGCCCACAGGTCTGACACCCTCCCCACCTGCGTTCAGAATAAATTACCAGAGTTCTTGGATAAACGTATCAGTTCCATAATCCGACAAATGCACCCCATCCTGGTGGTACATTGCTTCTCCGGAAATCATCCGGTGCTGGAGGTAGCGCAAGCGGCCCTTCACTGAGCACAACCTTGCTAGTTCGCCGTTCAATCGCCTCACCGAGAAATTCAAAGATCTTGGACGCACTCCTGGGCCCCATGCCCTGCGCGATATCATGCCAGACCAGACTAGTTTCGTTGATGGGAACACATGTCCCAGCCAGGCAAACTCTGCTAGTAGGGCTTCCTTGACAGCCAAGCGCCCCCTGTCGACCATGTCGTTGCCTCCCAAATGCAGGATAATCCAATCCGGCGATTTATGCTCTCGTGCCCTGAGCCCCTCGACGATCCGCCTCAAGTGTCGCATCCGCATCCCTCCAACGCCATGCCATACGAATTCGGTCTCGCCCAATGCGGCCGGTTTCATCACCTCTCTTCGTTGCAAGCGCACCACCGCGCGACGCATGAAAGAGTGCCCGATTACCCATACCACGGAAGCGGGCATACTAATCAAAAAGGAGAGAGATGGAACCGTTAGACACTGCACACATATGCATCACAATAATTCAGGCCTTACATATCGTTTGTAACAATCAGAGGTCCAGCAACCTACACCTTTCACCATGGTGGGAGGCAGATCCGCCCCAGCCGCTAAAGTTGCGGCGCCAATCCTAAAGGAATGAGAAGAATAGCCGGCTGCTCCCAATCCCAGGTTCCCCAGGGCCAACCCAAAGACTGCCTTAAATTGGTATTGAGACAGGCAATCCCCGTTTTCGTGGACGAAAAGAGCCGATCCTCCCCCTGCAGGGCGTCGGGCTAGATACGCCTGCATACGGGATACGGGGCAGGCAGCTATCCCTGGGGCAGGCCGCAAATGGATGTTGGCCCCCTTCCCTGTTTGGTCTGTTTTGGACCGTCTCAACCGCACCACTAGGCCCCCCGGGGAGATGGAGATATCCTTGAGCTGCAGGCCCCCCCCGTGATCTACTCTGGGAGCCCCCACAATCTCACCCAGGCGGAAGGCCCCGTAAAAGGCCAGGCAGAAGGCCGCCCCCAGCATGATTCCCTCGAATGGAGACAAGCAAATAACAGGCAGTACCCCCAAAATATCAATCAAGGTCGGGAGATCCAATGGCCTACGACAGTCCCGCTGTGTCCCGTCTAATCGGGCCCATCCCGCTAAGGCCTTCCTGATCAAGAATGAAGCCCCAGGGTCCCGCTCCCCCGCCAATTTAGCAAAGAAGCCTATCGCCGCCAGGGAAGTCCTAGCGTAGGACACTGTTTTGCCCTGATCCCGCAGAACCTGTAAAAAGGCGTACATCGTTTCAGTTGAGAAGACCCTCTCCCCACCCGACTTTTCAACAAATGCTTTGTAAACATTAAACTGCGACTGATATGCGCGTTTGGTGCGATCACTCAGAGCAGCACCTACCAGCCCCGCTAAAGCGGGGCTCCAATTTTCCACAGTGACGTAGGGAACGTCGTCATGCGCTCTTCCGCCTGCGGGTGGAACCTTCGGAAGTCCTGCAACTTGGAACGAGACAAAGCGTCAGCAGCATGATTATCCACACCAGGTATATGTGCAGCTTTAAAAGTCAAATTCAATTTCAAGCATGCCAACACCAACAACTTCAGCAACCTCAGCACGTGTGGGCAAGTCGCCCCTTGCCGATTGATAACCTGAACCACTGCCATGTTATCCGACCAGAAGGTCACGACCCTGTCCCTGAAGCGCTCTGCCCACACCGTAACTGCCACCCAGATGGGAAAGAGCTCTAAAAAGGCTAAGTTCTTAGTCAAGCCTGCTAAGTGCCACTCCGCTGGCCAGACCGCCCCACACCAGGCAGGGCCCAGGATTGCCCCAAAACCAACACTACCAGCTGAATCAGTGTATAATCCTAACTCCTTACTGGACACCGGTGGCGCGGGCCACACTACCCGCCCGTTGAAATCTGCCAGGAAATCCCGCCACACCTTGAGGTCCTCCTTCACCCCTGCTTTTAACCTCACCCGGTGATGCTTCTGGGTAAGACCCACCATCGCTCTGGCTATAGACCTCGAGAAAGGGCGTCCCATGGGAATGATCCGCAAAGCAAAGTTCAACTGCCCCACAAGCACTTGTAACTGGTGCAATGCCACCTTTTTACACGCCAATGCTACCTCAATGGCTAGGGAAAAAGCCTTTACCTTATCCATTGGCAACCTACATTCACCCGCCACTGTGTCAATTTCAATGCCCAGGTAGGACATGCACGTGTCAGGGCCGACTGTCTTGCTCGGTGCCATCGGCACCCCAAATTCCTTTAACATCGCCACCAGCTGGCTTAGGGCCAATGCGCAGGCATCCGACGATGCGGGGCCCATTACCATGAAATCGTCTAAGTAATGCACCACATCCGTACATCCTGACTTTTGCGAAAACACCCATTGCAGCATGGAGCTAAAGGTCTCAAAGTATTTGCAGGAGACCGCACAACCCATAGGCATACATCTGTCGTAGTAAAATTGCTGTTGGACCTGAAAGCCTAACAAATGGTAATCCTCAGGGTGTACCGGTAACAAGCGGAACGCTGACTCAATATCGGTTTTTGCCAGCAACGCCCCTCGGCCTAGCTCCCTCACTTTCTGAATAGCGGCATCAAAGGATGAGTACTTCACTGAGCACTCCGCCGGGTCGATGGCATCGTTTACCGATGCACCTTTTGGTGCGGATAAGTTATGGATCATCCTGAACTGACCCGGCTCTTTTTTGGGGACCACTCCTAAAGGGGAGCAGACAAAGTTCTCCCAGGGAGGGTCCGGGAACGGGCCAGCTACTCGGCCTAAAGCCCGCTCTTTCTCTACCTTTGTGGCCACTACTGCGGGATGGGTTCTTGCTGAAACTTGGTTCCTACATTGAGTCATAGAAGGGACATGCGATGCTGGTATACGAAAACCGCTGGAAAATACTTCAAACAACATCCTGGCAGCTGCCCTATCCGGATACCTACCCAGCCAAAAGATTAGTTTCTCAATGTCGACAGGAGTAGGCAGATTAGACTTGGGGAGGCTTGATATCCTTAGGGGCGTTGCCCCCGTTCTTCGGCTTTCTTATTGCATTTAGATTCAGGATGGGACTGGTGACCGCAGTAAGCGTAGGCATGCTTGAACTTGCACTGCCCAGGGGGCCATGTGCACCCCTTACCATTGAATGACCAGCATGTACCTTTCTTCTCGCCCGGCCCTCCCTGGGAAGTCCGAAAGGGCTGCCTAGCCGGGTGTTCCCTATTGCTTACGCTCTCTAACCAAGCATTGACCTCAACCTGATCCCAACAAATGGAGGGGTTTTCTTCCTTCGCCCAGCGAAACTCCCTATCGTATGTCAGCCAGGCAGAGCCGCCTTGAGTGGCATGCGCCTTAACAATCTTATTAGTATAAAACACCAGCGGAATCGCCAACTCTGGCCTTTTTTCCAACAACACCGTAACATAGACGTGAAAGCCGAACAACCAGTTGGTTATAGTCTCCTCTATCCTAGGTCTCCGATCTCGGAAGGAGTGATCTTTCCCATCCCTGTCTTTGTAATCCTCCTCTCGCCTCTTCGGCCTGATAAGGGAGAATATATCTACGTAGGCACCTCTCCAAATCTTCCCTCGCATTTCCGTGCTCACATGCGTAGCCAACATCCCTGACTGAGACAACACGTTCCCTTGACTAGTTCCCACCTCGCTGCTCCTTAGCGTGGTGTCACCAGGCTTACCTCCTGTTGGTGGCACGGCTATCGCTGTTGTTTGGGGCTGTGCTCCAATCGCTACGCTGGGCAACGCTTTGCGCGACTCGACCAACAGCGCCAACAGCCTCTGAACATCTTGCAATGCGCCCTGTTCTGTGACCTGCGGGGCACCCACGGTGCTGCCGCCCCAGCGCTCCCTCTCTCTAATACCCTTTCTGGGGCTGATAATTGGCCCACTAGAGTGGAAACTGACGCCAGCAAGCTATCCAACGGGTCGCCAGCGGCTGCCACTGCGGCCACCGGCTGCGGTGGGAGTGGTGCCGTAGGGACCGTGACTAATGGTACTGCGCCCCCCCGGAGCCAACGCCCTCAGCGCCTCCCTAATCTCGGACAAGACTGACCCCACTGGGTCTACTGGTGTGACCACACCCGGTTCAGGATCAGAAGGAGGGACCTACTGATCCCTCGTCCTGTTTCCCCCCAGCAGGGCTAGGCCTACTCTTCGTCCCTTTCCTTTTTGGCTGCGCCTTGGCCTTCTTCTTCAATGGCGGAAAAGCAGCCTTCGGTCGCATCCCCCCTGCGCGGCCGCTCTACTACTTCTGGCTGCTCCCCCCGGGAAGAATCACTCTCATCCCCGCTGTCGGGGGTCTCCTTGCTCAACTTTTTTAGCAGCAATTTCATGATCAGGTTCAGAGTCCTTTCGCTTTTGTCCACCCTTTTTTGGCGCCATGCTAACTATTGCGCGCTTCGCACTGCCTTCGCTCTAGCACCTAACGCGCCCTGAGTTCCCTGCTCCCACACTCCTAAGCACCGTTCACGCCGCCCGGCAGGAGCCCACACCACGAAGACCCTTGCACACAGCCGTAAGCCCCGCAAGGCAGCGACACTCCAATCCCTTCCCTGCACCCACCGTGACTCACGGCTGCCCACGAGGCCCCCCGAGGCACTCGACCCCTTACCTGGCTACACGAACGATGCTCAGTCCTTCTGCTTCGAGAATTTCGTAAAGCCGGCCTGGGTCTCGAGGATGGCCAGGAACCGGCGGGCAGCCAGGAAGCCAGGAGTGATAGCGGGAACAGAGACCCCAGACACAAGGAGTTGACCCTAAATAGGCCCAAAGTCTCCACCCCTAACCCTCGGGTCACGCGATATCGCCAGAGTGGAAATGGGTCGGTCGGACGCCGATTGGGCCGTCCGCCCGACCAATCACCAGAGACCAGGAGCAGGGCGGGGTCCAGAGAGGCCGGGTCCTAAGTGCGCGCGTCGTGATTCTCCACTCTTGTCATATAACTTGGCTGCTGTATAGAGAAACCAAGAAAAGTAATGCATAATACTCACCTTTGTGTCTCATAAAATTTAGAGTTATCAACACTGAACACTTAAGAAAATCTAAATTCTGATCAGTCACGCAATATATGTAATGGAAAGTGCATCCTTGGAAGAGAACATAATCAGACTGCAGAAAATAAAAAAGTGAGAAGAGAAAAAGGCAGAAGGTAGAAAAAGGAGGATCTCGAGGGTTTGTTCTTAAAAAAAAGGATCAAACATAGAAGTTAGTCAAGAGGCCCTTTTTGAGCTCAGATTTGAACACTTGCAGGAGAAATGGGGTCAGTAATGAACAGTTTGTGGGTCCCAAATACTCAGGGTATTGCCAGCTAAGGACCTTTTTCAGGGTACGTCTGTTATATGAGGAAACCTGAAATAGAGATTCACTCCATGGAGTTCTAATATTGTTGGATTGCTCAAGGCTTCAAGAAGAGAAGGCAGTGAAGTTATTTACGGAGGTGCCTGGCACTGCAGACAAGCGCTGCGGTTGGTATGCGGAGAGCTACAGTGCGACCTCCTCCACAGGTGAAAGTGACGGGAGTGTCCTGGACTGCGATCAGTGGTGAGGCATTGCACGAGAGACCCCTCCCTCCTTTGATTTACCACAGCGCTGTCTACCAATAAAGACCCCCCCCCTCGAGACGAGAGTCCGTCACCTCTATGAGAGATCGGCCATAACAGCTCCCTGCATCGACTGGCCGAACAGGCCGCAGTAAGACTTACCTGATCCCTGCGGCCTAGCACAAAGACAGAATGGGGTGAGCAATGAATTGGGACCGAATGCGCGATCTGTCACCGCAGGGCGGCGAGAGGTGCTCCAGCCCCCATAGGGGCCCCCATAGGATGCTCTGCTGCATCGATGAACACCACTAACTGGCTGTCCTTGGATATAGAGCACTTCAATACTTGTGCGGAGCAACCCGGTATAGCCCACCACATCAACATTGCTAATATTAGCCTGTGGGGCCCATACTGACTTAAAGCCACCAACGGCGGATTGGCAGGTGGGCTGCAGAGTGGACCCGAGGTGGGAACAGACTGGGCCTGATAAGAAATGTGGGAGGAGAGGGGGTGTAGCTGAGCCCTGGATGAAGTAATATAGGAGCCACATAACAGGATGTCAGGAGGCAGAGTCATACCTTTGCGGGTTGGGGGTGATAAAGGTCCCTACACCCAATGCAGCAAGTAAGTGCGACACTGTGACAGTGTGATCTACTGCTCTAACCACGGGGTCTTTAGAGGCAGACTCACAAGAGCCACAACAATGACACCAAGCACCCCCTTCCAATGACAGCTACCGTTGAATTTTTCCTAGTGAGTTGAGAGGAGCTGCGGTCAGGCTGCAAGTGGTATTTAAGGGCGTACTCAACGATCAGGCCCGATGGACTACAGACTCTAGGCCGCTACGCACGCTTACCCTGCGTAGCCCCCTATCGAAGGTGAGTGGTGACCACAATATACCTCCAACTGCTGACACCAGTGGGTTGCCTTCACCCCCACTACTATGGGAAAAACATGTAAAAAAGACCCAGACATAGGAGGGCTAATCCCCGAAGAAGCAGGAGACGCTCTGCAGGGATAGTACAAAACCCTCCAGACTGTCCGGTGGAATTACTCCCCAAGACATCCTACAGGGATTAAAACAAGCATTGGTAAATGCAATAGGTTTCGCCTAGGTAAGTATTAACACTTTTTTTGTTGATGTAAGTGTTACCTTGGTGAGCCGTTGTGTAATATAAGCTACTGAAACTCTGTAAAAGTGTAATGACTAGTTTATTGAGAAAGGCAACATATTGTGCATTTACTGGGAGGACTATAACATGGGGAGATTAGGTAAAGTGCGGAAGACAGAGGAAAAAAAACATGCATCCAACAAGAATGCCTAAAATGAGTGCAGTCACGGGGAGATTAGGAGAAGGGCAGAGGACAAACCAAACAAGCATAGCATAAGCATGGAGCAGGCAAAACCTAAATAAGAAAAAGAAAACACAGAGCTTCGAGCAATAGGTAAACAACGGTTGTATGATGAAACCCCTGCATGCCTTTACAATGCCTTCCCTAACCAGACTGTGATGTTACCACGCGTTACTTTACCGGCCAAGTCATTACAATGATTTGCCTTAGGGGTTGCTGCACTTCGGAATAGAATACATTAGTATTCTAACTCCTGTCTATGCAACAGTAGGGGAATTTTTCAACACCATTCGAACAACCCTTCCCGTAAGGCAAGTCGGTGCAACGACTTGCGAGGTAAAGAAATGTGTGATTACGTCGCACTAGGGTAGGGACTGTGTTTTAAAGGCAAGTTGTTGTTCTGACTGCAGTAAAATATGTTTCCTAAAAATAACTGGAACTGTCAAAACAAAGGTGTATGCACTAAAGCTAGGACGAGGTGAATGCAGTAATAGTAATATAAATATAAATACTAAAGGTTATTTTATACAACAATAATCAACCGTAGCAAAGTTTGATGGAAAATTTCACTAACTTTGCTCCCCACATTTGTGTGAAATGTATGACTTGCTAGAGTTTATTTTGAAAGCTGAGCTTGCAGACAAAAACTCTGCATGCACTTACAACCGTGCATAGGAATCCTAGCAAAAGATAAGCACGCATTTGTGAAATGCAATGTATAGCTGGAAACTGTGCTTGGTCAATAGGGTGCTGCTGCCTGCCTGCATCCTAAAGTGACAATCTTTCAACCCTGTGGCGTGAGGTTACAGACAGCATATAGCTGCTTTCAGAGTTCAATGACCCCAGCACACTGGCAAGCTAAATGCTTGCATGCAGCCAGTGGTGAAAGATACACACCAACCAACAATATGGGTGGAGTGCCCAAGGCCTATCAGTTACAAAGAAGGGTGTTTCTGTATGTTTTTTGTGTTTTCAGGTTTCTGGAAAGTTGTTGGGAGTTGTTGAGTAGACTGGGAAGCACACAAGAATAAACTCTGCAATTGTGCATCCATTTGTGCACCTTCGACAGGGGGTGCTAGGAGCCTCCTTTAAAACTGGGACCGCTGACTCAAACTGAAAGAAATCAACGGCAGAGAAACAGGGTCACAATGCACATAAACAGCGTGCGTGAGTCCCACAAATATGGATGTTCTCATTTCCTGCACAAGAAACACACTAGTGGCTTTTTCCAGAATCTGTTCTGTATGTTTTCAGAGAAGAAAAGCAATGCAGAACATTTGCGAGCCATCACAATCTAATGGATTTCAGGTTTTTATTTGCATTTTGTGAACCCCCTACCTCACACCCTTTGGTCCTCCTCATGTGCCTGAATTAGTCATACATTTTGAATATTGGATAATTGTCACAAAAGATGATTTCTGCCATGATGATTCAATCTACGTGCATGAGTCTCTACAGAACCTGATTCTTTGAACTAGGACCCAAGAATGAAAACCTGAGTAAATCAATATCCCAGGCTGAGATCAGGAAGGCAATAGTGTCGTGTAAGAAAGGCAAGGCGCCAGGGCCAGATGGCTTTCCGGCTGAGCTTTATAAATCTCTGGTTGAAGTTCTGATTCCAATAATGGAAAAGTTGTTCTCCTATATTTTTGGTAAGGGTGGGAATATGCCTCCCTCATGGAATGAGGCCACGCTGGTTTTGATTTTAAAGCCAACTAAGCCAGCGAACCAGTGTGATTTGTTTAGACCAGTCTCTCTGCTTAACCTTGACTATAAGATCTTTGTTAAGGTTTTAGCAAAGAGACTGAATAGTATTATGAGTGGTTTGTTACATCAGGACCAAAAGGGCTTTGTGGGAGGAAGAGGTAATCAAGATCTAACCTGTAATTTGACTGGCGCTATCGATCTTACAACAGTTTACAAGATACCGTTGGCCCTTATCACACTGGATGCCACCAAGGCGTTTGATCGGATCAATTGGATCTACTTGATTAAAGTATTAGAGAAATCAAACTTGGGGTAAAAATGTTGTAGGGTTATTTCAGCCATCTATCATGCCCCAGTAGTTAGAATTTTGATCAATGGTAATATTTCTTCTGTAATACAAGTTCAAAGAGGCACAAGGCAGGGGTGTCCCCTTTCACCACTATTGTTTAATTTATACATAGAGTCCTTTGCAAAAAGTATAAGGAGACACAACCATATTTTGCCGCTTAGATTTGGAAATTGGGTGAAAAGGGTCTCGCTATATGCCGATGATATCATGGTATATACATCAGATTTCGAGAAAACTATTCCTATTATATACAGCTTAGCCGAGAAGTTTGGTAATATCTCAGGATATGAGATAAACCAATCAAAAATGGAATGTATGGCCTTGGACTACACAGTCTGTTCTCTTCAACCAAAGAAAGCAATGAGATATTTAGGTATAAAAATCACCCAAGACATCAATGATATTCCCAATACAAATCTACGAAAAATAGAGAAAGAAATTGCTGACTCACTAAAAAGTTGGACATATGTACCCTTAACGTTAATAGGTAGAGTTAATTTAGTAAAAATGATGCTCTAACTCAAATTGATTTTTATTTTTCAAAATATAACGTTAGTCTTCAAAGAAGAAAGCTTGAGGAAAATTCAGTCAAAAATTAACTCATTCATGTGGGCCTCTAAAGGGACTAAAATTTCCTGGAAGAAACTTCGGGGAAGGAAAAGTAAGGGTGGTGTAAACGCACCGGATATAATTATTTAAGCATGGGTCTTCTTAACCACTTCCATGCTCATGACAAGGTCAACTCGGCATGGGTTTTACCTGCCCTGTGCTTATGACGAGTTGACCTTGTCATGAACAATGGTAAATCTGAAAATCCAGCGGGAAAACCCCTTAGCAGCCAAGGTGCTGTTGGATGAGCCCAATCTTTCATATATAGGAATAATGTATAGAGAAATGCTGCAGGACCCAAAAGGAGCGGAATATGCATATCTTTATACATTTGGAGATCCTCGTTACTTCAAGAAAGTCTGATTAATAACTTTAAGGGACCTAGCGACTATTTGGAGCAAAATCAGAAAGCTTTTAAAAATTAGCTATTACAGCGCTAAGGCGCCTATATGGGACACACCTGGCTCACCTGAGTGGACTAAAGACTCATTAGCAATCTCGTTAAAATTAGCTGGTGTAAACCGCTGGGAACAACTTATTCCAGAGGGAACTCTGCTATCCTGGGAAGACCTAAAGTCTATAACGGATAATTGACTAGCGAAATTCAAATATTTACAGATAAAAGCTGGTCCCAAGAGGTTGGTATTGCAGCTAGTGCCACAAATGAGTTTGAGAACGCTTTAAGATCTACACTACAGAACAAGAAAGAAGTCTCAAATTTTTCCTGCTCCTGATAGAATTGGCAGACGGGGACTTCATCCTGCGAGTACAACTGTGGGGCGAGTGCTTGCCTGGCGCAAGTATAGAAAATATATTGCAAGTATCTTTTGACTTACTATATTCTACAGTCCAAGCTGCCAATTTAAGGAGGAACCATCTTTTTTCTCTTCACAGTGTATATTGGTCTCCTCTTAAACTATCAAAGTTTGCAAAAGGTATGATTCCATGCTGTCCAAAATGCCGGAAGGATAAAGCTGACGATGAGCATATGTTCGTAAGCTGCCCTAGTTTACAGCAATTTTGGTGTCTGGTAATAAAAGGTATGGAAGATATATTTGGGTTCGATATTCAGGTGAGCATTTTCTTAATATTCTTTGGCATCTTCCCGAACTATAATCTGCTGTCATTCGATACCAATAAGTTGTGTTTTTATCTCATCCTATTAGCGCACAGAGAAAATTGTAAATGTTGGATTAAATGTACCCCTCCGATCTATTTAGATTGGCATAACGCTCTAAAATATGTAATGAAAATGGATATAGCCACACGTAATGAAAGCAATAAGAAGAGGGCCTTTTGGACTCCAGGCATAGAATGGATGGATGGATGATTTATTTATTTTTTGATCAGGGGTATGTTTGTCCAATGATGATGCCTCTACATGGAATTACTTCATCCCTCAGGTCAGTTCTGGGGCCCACAGATAGAACTAAAGAACAGACAAATCACAAGATGTTCTGTGTAAAGTGCAAACCATTAAATGAGAGCTCTTGCGCTGGTTCCAGCAGACAAAATTAAGCTGGCTCGGTTAAGATTTAATGGCGTATGAGGACAAAATTAGAAGAAAAAAAAAACATATGTGAACCAAACACAAAAAGAGCTTACGGTTTTACGTTTAATTGTTAAAAAAGAGCTATGATTCAGAGAATGTTTTCGCCCCGACGAAAGTTGTGTTATGCTAATTATAATTGCTATGCTAATGTACAAAGCTCTATTGCACCACTTTGTACATCAAATACATTTTTAATATCTGCTATGTCGTCTTCTTTCCTTTAAAATTCCTTAAATTGCATGTTCTGCAATAAAGACTTGTGGTTTACAAATTGGGGGTTACTATGGTGAATGCAAGTATTGGGTTGTTCAACAACTCATTCGTTCCTGGAGTCGTAATTCAGGTTAATGCGGTTTTCAAGGTTATGGAATATCTTTTTCGGAATGGAGCATTACCCCTTTATGTGCACCACAGTTTCCATTTTGTACATGAAAATGTTATGCAAGGCATAGTGGCCAAGCTTTCACTGCACTTTTGTGTGGCATTTCACCTTTTTCAGTGTATTTATGTGTGACATGTCAAGTATTATGTGTGACACTTTGAGTGACACTTTACTGTGAGTATAAAATGCAGTTATGTTCAAATAATGACTTACTTGTCTAAAACTACAACCTTTTGTGAAGTGAGAGTGATCTAGAAATTATCTACAAGTAGCTGCAAAGAGTGGAGATTCAGCATCTGCCACCCTCACTGAAAAATCTTCAGTAATCTAATCTAGTTTTTTATGCAGACAATTTTTCGATTTTTATAACTAACATCTGATGTTGGTGGTGGACAGTTACAAAATATGCATGGTTTTTGAGAATCATGATATTCAACAACACATTTAATCCATTTAAATCATACAGCCAGCCTCTCAGCAAGTGGCAGAGTGCTGGAAGGACTCTACTGAAGTGTGCACAAGCGGCACTCAAACTCTGGAGACCCTGTCGCCAAACCCTGTATGTCTCCCACCCACAGGGACCACACTACTTGCTGTAGGAGGGAAAAATTCAGGCAGCAGTAAACATGTGAAAATCCGCCGGCTTGTGCCTGTACAGAGAGAAACTTAAAAAACATAAGACCCATCCTGGCCTGTCTTTGTAACACGCTGATGGCCAGAAATGTAGCTGAACAGTCTGTGTGTAGTACTCTGACCGAGAGGTTTTTGTAGGGTGTCTTGGATTTTTAGTCCGAGGGAGTTGGCTCTAGTCTGCCTTTATTATGGCGCTGTGTTTCTGTGCAGTCTCTCTAGAGTCCTTTTGTCAAGGCAGGTCTCCACCATAGATGTTTCTCTTGTGTTTATCTCTTCTACACTATTCTGTACCAGAGCGGTCTCTCTGATGTGTGTCTCTGCCAAATCACTTGGGCTTCGACAGGTAAATGTAGAGCCTGGCTCTATTGGATACTGTGACCAAGAGCTGTCTCTAGCTGATACTGTTTTCTAGCATTGTCTGTGTACGGTCTGTCTCTCCTACAGTCAGGGCCACTGGAATTATGCGACAGGGGAGAGTCAAATTATGCGGCAGGGGTAATGCAGAATTATGCAGCGCATTCTGTAATAGTTTTACTTCATTCATTGTAATTTTAAAGTTTGTTAAAATGGTCTGAGTATTAGTTGCACTTCATTAGTACCACTTAAACACCCGAATATAGCAGAAAACTACAGAAAGATGACCAATCAACCTTTGCAAAGGACCTTCCACTGTGCTAAAACATGTCACGTGTTTTAACTAACTTTTAAACCGTTTGACCTAGACATAACATTTTTTTTGTTAAAATCGGCAGATTATTCGGCGGATGATGGATTATGTGGCAAATCTACAAGTATGCAAAAATTGCCACAGCTGCACAATTCCGGTGGCCCTGCCTATAGTACTCTGTGCAAAGTGGCTCTGCTGTATGAGTGTGCAAGGCTGCTTTGTTTCAGTGGTGTGTCGATACTATCAGCCTCTGCTGCAGAAGTCTACTGTAGAGAAGTCTGTGTTTTGTTTGTTTTTTGTAGTTTTGATACCGCGCATACTCGGGCCAAGGGCATTGGAGTGCTTTACACTTGAACCAGGTTTCTTTCTTTTTTTGTGTTTTTTTAAGGATATGGGAAATTAAGTAATTTGCCTAGAATCACAGAATGTTGAGCTGATGCTGGGAGTCAAACCTGGTTCCTCAGTTCCAAAGCTGGCACCTGTGTTTAGCCACATCTCCTCCTGCGTCTGCTAATTCATCCTGTGGCAGAGAGCTCAGCTCCGTGTAGAGTATGTGATATTTTGCCTTCAGCTGGAGCGGTCTCTGCAATGTAATTTCACTGTCTCACTCTAGCTCACAGAAATTTCCGCAGAGCACGGTTCTGCAGTAGTAGCTCTAGCATTAAACGGAGCTGCCAGGATGTGACACACACTTAAGGTCGCTGACCCCTGAGGTGTTTTCATAGCAGTACTTGACATGGAAAAATAGAAGTCCAGGTACTTTGTACTAGAGCCTGCTTGTTTCGGAGACCAGATTTGTTTTTTCTGCAGAAGTTTAGTGACAGCTCCTTTGCCTTTTTAAACAAAATGAACAAAATGAACTGTGTCTTTGTTATATTTATTCCTGCTGCTCATCCTAGAATGTTGGTGTGGGAGCTTGTTGGAATGTTGAGTGTGTAAGACGGTCAGTTGGATGAAGGGCTGAGCGGCAGGAGGCTGCTCCTGGTGGGGTTTCCCTATCTTATTCTTAACGTACCATCTTACTTGAATAAAGTACTTTCAAGTAACTACAAGGACTAAGCTACCTTTATTTACAACAGTCTTATGGTGAAAAACGATTTCTCAAGCCCCTGCAACAGCAGAGCTTACCTCCTTTTCATATCTCACTCGTACCGAGGAACGCTCAGCCGTAGTTTGACTGCAGCCTGTTGAGAGGGTGATGTGTGGCCTGTCAGCATTGCTCCAGACGCAGCAGGGTGCTACTGGATACAACATCCTGCTCAATGACCCCCCACTGAATAGAGCGCCCTGAGAGGGGTCGTGGACAGAGGCCCCACACGTGTCTGCTGATGACCATGGCAAGCACATTTAAAACAAAGGCACTGCCCGCCACATCAGAGTCTGCCTAGGGCTACTGTCACCTGGGGTGGTACCTGTACCCCGGCCGCATCAGAGTCTGCCTGGGAGGACCTGGCCTGGCAGTTCGGGCTGCACTGTTACAAATGGGCGCAGGGTAAAGACTGATTTGCATATGGCTGGGTCCATACTGGAAAGGCATGGTTAGCAAAAAAACGATGGATTTAGGCCCAGATCTCTGTACTGGGGTGAATATATGGCATTGTTCAGCATTATGTCCATCGATTGTTCTTTTTGCTGTCTGTCACCTGGAGTGGTACCTGTACCGGAAAACAACCGGTAATGCACAGCCTAGGTCCACATATCGCAGAGACACGTCGGACTGTTCCCTTTATTTATGTTAATCAGTGAAGATGGCACTGAGGCAAACAATGTGGACGGTGGAGCACTTATTCAGAGGCAGCCCGGCCGGCTGGGCTTGATTGATCTGAAATCCAGGCCCGCTATGAAAGACTGAACTTTTGAAACGAATGAATAATGGCCGCTGTGTTTACTCCATGAATAAAGGCAGTGCTATCGGAGGGTATGGCAAGATCTCCGTTTCATTTGCAGCCCCTTAGTTGCCGATTCAAGGGGGAAGGGGCTGTTTGCAAACGGCCACCATTAACGTAAAAGTGCTGCATGGGGCGCTATTATAAACAAAACGTAAAAAATAGGGAAAAAAAACATGCAGCACCGAACAAACCAAAGGGGCGCCGGCCGCCACTGTGGCGTGGTGTTTGATGGAAAAAAGTAAATGTACCTCACAAGAGAGCGCGTCCTGCCTGTTTGCAGGCAGGTGAAAAGCATTTAAAGCATTTAGCAAAATAGTGCTTGGAGGCTGTAATTAAAGCCTACCAGGCAACAACACGGGATGTCGCCATAGGAGGTTACAAATGAAGACAAGGCAGTACTAAGTCTGACTACTGAGCCTATTAATGAACCAGAAGCCAGCATTTACCAAGGACATGAGCAAATAAAAAATATGGGCGGGCGAGTAGGGGAAGCTACGCCTCCATACTCCACTACAGCATGCCTCACGGAGCAGCGCATGCGCTGCCCAGGCTCGACCTAAAATTGGATACCCTTTGGACTTACAAGGTCCTCTCCTGCAATATTAGAGTGATGTACATAATGTCCAACCATTATAAAATATTCTCTTTTTTGAACAGGCGAGGTACCCACATTGCTCTCTTGCAAGAGACTAACTTGGTAGCTAAGGAGGAAGTAGCACTACAGAGCAAATGGAGGGGTCAGGCTTATTGTGCAACCTATTCAGAATATACCAGAGGTACACTGGTTTGGATCCAAGTAGGTGGTCCCTTTCAGCACAAAAGGGATTGCATAAACCCAGAGGGTAGGTATGTAGTGGTGACTGGCAACTGGACGGGCGAAATGTGGCTATAATAAATGTGTATGCTCCCAACGTAGAGCAAAACGCTCTTCTGAAAGGCCTATCACAACCTTTGGCCCCATATCTGATCGGCTCGCCGATTCTAGGAGGAGACTAATTGCGTGCCAGTCCCTTACTTAGGCTGCTCACACCCCTCACTAAGGGAATCACCGGCACACTTGATAGCCCGCACCTTCGCAGACTGGCAGGCAAGATGGGGGTTAATAGAAATAAGTGGAGACGCATACATCCATAGGCCCGAGATCATACCTTCTTTTCAGGACTACACAAACTGGTATACCGCTAGACACATTTCATGCACCCCAACATCTATAGCCTGGTGCCCAACATAGAATAATTGTCCTGTACACTGTCGGGCCAAAACCCAGTCTTCTTACAGTTGATTTGGGAGCGGCCCTGTCCACGCATTCCTACCAGGCGGCTAAAACCGGAATCCCTAGAAGACCAGGTGTAACGAGAGGAGATTAAGGAGGAGGTAGTAGAATATTTCGCAGACAATACTGGCACGGCATCTTCCCCTCAGCTGGAGTGGGATGCGTTCAAGACAGTGATTAGGTGGTCAGTGTTTAGCAGCGTCGATGGGAGTCAGGAACACTATGTTAATGGAGGTAAAGTTGGTAGAACAGGAATCGAAGGACATAGAAAAACAAAGACCGGGGCACACAGAAATATAGCAGAACTAAATATATACTAAAGAGAGAGTGGCAGCCCAGTTCGAAAGGCTGCAATGATCAGATTACATCATGGAGCGAGCGCGACCCACGATGGACAGCACTGGATCCTTACTAGCTTGGCTAGCTAACCCAACAAGAGAGGCTCTGTTATAGTCGAAGTTGAAGACGTGGAAGGGCTCAGAAGGTCATTCAGCATTTCTTTAGTTAGTATGCTGGCCTCAAGAGGAGCGCCGCAAGGCACAATGAAGGGTTGATCCGACACTTTCTTACACCACTGCCCTTCCCGAACCACAGACCTGAGGAAGCAGAGATGCTAGACAATGATATCACCTTACAGGAAGTAAAAGCAGCAATTAATTGACAGGCAAGGGAAAAAACTTAAGGAGTTTTACGCCACCTACATTGAAGAATTGGCCCCCAAATCTGTGGAAATTTACACTGCAGCCAGAACAACAGGCTCTCTCCCCAGCTCAACGCGAGAGGCCCTGGTAGGACCACTCCTAAAGCCTGGTATACCACCATATGACTGCAGGGCTTATCAGCCATTGTCATTACTCAATCTGGATCTCAAGATATTGAGAAGAATTTTAGCATACAGGCTTCTCCCATATATGACTAAACTGATACACCCCAAACAGGCAGGATTTATTCTGGGGCGAAATAGGAAGGGTTGGGTAATATAGCACATGCAATTGGGGAGAGGCTTCCTGTCATTGGTTAGGTTGCTGGCTACAGTCCACATGGGCCGGACAATACTGGAGCGGTACAGCATGGAGAGAGAGACGAGACAGGGATGCCCTCTGTCTCCATTGCTGTTCAAACTAACTACGGAATGCCAGGCCAGGCTACCCAAAACTGGGAGTTGATATTGGGGTATACGAATAGGGGCACATCACCATCATATGGCGCTGTAAGTGGATGATATGTTGATCTTCCTTTGCAATACAGGAGACGATTTGGCGGGAGCTAGTTAATAATGGAGGAGTTCAGCGTCCTCATAGGCCTAAAAGTCAATTCGCAAAAATCCAGATTACTCCTGATTGCGGGAGGCCAAAACCCACCGGCAAAACTGGGGAACCTGCAGTGGGAACCTCGTTGCCTGTCTTGTCTGAGGGTTAGGATTTTACACCACCCAAAAGATTTAAGGGAATGTGGGGGTAGCCACTAGGTCATTGTGATCCATATAAATTTCTGGAAGGCGCTGCCCTTATCGATAGCGGAAAGAGTAGCACTGTTAAAGACGGTGGAGCTTCTTACACTGCTGAACTTCTTTGCAACGCTTCCCATTTAGATACCTAGTGCATGATTCACTGAGTTAGTTAGATTTCCTGATCTCTGCCTTTATTTGGGAGGCAGACTGGAAGAGGGTACCATTACCCATGCTAAAACATCCGACGACGACGGGGGCTGGCAGTCACGGACTTTGAGACTTACTATTTGGCAGGGCAGCTCCAACAGATCATGTAATAGCTCACAGGCAGACTGGCTCAAGGCCAGATAGTGGGGCCTTTTGTCCCAAAACTTGGCATGCTGACTGGGGTGTTATTGAAGACAGGCCAAACTGCAATAGATGACACAAGAGAGTTCCGTGTACTGCGATGTTGCTGGAACAGCTGTCTCCAGAAGAAACGCAGCCAAGCACCATACTCACTCAACCTGCCCATGGCCATGCTGAAAGTTTTACTCCACTGCAGACAGTGGAGGGGGATGGAGTAATAGGTAGAGGCGGAAGCACTGAAGGTTGTGATCTGAACAAAGAGGGAGACTTCCGTTCAGAATTTAATCTTCCCTGGGGTCACTTTTTGCTCCATAGAGCACTGACGGCAGCCTTCTGCTATTACTGGATGGCAGGCGTCGTCGGAACCTAGAAACCACAAAGTCTGCCAAAACATTAGCCTATCCAGGGGCATTTTTAAAGCGGTCATTTGCCTGTATAGAGAAATGCGAGGGGACATGCTCATTCACTAGAAACCCTGCAGGCATGATGAGAAGCAGATCGAGGAGTCCCCATAACAGATGGAGACGGGAAATGACCTTTGCTTCACGGTGATAACACTCCGATGTCATTACAACACGGTCATTACAACTACCGCGTTGTTAGCACGCAATGCCATTACTATGCAAGTCATTACACCAACTTGCAGTAGATGGCGCGCTAACATTAGGAATAGTATGGTTTACTATTCCAACTCCTTCCCTACTGTTGCATAGACTGGACTTGGAATAGTAAAGTATATATTTGTAATGTCAGCACGCCATCTATTGCAAGTCGATGTAATGACTTGCGTAGTAATGGCATTGCGTGGTAACAATGAGGTCGTTGTAACGACCGGGTTGTAATGCCACACGATGTAATTACTCGCGTAGTAATGAGTAATATTCGATGGAAACAGGGCAACCATACTTGAGAGAATCCCCAAGATAGCTAGAAACGCCTGATTCAAATTGATTAACTTTTTCATAATGCATAGGGAGTATCTTACCGCAGGGCACATTAATAAATACTTCCACACAGTAAATGCAGCCTGCCCGTGGTGCGGGGAGGTGGGAGATGAAATTTTAAATATGCTTATCATTGAACAGTAACTGGGAGGAGATAACTAAAGTTGTTGACTTAATCATGGAAAATGTATTTTCCTGCTCCCCGTGTCATTGTCTGCGATCACCAGCAGGTTTCAAGACTTAGCTTTTCTTTTGGCAAAAAGGGAAATTACAAGGCACTGGAAGGCCCCTGGGGGAGCCCCAGTAACCGCATGGAAGAGAGGACTTGAGAGATGGAGGGGGAGAGAGTACTACTGAGAGAGGCTAGACGAAAGGTTGGTTCTCTTGATATGGCCAGAGCCTGGGAATTTCTGGTAGACAGCTTAAGGGATCCAGAACATGGTGTTGTGTGCCTGGGTTAGGCCCATGTAGCAAGCTGCTCATTTCTTACATTGTTCTATTTTTCACAGTGTTATTTCTGCTTATTTTGCACATATTCGTGTGCGTGACAATGTTGGGTTAGTTTCTCTGAAATTACTTCTGTTTAAAAAACCTGGCTATGCATAACATTATCACAATGCCTCCAAGTACAAGGTCTTTATGCATGAATGTACAAATGTCGTTCAATCTTCATCAACGGGGCGACAGGGGTATCTACATATCCATAACACTGCTAATCTATATTTACATCGCAAGGATGCTTTTTATTATAATTAATCAGCATCTAATAGGATTAGCAGATGAAGCACTTCAGCAGACACCGAGGGTCCTTCCATGCTGAGACTTCACTACTCAGTGGTCTGATATCTTCGTGAGTGGTGTCCAGTTGTGACCAAGATGGGTTACCCACATTCTCTTCCTCCAGGTAATGGGGGTGGAACATCACTTGGGGTGATTCCTAGCTTCACACCTACACACACTCTAGGTAAACACAGAGTAGGGTTTGCATAGTAGGAGAACACCTGATTACTACTTAGTTTATATGCCTGCATATACACACCGTTTTGGCACCAAGGTAGAACTATATCTGCTATTTACTTTTTGGATGCTTGTAATCACTTAAACACTTAAATAAGCTTCTGTCTACTGATTATTCTTTGGTTTTTCTTTGTTCGCCATAGGTTGGCAGGGTATGCTCAGACGTGAGTCCCTTGCTCACTTTGCCACTGGATTCAAGCAAGCCAGGCTGAAGACGGCTGAAATGCCAGAAACCGGTCCTCGGTAGCTTGTTTCCGGTCCAGGGAAGGCATGGCTTGGCAGTTCGGGCTGGACTGTTCCCATGAGGCACAAGGTCAGACTGATTTGCATATGGCCATGTCTGAACTGGGGTGGCAGAGTGGGCTAAAGAACAGTGATGGATTAAACCCAGATCAGTTGACTGGGGGTGAGTGCTTGTATTGTCAACGCTCCGCCATCATTTCCTTTGGTTTTTCTTTGTTCGCCATAAGTTGGCAGGGTATGCTCAGACGCGAGTCCCTTGCTCACTGGATTCAAGCAAGCCGGGCTGAAGACGGCTGAAATGCCAGAAACCGGTAGCTTGTTTCCGGTCCAGAGAGGGCTGGACTGTTCCCATGAGGCACATGGCCATGTCTGAACTGGGGTGGCAGAGTGGACTAAAGAACGGTGATGGTTTAAACCCAGATCAGTTGACTGGGGGTGAGTGCTTGTATTGTCAATGCTCCATCCATCATTTCCTTTGGTTTTTCTACTGATTATCCCAGCACATGAATCTTATACGAGAATAACGTTGGTTCAATAAATATATTGAAAATGTACCAGTGTGTATTCTCTGTATTTTTCTCTGAGGGCAAAAGAGCACGAGTGAGTGAGCAAAAGATTCTGGTCCGTTTCCATGATCTCTGAGGGGTCAGGGTTGTCATGTTCAGTGGTTGCCAGAAACCATTCACTCCCTGATAGGATTAGGGAGAGCTTATGGTGGCACTGTGAGTTAGTTGGTCTCCAGGCCAACATATCCTGCGGGGTGCTCGGAATCAGTCTAGGCACCTCACCCAAAATGTATGTTGTCCAACAAAAGTGCAGATCCTATGTATTAGTGGGAATTACATGACAATGGCTCCTTGCAGCCCTCGCTTAGTGCCTCACCCACACCTGCAAGTCCTAGGCAGTTATTAAACCCTCACAGAGTGCCCTGAGGTGCGTCTGCACCCTCTATATCCTGAAACAGGTGAGGCATTTGGGTTTGTTCGTGATTTACACCCTTGACTAGTGCTAACTGAACAAGAGGCACCGCCATTAGCACCAGGATTATGCACAGTTGTGACTCATAGAGAGGAGGAAGGAGGGGGGTAACAGTTAATAAATGTTGGGTAGAGGTACAATTGACTTTTGTTACTGACAATGGAATATTATGGTCATCTAACGAGAAAAGTCTGTTTTTGCACTGCATTGTGATATAAACTCAATAAAAAGATGGGGTGGGAGGACAGAGCAAGCAACACAATGCAGGAGGGCAGGTCAAACAACAACAACATGGCAAGCAACAATGACAGGTCAAGAAAGTTACAACAACGGGGCAAGCACAACAACGGGGCAAGCAACAATGACGGGGCAAGCAGCAACCATGGATGTAGGCAGCAATTACAGGATAAGAAACCCAAAGCACAATGGGATTGGAAAGCACACAGCGGGGCAAGCATAAACGATGAGGCAAGCGACAATAACAGGGCAAACAACAACAATAGAGCAAACAGCAACGCGAATTTGGGCAGGGCAAGCAACACAATGCATAAGGTGAATTGGGAGGACAGGACAAGCAACACAACATGCGAGGAAGAGGCAAAGAACACAACGCAGGAGGGGCAGGGGGACAAAGCAAGAGATCGACTTGGCCCTCTCAGCATGGCCATCCCTAAACTTTATGCTGCCATCCCTCCTATTTTGCTGAAATTTTTTGCCTTAGGGCTCTGTGCAATTTACTACTGCTAAACAGTGCCAAAGTGCTTAAGCTCACTCCATAAAACATGTTAAAATAGGTTTACACCCAATTAGCACATCTAATTTACTTATATGTCCCCAGTAAAGTGGTACTATTTTTTCCAAGGGACTGTAAATTAAGCACTGGTGCCACCCACTACAGTAGCCCACTAAAAACATCTCTCAAGCCTGTCATTGCAGTTCTAAGACATGTTTTAAAGGGGTGCCAATTCGATTTGGCAAAACAACCCCTTTGTCAAGCTTAAAACTCCCTTTATAATATATATTCTTGGAGTAATTAGGGAGGGCACAGGAGGGGAACGTCTTAAACATAGCAGGCAAGCCTACAAGAAGCTTCTTGTTCAGGATAAAGTAGAATGGGAGGAGAGTCAGTGGGAAGAACTCACCAAGGCCCTAGCGATCCAAGATCAACGTCTGTTCTGGAGGACCGTGAATGGGGGATCAGGGAGTCTACATTCGGCAGTAGAGCCCAATATAGCTCCCGGAGTGTGGCAGGCCCATTTTCAGTCCCTATACAGCTCTGAGCCTGGAGAACTCCCTGCTCCCATTGAAGTGGAGAGGCCGGCCTCCCGAGGGGACCCAATAACATTAGGTGAGGTTACTGCTGCTATCTCAGGTCTGGCTTCGGGCAAGGCGCCGGGACTGGATGGGCTACCGGGAGACCTGTTTAAACAGGAACCCACTATTTGGGCGCCTTACCTTGCTGCTCTTTTTAATAGTGTCCTCGGCGGGATGGAAATCCCTAGTACTTGGCTGGGGGCTGAGGTGGTCCCTATCTTTAAAAAGGGATCCCCCCTCCTCCCAGCCAACTACAGACCGATTAGCCTGATTGATGTAGCACAGAAGCTGTTCGGCAGGGTTCTGCTGAACAGGCTTCAGGACTGGATGGAGGAGGTGGGCGCCCTTAGTCCCTATCAGGCAGGATTCAGGAAGGGGGTATCCACAGTGGACCAGGTTTTCAGACTGAATCTGATCTTCTGGAGGACAGCGAAGTTCGAGGGTGGCAGTTTGTACACAATTTTTGTGGACCTACGGGCCGCCTTCGACCTGGTGCCCAGGGGGAAACTCTGGAGTGTTTTGGCAGAGATGGGTGTGCCCCCAGATATCCTACTGACCTTGCAGAGGCTGCACCACAATAACTACGCCCGTGTGAGGTGCGGGAGGTCGGGGGAATTGACTGATAGATTCCCCGTTGGCAGAGGGGTAAGGCAGGGCTGTGTGCTGGCGCCGACCCTGTTCTGCCTCTTCGTCAACGGGGTAATAGCCCATCTCAATGCCACCGACTATACTGACGCCCCCAAATTAAATGGCAACAGGGTGCCCGCAATTATGTTTGCGGATGACACACTGTTGCTATCTAAAACACCCATGGGCATACAAAGGATACTTGATGCCTTTGTGGCCTTCTGCATGGATAGAGGGCTAGAAATCAATGCCACAAAACCTAAATTCATGGTTTTGAACCCGAGCCTGAAACAGCGCCCGAATCCACAACTGGGAGCTGTGCGGCTGGAGAGAGTAGCCACCTTTGAATACCTTGGTGTGACGCTCAACGAAGCCATGACCTGGGGACCCCACCAGAGTAGGGCCAACCTTAAATTAATACAAACTACCGGGGGTATTTCCCGGATGATGACCGGCTCGTCCTACCGCCCATTGGGGGCTTTAATCCAGATATATAAGGCTCAGGCCAGGGGGGAGACCATGTACGGGGCTGAACTGTGGGGCCACATGCCATGCCGGAATCTGTCACTAACAGAAAACAAGTTCATTAGACAGATAGCCGCACTTCCCCCCAGCACTCCACTCCTCCCCTTGAGGCTCGATCTAGGGTTACGGCCACTTGCTGATGAGATAAGCCTGAGACCCATTGCCTTTTGGCGTAGGCTATGGAGCAGCAACGATCTCGCCGATTATAGGGAGGAATTGGTCGAGATACTAAACCACCCCAAGGCGCTTAGCATTCCCTGGGTCCAAAACATCCAAGCTATTTGCACAGAGCTGGGGCTCCCTGAATTGTGGTCTGAGCCGGCAAAAGTAGCAGCAAGTATCTCCAAGAGATCCCTGGCGAACTTGTATCATGAACACAAAAGAGCAAGGGTACTAGCGACCCAGACAGAGGGGTCCCTATCATCTGTGTTCCTGCAAAGCAAGGATCTCTATAGATTTGAGAAGGCATTGGACCCCATATATCCCACACTCGCCAGGAAGTTATTCCTTCAATGGAGATACGGTACATTGCCCTTTCGGGCCTTCACAAGTTCTTGGGCACCGGCCCCCTCTACAAAGCACTGTCCTCTTTGTGATGACAAAGAGGAAAATTACTTGCATGTGATCTTTTTCTGCCCAGCCTACAAGGTGGCCAGAAAATACTGGCTCCTTCCCTTGATTAAGAATTTGGGTGGCAGGGAATACGCTCCTATGTATAGGATTTTAAAATCCGATGTATCCGGCCCAACTGTTTTTGCTCTTTCCAAATTTTTTACTAACGTTTGGTATACCCGTAATCGTTTTTTAAAAAATGCTGGGCAGAATCTAGAAATGCTCCACTTCTCTTAAACTGCTTTCATGTCTTGCTTATGTACTGATGTTTTATCCATTTATGACTGAGTTTTATGTGATTGTATTTGTAATGTGTATCTTTTATGACCAGATGGTCGAAATAAAGATTGAAAAATGAAAATGATACCAATGATCAGCTGACTGACCTTTTCTGAGCTACAAGGACATAACAAGCTGCAGAGGCCTCACTTGAAGTGCCCAGATGACCTGGATGTGCATGGACCAGCAACTGGGCCTGCGTGATCCCTGCTGGCCTCTCCTGGAGTTAGTTCCAGATCCCCAAGAGGTGCCTCCCAGGCCCTGGACCCTTAGAATGGCATCAAATAAGCTCATTCAGGAAGAAAAGGAAAAATCCTAATGATTCACACTCTTTGTGAATGCATGGACAATCAACACAAATCTTCAGTGATCCTGAGTCTTCTCGCTACAGCAACCATCAGCAACGTGAGATCTGCACTTTGCAACCCAACATCATCAGCCTGCGGTGACCACCAATGCTAAGCTCAAGCAATAATGGTATATGAAGCCCAACATGAACTTAGTGATACAGCGCCGGCCGTCTGTGATGCCCAGCCTGCTCTTCTCTCTACAGCGAAACCATCTGCGCCACTCTCCCTGCTCCTCGCGGCCTCCTCTAACACAAACTGAACTCTATGTGTCAGAATCTGAGAAAGTAACTATTTCTGCTAGACTACCCTGGTCCCTGTTTCGGGCATGCACTCCATTGCAGTCTGCTTGAATGCGTGACTTTCACCTCACCTGGGTTCAAGCGACCAGATACCCACGTGCAGTGCTTTTAGGCATTAACCTACATTAAATCTTTTGAACTGCATATTTCCGGCTCTACGGCTTTGGATTTTTTTCTGCTTTGGTTGCAAATAATTTATTACATTTTTCTCTATTCTCCTCAATTGGTGTGGGTTTTTCCTTTGTTGTGTTTCACTTTAATTGTTGTTTA
Organism: Lissotriton vulgaris; assembly: GCF_964263255.1. NCBI lineage: Eukaryota > Metazoa > Chordata > Amphibia > Caudata > Salamandridae > Lissotriton > Lissotriton vulgaris. Next base: position 172,806 of record NW_028242968.1, read on the forward strand.
AGTGCTGCATAAATACTTTACACATTGCCACTAAGTTAATCCTGAATGCCTTTGTGCCAAGCTCTCAGACGGTTAAGCACAGGTTAATTTAGTGACTTTTGTGCGTCACTCTGAAAAGGACTGTTGCTTGAGAAGAGATCACATCCCCTTCAACCAACTCACTTTCTCACAGCAAGCACCCAATGTGAGAGGGATGAGGCAAGCAATAATAAAAGGAAGTAAAAAAAGAACGTCTGTAGTCCGAAAGCGAGCAAAGGAAGGACATACACTGGGCATGGAAACAGTACTTGGGTCATGCTCCAGGGGAGGGACAAACACATGAAGTGGAAGTAAAGCCAGCAGGTGCTGATCAAAGCTGATCAAAGAGAAGCAAGGGCATAAGGGTGACGATGAAGCTAACCAATAGTACACCATGGGTGGGTTCTAAACTTCTGTAAGTAAACAAAATGCTTCAAAAGCAACAGCGTGTGTGCTGTCTCAGGCTAGACCTAACAATCTAAGATCCTTGGTCTGTCAACACTCAACTACCCCAGAATAACAACACATATTGCAAACACAATTCCCCATAGATTGGCCCCCAAAAACAACACAATGTCTGGGAATCCAAATTGTCCCAAAACAGAAAAAACACATTCTGCTGCAAGTAAAAGATATGACTGCATGAAAAGCAAGTGATTTACACATTTGGCACTCTCACAAACTCTTGTGGCTATGCTGAGAAACTGCTGCTAAGATCACCACACAAACAAAACATTTCAAGCCACTACTATTCCTTCCTAGTAAACTTGAGCTTCTTCAAAAAGAAATCTCAAACTTTATATATGCTGGGAAGAAACCTCCTCTGGGAGCAAAAGTCCTATCCCTTCCAGCAAAGAAAGATGGGCTGGGGATTCAAACATTACTCAATACTACCAGCAGGCGAGTTGGATTTTATCAGGGTGAGCTACTTTTAGGGCTTACTAACTTTCAAATCAGAGAAAGATAAGCATAGGATTTTGTGCAGTGAACTGCCTAAAATTGTGCTGTACTATGTGTGTGAAATGAAAGGCTGTAGGATGTCAGTTTTTTTTCTAAAACAACATTTGACCTTCTAATGAGTGAACTGTACAAGCATTTCAATACATTTTTTGTAATGCTGTGATGAAAAACAAGATTTTAATAGGATGAAAACAAATCAGAACACTTTACTTGGTGATGCTGTCGTAATTTGACGGTGATCGGGTTAGCGTTAAGCTTTGCTACACGCATTCCCCTTAACTTGACTATGGTGTTCGGAAGCCATTTTGAACACACTGGCGGCCATTTTATATGAATGCGTCGCCTCGTGGCCAGCATACCCTTTGTCCTTTCTCTGTATCATTGACCACTCGAATTTGCCCAGCAACAGGCTATTTTTAGTATTGGTCAAGCACGCGCATGTGCAGTTAAACCCTCTGTACTAGTGGACAGTCATCACTTAGGAATGTCCCTCCAAACTGACCAGTGGTGTTGTAACTCCTCCCATGAGTTGGCTGTGTTCCAAAAATGACCATTTATGTACCTAAAACTGAGCAAATGTGTTCCGCCTACTCTTTTATTGCTGTAAAACTGTATAAAAGATGTCTCGCACCGACGTTCGGTGTGATACTCCTTGCATTACCAAAGGGTGCTGTAGGAATGTACCACCACCCCATGGGGTCTTAATAAACTTGTCTTTTGCATTTTCCAGTTTCCGTGCCAACATTCGTTTTATGGTGTAGGGGGTTTTGCAGAATATGTAGGCCTGGAGAACCCAATACCACAAATTGGCGACCACGAAGGGACTCATCGGCGACTCGGATGCCCGAAAGAGAGGTCGTGACGAAGGATTGGAAACTCGCCATGGACGCGTACGCTGCCACTGAGTGACCCGAGTCTTGGCACCCACGGTGTTTTCTTCCTTTCCTTCTGATCTGACCTTCGAAGTGGCGCCGGTCCTCGACTGAGATCCTGATCGTTCGAGTTGTCGTACAGTGCGGGTTTGGCTGATTCGATTAAAGAACTTGCCAGTTGGAATCTGGATATCTGAGAATTTGGTAAGCTTGTGATTGGTAAGATAGTCTACGGACGCTTACTGTGGCTTTTTGAATATGTTTTGAGTTAGCTAACGTTTGGTTCTATGATTTGAATTATATGTGCAGTGCACTTCACATAGGCGGGCGTGCGGAGATGTTTTTGTTTGAACGGCACATCTTGTGTGAAGTATATTAAGTGTCATTTTTGTGATATCGCGTTTCCGTGATATTTTGACATGCCCGTTTTAAGCACACTCCGAGGAATGTGTTGTCTTGGAAAAGGTACCAATTATCGATTAAATGAATCTCAGCCGGCTCCCGCAAAGGGGACCCCCTAATCGCGAAATGTATATAAAATTTGGTATTCCCCCTATTCTATATAGTACATTGTGGCATAAGTACACAAAAACTGATCCCGAATTGCAATGGCCACTACATGGGTCGTTTGATTTACGAAAGGTTCAGTATGTGGAGCAATGTTTGTTTCAGCGTAGGTCTAGACAAGACATGTTTGATTGTGTACGTATGTGAGAGAAAGCGGTGCGTGAACGAATGAAGCGTGAAATAGCCTTGGCAGACAAAGAGCAACGGAAGGCTGCTCGGGATAAGGCTTTACAGCTGGAGGAGAAAGAGTTGCAGGAAAAGAAAGAGAGGGAGGCACGGGAACGTAATTTGCAAACGAATGGTCAATTCCCTATTCGACGTCCTCTTTATCCTGTCCTTACTAATGAAGTTGATGATTTTTCATTATTAGATCGTTGCCCGCCTCCATATGTTCTACCTACGGCCCCAGATGAGGTTTCGGATGGAGATGATCAAGGGGGTAGTCGTGTGAGGTTAAGTGCCAGTGAAGCCGCGGAACTACGTAGTTTTGCCCGTAAACTTAACTTGAACAAAATAACTATGTCAGAGATTAATGACCAAATGAGTAGGTGGTCTGAACGAGAACGGTTGTATTTTTGAGTCAGTTTGGAGATGAAGTTGTAGAACAATTCAGGAAAAATTCAACTGATCTAGAGCCTAAGGATATATCAGTTAGTCGTGAGAATATGCGTAAAGGTCTATTTGTTATTGCAGACGCGGATGGGTTTTTCCAACGGTTGATCCAACTACAGGATGAGGCGTCAAGATTACGGGAAGCTAGGAAAGCATCAGAGACGCCTGCGGCGGGATCGACGGAGCAATCCAAAGAGTGTTCTATCTTTGGAGCAGATAAGAGTTCTACGATTCATGTTATGCCTATGCGTGAAGCTGCACCTTTGTATGTCCCTCCTAAAGGGCAAGGTACATGTGATGATAAATTGTCCGGGGATGCAAAGGGTTATTTCGTATATAATTGGGTTTATACACCTTGGAATAGAGCAGATGTTATGGCACTGAAAAATGCTTTGCCTGACCCCCGTAAGAATCCGGCAGCTTTCTATGAAGGAGTTAAAGGGCTATTTCTTCGTGTGTTATGACGTTAGTTGATATTGACCTTTTCTTAGGGTTAATATTGCCCCCTGATATGTGGAGGGCAATTCGTAAGTTTGATGATGTAGCGGTCCTGGGGGCGGATTGGAAAGCTTTATCCCAAGCTGATTTAGACAGGGAGCCTGCAGGTAAGCCATGTCAATTAATTCTAGATCTCCTGACAGCTATTTTGAATAAATTAAAAACGCTTGTCCCCCCTAAAAAGATTGATTGGACTATGCTAGCATCTTGCAAACAGAAAGCGGATGAGTCGGTGTCTGACTTCTTCTCACGTTTTGAAGAAGCATTTCATGACTATAGTGGGCAATTATTAACAGATGATACGGGTAGGCATTTGTTCGTTGACAAGTATGTAGCGAATCTCCTACCGGAGATTGCAAAACGATTAAAGACTAGTGAAAGTTCTTGGACCACGGCGACCCCTGCTTCTTTACTGACTATGGCTCAGTATTATGAACGACAGGAAATAGAGGCTAAAGAAAGTACTGATAAGAAAGCGAAGGAATTGAAGACGAAAGTGATGTTGGCTCAGGTTTATGCTACACAGCCGAGAGGGAATGATAGAGGTAGACGTGGTTCGTACGGTACGTCTTCCGGCCGTACCGACATTGCTGAGGATCAATGTGCATATTGTAAAGAGTTTGGACATTGGGCCTCAGATTGTCCGGTGCTTCGTGAACAACGTAATCAGCGTGGTCGAGGAGGTGGAAGGACACGGAATAGTTATTCAGGAGCGAGGGGTGGAGCAAGTGATCGCGGCAGGTTTGAAGCGAGGGGTCGTGGTCGGGCTGATGATAATGCTTTTGATCGACGGAATCAGTATCAGATATCGGAAGGTGAGAATGTGGAGTCTCAGGACTATGTGCATGCATAGGATTGCGTAGGATGGGGTGTGGAACCGGTTGAAGTACCAGTAGATCAAAGAGGTCCATATGTCTCAGCGGGCGTTTTGGGTTCTACTGATCAGTTCCTGGTTGATACAGGAGCTACTGGTAGTGCTCTGTCTAAAAACTTGGTTCCAAGGGCTCCCCTGTCTGGTGAAACGATTACATCCATAGGGTTCGATGGAACACCCTCTCTTAGCCCATTGTCACAACCCCTTACATTTTACATTGACAGATTCTTTGGTCCGTGCCCGTTTTTATTGTCACCAAATACACAATATTATGGGAATAGATTTGCTCAAATACTTCCGAGCAACAATACGCTGCACTCCTGAAGGAGTGCGGGTTATTTTGAATGACAATTACCCAGATGTAGACAGATTGTGTACTATGCAAGAAATTGAAGCACTGGCCTCTCTCCCACAAACGCTATGGGCCACTTCAGACACGGATGTGGGACAGATGCTTATCCCCCCAATTCGAATAACTGTCAAGGAGGGAGTGCCTCTGCCTCGTGTACCACAGTGCAGAATTTCCAGGGAAGGTGAAGTTGCCTTAACTCATATTGTACACGATTTGATTATTGCAGGTGTTGTGGAAGAAGTTCCCTATAATGTCTGTAATAGCCCTATTCTTCCGATCTTAAAGAAAGATACTGATGACAAAGTCTATCGATTTATTATTGATTTGAGGGAAATTAATAAGATTGTAGTGCCCCAGTACCCGGTGGTGTCTGATATTACCACCTTACTCTGATTCCGCCCACTGCTACCACATTCACTGTGATTGACCTCAAAAATGCCTTCTTTTCCATTCCCATCCATCCCGATAGCAGATATCTATTTGGTTTCACTTTAAATAATAAATCGTGTAGATTTTGTCGAGTTCCTCAAGGTTATACAGAAAGTCCTAGCATTTATAGCCAGGCTTTAAAAAGACAGCTCGATTCTTTTGGTTTGCAGCTTGGAGTGGCTCTCATTCAGTATGTCGATGACATTCTACTTGCAGCAGATATGCAAGAACAGTGTGAGGATAGTACTCTTGCTTTGCTCTCCTATCTTGCTCAGAATAATCACAAGGTATCTAGGAAAAAACTTTAATATTGTAGACCAAAGGTGACCTATCTCGGTCATCTTTTGTCTGAGGAGGGGCGTGCATTAACATCTGATCGAATTCAAGCGATTTTAGATACACCAGTCCCCCGCACTCAGAGAGATGTGCGTGCTTTTATAGGCCTAACGTCTTTTTGTAGGCAGTGGATAATGGGGTTTTCACACATTATAAAACCTTTGTTAGCATTATTGTCCAAAACTACACCAATGCCTCTTGAATGGACAGATGAATGCCAGAATGCGTTTGAGCAATTGAGACAAGCCCTTTGTTCTGCACCAGTGTTAGGTACACCAGATTACACGAAGATTTTCACATTGTATGTACACGAGAAGGATGGGTGTGCATTGTCAGTCCTAGTGCAGACACACGGGGATAAACAGAGACCCTGCGCGTATTTCTCGGCAATACTTGACCCCGTAGCACGAGGATTACCTGGGTGTTTTCGAGCAGTTGCAGCAACAGCAGTGGCCATACGGCAGAGTGAGGGAATAGTTTTGTCACATAAATTGCTGGTGTTAGTTCCCCATGCGGTAGATGCTCTGTTAAATCAAACAAAGACCCAGTATCTCACAAGTGCACGTTTAACAGGATATGAGCTCACACTGTTGGCACCACACATCACACTAAAGAGATGTGCTACCCTGAACCCTGCTACTTTATTTGCTGAGGGCCAGGAGGAAGAACACCATGATTGTGTTTTCCTGACTGAAGAACAAACAAAGGGTCGTGTTGACTTACAGGATACGCCACTTTTAGATGTGGATGGGGAACTGTGGGTTTATGGATCGTGTTTAAGGCTGCCAGATGGTACAACTTCCGCAGCATATGCGATCATGACACTAAAGACAGTGGTAGAAGCAGCACGAATACCACAGAAATCGGCCCAGGCAGCGGAACTGATAGCCTTAACAAGAGCATGTGAATTGAGTGCTGGCTTGTGTGTGAACATTTACACTGATAGTCGGTACGCCTTTGGAGTAGCGCATGATTTTGGCCTACTCTGGAGAGAGCGAGGGTTTCTGACTTCACACGGAGTGCACATCATGCACGGAGAGCTAGTGCGTGACCTTCTGAATGCGCTACTTTGTCCAAAGAAAGTGGCGATAATCAAATGCAGTGCACATAAGAAAGTGACAGACAAAGTAGGACAAGGAAACGCCTTTGCAGATTGCATAGCGAGGGAAACTGCTATGTTACGAAATGCTTCGCCAATGTATGTAGTGAAATCGCAGGCTGAGCGATGGCATGATGCTAGAGAGGAGATACTTGACATTCAGAAATCAGCGTCTGAAGCAGAACTCGCAACCTGGGCAACGGAGGGAGTGTTGGACGATGAGGGTTGTTGGAGAAGCAAAGATATGGAGAGATGGAAATTGCCTGCAGCTTACTTGCAGACAATGGTCCAAATGACACATGGATTGGCACATGTTGCAGCTCTCGCAATTACTAGATTGCTTACGCGAGTCTGGGAGCATCCTGAGATTGCCAATACGGCCAAAAGAGTAGTGCAGACCTGTCTGATATGCTTGAAACATAATCCTGCTAAAGGGACGTATACTCCGAAAGGAGGGTTTGTTCCACCTACTGCACCATTTGAAGTGCTACAAATGGATTACATTCAGCTTGAGGGTTGCAATAACATTAAGTATGTTTTAGTGGAGGTGTGTGCCTTCAGTAAATGGATTGAGGCCTTCCCCACGAAGGATAATACAGCTCTGACAACAGCTAAGGTTTTGCTCAAGGAGTACTTCCCACGCTATGGTGTTTGTAAATTTTTGTGGAGTGATAATGGTCCTCATTTTGCCGGGAAAATTGTGGAATGTGTGATGAAGGGATTGGGAATTCAGCAGAAATTCCATGCTGTATTCCACCCGCAGTCAGCAGGTCTTGTGGAAAGGTATAATGCTACTCTGAAATTAAAGCTAGCAAAGATCGTGGCATCCACGTCTTTCAAATGGCCGGATGCTCTGCCTCTGGCATTGCTATCTATCAGATCAGTGCCCCATTCCCGAACTGGCCTCACACCCTATGAAGTGGTGTTTGGAAGGCCTATGAATATATGGGGAGTTCCTAAGCCTCGATTGTTGCATGATGTGCCTTGTATAATGATGAACGATTATTTGGCACGATTAACAAATGATTTACTTTCCATTCATCAACAGGTTCGAGAAGCGATCCCCGACAATTCCATTGGAGAGGCTCACAATCTTCGTCCTGGTGACTTTGTGATGGTCAAGTCCTTTGAGAGAACAAGCAGCTTGGAGCCGAGGTGGCGTGGACCCGAGCAGGTGCTATTGGCAACTCGCACGGCTGTGCGAGTTACGAATAAGAAACGGTGGGTGCATTCCACTCACTGTTGTCGTGTCTCTCCGGATTTTGTGAATCCAACTGTGTTGTCTGATTATCGAGACATCTTGGACGAGGAGAAGAGCCCAGCTGTTGCGTCTACTGAATCGGAGGGAGCCTTCCCAGACCACACCGTTTTTGGAAAAGAAAGATACAATTTACGACCAAGAAAAGCAGTTGTTTTGTGCGAGACTGGTTGAGTTACTGCTCCAGGTTTGTGAAACGGAAGCCAGGAATATCAAGGGGGGGGATCTGTTCTGCCAAGTGTAGCGACACCTGTCTTGAATCTCGGAGAAGAAACCAACGGCTACCTCGGAGCTCAGCACTCATATTTTTATATTTTAGTTATTTTTTGAGACATTCTGAACTTTGAACTATGGCATCTTCTACAATGCGAAATAAGAAAATTCTTGGTGCAGTACTCTTTGTTATGACAATTGTGGTGATAGCTGTGATAGCTTCGGTAGTAGAACTCCTGGTGCCGGCAAGAGAACACTTATTGCCAACTACCCCAATTCCATCTGAACATTTTCATTTTACTCTGCCTTATCACGAAGAATGGCACAGACAGACTTATCTGAACAATAGCTTCATCCAGATTCTGCATCACACTCATAACATGACGAACACTTCGAACTGTTGGGTATGTGGGATGTTGCCTGGACATCAAAAGAAAGGGGGCACTCCGCTTATCCCACTTCCTTTTTCCCATAATGGTTCTTGCAATGCTTGGTATACTCTTTTATTTACTTTGCGATGGCCGACAAAAGGTGGACTACTTTTCCGACTCAACAAGGTCTGTTTTAATGATCGAGATGGTTATCCACAAGCTGAAGGAACTAAATTTGAATGGGAAGAATATCGGCCCGACAATGTATCCTCGCCACAAATCTATAGTAATCAACGAAATGTAAATATGTCTAATCTACATGTAATTACTGTTATTGATACAAAAGCCGACTTGTGTGTCCGAAATAAAGGTACAATCCCGGTAGGAAGAAGTGAATGTAACACTTCTCTCACCTTTGACACTCCGAATGGTATCACCTTTGTGGCTTCACGAAACAAGTACTTTATATGTAGAAATAAAGGTTATCACCGTCTGCCTATAGGATGGTTAGGAACATGTTATATATATTTTGTATTACCCCCGGTGTTTATTGCCCCACCTATGTACCATAATGATTTCATCCTGTACCATGATTTTATACTGAATAGAGTGAAGAGAGCATTAGCTCTCGATGACGTAGATCAAACTGACACTTCTCTGCAACAGTATGTTGATTTTAATTAAGGCCTCTTCTCATTTGTTGGGGCTGCTTTGAACAGCCGAAAAATAAGACGATTGACACGTGTTGTAGAAGCTGTTGCTAATGAGACAGTTTTGCTTTAGGAAATTTGACTGAGGAACTTCAGATTACTAGAATTGTGACGCTCCAGAACCGAATGGTTCTAGATGTAGTATTAGCTGACCGTGGGGGTGCATGTCGCATTATCGGAAGTAGTTGCTGTGTATACGTGCCAGATAATTCACCTTCTGTATTTTTTTTTTTTTTTTTAATTTGTTTTTATTGCAAAATTAGAAACCACAGGATACAAATAGTCAACCAGTCCACTCGTGACATCCCCCCGGTCAATAGTAAAACGTATATCGTACACACCCATTCAGCCCGCATCCCGGAGGCCGGGCGGCATAATACTCCACTCAGTAGGAAAACATCACGGTGCTCGTCCCATAGGGACCATGGTTGATATGTCGTTTTACGTATCTGCTTTTACCCCCCCACCCTCAACATTGCTTCCGTCAGCCATTCCAGTTGTGTAATCAGTGGTACTGTCCATGTCGGGACCTGCCCCGGGCGCTGTAGAGCCTATCATGCCTGGCCGCTCCCCCCAGCCATCTCTCGATCCGCATAGTACCCCACCGTCCTACTGATCTCAAGGCGCCCTAGCAGACGACCAGCTACTTGGCATCCGGCCCACCCAAAACTCCCACTAAACTACCCCCCCATACCCCCCCACCCTGGCAACTGCTAAAGGTGTTTGCCTCGTCCCTACGCGTTGGTTGGGTCCACTACAGTGTAAGTTACCATTCTGTTTGTGTTCGCCCCGCAGTGTCCGCTGGCCTAAGTCCCTCAGTCCTCATCCTCCACCAAAGAATCACGCAAAGCCTGCACCACCAACTCCCACGCACGCGCTGCATCCAAAGCCTTCTCATTTCCAATCTTAACAGCCTGCTTCATCCGGAGCACACTCTCGCATTCAGACCACCGCAGCAATTCATTCTTCCACCTACGCAGTGACGGCCCACCCCTGGACTTCCAATGCAACGATATTTCTCTTTGCGCCAGTATCAGACCCAGATCAATAAATTTGCTTGTCACCTTGGTGTGTTTGGTATGCGGGAACCAGAGCAACAAGCATGCTGCCATGTCGAAATCCACCTCCCTGTCAGTTACATCGTTTAGGAGGTCCCCCACCTCCACCCAGTAGGCCTCCAAGTGCGAGCACCCCAGAACAAATGATCCATGTCCGCTCCTGGAGACGAACACCGCGGACACCGGGCGTCCGGCACCCGGAAGTACCGCTGTATTTTTTCGGGGGTTAAGTAGGCCCTATGGAGCACATAGAAATGCACTTGCTGGAAGCGCGCATTTCTCGTGCCTTTCCACATGCGCCGCAAGATGTGGCCCCACACCGTATCTGGGATGGGCCGGCCCACACTCTCTTCCCATTTAGCCTTGAGCCCCTGGAGCGGTTCCAGTCCCTCGTTCAGCATCCTGTTATGGAGGCATGTTACAGCCTTGAACGTGCCCGCCGCCATTACCACATACTGGCACGCCATAGTCGTGGTCGGTTGCATGAGCCCCCCTTTCCAGTGCTTCTGGATCGCCGCCACCACCGCCGCGTGCAGGAGGAACCCCCCGTCAGGCAGCCCGAACTGTTCCCGAAGCACATCAAACGGTACCAGAGCCCCATCGACGTACAGGTCACCCACTACCTGTAGGCCCGCCTCTTCCCAATCTAGCAATGGTGACCAATCTCCCCCATGTGGCAGTGCCGTCAGCATACCGATCGGGATCTCCGGTGCATAAGGTTGCGTCGCCTTCGCTCTCCTAAGGCTCCTCTGCCAGCACAGCCGGAGTGTTCGTTCCTCCATAGTGAGGCCTCGTAACTCAAGTCTCTGCTGCATGACAATATAGGACAGCACATGGCGTTGTATCCCCCGATCTCGGTCCTCCTCCGGGCCCCTAAACACCCTGGCCACGTTCTGCGTGAGGACCTGTAACTGCGCCGCCAAATAATAAAGCTCAAAGTCGGGCACAGCCATACCTCCTTCAATCTTGGGGCGAAGCAGCAGTAACTCAGCGCCACTCTACATAGGAAACCAATAATCATTGTCCTCAGGTCTCTAAAGATCCCTTGAGGAATCCAGATAGGCAACGTCCGGAAGTAGTACAGGAAGCGGGGGAGCGCCACCATTTTCAAAAGAGCGATCCTACCCAGGACCGTCAGCGGAAGGGTCGACCAGAAGGACATGCTGCCCCTCAGTGCCCGGACGCACCGACCAATGTTGCCCTCCAATAGGTCCGCAGTCGCGTGATAGATGCGGACTCCCAAATAGGTGAAGCAAGACGGCTCCCAGACCACCCCCAGATCGCGACCAGGGTTGGGGGATCCCGCTCTCAGCGGAAACACGCAGGTCTTCGCCCAATTGACCTTAAGGCCCGATAGCCGGCCAAACTCCGATAGCAGGTCCATCGCTCCTTCCAGGGCCCGCGCCGTGTCGTCGAGGTACAGGAGCAGGTCATCCGCATACAATGATATATAATGCTGCTGCCCGCCGCTGGCTATCCCCGCGTACCTGTCACCCGACCTCGCATGGACCGCCAAAGGCTCCATCGCCAGAGCAAACAATAGGGGGGATAGGGAGCACCCCTGACGCGTGCCCCTACCCACCGGGTATGCCGCAGACACCAGACCGCCCAAGCGCACCCTCGCCGTCGCCGAGGCATACAAAACCCTCGTCCACCGGCGGAACCCCTCTCCCATGCCAAACCTCTCTAACACTCCATCCAGGAAAGTCCACTCTAAGCTATCAAAGGCCTTCTCGATGTCCACAGACAGGACCGCTGGAGCCCCGTCCCCACCCAAGATGGCGTCCATTATTCCCACCAGGCGGCGAATATTCAGCGCCGTGCTCCTCGTGGGTATAAAACCAGCCTGATCCCTGTGCACCAGGCCCGTCATGTGTGGGGCCAGTCTGGTGGCTAGGATTCGGCTCAGGATCTTGTAGTCCACCGTCAGCATGGATAGCGGGCGATAGGATCTCACATCCGTTGCGTCCCTTCCAGGCTTTAGGAGCGGTACAATCAAGGCCTCACGCATTGACCCAGGCAGTCCCCCTGCCTCATAAGCTTCCGTGTACACCACCAGAAGCCTGGGGGCCAGGCTGTCGACATACTGTTGATAAAATTCAATTGGCAACCCGTCCACCCCGGGCGTTTTATTACGAGCCATGTGTTTAATGGCCACCCGTATTTCAGAGAGCGTGATCGGGCCACCCAGTTCCTTCGCGTCCTCTTCGTCTAGGACCGGAAGCTGCCTCTCCCCTAGGTACTCTGCTATCTCCTGGACCTCCACTCCCAACTGACTCTGATATAATTCCTGATAGTACACCCGAAAACACTCCAACACCGCTGCTTGGGAATACACCATCTCCCCCCGTGCGTTGCTAATACTAAGGATCGGGCAGCCCCTAAGCTCCGGGTTAGCAAGTCTGGCCAAGAGGGTGCCCACCTTATCCCGTTCTGCATGCGCTCTGATGACGTACTGCCTGTAGTCGTAACACCTCAACCGTTCTGTCTCGGTGGCGACCGCTTCCTTCGCCTCCAATAACTGTGTCTGTAAGTCCGGCCTGGCCGGCCTGCGGCGCTCCAAACCCCTCAAAGTTTCATCCGCTTTCATGAGTGCATTCAACACAGTCGTACGTGCATTCGAAAACCTACCCAGACACACCCCTCTCACCACCACTTTCATTGCATCCCATTCAGTGGACCTACTCGTAGCCGTGCCCTCATTCTCGCCAAAATAGCGGTCGATGCCTTGCTGGACCGCGTCGCTGAATACTGAGTCCTCCAGCGTCTCCGGTCGGAGCCGCCATGTTGGTATCGCTGAGCGCTCCCTCTGCCACTGAATGTGTACCAATAGGGGGTTATGATCCGAGATGGTCCTAGCCAGGTACTCCGTATGGGAAATCAATGGGGCTAGGGACCCACCACAAAGCACCGAATCTATCCTGACATGCAGATCGTGAAGAGCAGAGTAAAAGGAATAATCCCTAGTGTCCCTGTGCTGCTCCCGCCAAACATCCTGCAACCCCCATCTGTCCTGCCAATCCTTCCTGTGCATGGCCAACCTGCACACCGGGGAGTCCACCAGGGGGGGATGGGACCTATCCAGGGTCACATCCGTGATCGAATTGAAGTCCCCCCCTAACACTATCGGGCCCGCCAGGAAAGAAGCCAAGGACCCAGAGAGGCCATCAAAGTACTGAGCCTGATCAGTGTTCGGCGCATACACACAGCAGAGAACCACGTCCCTTCCATACAACCTCCCCTCCACTGCCACGAACCGACCATCAGGGTCCACCACTTGATTCAGAACTTGAAATGGTATCCCCGCCCTCACCCAGATCAGCACCCCCCTGGCATACGCTGAGTAAGTGGTGCCGAACACCTGGCCCGCCATCTTTTTTGCAATGCAGCGCACTCTTTTTTGGTCAGATGAGTTTCCTGCAGCATAGCAATCTTAACCCCCCTGCGCACCAGGTATGCGTGTACTTTGTGACGTTTAACCATAGTTCGCAGCCCCCGGACATTCCACGTCAGGCATTTCAAGTTAGGTAATGTCCCCATACCAATATCGAACAGTCCGATCCAGATAACAAGGGTTCATAATCCCCCCAATGCAGTTGCCCCCCCACCCCGAACACACCCTGAACTGAAAAACACCCCAAACCCCGCTCCCCAGGACAGAGCCCACGAACCCAAAGGCAGCCCCCATCCAAACCTTGAACCAACTTCCCACTCTCCTACCCTGTGGTCTCCACCACAGCAGGCCTTAAGGGCCCAAGGGGGGTGAGTTACCGCCGACCCCAGCTAGCGGAGCCCGCGCCCCGCGCCTTCATCCCCTACTATGCGCTCAGTCCCCCTTCCCGGCTACCCACTCATCATCAACAGGATACCACCCTACCCTTAAGTCTCGATCAAGTCCCAATACAGTCTCAGCCGCAAAATATTCCATCAGACGTCTGGGGGGTCACCACCGGCCCCTTCGAGCTTTCAGCTTCTGAGAGGTCTTCTCCCGTTCTGCTGCCTTCCCCTCCCGAGTCCGTTTCTGCTAGTTCGCTGTTCTGTTGCGACCCCGTGATGGCCGCCGTCGCTGCGAGTGCATCCCTCTTCTCCGCCGCCATTTGAGCCTCCTGTTTCTCCCGCTGGCGCCTGTTGCGGGACCGGATGCGCTGCGATTGTCTGATCCGGGGTGGCTTAGGCTGTTCTCGCCTGCTTTTATGTGATCTGTCCGTCCCCGCTCTATACGACTCCAGCCACTGCCAAACCTCGACCGGAGTCTGAAAAAAGTGCGTAGTGCCATCTAGTATGATCCGCAGCTTGGCCGGGTAGAGCAAGGAATATTGGATGCCTTCCTCCCGGAGCTCTTTCTTCACCGCTAGGAACGATGCCCTGTTCTCCTGGACCGCCTGAGTGTAGTCCGGGAAAATCGTGACCTTACTGTTTTCCACCTCATACGGGCCCGACATCCTAGCCCGCTGGATGAGGAGATCCCGGTCCTTATAGTGGAGGAGCCGCACCACCATCGGTCGGGGGGGCGGCCAATCCCTGGCGGGCGAGCAGGCACCCGGTGGGCTCGCTCCAGAGTGAAGAAAGGAGTAAGCCCCTCCGGCGCCACCACTGTGCGGAACCAGGTCTCCATGTAGGCCACCGCATCCTCCCCCTCAATTCGTTCCGGCAGGCCTACGACCCGCACGTTGTTCCGTCTATTGCGGCCTTCGGCATCCTCCGCCCGTCGTTCCAGCGAGTCCAACCGGGCCAATATGTCCGTGATCTTGTGTTCCGCGGTCACCACCGATGGCTTCAGGTCCAGTAACAGCTGATCATGGTCCTTGACCCTATCCGCCAGCTTCGCGTGGTCCGCTCGCAATAGCCCCAGTCCCGTGGCCACTTGGGCAATGTCTTGGTGCAGCGCCTCCTTGGTCGAGGTGATCGCATCGAGTATGGCGTCCAGACGTCGGTTCAGCCGCTGCTCCTGGTCCAACTCCGGCGAGGGAGTCTCGCCCATCCGAGTCGATGTCGCTGGGTCCCCCTCAGGGCGCTCCTCAGCCACCAGCCCTCCCGCCGCCGCCATTCCAGGGTACTGCGCCACAGGCCCAAGAGCCCGTCCAGCCTCTGCACTCGTAGTTCAGTGCCAACTCCCCGGCACCGAGCAGGGTCGAATGCCACCTCCGATGCCCTCAGGATCAATGATCAGCTTGGCGAGCACTGTTCAGCCGATCCCTTCGGAAGCCCGAGGGGGGAAGGAAGGATGTAGAGATGGCGGCCAGCGAGGGTCCCCAAGGTCTGAGCGGGGTGAATCACTATCCCCCGATCGCCGGATCCAACACCGCCGGCCCTGGTGTCCCGATCTATCGGGTGCAGGACCTCCTGCCAGCCGGCGACAACTCGGCCCAAAGCTGAAGTCTGGGGCCTCCCGACCTCCTCGCCGCCATTTTCTTCTCACTCTCGGCAACACCTCGGCCGTCACCCAGTTCGATCTCCTCGGGGCTAGCAGTCCCCCAGCGACTCCCCGTCTGTGCCCAGCTGTCCCCTCACACTTCAGAGGGCAGGAGCGTCGACCTCGGGTCGCCCAGGGTGCAGAAAACAGGAGAATTAGCGGGATTCCGCGCGGAGCTGCGAGCTCACGCCGCCATCCCGATCGGCGTCCAAGCGACGCCCCCATAATTCACCTTCTGTATATGATGCAATATCTAAGTTACACAAGATAGCGGCTGAGATACATCCTGATAATGGTACTTGGACACTTTCGGGGTGGTTTTTGACGTTACTTAGTACTTGGGGTTGGAAGTTGTTGACAATCTTGTGTGTAATAATTGGGATATTATTTTTCCTATGTCTTTGAATTCAATGTGGCCCTATGTTATGTTCCATGTGCCTTTCTGCTTGTATCCCATCCAGACGAGCTATTATCAAGAATGAACAGATGATTCATAGAGAAGTAGCGAAAATTATGTCCATTGATATTGAGGATGAATACTCTGATTATGTCCACTATGAGGTAGCTTCAGCTGAACGCTAAAAGGGTCGGCTGTCGTAATTTGACTGTGATCGGGTTAGCGTTAAGCTTTGCTACACGCATTCCCCTTAACTTGACTATGGTGTTCGGAAGCCATTTTGAACACACTGGCGGCCATTTTATATGAATGCGTCGCCTCGTGGCCAGCATACCCTTTGTCCTTTCTCTGTATCATTGACCACTCGAATTTGCCCAGCAACAGGCTATTTTTAGTATTGGTCAAGCACGCGCATGCGCAGTTAAACCCTCTGTACTAGTGGACAGTCATCACTTAGGAATGTCCCTCCAAACTGACCAGTGGTGTTGTAACTCCTCCCATGAGTTGGCTGTGTTCTAAAAATTACCATATATGTACCTAAAACTGAGCAAATGTGTTCCGCCTACTCTTTTATTGCTGTAAAACTGTAAAAAAGATGTCTCGCACCAATGTTCGGTGTGATACTTCTTGCATTACCGAAGGGTGCTGTAGGAATGTACCACCACCCCATGGGTCTTAATAAACTTTTGTCTTTTGCATTTTCCAGTTTCCGTGCCAACATTCGTTTTATGGTGTAGGGGGTTTTGCGGAATATGTAGACCTGGAGAACCCAATACCACAATGCGCAATTGATTATAATTTTTACTGAAAGCCAATTGCCAAACATTATAGTTTATATACTATATAGTTTTAGCAGTAAAACTGCATATTAGTGTTACCGTTTGTGGCCCTTTCAATAGAAAATGTGTTTGTCTGTAAATGACAGTGCAGTAGCACATCATTCCATAGTAATATATTTATGAAAAGTGAGTTTTTGCACATATACTGAGAAACATGCTTGCAAGTCAGGAGGCACGTGTACTTTATATGTTGAGTAGATTCTTATTATACATGGAGAGTCTATTAAAGCAAGTAAAGCAGGTTTTTTTGCACTGCAGAAATGCTGAACTTGCATATTTGACAGTGCTCTTGATGAAAAAGGCCACTTTGTAAAATAACATATTTGCCTAGAATCACACAATTTGAGACCAGTTTACGGTCGAGTACATTACAGTTAGGTCAAGTAGATTATTCAAGTTACAGGACCTGCAGTTCCAGTAAAATGTTTATGCTTTTTCAAGGCCTGCTTCCAGGCAGCACAGCTCAAGTACATGGTCAAGTTGAGAAGAACTTGAGAAAAGAGCGGGTGCTTTATCCACCAGCAGATAGCAGGTTTACACCTGGATCCTAAAGAAATATAGGTCTCGGGCAAGAATAATCCCATTTGACCAGCTTAAATTGAATATAATGTACTAGAGAACGAAAGACTGCAATATCTTCAGATCAGACACTGGTTTACAAGCCTAGAAATTAAACAGCACTTAGATACTTCAAAGCCCACCCAATGTGGAGTACAACTCGATGCTGAAGGACGCCTCCTCGGTGGGTGAGCATTAGATAAAGATAATCCCTGGACCTAATGAGGTAAATCCTTATAGGGATAATTGTAGCCCTACTAATTAATGTGTTTTCCAGGGCGCCACACCTTGTTGTGTACACTTAAGACTTAGGAGGAAGCGCGACAAACTAACATACGGCAGACAGAAGACCTGCTGACCTTCAGAAAACTCCTCAAGACCTGGCTCTTCGAGCAGTAGCAGCATTCCCCACCCCAGCGCCTTGAGACCCTCACGGGTGAGTAGTGCGCTTTACAAATGATATGATTGATTGATTGATTGACATGATCCTCACTTTCCCTTGATATTAACAGTTATTCTCAGTAGCATACTGATTTAACTTTCAAACTTACCAGTTTCTGGCAGCCAAGAACATTTACTGGTCGACCCTCCGGCATATGACGGCACCCAAGGTGTTTAGGAGAAAGGCTGCGGTGTTCTGCAGCTGGAAAAAAACACAATCACTTTACTCAGAGATAGATATTCGCATGCTTGGTCAAGCAGATCATACTTCATGTTTAGTTATGAAATTAAAACAAGGAAACACCTCAACACAAGAAGAGGAACAGCTGGATTGCTGGCATTGGACACATGCAGTACCTGTGTAGTAGGCCACTAGCAATGGGGAGGAAAGCTTGTGAGGAGCTAGATAGATCAGCCTCTTGCATGACTTTGTGGCAGCCACGTTTTAGCCATAGCCATAAAGGTCAAGCGTGAATGCTTAGATACTACTTTACAATGCACAGCTTGACAGATTGCAGTTCTGCTGACAGCATTCCTTTTCTAGAGTTGGAATAGTGTTCCTGCAGTGACTTTGGATCAAGAGCAGCTGGTGAAAATAATGCACAGTTATGAAACATTAACATTATTGTATCAACTGAGGTGTTTAATGCTTTGGCAAGTGTGTGACAAGGCGCTTGAAGAGACAGGAGGCTACAGCATTGTTATGCTATGTGTTTCGGTTGAAATTTTCATTTAACGTATGTACTGTGGCACTATGTTATGTTATAAATGTAACAAAGTTTATTACATGTTGTGATAGGGCACGTTATCTCTTTCTTCTACTACGTTGCATAATTCACCCTCCTGCTTTGCCTGCGAACTTGTGACATGAATAATTACCATAAAAGTGCATTCTTTGAGATCTGTGATGGCATCAGTAAAATAATTAACACTTAATAGAGGCAAAAATAGCTTTTCACTAGTACAGGGTAGACAATAAAACATATTAATTGCAAAAATAAGAAGCAATCACAATGGACAAGAAGAAAAAAATACTACCTCAATCAAGAGCAGCACAAGGACTCTAATCAAAAAGAAAAAGACACACAAATGATGGACAGACGACTTATGAGGGGTGAAACCCCGAAACGGGCCTAGGATGCTTGTTTCCAGTCCAAGGAGGACCTGGCCTGGCAGTTCGGGCTGGACTGTCCCATTGGGCGCAGGGTCAAGACTGATTTGCATATGCTTGGGTTATGTTATGTTGTATTTATTAATAGCGCGCACGGCTACTCAGCAGAGTGTCCCAGCGCGAGCAATGGAAAAGGAAGCAATGATAAAGGGTTCAAACTGGAACGGCATAGGGAGCAAAAAAGCGATGTATTTAGGCCCAGATCTCTTTACTGGGGTGAATTTATGACATTGTTCTGTATTCTTTCCATCAATTGTTCTTTTTCCATTTGTCACCCCGAGTGGGACGGGTATGCCCAGATGTGGGTACCGTGCTCTCCATGCCACTGGAGTCTGGTTATCCTGGCTATTGAGGGGTGAAACACCGAAACCGGTCCTAGGATGCTTGATTCCAGTCCAGGGAGGACCTGGCCTGGCAGTTCGGGCTGGACTGTTTCCCTTGGGTACAAGGTCAAGACTGATTTGCAAACGGCTGGGTTCTAACTGGAATGGCATGGGGAGCCAAACAATGATGGATTTAGGCCCAGATATCTGTACTGGGATGAATGTATGACATTGTTCTGCATTCTGACCATCAATAGTTCTTTTTGCTCTAATCACAAAGAAGCAATCAGTACTTGGTCCATGCTCCACACAAGGGAAAAATGAAGGAAGACAAAGTTAAACTGTAATGCGCTGACCAATCAGAAGCCAGCAAATAAGAGTCACGCAAAGCAAACGAATGGTTAGTAGTGGGCAGGCTCCAAATCCCTGTTAGTTATAAAAATGAGTTACAAGTACCAGTGCAAGCGCTGTCTCAGCTGCAACCTAAGAGGAACTGCTAGAAATGAAGAAAAGGAGCTGGAACTCCCTTGGGCAGAAACACAAAGTCAAACATGTTTACTGCTTATTGTGTTTAAGCACAAAGAGGTGGAGTTTCAAATAACATTGAGTTCTATGTTCACTGCCAACCTCAGGGATGGGTGTTCTCAGAAGTCTTTAGGACTCAATAGCTCTTTCTACAATTATAATTCGTAAACAAAACAAGTCAATTGGAAAGTGGTGGCAAACAGACACTTGGCAATTCATTGGGCTCGAGTACCTGCTACTGTGTTTCCAGTTATAAACAATCTACAAATCCCTCTTTGCAACAATAACTCCATTTAAGCGACAACGGACCCACCCAAGTAATCACTGTAGATTTTATGGCACCAAGAGTTCAAATTGTCCAGTAAAAAATCAGTTTATGGCCATAACACTGCTTTTACTGCTGTAAATGTCTTCTTTAATATTATACAGCTAGCAACAAAAGGATACCAGCTAGAGGGGCATTGCTAAGTGACGCAAAATGGCTGACGTGCTGTAACTGAGCTCCGGCTCAGGGTCTATAATACTTCACCATCCGCAGAGCATTGACTGCCTTAGGGCCCGACATTCAACTCGATGGGGGCCCTGGTGTTGCTATGGATTCTGCAGATTTCCCTAGAGGCAAACTAGATGGAGGTTGGGCAAGCCCACTATTCCCCTTTCGATGCATCTCAGTGCAAAGGGCACTGAGGGTCTCCTGAGTCCCCTGAAGAAAAGTGAGGAATGGAAAACTGGACCAGCAGGGAGACAGCGGAGGCTGCCGCTCCTGCCCTTGCCCACTCAAGATGGGGTGTGAGCCAGCCGTATATCCTGGATCTACCCTGACATAGAGGTACTTTCTTGACCCATTGCCAGTGGGGTGTCAGCCTATCTAAAGGATAGACCACATCAACACGCCACACTGGAGACTGGGGAAGCCCTGCGCATTCCAGTTCAGAGTCTGCCCGCCGCAGGTGCGGCACACGCCACAGGGCCATGTGTGCCAGATTGGGGTCTGGGGCATCCTCTCCAGCACAGCTGCACCACAAAAGACTATCAGTAATGATCACTACATCCCAACTTCAAAATCCGGAAGCCCAACACTCTTCCGATGACTCAGACAGAGCTTCTACAGACAAAGAATCAGGACCACTCCAATTGAGCGCTACCTGCATGATCCAAACATCAACAGCACATGAACCTGCTCAACACTTAATTTAAGGCCAATGAAACCTCCACGGATTGCATGCGTTAAAGACAGCCCCTGCTGTGGTGCGATATCTCCCTGCCCTCCTGGCTCACAGCCACTCACAGCCTTCTGTTTCTCATCCCTAGCAAATACCTCCTACTGATACGCCCTACGGCGCCTCCGCATATAGCAAAGTAGGGACAACTCTATTGGCCACACTCACACAAACGAGCCACCAGGGCCCTGCTGCACTACATGTCATGGATCCTATAACCCAGTTAACTTGTTTGGATGGTCAGACATTGCTCTGCCGACCTGGGAAGTATTTGGGAAGTATTTCTTATGACAGAGTCTGCTCATCGTTTAATAGTGCGGACTAACACAGGGACACTAACCCCTCTCTGCAGGCCTCGGGCCAAGGTCTGACTTGAATATCACTAATAATGGGTAAAGTCCGCGATATGGTCTCTACTTAAAAAGTGGACATGCACGCCTCAAATGTAGAGGGGTATACATTGCTTTCCTACAGGAAACCCACACCAGTAAGGAGAAAGACTATAGATTAAAGTGACGCAACATGACCAATACTCTTGTGCAACCTACTCTGGCTATGTGAAGGGGCACTTGTGTGGATTAGACCCTATGTCCTCTTCAACTGCGTTGAAACTGTAGCGGAGGGGCACTATATGTTCATGGAAGGGATCCTAGATTGCACAGCAATATTACTAGGAAGTGTCCACTTATTGAATACAGACCAGTCGCAATTCCTGTCAGAACTGATGGTGCAACTGGCCCGCTGAGCCCCCCTCCCATGGATTATCAGTGGAGATTTTAACTCTCTGTTAGGCACAGCACTCAGCCAGTCAACCCTCTACTACCGCAAATAGTCACACAATCTAGTAGGCTAGACTCAAAGAGTCATTTGTTTCTTGAACAACGTCAATTATCCGTTTCAGATGAACACTCTAGATCCATATTTTTATGTATCAATCCCAGTATTTGTGATCTTGCCACTGAGTCCTTCAGCTGGTGGCTTCCTATTCAGAGATCCTTTTGTAAAAGAAGTAACTAGGTTTGTGAACATATTTACTTCTTTGGATGAGGCCCAATCAGCCCTGAACAAAGTTTGCCAACCAAACCTTTTCTCTAGGCAGGGAGGAGCAGATTTCCCTACCAGACTATACTGAAGATTTCCCCGTTGCAGAGGCACCTGGAACAACAATCAAAGGAGCGCCCTCTTCTTTCCATCCAGAGGTCGGGGTCACAGAGGGCACTTTCCACATAGAAACATCTGTGGAATTCAACAAACTCTTTCTTTCAAGGTGAGAAATCAACTTTCTTCTCCACTAAGTTTACGGGGCAGGATTCATGATTTTTTACACAATTAGGAAATAATTATAATAGAAGCATCGGTTCTCCAAACAAAAGCATTCAGAGAAATCACAAGATTTGGATGACACGAGTCATTCTGGACCATCTCTCATTTTGCTACCATGAGTTAACCATACGGAATATCAAATAATTTTTCCACTGAGTAATCATTTGGGGCAAGGGGCGTTGAAGACTCATCTCTAGCAATTTCCTGATTACTGACATGCTTTGATATCACTTTCTTTTTCTCTTCCAGTATTTTCTCTGTATTTATCCAGGGTCCCAAGATTTTCTTGTGTTTCCTAGGGTTGCCTCTAACCTCATATACAAATTTTTCCACAAGCATACGGCAATCCATATTCGACTACCATTGTCAGGCACAAGATCCTTACAGACAATCCAAAATGCCAGAATATTCAGGATTTTAATACTGTAGCAACCTCCTATCACCAGTCCCGAAAATTTAGAATTTGGAATTAGCGTCACCTTTAGTATTGTGTTTAAGCCTTTGTGAATTTGGTTGCAGAGATTCTTCAATCTAGAGGACTATTATAAGTGGAAAAGATCTTCTGTCTGACCACACCATGTCATGCTCAGATCAGGCTCAGTTTTATTAATCTTTTTCAGCGAATTATCAGTCTAATAAAGGTGGTGTATCTCTTGATTGCACTAGTGTAGAGCCTGCTTGAATGGCAACCTCTCGTGGATACAGAAATGTATCCTTTCTGTCCGAATCCCCCGGTTATCTCAAGTCCATGAGCCATGTGGCCTTCAATCTTTCTAGATTTCCCGGGACAATATAAATCAGAGCCCTATACAACAAGGGTATGGCTGGAACAACGCGGGCTCAGCCATGTGTGGCTGAACAACGCAAGCACAATTGACTTAACCGCGCATATGTGTTTACCACGCAGGGCGAATGGCAGGGGTCGTAAGTTTTAACCACACATATGTCTTTGTCATACATGCCTTAACAACGCATTTTTTGTTGTAAAGGCATGCGTTGTAAAGGCACATGCGTGGTTAAGACTTGCGTGGATAAGACCACGTTGAAACTGCAAGTGTGGTAATTGCATGTGTGGTTCCGTCACACAACACTTTGAAAGGGCTACTGAAGCGGGTGGTACAATCAATCCTGCAGGCCCACTAGTAGCATTACATTTTTAGGCCCTGGTACATGTAGTACAATTTAAATAGGGACTTACAAGTAACCTAAAAAAGCCAATTGGGTATAACCAATTCTATCATGTATTAAGGAAAGAGCATGCACAAGCATTTTAGCACTGGCAAAGTGTGCAGAGTTCTAAAGTCAACAAAAACAAAGTCAGCAAACAAGGAGGATTGAAGGCAAATAGTTATGGAGCTGCTACGCCAAGGAAGCCAGGTCTAACATGGAGGTTGGTAGGAATCTCCTCTCTGGAAACTCTCTGTCGATCCAGCAGATGTCAGCTATCAGAGGAGTTCAGCCCAGACTGACATCCGCTATCAGAGGAGTTCAGCCCAGACAGACATCCGCTATCAGAGGAGTTCAGCCCAGACAGACATCCGCTATCAGAGGAGTTCAGCCCAGACAGACATCCGCTATCAGCGGAGTTCAGCCCAGACAGACATCCGCTATCAGAGGAGTTCAGCCCAGACAGACATCCGCTATCAGAGGAGTTCAGCCCAGACAGACATCCGCTATCAGAGGAGTTCAGCCCAGACAGACATCCGCTATCAGCGGAGTTCAGCCCAGACAGACATCCGCTATCAGAGGAGTTCAGCCCAGACACACATCCGCTATCAGAGGAGTTCAGCCCAGACTGACATCCGGCGTCTAAACACTACCACCGGTGAAGAATAATGCTGAGAAAGACCATTGTGCTACATTAATGGAAGAGAGAAAAGCTTGTTTTAAGTTGCTTCTGGAGAGCCACATAAAAGGTTAAGCTTGCAATGTGTGTAGGCAATGTGTTCCACATTTGCCAATGCTAAAGAGAAGGAGACTGCCCAGCCTGGCTTCAGAGAATCTCAGAATGTTCACCTTCGTAAGAGGGGAAGATCTAAGCTGTCTCTTAGGGGAGTACCAATGAAATACTGCCATGAGGGGTATTGGTCCCTGAAGGTGAAGTGTCAAATGGACCATTCAGAGTGCTTCAAAAGTCGCACACTTCCTAACTGGGAGCCAGTGCAGGGAACGCATGCCTCCATGACTGTTTAGTTTAGATGTTAAGTAAATCCAATACCAGGACCTGCAGTTTGTTAAGCATTGGCTTATTAATGTTTAAATTAACGTGATAACCCTACTATTCAGAGTTCAACTGGTATGAGATGGAAAAAAAAAACAGGATTTTAATATTGAAAAAGCTCATGTTCCTATTGGCCTGGGTGTTTAAGGTGAAGGTATTATCAAAAATGACCCCAAGGTTTTTCATGGAGGCAACTGGTGTACGTAAAGGACCACACAATTCTGGCCACCAAATTTCAGGCCACACCGAATGCAGTGCCCCAAAAAACAAAATCTCCATCTTTGCTCCATTAAATTTCAGACAGTTCTTCTTCATCCAGATGCTAATACCTGTCACACAGAGTTTGAATTTCTCTACAACTGACAACATGTCAGATATCGAACCAATGATTTGGGTGTTGACCGCATAGGAAAACACCCAAAACCCGAATGACCGCACCAGTTTTGCCAGAGTGGTGACATTAAGGTTAAACAGAGTGCGGCTGAGGGGCGGACCATTGCGGAACCCCATAAGGGAGCTGGAACGGTTTCGCAAACGGTACGCAAAGCACATTGCACAGTTTCCAAGTTATACCGGTACAGAGCTGTGCAAATAACACATTTGAGCTTTTCCACAGCCGATTTGTGGCAGGTTAGAGCTGGTGAAAATCGTCCAAACAGAACCCTCGTCAGTGTAATTTGTACTTGCACTGCAAACCTCTGTTGGTGCAAATGGTAGCAAGCGCACAACTGAGGATTAGCTCACAGATTGGAAATAGAGCTACAGTCTGCTGATCGGTGTGGCCATATTCTATAAATGCAGAGGAACTGAAAACAGCAGAATTATGTAGTGTTTTCTGGAAAGCTATTCGTATCGTTATACATCAGGTGTAAACTAAACAGGACTAAAGATCGCCAATGGCAATGTGGGTTAATTTAAGAGCCAGGTCTTCAGCTTCTTTCAGAACTCAACACGCAAGGAGGAGGCTTTGATGCGTAACCGCAGGTCATTCCATGCTTTAGGAGCGATGTAGGAGAAGGGCCGACCACCGGATCAGGTTCTGCGTGTGTGGTTATCTACTGTCCCTAATGATGACAAGATATGGTCCAGGTGTTGAGTGTCACACAGTCCTCGATTTTAATTCAATGTTGACTTTAGGAGGAAGACCTATGATTGTGTCTAGAAATGTTGGTTCAATTCAAAACGATTCATCCTTGCGAGTTTATTAGTTTATTGGAGGCCGCTCTGTGCTTAGGGGAATTTGTTCCTTTAATTTACTCACTGATGGTTGATTTTTTTATCCTTTTTATTAATATTTATATAGGAGAAGGGAGCTCGGCAAGTTAGCAGAGTGAGTACATTTTTATATATTTAAATATATGCAACACATCACAGAGTTCATGGTGCCTGTGCGAGAGGATGTGACATCAACTAAATTCAGAAACAATCAGTTGTACATAAACCGATGAAACATATTAGGCAATCGGGTCAGATTCCCAATATGCTCCCTGTACATGTGCACTATACTTATCACTGACTTTCCATTGACAAATTGTTAAAGATCCACGCTCGACTGAAGCCCTTGTTTTCGTCTTTTGCATTTGCTGTAGTATTTATTTTGAAACATGTATAGCACGCAGCTACCGCCAATGGGGGTGTCCCGTTGCTTTGGACGGTTGGCAGTTGTAAGTATCGCTGAGCAATGAGAGGGTTGGTAAACAGCCAGGTATTTAAATTGCGTTGAAATAAAACTTCAGATTCTGTCATAAGAAGGGACAATGGTAAGTTGTTCCAAGATTGAGCAGTAATAACTGCAAAAGCTCTGCCCCCATTCTAGATCGACTAAACCGGAGAGTCCGTAAGAGGCTCAGGTGATTAGATCGTTAACCAGCTCCCCTGAGCGAGACCGGAAGCAGAGAGTATGAATGACCTCTGTCTGTTTAATTATAATGTGTGTTATCTTTCTCAACGCTAAAATCAAACAACCACGGGCCCCTTTGTGGCAGCCGCTGGAAAGGATGATTCCGGGTGTAATGTGTGTTCATGATGAAATCTGAATTACAACGTGTGCTTAAATTTTACTCACACTCAGCTGTTTATATTTCACAAGTTAGCAAACTGGTAAGGCTCTCACTTTTTCACTCATTCATTCATCTGCTCACTCATCAATGCTTCTGACTAACCCCCATTTCATCCTGTGGTGCTAGGAAGGGGAGAAGGGTAACAAAGAAAAAAAACCCTGGTATCAGAATTTCCTCAGAGGATCTTACCTCCAGGGCGATTGTTAGTCCCGGGATCCCTGGTTGGCTGAGGTAGGTACCTTAGGCCAAATAGGGACCCACGTTTCCACGTCAGGAAAAGGAAGGTCACCTTCTGCGATAGCCCCCGCTACCCCCTTGGTAGCTTGGCACGAGCAGCCAGGCTTATCTTCAAGGCAAATGTGTAAAGTATTTGCAACCACACTCACAGCAACCCAATGATGACACCACAAATAGACTCCACACGATTTTTATAAAAATTAGTATACATTTTATATGAAAAGATATACGCTAAGACCTTACGCTATGAATCAAACATATGAGTATGTGTAATATTTCTCCTGGCTGGTGGTTAGGGCGTAGGTTCTGGCGATATTAATGAGCACTTTTAAACATTGCACTGTAATTATTCCTAATACCATGTTATGCAGTTCGTAATGCTAAAATCAGGCACTTTTGCAATGTAACAATAATGCAATGCGTAACGCAACAATCAGGCACTTTGCAATGTAAAAATAATGCAATGCGTTAAGCAACAATCAGGCACTTTGCAATGTAAAAATAATGCAATGCATAATACAACCACCAGGTACATCGTTATGCCGAAATAAGGCAATACGTAATACACTAATCAGGTAGTTCGTTATGCAGAAATAATGCAATCTGTCATACGACAGTTAGGTAGTTAGTTATATAGAAATAATGCCATGTGTCATACACTAATCAGGTAGTTCGTTATGCAGGAATAATGCTATGCGTAATACACTAATCAGGTACACTGTTATGCAGAAATGATGCAATGTGTAATACGACAATCAGGTACTCCGTTATGCAGAAATAAGATAATGCGTAATACACTCCAGCACCGATCACGGTGCCTTAGGCGGTCTTTCCACCACTCCTTCTGACTCGCAGTCAGCCTCGGTCAACAGCTGCCCCCAACACGGGTATGAGGTGACAAAAAGTGCAGCTCCTCACTCTGGCCCTGGTACTGCCACTCCCTTGGCAATACGGGCTGCGATGCGAGCCGAAGCAGAGGCTCGCGCTGCCGGAATGATACAGAGGCCGAGAGCGTCTCCCTCCGAGCCCACAACCCGCCCCAGGAGTCGACACACGTTACCTGGGGGGTGCAAACTCTCGCTCCTCCCCTAGTCCAGCGACTTGGGCCTCTGATGCAATCTTTGTGAATTGGTAACAGTGGGCTCAGTCCGGCGGCTCAGCTCCTCCGGGGCTGCAGGTCCGGGCCACTACTGCTACGAAGAGCTCAGGCTGACTCAGGGCACATGCACACAGTGTCGCTGAGACTCCCTTGAGCTTCAGTTGCACGATCACCGTGCACTCCTCACGAAGGTCTCAGGCTGCATGAAGAACAGACACACACCGTGTCGTAGACTCACATTAACTCCGGGTGCACGTTAACAAGGCAATCCTCATGAAAGTCTCAGGCTGCACCAAGCACACGCACACAGGGTCGCTGAGACTCACTTGGACTCCGGTTGTGCATGATAGCAAGGCAATCCTCACAAAGGTCTCACGCAGCACACAGCACACGCACACAGCGTCGATGAGACTCACTTGGATTCCGGGTGTGCACGATAACAAGGCAATCCTCACGAAGGTCTCATACTGCACAAAGCAAATGCACACAGCATCGATGAGACTCACTTGGATTCCGGTGCACACGATAACTGGACGATGCTCACAAAAGGTTCAGGCTGCAAAATACACACGCTCACAGCATTGCGGATCCTCGCTTGGACTCCAGGTGCCCCTGATCACAGGGCACTGCTTACGAGGGTCTCAGGCTGCAACAAGCCACTGAGACTCTCCTCGAAACTTTTGTGTTCCTAAGTTTCTGCAACAGGGAGCCAGCTCACTTTGGGCCCTTGGGGATAAGTTACTTAAGGACACAACACAGCAAAGTCCTTTCAAGCAGGGGGACACTTCACACAGCAGAGTCCCTTCAGCCTTTCCTTGGTTAAAACAGCAAACTGCAGGCCAGCCCTAGAACACACAGCAAGGGTCAGTACTTTCCTTCAGTCTCTTCAGTTGTTTCTTCCTTGGCAAAGGTTCGTCTTGACCACGAAGTAGCTCCAGTCTTGTTCAATTTTGATCAAGCCATTCTCCAAAGTTCAGGGGCTTCAGCTCTCATAGTTATAGCCCTCAATGGCTTTGAAGTATTTGTGTTCAGTGGGCCAGTTCTGGGTGTCTCCCTGCCAGTGACACCTTCCTTGGAATAGTGGGGGTCTTGATTCTCAATTACTCAGCAGGAGATGGGACAATTGTTTTATAGCCGCAACCCAGGCCTCTTCACCTCTAGGGGCTACTCCCCCCCCTCCACTCCAGATGCAGGTCAGCCTGTTGCTGTTTCACCTCCTCAAGACATTCTCCAAATCCTATTGCTTTCAAATCCAGACAGTCAAACCGCAACCAGGCATAGACACACAGAATTGTTAGAGCTAAAAGAGTGGCTTCTGAACACACAATGCAAAAACCACCTTCATAAGAAGATGTGTTATTGCATTGTGAGTTCAAGCACACTAAACTTCACCTCTCCATCTTAAGCCTTTGGGAAGATAGGCTGGAAAACATATTGCACAGCCTTCCTATTCTATCCTATGGGCAAGATGGCCTTTCAACACTAAAAAATGAATTGGAGATTATTTCACTGTCAGGACATGGTACACACCTTAGTACATGTCCTACCTTTCACATGCACTGCACCCAGCCCAGGGGGTAACCTGGACCTACCATAGGGGTGTCGGATGTGCATAGAAAGGGAAGGTTAAGGTCTGGCAAGCGAGTGCACTTGTGAGAACAACATGGCAGTTTAACAAACTGGGCACAGGCACTGAAATGGAAGGCCTGTGTTCCCTTTTTTAAGGCTACTTGTGTGGGTGGCAAAATTAGTGCTGCACGCCCACTAGAAGCATTTGCATTACCAGCCCTGGAACACACTTTACTAGGTACTTTACTAGAAAAGCAAACATACTAATCATGGACAACCAATTACAATTCAACTTTATACAGGGAACACTTGCACTTTGACACTGTTTAGCAGTGGCAAAGTGTCCAAAGCATGTGTTATGTGTTAAGCTGGCAAAACAAAATCTAGCACAGCACCTGAAATAGAGGAGGTAGAGTCAAAAAGTCAGGGGTAATCACGCCAAGAAATGCCAGGTCTAACAGCGATGCACTGAGAATGATAAGGAATCGATAAAGTCAAGTGTTTTGATGGATGAGTGGGTACATGTGTGAATTGGCCAATGGGTAACTTAATTGATGGATGAGTGAGTACGCTGATGGATGCATGAATGAGCACTTAAGTGATAAGATTGACAAACGAAGACGTGAAAACATTGGTGAATGAATGGATGGATGAAAGGTTGAATACATGGAATGATTAATGGGAGAGTAAATGGATGGATGAATTATTTGTGAATTACTGAGTTCATGGATCAATGGCTCTGAATGGATGAGAAAGCAGATGAATGAATGAGTGAGCAAGTGCAGGTGTCCACAGATACTGCATAGTGTAATTAACACCAGTGAATAGACTGTCTCTGTGATCCCCCCTTATAGTATAGTAAAATGTATTTATTTATTTATTTATTTAGTTGCCGGATTTGTAACGCGCGTAGCTGCCCCAGCGACGGGGCGTCCCAGCGCAACCACAGACTCCAAGGCAAGAACCTGAAAAAAAGACAGGTTACACAGGGAAAAGCCAGGTCTTTATGGCTTTCCGGAACACGAGATGGTTCTGGATGACTCTGAAACAGGGAGCGCATTCCAAAGTTGCACAGCCAGACTGCGAAAGGAGCGGCCACCCACTCTGGCTCTCGAGACCTGCCCTGAGTCGGCAGATCTCAAAGGACACCGCGGCACGTAGAACTCTAACAGACCAGCCAGCCCCAAGGGTGCCTGAAGCGTCAGAATCCTATGCGCCACACAGAGCGGCTTGAATTGAATGCGCTTCTCGACAGGCAACCAATGAAGTTTGCGAAGCACATGAGAAACTGAGCAAGATTTCGGGGAGCAACCAGAATGAGGGCAGCTGTATTCTGTACTCTCTGTAGACGCTTAACACTAGCCTTGTTGGCACCCAAATAGAGGTAGTTGCCATTATCCAGTCTGGATAGAATTGTAGCCTGGACAATAGTTTGGCGTACTTTTGGAGGAAAGTACCCCAACAACAGCTTAAGGCCTCGCAGAAGCCTGAAACACGCCCCGGCCACTACCTTCGATTGGGCTTCAAACGCCAGGCCACTGTCAAACCACACGTCTAGGTTTTTCACAGTCTCCTTGTGGAGGGAGGCAGGTTTCAGGCGATCCGGCCAATATTGCTCAGACCACAGCCCCTGAACCTTCCCGAACAGTAAGATCTCTGACTTACTGGCGTTCAGCTGCAGGCAGTTTAACGCCATCCAGTCCGCAATTGCTGAGAGATCCTCTTTAACTTGGCGAGATTGGTGCACCTATTTTGGGAGAAAGCGATCACCACCTGGATGTCGTCAGCATACAACACCAGTGACAAGCCCCTTCCCTTCGCTAGCATGGCCAAAGGCCAGATGTAGCTGTTGAACAGTAAGGGGCTCAACACTGAGCTCTGCGACACCCCCTGAAGCAAAGCGAACTCCTGAGAGTGGAAAGGAGGCACAAGAACTTGAAATGACCTTCCCCCCCTAAAAAGACCAGACCCAATACAGAGCTGCATCCCGGATGCCTATTTCCTGAAGGCGTTTTAGAAGAGTTGCATGGGAGATGGTATCAAAAGCGGCACTTAGGTCCAAAAGGACAAGGGTCGCTTAGTCACCGTCATACAAATTCGCCCGGATGGCCTCCATAACTACCAACGGAGCAGACTCAGTGCTGTGGAGGGTTCGGAAACAGTGCTGAGAAGGATCAAGGATGGCATTCTGCTCAATAAACTTAGCGAGAATGGAATTCACGTGCGATTCAACTAGCTTCGGCAGGAAAGGCAGTTGGAAAATGTGGCGATAATTGCCTGACTCCATAGGGTCCAAAGAGGGTTTTTTGAGCAACGGGATGACCTTAGCATGTTTCCACGCCCTCGGTACAGAGGCTGATGCCAACGAAAGATTGACCAGGGCAATATTCAGCGGGGAAAGGCAAGTGTGAAACTGACGGAAATGAGCAGGTGTCAGAGGGTCGGCCGGCGAACCCAATTTGATCTTCAAGCAGTACCGAGCCAGCTCATTACACTGCTGGTTAGAGGAGATCGATGAGGTCCCCGTAGAGCCACCACTCTTTATGCCCTTCAGCACGGTGAAGATCGTCTTGGCGGGATTGGTACTAGCCAGGATTTTATCAGCCACATACTCCGCACAAGCTCGCCGAATGAGCTTGTGGTACTGTTTAATGGCTGCTCGATAGTCACTTTTTGCAGCCCCGTCATCAAACCGTCTCCAAGCACATTCAAGTTGCTTGCAGCCCTTTCTGGCTGGGATTAGCGAGTCATTAAACCAGGGGTTAGATGGCCTATGCTTCCCCACCCACCCCCCAGTTTAGCCGGGATGCAACTATCCAAGCCTAGAGTTACCCACTCATTAAAGCAGGAGTTTGCCGCCTACACATCTGGTGGCAGCTGGGGCCTATGACTAGACAACCATGCTGAAAGAAAGCCTATGTCTAACTTCTGCCAAGGGCATTTTAAGACTGGAGCAGGACAGATCAGGTCAACTTTCCCCAGCAGCCGCAGCGAGAATGAGACCAAGAAATGGTCGGTCCAAGCCTGCGGGACCGGCGGCAAGACCGTAAGGGAACTTAAAATGGAGAATATGGGATCAAGCAGGTGGCTGGCCACATGCGTACCAGCCCGGACCTGCTGGGTCAACTGATAGGCCTCTAGGTCAGCCAGGAAGCTGTAAATCTCTGCCTTCCCAGAATTCTCAAGATGGAGGTTAAGGTCCTCCAAAGCTGTAAAATTAGCTGCCCTGCACGCATGTTGCGCGACTTTATTCAACAAATCTTCCCTGAAAGAACTAGAGGGGCCCGGAGGACGGTAAATGAAAAGGCCGGTCACAGTAAGATTGAAATTCAGGGTGATTTTGAACAATGCACTTTCACACCCTGCAATAGTCTCCTTGCTAAGGGAGCAGTTGAAGACATCCTTGGCAATAATTGCAATGCCGCCCCCTCTGCCAACCCCTCTACAAATGCCGTACATCCCATAGCCTGAGGGAAGTGCCAGCCATGGCTCTGCCACAGAGTCCGGAGTCAGCCAGGTCACTGTCAGGAATAGAACATCCGGAGCCTCCTCTATTAGGAGGTCGAAGACCTCAGCATGGTGTTTCACAAGTGACCTGCAATTGAGGTTAAAAAACTTGAGGTCAGTACAGTCTATGGGACGGGAGATCGCATCCTTGGATAGAAGATGAAAAACACAGCACTTACAACTGAAAGTGCCATCCTGAGGGGCCCAAGCTGGGGAGGAACACTTAATTTCCGCCCCTCCTCCCCGCTACCGCCTCCCAGCTGCTGACCCTCCCACTGAGGTTCCGTGACAATTGTAAGTGGTGCTTTCGACTCGCACGAATATGGTCGAGTCTGGTATCTATGAACCGCAAATGACGAGTTTAGTAAGTGTGCGCAGTTTCGCTGTGCTAACTTAAACCGTTCGTTTGTTATGTGGGTTTTTCAGCTGTACCCACGGGTTCCATCTTAGATACGGCATCCATTTTGTCTCTTGCCCTCAAGTAGCCAGCGAACGGACGCTGTCCGCTTCGCGACCCTGGGACTCCCAAGATATTTGCGGAAGACACATGTTCTTTGTGAGTGTCTTTATGACGAGGGGGATGTTACTGTAAGGCAGATGGCGCCGCTCAAGGCTCATCTTGCCGCACGGGCTTATTGTCTCAGCCGTGCATCCCATTAGGCACGTCCCTTTGATGCCTGCATCTCGTGTTTCCCGTTACCTCCCCTTTTACACCCTTTCCGATCTCCCCACTGTCTCCATCTTCCTCTACACCTGTCCTTGTTCCTATTTCGATCTGTTTTACTGCTGATTGGAATTTGCTAATGGTGGGAAGATGGGATTTTACAGTTGGGAACCGCCAAATGTTTCCGCACTTATGTTCCGGACCTCATGTGTTTCAAAGTGACCAAAGCGACCCCTTTGAGGGATAATTGTGGGAACCGGGTTGTAAACTTTTGTGTTCAATGTTATCCTATGGGTAAAAACTGTATAAAAGGAGCGATCCACAGAACCAATTTGAAGCAGTCTCCCCAAGTTGCACGCTGTGTACTTGTCGTGATCTCTGTGTTCCCTGCAGCAAATAAACCTTGAATCTTTGACGCCGAAGGAAGTGTCCCGTGTCTCTGTGATTCGTACGCCGGAGCAGGTTACCCACGAAGGTTTCAGGTGTTGTGCCCTGGCACCGCTGGGTCCTACAGAACCCAGTCCTTCAGTTGGCGCCCAACGTGGGGCTGCATCAGTGGTACCGGTCCAAGCCCGACGATCGTGAGGAACTTCGTGTGAAATCTCCGAGGGAAGGTGCACTCCGCTTCATCGATCCTGTTGTCGAAATAAGTGGCCCGAAGACTTTTCCCGCGAAGATTCCCGCCTCCTGACGGCTGCGACGGACTGCTGCCCTGACTGTAGACCTGTTTTGGCGCCTGGCGTAGACCTTGGTATAGCGAGACGATTGACGGGCCTTCCTGGTGACGCCATCGATCTTTGAGTTAAGTATTTGTGGGTCGCTCCCAGAGTTCTTGGTTGTTGACACTTTAGCGAGTGTTTTTGTTGTTAACGCTGTGTGAGTGTTTTTGTCGGTGACACTTTGCTAGCGTACTTTGTTGTGTTATTTGACGACTGCAGCCGCCAAAAAACCGAGGGTTTTGTTCTTTGCTGGGACTTGGTAAATCCCGTAACCCTTGAAGTTTGTGAAACTCGGCTAGTGTGCAAGATGCCTGGTCGCAGTACTCTGTTTAGTTGTTTCAGACCTTGTGGTACGGATTCCCGACTGGAGGACTCGTGTCCGATACCTCCGGTTGGAACTCCCACTTATGAACTATATAGTAAACATGGACTAGGTCCAATTACCTTTAATGATTATTGGATTAAATATACGAAGAAGGACGGCGACCTTCGTTGGCCACCTCACGGTAGCTTCGAGGCGTCAATCTTAGATAATCTAGAAATGAAGTTGTTCGAACGAAAATCAAGGCCGGCCATGTTTGATGCCTTTCGGTTGTGGCGCAAAGAAGCCCGACAGAAAGAAATCAGACAGAATAAACGCAGTCAGCGAGATAATGTTGCTACCATAGTGAAGAAAGCTGAGCAGTTCCAGCGTGATAAGGAGGATAAGGATAAGGAAGTGTTTGAGTGACTACAGCGTATGACCGTAGATAAATGCTATCCTGCTTTGCCTACGGAGTCGGATAAGAAGGAAGAGGTAGTTGAGGATCCTTTAATGTCCTATCTTATGAAGTCGCCACCTCCGTACGTACAGGGTACCGCAGCTCCTGTGGTCCCTGCCGTACCTGTTCTTCCACCTATTCCTCCTCCACCTGTTCCTCAACCTGCACCCGTTCTTCCGACTGTTCCTGCTCCTTTGCCTGCTTCTATCCCTACTGCTCCTCCGCTTCCTCATACTCCTGCTCCCGCTACTGCTCCTGTTTTGTTAACCCCTGCTGTCGCTACTGTTTCTACTCCTTCTCTTGTTAGCCCTGTGTCTTATTCTTCTCCCTCTACCCGTAGCCGCAATTCTCCTCTTGCGGCTAGCTTCTTTCATTCGCTCGGACCTGTTCATGGGTCCGCTGGTTTCGATGGTCCTCAGAGACGAAGTCAGCTTCCTGGAAACAGAGAACGCGTTGCGCTATATAATATGGCGATGGGTTGGATGGTAAATCCGCAGAGAAATCCACCACGTGTTGTCCTCGAAACGTTTTGTCAATTCAATATACCAACCCAGAGATACGTGTTTGATGAAATGTGTAAGTTCCTTCATGATCAGATAGCGGCCGATGCGCCTGACGAGGTGCTGACCGCCCTGTCTGAGCTTCAGCTCCAGTTTTCACATGGACTGATAGTGGATACTAATGTCCGCCGTGCTATTGAGCGGTTGCTATCTCTTCGTCCCGCTCCGATACCTCATGCATTGTTTGTTGAGGATATTGAAAAACAACCAGACGAATCTGGCCAATATCCTATGCGTGAAGTTCCGCCGGTTTGGGTACCAGCTGATCCTAATGCTCATCCTCCGACATTGGCGCATTTCCAGAGAATATGGATACATCTTCCATGGAAACGCTCGGAAGTGTTACAGGTGAAGCAATCTTTGCCTGACCCACGCAAAAATCCTACAGGGTATTACAAAGAATTATCACAGCTTGTAGATGCTACGGTAATGAATCTTGCCGATATCGATATGTTGTTTGGCAATGTAGTACCGCAGCCGGTATGGGCTAAGATTCGACATGAAAATCACCCGGCTGAATTAGGTGGTGCTTGGGCTGCTATTGTGGCGGCAGACGCCGGACAAGTAGCTGCTACTAAACCCGACCAGTTGATTCTTGACCTTCCTCAAAGGATTATTACGCTAATGAAAACTCTTATGCCAGCTATGAAGGTGAACTGGGATAAATTGTCAGCTTGTAAGCAAAAGAAAGATGAGAGTGTTTCCGACTTCTTTACGAGGTTTGAGGAAGCATTCATCGACCATAGTGGTCAGGATATGGGTACTGAGGGTGGTCAAAGGTTGTTTGTGGATAAATTTGTTTGTAATTTATTGCCCGACTTGAGCAATAAATTGAGAAATTCGGAGAGTGCATGGGCCGTTTCCACCTCAGCTCAGATATTGGCTACGGCACAATATTATGAGAATAGAGAGAAAGAAGAGAATGACCGTGCTGACAAAAAGACGAAAGAATTGAAAACTAAAGTGTTGTTGCAACAAGCGTATCCTCCGCGGTCAAATCAGAACAATTCACAACAGAATCGATCGCAGTCGCAATCGAATCGGTCACAGCCGCGTAATGATTCCTCCTCCCAAAGATCATCGTTAGGGTACAATCAATGTGCTTATTGTAGACAGGAGGGACACATTAAATTTAACTGCCCTGTTTTGAATGAACGTAATAGTGGTAACTCATCTAAAGGAGGTCGTGGTGGTTCGCAACAGGCGTCACGTGGTAGAGGTCGTGGTGCTCAGAATGATCGCTCAGATAACTCATCTAATTCTAATAACTGTTTCGATCAACGTGGATCATCGCAAGGACGATCTGCGCAGTACAATGTAGACGATTATTACGTCGATCAGGGAACTGACGACAGTAATTACTAGGACAGCCAAAGACAAGGAGAGGGAGTGGTATCAGTTCCGGTTGATCAGAGAGGGCCTTACGTCGCAGTTGCTACATCGGGCGTCGTTGAGCCTTTTCTGTTGGACACTGGTGCAGCGAAAAGTTCTATCATGCATTCGAAACTCCCTGGCGCACCTTTGTCTGGCTTAACAAATGTTTCCGTTGGATTCTCTGGCGCCCCCGTTAGCAATCCAGTTTCACGCCCTCTGCCCCTTCAAATTGGGCCACGTGAGCTAGAGGCTCCGTTGATTTTAACCACGGGTTGTGGCGAGAATCTTTTGGGCCTGGATTTGCTTAAACGTTTGTACGCCACTTTGTATTGTTCTCCTGCGGGTGTAAAGCTTACGTTAGGAGAGAGGGTTGTCTCTCCTATGTATTTGTCCCTCGATAAGCTCCCACCGGAATTGAGTTCTCTTCCTGCGTCTTTGTGGGCGACAGGTCCAAATGACGTGGGCCTACTTGATATCTCGCCCTATGTTGTTCAGTTGAAATCTAATGTGCGTTTGCCACGTATTCCCCAGTATCGTATCTCCCTTGATGGTGAACGAGCATTGTTAGCGAT
Source organism: Lissotriton vulgaris (assembly GCF_964263255.1). Classification (NCBI taxonomy): domain Eukaryota; kingdom Metazoa; phylum Chordata; class Amphibia; order Caudata; family Salamandridae; genus Lissotriton; species Lissotriton vulgaris. The sequence continues at coordinate 210,586 of NW_028242968.1, forward strand.
CATCTATGATTTGATCGAGAAAGATGTTATTGAAGAGACTCGGGGAAACGTGTGCAATAGCCCTGTACTGCCTATTCTTAAACGCACAGATCCTACAAAACCGCCTGTTTATCGTTTTGTTATCGATTTACGGGAGGTGAATAAAATTGTGGTTCCTCAATTTCCTGTTGTGCCTGACATCACGGCGCTACTGACTCTGATTCCAGCTTCTGCATTGTGGTTTTCGGTGATTGACTTGAAAAATGCGTTTTTCAGCATCCCGATTGCCGAAGAGAGCAGGGACCTTTTCGGTTTCTCTCTCGGTGGACGAAGCTTCCGGTTCAAACGCGCTCCTCAGGGCTACTGTGAAAGTCCATCGATTTACAGTCAAGCCTTGAAGGGTCAACTGGATGCGTTTCGGTTGCCGGTTGGTGCGGCCTTGATCCAATACGTCGATGACTTATTGGTGGCTGCCGATACTCAGGACATTTGTAAAATAGCTACGGTGTCATTGCTGCAACATCTCTGTGAGCTAAATCATAAGGTGTCCCCTTCTAAACTCCAATATTGTTGTCAAGAAGTAACCTATCTAGGTCACTTATTGTCAAAGGAGGGAAGGAGATTGACCCCAGAGAGAATTGCAGCGATTGCGCGAATGGCTGTGCCAAAAACCCAAAGAGATGTACGTGCCTTTCTAGGTATCACGTCGTACTGCAGGCAATGGATTCCTAATTTTTCATTGCTAGCGAAACCATTGGTGGCTCTTACGTGCAAGGATGTTTCGACTCCTTTACCATGGACGGAAGAATGTCAGAAAAGTTTTTCTGAACTGCGTGATTCATTGTGTTCGGCTCCTGTGTTAGGTACCCCTGACTACAGTAAGCCGTTTACATTATATGTTCACGAGAGGGAAGGTTGTGCTTTGAGTGTCTTAACGCAACCTTTTGGTGGTAAGCAACGTCCATGTGCATATTTTTCCTCGACCTTAGACCCAGTAGCTAGAGCTTTGCCGAGTTGTCTGAGAGCAACAGCGGCAGCTGCGGTCTCCATTCGACAATCAGCAGGATTGGTCATGGATAATATGCTTACGGTGATGGTTCCGCATGCAGTCGATACTCTTTTAAATCGTACGAAAACTCAGCACTTGACGAGTGCGAGGTTGTCTGGGTACGAGTTGACGTTATTGGCAAGCCATATTCAGATAAAACGTTGTAATGTCTTAAATCCGGCAACTTTGTTACCAATTAACACAGAGTCAGATGAAGTAGCAGAACATGACTGCTACTTGAGGACTGAAGAGGAAACAAAAGGTCGAGTGGACCTTAAAAACACCCCATTGGAAGATCCGGATGGCACTCTGTATGTGGATGGGTCATGTTTTAAGTTGCCGAATGGTGATGTGACTACTGCTTATGCAGTTGTAACATTGAATACTGTTGTTGAGACTGCAAGATTGAATCAGAATTCTGCCCAAGCTGCGGAACTGATTGCTCTCACTAGAGCATGTGTGTTAGCAAAAGGTAAACGTGTGAATGTGTACACCGACAGCCAATACGCTTTTGGTGTAGCGCATAGTTTTGGACGATTGTGGAGAGAGAGAGGTTTCTTGACGTCGCACGGTACGAAGATTCAGCATGGCCAGTTGGTGAATGATCTTTTGGATGCATTGACTTTGCCTACGCAAGTTGCGATTGTTAAATGTAGTGCACATCGTAAGGTGACGGATGATGTTGGTCGTGGCAACGCGTTTGCAGATGAGATTGCTAAGGAGACTGCCCGGAACCTTAGCACTCGAATGTATGTGACGAGTTCGGTTAGGTGGCCTACGGAATCGAGTATGTGTGAAGACACCATTGCAAGTGTGAAAGAAATTCAGAATGAGGCCACCGAGACTGAAAAGGCGAAGTGGAAAGAAAGTACGGGAAAGTTGGATGTGAATGGTTGTTGGATTGACCTGTCGGATCAGAAAAGATGGTTGTTGCCTGATGCGTATGTACTGGCCGTTGTGACAATGGCACATGGGTTAGCACATATTAGCGTGAAAGGCATTTGTAAATTGTTGTCGCCTGTGTGGAAGAATGATGGAATTACGAAATGTGCTGAACGATTGGTGAAGAATTGTATGGTGTGTATGATGTACAATCCTGGCAAAGGAACCCCAACTCCTCCTGGCAGTTTTGCTCCCCCTTCGTATCCCTTTGAGGTGATTCAATTGGACTTCATCCATATGGAGCGATGCAATAACCTGAAATACGTTTTAGTTGTGGTTTGCGCATTCTCCCGATGGATCGAAGCCTATCCTCTCAAAGACAATACTGCTTTGTCTACTGCGAAAATCCTACTGAAGGAATATTTTCCTCGGTATGGAATGCCTAGAGTCGTGTGGTCAGATAACGGAAGTGAGTTTGTTGGAAGTGTAATGAAGAGTGTGTGTAAGGGCCTTGGAATAAATCAAAAATTCCACAGCGCCAATCATCCCCAGTCAGCTGGATTGGTTGAAGGGTACAACGGCACCCTTAAACTAAAGCTAGCGAAGATTCAGGCTACGACTGGTCTTTCGTGGCCTGACGCTTTGCCCTTAGCATTACTGTCAACTAGGGCGACTGTACACTCCCGAATAGGGCTTAGTCCCTACGAAATAGTGTTCGGCCGTCCTGCGAATGTGTGGGGGGTTCCTAGGCCAGGAATGTTTTCTGATCTTGAGTATCCAATGTTGATTGACTATTTACATGACTTGACTGCTAAACTGAGGTTAATTCACCAACAGGTTTACGACGCATTGCCGACGCAGACGGAGGGTCCAGGCCACCAGCTCCAGCCTGGAGACTGGGTGGTGATACGCAACTTTTCACGCAAGAATAATCTGGACCCGAGGTTCACCGGACCTTACCAGGTGCTCCTGGCCACGAGGACTGCCGTTCGTCTTGAGGGGCGTAAAAATTGGGTGCATGCCACCCATACGAAGCGAGTCCCTATCCCTTTACCGGCAGACCCGTGGGTAAGGAAAGGCATTGCGTCAACAGAAACAGAAACATTGCCGGCGTTTGTACCTTTCAGCGACGCGCAGCCTGTTGGAGAATCCTCAGCGCAGCAGAAAGACACTGTTGAACAATTGTCAGCAAAAGACTCAAGACCAGAACACTCAACTGATCAGCAGGACGCTGTCTCTTCAGCGGATCCTTTGTTCGACGAGCAGACGCGTCCTGGGAAACACCGATACTCTTTGCGATCTCGCACTAAGGACAAATAAAATATTTTGCTTTGCTGAATTGACGATTGCATTATCCCCGTTTTCCGTGATCAGTTTTGAACATTCGTATTATTGCAATTGATTTTTGTACACATATATTGAGTTTCCTTTATTGTATCTTTTTGCTTCCACAGTTGAGAGACTTTGTTTTTGCATACATACATATTGTGCATTGAAGGCCGTAGGGCCGCGCGCGTACTTCCTTCTGGACGGTAGGTCTTGACGCTAGGTTAAAGGCCGTCGGTTCCTGGGAACTCCTAGGGATTGACTATTACTGCACAGAACGAAGTGCGTCAAGAAACGTTGCGGACGGTCGTAGGGAATGGCATTCTCGAAGCTGAATGATTTGGAGGGAGCTCATGTTCATCGATTCAAGCTGCAGCAACTCAGTCGTACCAAATGTTTTATATTCCAACTGTTTGTATTGTTTTTGACTGCTTCTGCATTATTGGCGGGTGGGGTGTATTACACGATGTCTTACTTCTTACCTGCTACACCTACTCCTACTCCTTACCCTAATCTTACCTCTACTGCTTCTCCCCATTCCTTTCACATGTTACCGGAACACGAGCAGGCTAGACGTGTAGAATTCTGCAACAATTCCTTTATTCAGCTCCTCCATCAGCATCAGTTAGTGGTTAATACTACTAATTGTTGGGTGTGTGGGTTGATGCCACATACTACGGATAAGGGAATTCCATATCTGGTGTTACCGTATAGTTCCCAAGGGTCAGCTCGAGCATTTCAAACAATGTTTCGAAGCGCACTGGGTTTCCACCCCATTCGAGAACCACGATCCCCCTACTCTGGTCCTACCTCGTATCAGAAGCCTTTGTCGATAGCCATAGAGGATTTAGATAGCGATATCTATGATACCTCGCTTATTCCTGAAAAAGAGGTACAAGCCTATAGAGTCCTAAGTAGAGGCGAATATAGTGTGTTCACTAGCGAAAAGCAGCTTAAAAGCTCGCCTCCAATATGGGTCGGACCCCACACTGGTAATTTTTGTCTTATGGGTCGTGGTCGAAGATCGCAAGCCCGACTTGGAGCAAGTGCTTGCACCGAAAATTACATTCTGCCAATGTTCTCGTCCCCTGTGTTTCTGGCTGCCAAGGGTACATACTTTATCTGTTATTATCGTGCATATGCATGGTTGCCCGCTGACTTCATGGGCTCATGTTTCATTGCAAATCTGTTGCCGCCGACGTTCACTGTGGACGCCGATTACCACAAGCCTAGAGTTGTGAGAGGCGTAATTAGCGAAGAGGATACTGCCGGTCAAGAGGCAGGAGACTTTTTCAAGGGTTTCCTCCCGTTTTGGGGACCTATGGTTAATAGTAGGAACCTGAGACAGTTGACTCGAGTGGTAGAATCGACAGCTAATATTACTGCCAGTGCCCTTGGTAATATCACCACAGAACTTCAGGCGGAGAGACTTATGACGTTACAAAACCGTATGGTTTTAGATGTCATCTTAGCAGATCGCGGTGGGGTATGTAAGGTGATCCATTCGAGCTGCTGCATTTTCATTCCAGATAATGCTCCAACTGTCTATCAAGCCATCTCGAGGTTGCATAAGATCTCCGAATCCATACACGTGGATGTAGGGGATTGGACGCTGCTAGGATGGTTTTGGGGCCTGATGTCGACTTGGGGTTGGAAAATTCTGATGATCATCGGAGTTGTGGTAGTGTTCCTGTTCACGTGTTGCCTTTGTGTGCAGTGTGGTCCTGCCTTATGTGGCCTCTGTGCTACAACGTGTATGAGACAGCCACCTGTTACCAAGGGGACTCGTTTGGACAGAGCTATGCTACAGCAACATCTCGATGGTCTGATGAATATTGAATATGATTCTGTCTAGTGCTTGCCTACATGAGGGCAAAAGGAGCGTCTGAGGTTCCGTGACAATTGTAAGTGGTGCTTTCGACTCGCACGAATATGGTCGAGTCTGGTATCTATGAACCGCAAATGACGAGTTTAGTAAGTGTGCGCAGTTTCGCTGTGCTAACTTAAACCGTTCGTTTGTTATGTGGGTTTTTCAGCTGTACCCACGGGTTCCATCTTAGATACGGCATCCATTTTGTCTCTTGCCCTCAAGTAGCCAGCGAACGGACGCTGTCCGCTTCGCGACCCTGGGACTCCCAAGATATTTGCGGAAGACACATGTTCTTTGTGAGTGTCTTTATGACGAGGGGGATGTTACTGTAAGGCAGATGGCGCCGCTCAAGGCTCATCTTGCCGCACGGGCTTATTGTCTCAGCCGTGCATCCCATTAGGCACGTCCCTTTGATGCCTGCATCTCGTGTTTCCCGTTACCTCCCCTTTTACACCCTTTCCGATCTCCCCACTGTCTCCATCTTCCTCTACACCTGTCCTTGTTCCTATTTCGATCTGTTTTACTGCTGATTGGAATTTGCTAATGGTGGGAAGATGGGATTTTACAGTTGGGAACCGCCAAATGTTTCCGCACTTATGTTCCGGACCTCATGTGTTTCAAAGTGACCAAAGCGACCCCTTTGAGGGATAATTGTGGGAACCGGGTTGTAAACTTTTGTGTTCAATGTTATCCTATGGGTAAAAACTGTATAAAAGGAGCGATCCACAGAACCAATTTGAAGCAGTCTCCCCAAGTTGCACGCTGTGTACTTGTCGTGATCTCTGTGTTCCCTGCAGCAAATAAACCTTGAATCTTTGACGCCGAAGGAAGTGTCCCGTGTCTCTGTGATTCGTACGCCGGAGCAGGTTACCCACGAAGGTTTCAGGTGTTGTGCCCTGGCACCGCTGGGTCCTACAGAACCCAGTCCTTCACCACGCTCCGCCCCCTCCACTATCCACTTAAGGCTGATGACCCAACGCGCAGCGTCCACGCGCAGCGGCCGCGCCGAAGGTGCGCCAAAGGTAAGCCCGTCTACGCCCGTCTGCGCCAAGACCGCGCCCAGCGCCAGACCCCCTGGTCCCCGCAATGCCCAGCCCACCCGCATTACATACGACTCATCCACCCTCCTTGCACTTAATCCTGGCAGACTCCCTACCTGTGCCCTAGCCACACCTGGACACACCCATGGACCCTTCACATGCCTCTCCTGCAAGCACGCATGCATCAAGACCCACATCACATCCACAACCACCAAACAGAGATCCGACACTAACCACCTAAATTGCATCCTTCTCAACACCCGCTCGGTTCACCAACACGCCATCGACCTACGGAACCTACTAGACACCATCTCTCCAGACGTCGCTTTCCTAACAGAAACTTGGATGAACGCCTCTTCAGCTCCAGACATCACCATAGCCATCCCGGAAGGCTACAAAATCATACGAAAAGACCGCACCAACCAAACAGGAGGAGGCATCGCCATTGTTCATAAGAACTCCATCCACATCTCAACCAGCTCCGACACCAACCTCACCAGCGCCGAACACCTTCACTTCCAGATCAACACCGACCCCAAGACCACACTCAGAGGCACACTCCTCTACAGGCCCCCAAGATCCCGCGCACAATTCTGCGAAGACATCACTGACTTCATCACCCCTCACGCCCTCCCCTCCAAGGACTACATTCTTCTGGGAGACCTCAACTTTCACCTGGAAAAGAGCAACAACAGCAACACCACCACCCTTCTGGACAATCTCGCCAACCTTGGACTCAAACAACTAGTTAACACCCCCACCCACTACGCAGGACACACTCTCGACCCTATCTTCACCTCCAGCAAGCACATCTCCTTCAGTCACTCCACAGCTCTCCATTGGACAGACCACAGCAGCATTCACTTTATCTACAAAAAGACCGCAAACCACATTCACCCCCAACCTACTCTGAGAAGAAAATGGAACAATATCACCATTGATCAGATCTCCACATCGCTGCTTCAATACCCCCCTGCCTACTCATCGAACCCTAACCAAGCAGCCATTAACCTCACACAATGGCTAACCAACAGCGCCGACAACCTAGCACCTTTGAAAAAACGTCAAACCAAGCTTGGCAGCAGAAACGCACCCTGGTTCAACGATGAGCTTAAGAAATCCAAGAAACTCTGTCGCTCTCTTGAGAAGGACTGGAAAAAAGACCCAAACACCAGCACCAAGGACGCCTTCAAAAACGCCATCCGCATTCACCACCAACTGATACGGCCAGCCAAGATAGCCTCATTCAAAGACAGACTAGACAACAACGCCCATAACAGCAAGGAATTATTCAACATCGTCAAAGAGTTTATCAACCCCACTGCCAACTCCAACGATTTTGGAATTTGGAATTTGGAAGTGGATTTATAGAGCGCATAGCTACCCTTGGGCATCCCAGCGCTGAGAGGACCTAGTTTTTTCCAAGTGGAGGCCAGAAACAGGGAGGTTTTAGGGGAAGAGCCAAGTTTTCAATTGTTTTCGGAAGGAGAGTAGATTATGATCTCTCCTCATGGCTAGTGGGAGGGTGTTCCAGAGCTTTGGTGCGTTGTAGGCGAACATGCGGCCGCCAGATCTTGCCTTTTTTATTCTAGGGATGGATGCCAGGGCGAGTGTATCAGATCTTAGATGTTTGGTAGACTGGTGTGGTTTCATCAGGGATCTGAGTATTGGGGGGCCCTTATCATGCAAGATTTTGTGCGATATGCAGAGCGTCTTGAATGTGATGCGCTCCTTCACTGGGAGCCAGTGTAGGCTTTTGAGGGCTGATTTCGCCGAGCTCCGTGCTTTGGTTCCCGTAAGGACTCTAGCTGCAGCGTTTTGGGCCACCTGTAGTTTTTGAATGACTGATGCAGGGGCTCCCAGGTACAAAACGTTACCGTAGTCTAACCTTGAGTTAACCAGTCCCTGCATCAGTAACTTCCTGGACTGGAAAGGGATCAGGTGGAGGATCTTTCGGGCCATACGGATTAAGCCGAAGCAGGTCCCTGAGGTTTTTCTGGCCTGGGTTTTAAAATTAAGGTCCTGGTCGAGCCAGATACCTGGCTTTTGACCTCGGTTTTAGGAGTTGGGTAGGTACCCATGCAAGGTGGCCAGGAAAGATTTGTAGGTAATTTGTTCTGGTTGCCCAGGAAAAGGATCTCCGATTTATCGCCGTTAAGCTTGAGTCTTGAGTCAGACATCCATTGTGAGATACCTTCGAGACATCTGGCGAGGTTTTCTAGGCTAGTGTTTGAGTGATTGATGGACACCACCAGCTGAGTGTCGTCAGCGTACATCACTGTCTTGACGCCAAAGGGAGTGATAACGTCTTCGAGGGGGGACATATAAACATTAAAAAGTGTGGGGCTAAGGGAGGAGCCCTGGGGGACCCCACACTGCATGGTCAGGGCTTTGGACGTGGAGAAACCATCCGACACCTGAAAAGATCTACCCTCAAGAAAGGATTTAATCCAAGCAAAGGCTGAGTCGGTGATTCCCACTCGACTTAGCCGGTGGACCAAGATGGCGTGGTCCACCGTGTCGAAGGCGGCACTTAGATCGAGGAGTTCACTGCCACTGATCCTCCTGCGTCTATGATGGCTCTCGCCTCTTCGACAACTGCTAGTAGGGCGGTGTCGGTGCCTTGCCCCGGTCTGAAGCCGGTCTGGGAGTCGCGTAGTAAGTGATTGGACTCCAGAAATATGGATAGCTGCTGGTTAGCTATTCGTTCGGCCACTTTGCTGATCCCTGGGAGGAGCGAAATGGGCCTGAAGTTGGAGGGGTCCGTGGGGTCAAGGTGGGGTTTTTTCAGGAGGGCTTTGACAGTAGCCTTTTTCCAATTGGCTGGGACGGCGCCCTTCCTAAAGGAGGCATTTATGAGATTGGTGAAAGGTTGAGCTACAATGGGGGCGACCAGTTTTAGCTTGCTGATGGGAGCAGGGTCAGCAGGCGAGCCACTTTTTACAGTTTGCAGGGTATCTAAAAACGTCTCCGTGGAGATCTGGTCAAAGGCTCGTAGGTAAGGAGCCTCCGGATGAAGGGGAGGTGAGGTAGTGTGGAGAGGAACGGAAGGTACGGGAAGTGAAGTAAGTATTTTGTCGATTTTTGCGGAGAAGAAATTGGCCATTAGATTGCATCTGGCACCCTCAGGGTCTGGAGGGGAGGGGGGGTCCTGGATTTTTGTAAGGAGCCATACTATGCGGTATGTTTCCTTCGCGGAGTTGGCCGCTGAAGCAATCTTTCCTTCGAAGAAGGTGGCTTGAGTAGTTTTTATTGAGGTCTTATAGAGCTTGATAGCGGCTCTGTATTCACTTTTGGAGGCTGTTGACCAGGTTTTCCTCCATGCGCGTTCGAGTTTTTTGCAACTCTTTTTTAGGATGCGAAGTTCCTGGGTGAACCAGGGTGATTTGGCCGTTTTATTCCTGCTAGGTAGTTGTTTGAGTGGCAGAGTGATTTCTAAGGATTGATGGATCCAATCCTGTAGTTGAACGATCACCCCATCTCAAACCCTCTGCGACTCCTTAGCTTCTTTCTTCCACGACAAAATCTCAGACATCCACAACAGCTTCGACAACCTACCTGTAGACCAACCCACTCAACGTTCTACTGATCCTTCACCACCCCTGAACACCCTCAATAACTGGAACCCAATCTCCACTGATGACCCCATCCGCCTGATGAACTCCATCCACTCAGGATCCCCCACAGACCCATGCCCTCACCACATCTTCAACAAGGCAGACTCCATCATCGCACCCTACCTCCGAGACGTCATCAACTCCTCCCTAAACTCAGCCACCTTCCCGGAAAGCTGGAAACACGCCGAACTCAGCGCCCTTCTGAAAAAACCCACAGCTGACCCCACCGAACTCAAAAACTACCGCCCCATCTCGCTCCTTCCATTCCCAGCCAAAATCATCGAGAAAGCAGTCAACAACCAGCTCGCCGCCTTCCTCGAAACCAATAAAGTCCTTGACTCCTCTCAATCCGGCTTCAGAGCCAAACACAGCACTGAGACCGCACTCATTGCTGCAACGGACGACATCCGAACACTGCTGGACAATGGAGACACAGTCGCCCTCATCCTCCTTGACCTCTCCACCGCCTTTGACACAGTATGTCATAGCACCCTACTACAACGCCTCAAAAACATTGGAATCCAAGGAAAAGCACTGGACTGGATCACCTCGTTCCTCGCCGGAAGGACTCAGAGAGTCCGCCTCCCACCATTCAAGTCAGAGGCCTCTGAAATCATCTGTGGCGTCCCACAAGGATCCTCTCTCAGTCCTACCCTCTTCAACGTATACATGAGCCCCCTCGCGACCATCGCCCGCCAACACAACCTCAACATCATCTCCTACGCCGACGACACCCAACTGATCCTCTCACTCACCAAAGACCCTAACACCGCCAAAACCAACCTACATAAAGGAATGAAAGAAGTAGCAGAGTGGATGAAGCTCAGCCGTCTGAAACTGAACTCAGACAAAACAGAAGTCCTTATCTTAGGAACCACCCCCTCCGCCTGGGACGACTCTTGGTGGCCAGCAGCCCTTGGAAAAGCGCCCATCCCGACGGACCATGCACGGAACCTGGGCGTCATCCTAGACTCCTCACTCTCGATGACCAGACAAGTCAACGCCGTTTCATCATCCTGCTTCAACATTCTTCGCATGCTCAAAAAAACATTTCGCTGGATCCCCACTGAAACCAGAAAAACGGTCACCCACGCACTGGTTACAAGCCGCCTGGACTACGGAAACACCCTATACGCCGTAACCACCGCAAAACTTCAGAAAAAACTACAACGCATCCAGAACGCATCAGCTAGACTCATTCTTGACATCCCGCGTAAAGACCACATCTCCAATCACCTGAAAGACCTCCACTGGCTCCCTATCAATAAGAGAATAACTTTCCGCCTCCTCACACACACACACAAAGCACTCTACGAACTTGGTCCCGAATGCCTCAACACACGAGTTTCCTTCTACACCCCCACCCCCCCCGCCAGCTTCGCTCTTCCAACCAAGCCCTTGCCGCTGTTCCTCGCATAAACAAAACCACCATGGGAGGTAAATCCTTCTCCTACCTAGCGGCCAAAACCTGGAATTCACTTCCCATTCACTTACGACTCACCCAAAACCACCTAGCATTCAGAAAACAGCTTAAAACACGGATATTTGACAAATAATCTCCCTTCCCCTCCTCAAGCGCCCTGAGACCCTCTGGGTATATAGCGCGCTATATAAATTTTGACTTGACTTGACTTGACTTGTTCACGCAAATACGTGATGGGAGCGGTCGTCAAATGAGCAGGGGTCCTGGCAACTGGCGACGGCCCGGCATCTGTGCCATCATTTCAAGCACCAGCGAAAAAACTGCTGCGCCGCTGACCTGTGCACCTCCCAAGATGGCGGTTTCACTCCGACCGTCCCGGGATAGATGCCACCTATCCCCCCGTCCGGCCACCAAACAGTCCTTCGGAGCCCTCCCCGCAGCAACCAAGAACACAGCAGCCGTAGGTGCTTGCAAAAAGGTAAATGCAGCGCACGATTTTCAAAAGTTTAAAAGCAGGATGCAAATTTTACTAAGCAACATAAAATAGTAAGAGCAACACAAAAAAACAACTAACTCCCAGCTCAAGCCTCTGGAGTCTGGGGTGCAGCATGCACAGATTCCGTATCGTTTAGTAAGATGAAGGAAGTGCACAGATTCCTCACAGTGCATTACGATGCAGTGCACCCATTTTTCATAGTACAGTAATATGGAGTACACTCCACTGATTCCTCATAGTGCAGTAAGAGGCATTGCAGTGTGCACAGATTTCTCATAGTGCAGTAAGGCGCAGTGCAACATGAAGAGATTTCTTATAGTGCAGTAAGACGCAGTGCAGCGTGAACAGATTTCTCCTAGTGCAGTAAAAGGCAGGGCGATTTCCTACAGTGCAGTAAGACGCAATGCAGTGATGCAGATTCCTAACAGTGCACTAAGACGCAGAGCAGTGTGCAGTGATTTCTCATAGTGCAGTACGATGCAGTGCACAGATTCCTCATAGTGCAGTAGGATACAGTGCAGCGTGCACAGATCCCTCACAGTGTAGTAAGATGCAGTGTGAACAGGTTCCTCATAGTGCAGTACAATGCAGTGCAGCATACACAGATTTCTCACAGTTCAGTAATATGCAGCGCAGCATGCATATTTCCCAAAGTGCAGTAAAATGCAGTGCAGTGTGCACAGATGTCTCATAGTGAAGTATAATACAATGCAGTGCACAGATTCCTCACAATTCAGTATGATACAGTGCAGTGAACATAGATTCCCCATAGTGCTGTAAGATGCAATGCAGAGCAGATTCCTCACAAAGCAGTAAGATACAGTGTGCACAAGTTCCTCACAAAGCAGTAAGATATAGTGTGCACAGATTCTTCATAGTGCAGTAAAAAGCAGTGCAGTACACAGATCCCCTCTTTAACACACAATGATGACCACAAAACATCCCCAGGGCCGGAAGGAAAGCACCCCCAGAGGTCCTCGAATAGAAGAGCCCAACTCAGCCCGGCTATTGGCAAATGGTGCTGACAATCCCCTACCTGAGCAAAAACCTGATCACGCAATTCCAGGCTCTCTCCTCCTCCTGGGGCTTGAGTGGGGCAGGTGCAGATTTGTGGTTGAGGGGTTGGGGCGGGTGAGAGGGGGGGGGATTGAAGATAACTGCACAGACGAATCGTCCTACCTCCTCTGCAGCAGGCTGGACAGGGAGTGAGAGGCCGGAAGTGATGTCAGCATCTGCTGCTAGTGCTGTCTCTACCACCGCTGACCAGGAGAAAGAAACTCTTTTCATTTTCAGACAATGTGTTCAGTGGATTTCATCTCCAGACGAGGAGCGCTCTCTGGTGGCCGCTGTCGGAAATGCAGTCTCCTATGACGGCTTGCATTTCATTAAATATATTAAAATGCAGAATACTGCCGCATTTGAAGGACACTTATTTCTAATTTTCATGTTCGTGTCGGATATTCTTTATATTTAATACGGCTGCGTATCCTCGAATAACAGTTTGGACCAAAATGAGTTTTGCATTTGGGTTTAAGGGCATTATTTGCCTTTTAAAATATTAAACCAGAGGCTTCTGTTTTCCAATCTTTGAAACCGGAGATTTTATGTTTATTTACAGCTTTGTTATACATGTGTCAGTAAGACAAAGGAAACCCATAGATAATAATGAAGCAGGTGTGTATATATTTATAAAGTAGCAAGGGTCTCGTATGGAAAGAGAGTCAATCAAATATACATGGAAATACAATGAGGCCTATGTATGCAGTCCTGCCAAGCGTCACGCAACACGTGTGACGCCCACGCATTTCAGTGCGGTGATCCGCATAACCGCACTGAAATGAAATGTCACGCATTTTGCCAACGGCGCCTGTCACTGTGCCCGTCACTCACTGTGGCTCTCTGCTGCTCGAGGTGCCGCCTGTGTCCCAAACAGTAAGAAGCAGACTACGCAGCTCTCTGAGAGCCGGCGGCGGGCTCTACAAATGTATCGAGTTGCACTTGTCTGCCAGGAGAGCTGCCTGTTGCCCTGAAAGCAGCTCAAACAGAATGCGGGCACATGATGACACCGCAGGGGCCGGGCTGCCTCCACAGTGCTGCCAATGATGATCACCGACGTGTCACCAGGGGGCCGGGTCCTAAATCCGGATGTGCGGTACTCCCGCGTCACGTCGTCCGGCCGCCAACAGGAAGTTAGTACAGTCGGCGGGGGAATCTGAGAGTGAGCGCGCGGGCCTCGTCAGTTGCTCACTCTCACAGCCTCGCTGCCTCAGCCTGCGCATACAAAATGTAATATTAATATTTACCGCCCGGCCGCCTAAGTGGTTGGGTGGGAGGAGATCCTAACGGCAACATCATGATCCATTAAGTCACCTGCAGTGATTCACTGTGACTGTCACTACAGTCTCAGCAAATGGGTCCGCTCATCAAGCATCGTAATCCTCCTGATTATTGAGGGAGAGTCTGGAGACCTGGGGGGCCGTGCGGCTCACCGCCGGCAGTGGGACTGAGACAGAGAGATAGAATAAGTAGGTAAGAAATGGCCAGGCAGCCGCCACTGTACGTTGTAGTCATGTGTTGTGAAGTTCAAGTTGTAGTCTTACTTCTGTGAAGAGCTGGCAGGGTCCGAGGCAGCCTGATGCTGTCGGCCAGACACCAGAGAGTGGGGAGCAGGCCGGCGTCGCGTGAAATCATTAAATGCAGCTGTTCTCAAGCTGTCCTCCCCTGAATTAATTTCAAGTAAGAGTTTGCCTAGCCCTGGAGTCAGTGAGGGGCATAAAAGAAGAGTTATTGTGGTAATAAACTTGCAAATCTGTGCTAGGCTTCCCTTCCGACCTCCTACAAGTTCCACGCACACAAGAGTCACACCTACACTTGCAGCCACACACAGACTTGCACATAGAGTGGCCAGTCAGTGACACGCAGACACACACAACATTTACGGCACAACAGTTTTCTCAGACCGGTGGGCTGATGTAACATGTTATGTTAGGGGGATATGTTATGTTAGGGGGATATTTCTAGAGCGCACTGACATCGTGAGTTTCCTGGCGCTGATTGGGAGATCAGTGAGATAGCAGATAGAAATTAACCGGATTGGGGGAAATTCGCTATGCTGGCTAAATGTTCACTTGACACAGTTTTTCTAATGCCACTATACATGATGATCTATCATTAACCTTCTGCACAGCGCCACCGTTGAATAGTTTTCTCTTGAAACTGGCAAACGCGTGTATTCTTAAAATAAACTTTCAGAGTTCGTTTTCCATGTTAATCATTACCATTTTAAAATACGTATGTTGTAACCTAGCACAGTTTATCCGTGGTGATGGACCAATTGTTGCTTTCATGAATGTGGCACAGGGATAACGAGTTTTTTTGGTGGCTGCTCTCTGAGATTACCACGCATTGTCATTGATTAACTGTTATGGCTTAACAAACCATTTGTTTTAACTGAAATGTATACTAGACATAACATTCAACTTTATTAAACTATAGTCATGCTCCCAAACATGTATTTTATTGCTTATTATGATGCCAAATATATCTGCCAAATAACCCTGTTGGCAAATGAAAACAGGTTTGTGATCTTGTGTAGGCACTTTAGGTACATTGGGCAGTTTTGAGGCAATTTTCATACCATAACATGGGCTAATTTGTGGAAACTATCTTATTGCATAGGCATAACTGATGATTCAGTTTTTGGTTCTCTAACATGCATCACTAAAACTGCTACAGGCAAGACATTTATATGTTACACATCAGAAGACTGAATATATGGCTATGTCACACATATGCAGTCTCAAAATTTGACAGCTATGTATTAGGTCAGTGCAATTACTCCAGATAGTTTACACACCCGAGGCATGTTATTCTTCCAAAATGCCAGGGGTTAACTTGTTTCACAGTTAGAATGAATATTATCTATGTGTGTGAATGATGTGTGGTGATTTCTGTCTGCGCCAGAGTCCAAAAGCCAAGCTGTTAATATACAATAAAATATAATATGGGCTGCTCAATTTTAATGCAATCGCTGCAAACGTTTTGTGCCTTACCAGATAGAAACATAATACAGTACTGGTTGGCACAGTGGCAACTGTGTTATAGTGCTATAGGGTCCCAGTCTGCTACAGAAAGCACTATGAATATGCTATGCTATAAACTTTGCTTTTTAGGCTATTGCACAGTCATGAATGATCAGATCTATAAGATCCTCTTCTGAGCAGCTACTGTGCCTGCCTGACCCCGTTACTGAGAACTGCAGTCACACAGTCTATCTCTGGTTATTGTGCTTCCATTTCTGGTGTTTTGGAGCGGTTTTAAGATCTTTGAGTTTCTCATTGCTCAAATGGCTGTCATTTCTGATATTTATGGGTTTCCCTCATCTGCATTGCTTGATTTTGCTCGAGAGAAAGTGTCACTCATAGTCATTGAAATGTCACTCATAATTACACTGAAATTGTGAAAGTGTCACGCATAGCAATCTGAAACCTTGGCAGCTATGACGTCCATACTTTCAGACTTCCAAATAGGATTCCCTCCAAGAAGAGGTACAGAAATTGCCCTCATTGCCATCTAGAATCACCTTAAGAACACACGTGACTGCATCCGGGTTGCTGCACTACTTTTCTTGGTCCTCTCAGCTGCCTTTGACATGGTTGACCATGACACTCTGGTACCAAGACTACAAAGCTGGTATAGAGGGGACTGCTCTCACTGGGTCACATCCTACCTTTAAAAAGAGCTGATGTCACCCATACCTCCCCTTTCTCATCCAAACTGTACTTCACAAAAGCAGCAGTCCCTCAAGCCTCTATCATCTCATCCATGCTTTTAAACATGAAGTCATTACCGGCACTGATCAATTAATTTCGCCTCACATGCTACAACTATGCAGGTGACACACAAATACTCCTTAAACTGCAAAGCCCCAAAGAAATTGGAAACTCACAAATTTTCAGTTGCCTCAGAGCCATTGATCAGTGGATGACATTGAGCTATCTCAAATTGAATGCGTCTAAAACTGAAATACTTCCACGTGGAGATTAGAAAAATGATGGCCAACTCGCCATCTGGCCTGACGATCTGGAAACACCGCCTAAAGTATCGAAGGAAATAAGAAACTCAGAATGACCATGGACTCCAAGCTATCAATGAATGCCCAAGTGGAAAAAATAGCAAAGTCCAGTTTTATTACTATAAAAACTCTGCGATGCATTTTTCCTCTTCTGGGATTTCCACACAAGGTCCAGGCTACTATTTCTCTTGATCTCACAAAACTAGATTTACATCAATTACCTCTACCACAGATCATCTCTAACAACTGTGAAAAGACTACAACGGATTCAGAGCTCTGCTGTCTGACTATTCTTTCATATAAGGCCACAAGCCCACATTTCCCTTGAAGGCCCTACATTGGTTACCTTTTTGCCAAAAGATCCACATTCAAGCTGCTTTGATTCACCCACAAAGCGATACACGGAACAGGGCCGCGCCTCATCAGGAATAAAATCACCAAAAACATTCAACAAAGGAACCTCCACGCTAGATTGGCTCTTCGCCTCAAAATCCCACCATACAAAAAAAACACAATAGGTGGCACATCCTTTTCTATACAAGCAGCCAAACTATAGAACTAATTACCCCTATCATAAGAACTACAGAAAATACCTTATCTTCAGAAGATTACTCAAGAGTCGGCTCTTCCCATCATAACCGCCATACTCAAACATAAATATACAGCACATCCCTGTGTATATAGGCAGTTATTTGGATTATATATGTATACCTAGATATAGGTATTTCTTTGTATAAATGTGTATAATGATCTTATTTATAAATATATATATTTTCATAAGTTCTGTTTAACAAATGTACATATTACTTATGTTTATATTTTCCTATGTTTAACATGTATATATGTCACTGCATAAATGCGCAGCATTTTATAATAGCTATTCATCTACAATTGCTTGACTATCGGGGGGAATATATATATATTTCTTGTGAGGCTTAAGGGCAATTGAGGTGACCCGCCATAACGAGCCAAGCACCTTAGTGGCACAACGGAGGTGGATCGAGGTATCGATGGTGTGCTTGGATCGCTGCGGCCATGGGAGGGCGAACATCTGGCCTAGATGGGACCTTGACTTCACGGTGAAGCTCGGAGCATTGACACATCGCTTCCAGGACACGCCCACAATGGAGGCTGCAGAAGGCGTTGGGCAGTGCGGGATAGTAAATTCAGCCCCAAGAGAAACTTTTCTGGGTCCTGGCAGCCTCTTCTGACATCCGACAATGAGGGATGCTGGAACTTGCAGTCCTCTGTTGTTCCACCAATGAGGAGGATGTATTTCGCATTTAAAGAGGGACTGTAACAGGCGCCAGCACAGGGAGCAAAGGCTTCTGCTGAGGGACGAATTCCCGAAATGCCACAAGAATTCTGAATAAACCTATCTGAATACTGCCCGCTGAGTCCCTCGTTGTTTCTGAGAGGAGGTGACTGAGTATGGATATATATATATATATATATATATATATATATATATATATATATATATATATATATATATATATATATATACACACTCACACATATATATATATATATATATATATATATATATATATATATATATATATATATATATATATATATATATATATATATATATATATATATATATATATATATATATATATATATATATATATATATAGTTAGGATTTTTTCTCTATGGGATTTTTGAAAATTCTATGTCTAATAACTTTGGCGTTTGTGGACGGAATTGGCTGAAATTTTCAGGAAAATGGAACATTTTGTTTCTGAGCAGCCCCTGACAATTTGGGAGGGTTTCATCAAGGGGGGGCCGAGAAAAAAGGGGGGTCCCAAAACACATTTTTCCCATGTTAATTTCCAGAGGGCGGTTGGCCTCACTTTTAGCTCGAACGGCTGAATGGGTTTGCACGAAACTTGGCAAAATTGTAGGGACTGTTAGCCCGATGTGCCTTTGCTAGGTCTCAATATATGTGCTCCAGTGGATTTTGAGTAATTTAGGTTCAAAAAAAGATATATATCTGGGCGGAGCCTAACCACACATCTGATCTGATTGGCTGTCAGCACTTCATCCAAGAAGTGTTGGCAGCGATCTTGGGACCAATATACATGATAGCACCTCATTAAAAAGCATTGTAGTTAATAGAGGGTTTTAGGACTTTAGTTACATTATAAATCATTTGTTGATGGTATCATACTCGTTTTAGGAATTGTGGTGGGTTCTAAGGTGATTTTACCATGTGAAAAAACCTTCTGCTGTGATATCATGAATATTGTTTGAAAGAAAACTAATATCTCATGATTTTCCCACAGTGGTTTGGAAGGGGATCTATAAGCTAAACTGAAAGCATATTTTCTGTAAATTCACATTATCTTTCTCAGTCATGTGAAAATGAAGTGTGACATTCTCAGTAAAACATGTACATCCAACAAGGACAGAGACTGTCAGTTGATTCCTTTGTGTTCTACTGCAGCCTCCTAGAGTGTTCTAAAGAACAACTAGAGCGCTAACAGTCCTACTTATTACAAAGGTATGGCACACCTGAAGCCATCTTGATTGGAATAAAGTGGTAACTCTTAAAACATTTAATTTAAAAAGAAACAACATGAGGGGGTATATTTTGCCATAGAAAGTATGATTAGTGCTGCAGAATGAAAAATTAGGGCACATTTTGAGTGACTTCTCAAATCCTTTTCTATTTCATTAAAACATTCTGACATGCAGTCTCCCAAAATGGCCACCAGAGACAAAAGAGCCCAAATGTAGCCCAAATATCACCCAGATGTAGCCCAAGTATAGCCCAATGACAGAATGTCCCAGAGTGTTCTAAAGAACAACTAGAGCGTTAACAGTCCTACTTATTACAAAGGTATAGCACACCTGGAGCCATCGTGATGGGAATAAAGTGGTAACTCTTAAAACATTTAATTTAAAAAGGAACAAAATGAGGGGGTATATTATGCAATAGAAGGTATTATTAGTGCTGCAGAAAGAAAAATTAGGGCACATTTTGAGTGACTTTTCAAATCCTCTTCTATTTCATTAAAGAATTCTGACATGCAGTCTCCCAAAATGGCCACCAGAGACAAAAGAGCCCAAATGTAGCCCAAATATCACCCAGATGTAGCCCAAGTATAGCCCAATGACAGAATGTCCCAGAGTGTTCTAAAGAACAACTAGAGCGCTAACAGTCCTACTTATTACAAAGGTATGGCACACCTGAAGCCATCTTGATTGGAATAAAGTGGTAACTCTTAAAACATTTAATTTAAAAAGGAACAAAATGAGGGGGTATATTTTGCCATATGAATTATGATTAGTGCTGCAGAAAGAAAAATTAGGGCACATTTTGAGTGACTTCTCAAACCCTCTTCAATTTCATTAAAAAATTCTGACATACAGTCTCCCAAGATGGCCACTGTTAGAACCGGTTGTCTCTAGTTGGCAGAGGTATGTACTTCTGACAAATAGGGACACTCCTTTTCTAGTCAGGGCAAGGGGATCACACCCTTCGATAACCCCTGCTCACCCCCTTGGTAGCTTGGCAGAGCAGAACAGGCTTATCTCAGAGGCTGTGCGTTAAGCAATTATGACCACATACAGTAATACAGTGAATACACTACAAATGGACACGACACAGTAGTATTATAAAAATAAGTATTTTTATATAAGGCTTAGCACAAGACCAAATAACGACAAAACTGTACACAATCGGAATAAATACCTTGGGAAGGAAAAAGGATAGTTCAAAGGTAGTTTCTTCTTTAGCACAAAAGTCTTTAGTATCAAGCAAATCTTCTTCTTGGAAACACAGTTCTTAGCAACAGGGTAACCCACACGGGAGCTACACGACGTCAAGGCAACGATAATCCAAAGGTTCGGCGTCGACCGCGAGGAGCGCTACGTCGAGCCCGGAGTCACACGGACCCCCCAACAACACAGTACCTTAGGAAAACGAAGCACACGATGATCCACGGCGTCGAGCAATCCGGCGTCGCTTCTTCGGTGTTGATCAGGCCTCAGCAGGCGTCGTCGATGATGCAGTTGCACAGAGTGAGCAGCGCTCACGGCGTCGAAGGGGCACACAGGTGATGCGATCAGCAGCGGTGCAGACACGAGGTCCTCTGGAGCTAGAGCCGTACTCCCACTCACTGGCGTGCTGCTGGCGTTGGTCGGGCCCAGCGTCCGGTCGTCGTGATTGCTGGTTCTTTCAGAGGTGCTGGATTCACACTTCCAGCCAATAGCACTTTTAGCAGATGAAGTCTTTTAGCCCTGTGACTTCAGCAGGAGACTGGCACTCTTCCAGTCCTTGGAGATTTTCTTAGCAAGCGTGAGAGTACACACACAGTTCCTCTCTCCTGGTTCCTTGGCAAAAATAACGAAGCACTGCAGGATTCCCCCAACAACAGCACACTTGGCAGAAGGGGTAGGCAGTCCTTAGATCAGCAGGCCTCTTGTCCTTGGTTACAGGGTTCCTTGTCAGAAGTGATCTGATTTCCTAGTTCAGGGGTCCTTCTCTTATACCCCTTTTCGTCTTTGATCCCTTTGTCTATGCCAGGGATTTCCCAACATCCTGGGTCTGTGGTGGGTGGAGCCAGGCAGTAGCACCTGGCCTATTCATTGAGCAGGGCTGGGTCCTCAGACGCCCAGCAGGAGGTGGAGCCAGCATTGACACTGGCAGGAGCAGAGCTATCGGCCTCCTGGCAGGAGGTGGGGCTAGGATCGGCCATGGCAGGCACAGAGCCATCAGTCGCTTAGCAGGAGGTGGAGCCAGCATTGTATCAGGCAAGGCAGGCTATCAACAACTACTCTCCCCCTACTCTCAACGTAAATGTCCCACTCATCCCACACTGACTCATCCAGACCTGTGGAGCCACCCAGCTCCTGTCACACACACGCAAGACCAGCAGAAACCAGATATGGTTAGACAAGAAAATAGACACTTTCTAAAAGTGCTATTTTCAAACCCAGAGTCCAAAAACCATCCACACCAACGGATGCGTAATTAAACCCCGAGTTCAGGGACACCAAACTCGACATTGCACCGTGCTCTCCGAGCCAGCTAGGATCATAACATTAATAATCCCGGCGGCCCATTCTAAGCAATGGAGAGCAGGCTACCTCGCAATAGTGAAGCATAAAGATGGCGGTACTTCACTATCAGGACATGCCAACTTGGTCAGGCGTGTCCTACCTTACACTTACAATGCACCCTGCCCGCGGGCCTACCATAGGGGTGACTAACATGAAGTTAAGGGAAGGTTGGAGGGGCTGGCAAGTAGGTATACTTGCGCAGCCTGCGTGACAGTACAAGACTGCACGTGGGTCTCGCAATGACCGACCCGTAGACATTCTTTTACGAGGCCGCTCCTGTGGGTGGCACAACACGTGCTGCAAGCCCACGAGCGGCATTTGTATGTACAAGCCCCGGCACTCCTGGTGCACTAGACTAGGGACTGACAGTAAACCAAATAAGCCAAACATGGATACAATAGATACATCAATTTAACATAGGGAGCACTTGCGCTATGGCACTGATCAGCAGTGACACGGCGCCCAAAGCATATACCAGCAAAACATCGTAAAACGGTAGAGGCAAACAGAAAAAATGGAGGAGAGACTCAAGCCAATGATGTCAGGTCTAACAGCCACCAGAGACAAAAGAGCCTAAATGTAGCCCAAATATCACCCAGATGTACCCCAAGTATAGCCCAATGACAGAATGTCCCAGAGTGTTCTAAAGAACAACTAGAGCGCTAACAGTCTTACTTATGACAAAAGTATGGCACACCAGAAGCCATCTTGATTGGAATGAAGTGGTAAGTCTGAAAACACTCAATTTAAAAAGGAACAACATGAGGGGGTTAGTTTTGCCATAGAAAGTATTATTAGTGCTTCAGAAAGAAAAATTAGGGATCATTTTGAGTGACTTCTCAAATCCTCTTCTATTTCATTAAAAAAATTCTGACATGCAGACTGAAACATGCACTTTGAATACCAGCAGCAGACGTCCCTGGTGAGCAGTAGCTTTACTACAGTGATCTAATGTGCAACTAGAGTGCTAACATTCAGAATTTATGGCAAATGTGTGACACATCTGAATGGCTTCTTGATGGAACCAAAGTAAACAAGCATTGAAAATGCAATAGATCTCGCCCTCGTTTAAGTTAAAGCCATTCTGTTTGTAATGAGGTGGCTTTTTAGCTTTGCTTTTATTAGTGTTTTTTCAACTTTCATGTAAATAACATGCATCTGTATGCATATAAGTATATGTATGCATGCATTTATGTTTGTATTTATATAGATATACAGATGATATATGTTTATATATGTATGTATATATATATATATTCACTGAAAAAACCATAGGTTATAGACCATATATAGTTAGGAATTAGCATTTACAAAACCTTGAAAATTCACTGAAAAAACCATAGGTTATAGACCATATATAGTTAGGAATTAGCATTTACAAAACCTTGAAAATTCACTGAAAAAACCATAGGTTATAGACCATATATAGTTAGGAATTCGCATTTACAAAACCTTATTTTACTCACACAAAACCATTGAAATTCCATATATAGTTAGTTGCACTAACTATATATCGCGCACCCGCAATCCACTGCTGATGATGTCACATATTACATCATTCATGACATGGTCAGTGACATCACTGATGACATCACTGATGACATCTCAAATGACATCACTGATGACATCACTGATGACAACATCCAGTGACTGTATGTTTCTGTAAAGTTAAAATATGTCTTACATATTGAAGAATGAGTGGATGTATATGTGTCTGGATGAAGGATTTAGTAGGTGCATGACTGACTGTATGAGTGAGTGATTAAATGTGTCTCACTGAGTGCATGGGTTAGTGACTAAACTGTCTTAATTTGTGCATCATTATGTCTGTTGTTCTGTAAACTGTTGCATGTGTTGATAAGTAGCTATGTGAGTAACTATATGGGTTATTGATTGGTTGCCCAAGTATTTGTATGGGAGACTGAGTGTGTGTGTGGGTGGCTGGGAGGTATATGACTCTGTGCATAGATGTGTGAGCAGTTGATTCACTAGATGTATGGTTTCAAAAGTGCATGTGGAAACAGCTGTATGGGCGGTTGACTGTGTGCATGAGTGTATTGGTGAGTGAATGGATATCTCAGTGCTACATGTCAAAGTAAGTGCATATGTAAAACACAGTACATGTGAGAGTTGACATATATAAATAACTGTGCATAAGAGCCAGTGAATGTGTGAGTGGCTGTATGGATCATTGTGAACTTGTATCAGGGATTGTATAAGAGAGTAAATATGTGTTAGTATATGTTTGAATAAGTAAAGTTTGTATAACTGTATAGTTGAGGAAATGGAGGTGTGATTGATTCTTTGCATGACAGACTAGGTGTGTGAGTAACTCCATGGATGAGTGACAGTCTGTGAGTGTCTGTTTACACTGATTGTATCTAAGGTTATATTAGAGTCTGAAGAGGTTCATCGTATCATCAATGATGTGATCAGTAATGTCAAATGAGATGTCATCAGTGATGTCATCAGTGATGTCATTTGAGATGTCATCAGTGATGTCATTTGAGATGTCATCAGTAATGTCATCAGTGATGTCACTGACCATGTCATGAATGATGTAATATGTGACATCATCAGCAGTGGATTGCGGGTGCGCGATATATAGTTAGTGCAACTAACTATATATGGAATTTCAATGGTTTTGTGTGAGTAAAATAAGGTTTTGTAAATGCGAATTCCTAACTATATATGGTCTATAACCTATGGTTTTTTCAGTGAATTTTCAAGGTTTTGTAAATGCTAATTCCTAACTATATATGGTCTATAACCTATGGTTTTTTCAGTGAATATATATATATATATGTTCACAAAACAGTCCACTCCAGTCAGGCTAGACAGAAGACCAGCACACCATACCATCGATTTCCAAAATGATTTAATTCAAGCCCCTACCCCCACGACAGACGCGTTTCGCCAAAAGGCTTCGTCAGTGTTCACCCGTGTTACAATGCCAAACGCCATTTAAAGCCGACTCGTCATGAACATCAATGACGGTTTACCATTTTCGGAATACAAATCTTGGCAGCCATCTTGTAATGTGCAAATATCGCAAAAATGTAAACATTTCATGGCGTTTTAATGACATAAAGTGCTCAGTGCAAATTTAAAAACATTAGGTAAGCAATGAGATAAATTTTTCCAAAGTGCATGCATGATTCATTTTCGTCAAACACAGGTATACCCTGCCTATTGTGATATGGGTGTTCTGTCTCACTCACGTTATACTTTTCACATTGTTAACACATATAGGCAGTTATACTTTATCAGATTTGCACCCTGAATGGGCTAATGCATCCCTTCTGAATCTGTACAGTCTGTTGCACAAAAAATATATATATATATGGACATGTGATCAAGGTACGTCAGTACCGAAACGCGTAATGGCCGACCGAGTAACAGCTCAATAAACCAACAAACTTTTAAACTTACCTGGGTCTGTGCACCATGTTTCTTTTTGTGAGGAGAGAGCGCCTGCATCCTGCTTGTGGAGTGGAGTGGCAGAGATATATATATATATATATATATATATATACATATATATATATATATATATATATATATACTACTATTATAAAGGAAGAACTTTGAACCTTTGCGGCGGGTAAACTCGGGAACCACAGCGCTAATCCACACACCCGATACATTGTTGTAATCGTCAGGGTGTCCAGATGGACATAGGCTATATAAACTTAATAAAAATACGTTATTTAAAACATTTACCGAAAAAAAGTAGTCCCTTGGAAGAAGCGCCAGCCGCGACGTGCGTGCCCGACATGAGGAGCGCGGGGAGGAGCGGCATCCAGGAGCGCGAGGAGGACCGACGGACATGGCGCGGGGAGGAGCGGTGAGGAGCGGCGGACAGGCGGTGAGGAGCGGCGGACAGGCGGTGAGGAGCGGCGGACAGGCGGGGAGGAATGGTGGGCGGCGGATGAGGTAGGTTATTTATTTATTTATTTACGAGCGGTGAGCGGTGGAGCGGTGGAAAAATGAAGCAAAAATTTAAATCGTGAGCTAGAGGAAGCAAACGGAGAATTACAAAAGTGAGCCAAACGGTGCATTACAGGAGGAAAAAGTTACGTGTGCAGGTTACAAAAGCGTACATCATGAGCAAGAGGAAGCAAATGGAGCATTACAAAAGTGAGCCAAACGGTGCATTACAGGAGGAAAAAGTTACGTGTCCAGGTTACAAAAGCATAGGAAGTAAACATAGAGGTATAGGAGGAAAAAGTGACATGTGCAGGTAGCAAGAGGAAGCAAACAGAGCATTAAAAAAGTGAGCCAAACGGTGCATTACAGGAGGAAAAAGTTACGTGTGCAGGTTACAAAAGCGTACAAAGTAAAAATAGAGGTATAATACTGCAATATATGGAGGAAGGCTCCAGGGGACCCACGGACAACGTCGGGGTGGGCGGGGGCCCTGAAGCCTAATTGCTACCAGACAACGTCGGGACGGGCTGCATATATGCAAAAACAAATATGTAAGTTAAGTCTAGATATATTACCTTACTTATACATATATACAGTCATGTACTAATGTATCTTTATATTTATTACTTTACCCCTAATTCAGCATCATCTCATGTCAAACCTCACTCTACTACTGTCTCCAATGCACTACCCTATTTCTCACCCTATACCTCTCTCATTATATCCTTACTACTACGATTTCCCAAAATAACCCTTTTTAGACTGTTTCTTCCTCTATCCCTCCCTTACATTATCTCATACCTCTTTTGCTATTTAGATCTCCCAAACAAGTATTTCCAAACCCTTCCCGCTGACTCTTCCACCCTACCTGCTTCACTATCCTTTACAATCCAACTAACAGGCGCAAATCTCCACTGCTCAGATTAATTTCATATTTCCCTATACTAATTCACCACTAATCCTGTTTTGGTTCTACAGTAGCATGCTACTCCTCAAAAAGTGCTTTGATGCCTCATCAGGGGTATCAAACGCTACATAAATGAAAACCCCTCCCTCTTCTATATTTCCACTATCTTTTTCAACCCATTTAACAAACTCACATGTCCACCGCTCAATAAATTTCATATTTCCCTAAATTAGCTAACCAGTGATCCTTTTTGGGTTCGGAGTAGCATGCTACTTATTCGAAAGCGCTGCAACGCCTCGTCTGAGTAGTAAGCACTATATAAATACAATGACAATTACAATTACAATTTTACGCTGGCATAACAACCCAAAAAACAGAGGAGGAACTGAGGGAATAAATGAAATGCACATTTTAAACCTAATCTTGTTTGTGCCAATTGCTTTCTTTTAAGAGCTGCTAGCTCAAACTACCTTGGAAAACATAAAAATGTGCCTTCTCTTACTTACAGTCGACCTTTTCTGGAAAGCAGGACCCCTGGTCACCCAAGTCAACTAGAAAGTTTGACACAAGGGGAAGATGAAGACTCTGTCTGCAGGGAAGAGGCTGTCTTTGCCACCGCTGACCCAAAAGAGGAAACCCTTCTATACAAAGTGCTCAGTGAATTACATCAGCAGGGGAGGAGCGCTCTCTGGTGGACATTGACAGAATCTTAGCCTCCCAGAGTAAAAATAATTCACACCTGGAAAAACTATAGATGTTACTGACATACATGAACGTATTTCAGACACACTCAAAGGACAGGGCCTTATAAATGCGAGTTTCTTTACAAAGTGATGACATTGGGGAAATGTATTTAATGAAATATATGAAAATGTAGGCAAAGGCTACTACTAATGTATACTTTATTGTTTCAGACTGGGAATAATAGGCCATGCAATGTGCAAACAATGATGAAAGGCTGCTACACCAAAACTGACTTTTTTTCAAATGATCCTGTTTCTGTGGGGCATTCTTTCTATTTAATCTGGCGGTGTACCCTCAAACAACACTGTGAGAGTTGAGACAATATTAGGTTTTACTTTAGGGGTTAAAGGGCATAATTGCCTCTTAAAATACTAAGGCAGAAGACTCTGTCTGCCTCTCTGTGATACCAGAGACCTTTTCCTTTGACACATAAGCCAAACATTTTAGCACAGGGAAGTGGGAGACTTCGAGAAAAAAATTGGGGGGAATGCATTTTCTTCATTGACTTCTATTTAAGCAGAGGCAATTTCAGGCAGAAGACATATACATGCCAACACACCCAATTCAAACGGGGGACTCCTTATTCTTTAAGCCAAAAATGCCTTTAATGTAGGTGTGTCCCGCCTTAAATTGTCTCAGCCTCCTTATAATTCAATGAGGAAAATATATTTCTGCATTTTTATTCTCAAAATCTCACCTTTGTCTGAAAATATTTTTATGTAACATTTTTAAAGGCCAAACTGAGAGTTTTTTTCTGAAATTATGAGGAGAATGTATTTTCTCCACTGACGTCTGTTGAAACAATTGAGGCAATTTTAGGCAGTAGACAGCTAAAGCCATTTTTGTATTAAAAAAATAGGAGTCTTTCACCAGAATCAGGTCTATCAGAATGTATAGAGACATCTAAAAAGAAAGACATTTTTGGCTTTACAAATGTAGATTCTCCTGCCTGAACTTGGTTTGTTGACATCTATACTTTGTAGACCACCTCCCTCTAAAAAAGGTCCACTTAGAAAACAGAGAAAGAAAAATATTGTAGCCACAATATATTCAGAAGACAGAACAATCACATTCGACCCACCCAGAGATTTCCTACTGAGAGGATGCCATAATGATGATGAATCAGTGGTGCCGGGTCTGAAGGACAGCGGAGGTAATGTTAGGCTCATCCACAGAAGCTCTTATTGGGGGTGCTCACTTTTCCAGAGAAAAACATAGGCAATTTGTTCTTGTTTAAGATTTTGTAGACGCACCTGACAAGATACTTAAAAAGGGGTTTGTATAAAATAGTAAGTGTTTAACACAGCTTTCTAGTCTTTGTTTACTTTAATTAACATTCAAAGCAATCGAGGCAGCTCTAAAACACGTTTTAAAAATTCTGTCTGCTTATATTTTATATTTAAATTCTGCAATGATAAGAGCAAATAATACTGGAATTAGTTAATTTTCCTACATATTGTGCTGATTGGGACATTAAGCTGCTGTTGTGCTAGGAAAAAAACAGCCAGGTGGTACCACTAGCTCCTATATCATAAGATACTAGGGGGTATATGTACAAGAATTGCGGCTAAACAAATGTAACATTGCTTAGCAGCAATTTCTTTACCGCTGAGTATTGCCGAAATTCACAGCCATGTAAGCTACATATTTACAGTACGTCACTACACTAGCGTGCAGGCAATAAAACATTTGACGTTAGTGAGATAAAAGTGACAAAAGGCCAATTAGTTGGAAACAAATTCACATTAGTCAGCCCAACATCACTTTTCAGCCTCTAGAGGCACAAATAGCCTAGAAGTCCACCTCTAATGAAAAAGAAGAAAAAAGACATGGAATGCAAAACTGAGCAGCCAGGGCCAAGTACAGCACAGGTCAATGACCCCCAACCTCCCAAACAGCAAGGATGCCCAGCCAGAGTCCTGAGGGAAGCAGAAATGCAGACCCAAGACCTCATATATAAAAATTGGTGCATCTCTGGGAAAAAAACAGCGATACAACACTTTTCATAGCGCCATCTCTGCAACACCATGGTGGCCGATTCCTGGAAGAGCAGACAGTCGCCGGGGCCCGGAGACCCTGCTGTGCCTGCATCTGAGACCCAGAGTGGGAGGTGCTGGTGCTGTGGAGTTTCTGCAGCCTGACGGTGGAGGCGGTCCACATTGGGCGCTAGTTTGTGGGCCATGGCAGTAGACATTGAGGTGTCAGCGATCGCCCTTACCTGGTGGCCTAGTCTGGCAGGTAGGATGGAGACATATTGCTGACCTGTGTGAGAAGACAGGGTGACACCCCTTGGATCTATGATCGGTAGAGCGCCCATGCACATCAAAACACGCCACTACTACACTCTGGTGCCCCAAGGAGAATGCCAATGGGGGCCTGCGCCTCTCTGCATCACAGGCCGGATGATGTTGTGCTGGCCGGACGCTGTGGAGAGTGAGGCTCCTGAGCTGTGCTGAACTTGTGTGGTGGGAGCGCCGCAACTTCACGCCTAAGGGGACCCTGTTGCATCACCTGCATTGGAAGGTTTCGCAGCCGACCTAGTGGCGACTGATGTACCCAGGATTGGGAAATCCATCCTGGCTGAGGCTCCTGCCGGCTGAGTCACAGTTTATGAGAGCGCCCGCAGATTGATCCTTGGTGTCCATGTCCAGGTGAGGAGAAGGTGGGTTGGGGAACGTAGGAGGCCCGTTGGTCGACTCGGGTCCAGGCCTAATGCCTGTGGGTAGCGCACACTGTGCCCTGAGCAATTCCTGCACTGTGACGGACCAAAATCATCAATGACACTACACAAGACTGGTGGGGAGCTCCACTGACTGGCTCTAATCGCTGATATTGGACGTTTGTGGTGGCAGATACCAGGGGCAGAGGGTTATTCAGGCACGGCCCTTGGGCGTACTGTCTGATCTGCCCTCATTCACAGGAGTACTTGGGAACATGAAATCTG
The DNA here is from genome assembly GCF_964263255.1 of Lissotriton vulgaris. Lineage (NCBI taxonomy): Eukaryota > Metazoa > Chordata > Amphibia > Caudata > Salamandridae > Lissotriton > Lissotriton vulgaris. The sequence goes on from NW_028242968.1 coordinate 240,940, forward strand.
GTTGCCACTGTTAGCTCGGAGGAGGCGTCTGGGTGGTGCTGCCTTTCCTTGCCCTCTTAGGTGTGCGGAGATTTCCAAAGGTGCTGCCCGAATGAAGATTCCTGGCTAGCATACACCTGACTGGAGGAGAGGGGCCGGCTAGCCACACTGCAAAGCACTGCATGTCATACAGAGTGCCTGGGCATCTAGCGCAAAGATGTCCCGCTTGCAGATGGGACGGCTTCACATTTGGCCCCTCCTCCATGTCGGTGAACTGAGGGGCTGGGGTTCGCTGTCCGGCAGGGCCGGTGACAGAGGACACCCTGGACTCCAAACTAGACTTTGTAGTTGCGGCGTCTACCTCCCTCAAACAAATGTGCACTTCCTTTGAGGACCACATAGATAAAATCACAGTCGACTTCACCCTGGAGCCCGCAGATCATCACAAGCTGACTGACAAGGTACACAACATTGAGCAAAAATGGGCCAAATCCCCCCAATTATCCTGAGTGCAGCGTTTGAGGTGCAGCAACTAATGACACATGTGAAGTCACTGGAAAGAATAGCAGAGGATGGACAGGGATGCTCCCAGTGTAACAACAAGAGGGTGCAGGGTCTGCCCGAGGGAAGAGATGGGGCAGATTCAGTGGCAGATATTGAGACATGGTTGCCTGATCTACTGCCAGCAGGTGCACTCTCCCCATTCTTTGTTGTGAAGCGGGCCCAGTGAATGTCAAAAGAGCCGTCTGCTGCTAGGGACAGGTCTTAGACCCGTTCTTTTCTGCCTCTCTCAGGGATCGTGTCACTGTCTTGAGGAAATTATGCAAGCTGGGGGAGGTGGAAGTGGATAACGCCATAGTCATTTTCTTCCCTGACTACGGTGCGGTGTGCCAAGGCAGAGGGGCTCGTCTCTAGTGGTTAAGCGAGAGTTGGGCATCAAATACTCCCTCTTCTATGTCGTTATTTTAAGTTTTACTTGTGGGGCATACATATTAAGATTAGATCACATCATCTGCTGTTATGCCAAATCTTTTCATGCAGGGAAGTGGAGAATGTATCGCCTCGCATTAAACGATGGATCGCAGGGCTGACAGAATTCAACTTTAGAGTGGAATATGTCCCTTGACCTAAAAATATGGTTTGCTTGACAAATGAAAAAACTCAGGCCATTGGGGTTGAAGGTGTGGCAAGTAAAAAAAACACAGAGAGGAAAAAGAAAAGAAAAAAGGAGAAGGAAAAGAGAATGCTAGAGTAAGAGAATGCATGCAAAGCACTCCACGACCACATCTGTTCTCGTTTCTCTCACTGTCTTGCCAGTTCTAGTCCCATGAGCCATAAGTGAATGGTCGATGACGTTTATTGTCAATGAATTTCTACATCTTAGCATCGGCTTCTCGGTCAGATGCTGTGATGCTTCCACAGGGGGATCATTTTCCACCTGAGGCAGGTAAGTCTGGTTCTTTCTTCCGAACATTTATTCTGTTGGGGACTTCTCCATGGAGCTCCATGCCCTGTCTCTGACCACTTGATAAAAGGTTTGTCTGAATGACTAGTGGACTATCTTGACTTGCTTTACAGCCTTCTTGATAAGCGACATAAATAGTTCAGGCCATTGGCTTGTGGCCTGAGGGATGCAATTTTTTGATGCCTTAATACAACATATTCCATGGATCGAGGCACTCATCTCCTCAGAATGGTGATCTGTTGTCCATTTTTAATACTGCTGGAATGCCCCAGGCTCCAAACATGTCATCTAGTAATGAAAGTAGCAGAGCAAAGATGGCTCAGACCCGGCACACTAAAGGGAACTGCAAATATTTCTGAATCAACACAAGGACGGTCTGACCAGAATCCCATGAAATTCTGTATCTAGCATTGAGTATATTGCATCTGATAGGTAGAACATTCAGACCTGCAATGGTGGTGATGTGTCTTTCTAGTAATTATACAGAACTGGCATGTTATGAGGGTTTTGTCCAGGGCATCCAACCCAAGAAACAAGCCATCTTGAAGGAATTTCGAGGTGGCCACAATCCTTTGTCAATTTAAAAAAATCAAAGATCATCATCAAGAACACAGTCACTATTTCTCCCACATAATACTTACTCTCAAAATCTGGCCATGGCATTCTGCCACAACAAGCCTTCCAAGACTTCCAACATGTGCTGCTCCAAAACTTACTTTTTACACGGCTGCAATCCCTATTGATATTCATGTTGTTCTTCTTCAGCAACCTCGTCTTCCAGAACCAAGGGTGGGTTGGGACTGGGTCAAATTAGATCTAGGGAAAGCAGTCTGGACAATGAAGGTGCAGTACTCAGTTGTTTTGCCAAATAGTTTGCTAATTTCTGGTCAGATCCATTCAGAACCACCACCTCTACTACCAGATGTGTCGGTGTGCAAGCTCATCCTAAATGATCATACACAAGACACGCCAATGGCTTCACCGAGAGCAGTGAAGCCCCGATACGGACTGTGGTGCTCCCCGACTATACCCATCACACATACAATTATCATTAAGCTCAGTAATCAAGTCTGCAACATTATTATACGAAAGACGGACAAAGGTTGTAGATTGACATGTTATGTGAATAATTACTAGGCAATTACATGAAATCTGAACAGCGGCAAAGGATACCAATCATAAGTAGAAAGAACTCAGTACAGTTCTATGTGAGATCCGGCACAGATTCGCCTTCGAACGGAGAGGAATCAGGAGTTTTGGGTGCAGTTAAACACAGATCCTTTTATAGGACTTTAGACAAATGGGCTGATTTAGATCTCAGCGGATGGGTTACTCCATTACAACAGTGGCGGATATCCCATCCACCGAAATATAGATCCTGTTACATCCTATGGGATTTATATTTCAGTGGACGGGATATCCATCACCGCTGTGCCAGAGTAAACCGTCCGCTGAGATCTAAATCAGGCCCACAGACTTTCATGCAATTCTACACAAGTGCATGTTTCTCAGGATAAGCATCAGCAGGGAAAGGGCGAGAAGAAACATTTTACTACAAAACACATTCCGGCATTCTCTCATGGTACTATTACATTGGATTTCAGTCCTTCTCACAGTTAATTTGAGCATGCTAGTTGATACATTGTACGTCAATAGCTTGAGACAGTCACATCGGTGCAAGATGGAGGATGCTGTAAACACAGTTTTAGGTTAGAGTAAACTCAGTTCATAATATATTTAATATGAGAAAGGAACAAGCAACTCCCACAAGGGGGAGCTGGAGAGAAAGTGATCAGAGAGGGAGGAGAGAGGGGGAGCGATGGATGGATGGAAGGATGGATGGAAGGAAGGATGAATGGATGGAGGGATCGGACAAGGAGGTCAAGGGAGCGGGCTGGTTTGAACATTTTTGCCAGGGCTGCTTTTCGGTTCCCCATCCCTGGCAGCAAGGACCACGCAAAGGCAAGAACTGTTGGTACCACAGAGTCCTATATTGTGACCACTGGAGCAGTGGGCGCCTCAATACTGTCCTAATAATGTCCCTCATTTCTGCCCCACACCCCCAGCAGACGTGAGGTGCAGGTGTTCAAGAAGAACTGAGTCACTGTATCTCCAGGGTTCTGCTGTCCTGTGTTGTACTTAACATTCAGTCCTTAATTTGTAAAAGAATAAGTTGGGGGCCCAAAGTAGTGCTCAGAGCCCACAGCCGGAGTATTGAATGTCGTGGTGCGAAATACCAAGGCTGCGTAGTCCTGATTCCACCTCGTGGCTCTTTAAGCCATCAATGGACACTCTCTGCTCCTTTATCTCACTCTTGGAGAGCTCCTGCATCCTCCCTTTGTCAATTTTTTCCGTTGTTTTCTTCTTCCTTCTCCCCCCTCATGCATTTTTCACTCTCTTGTTATGAGTCAAAGTCTGATGAGCAAAAATAAGCCTCGGTTGTCAGGAATCGTCCCGCCACTAACCAGGGTTGTCTGGTCTGTCGTCACCCTTTTGGTATGGCCCTTAATCATGTTTCCTTGTTTTTCCCTGTTACTGCTCTGCTCTTTGATTAATTGTTATTATGCATGTGCTAGGTTTGGTTTCATTCGGGGCTTGGAGTTACCAATGTTTGTTATGTACCAATGCAGTTTTGGTCTCCTATGGGAATCGAGTCACCGTCACGTTCTTTTTGCTGGGGTTTTGTTTATGGGAACAATGTTGCGCATCTTGAAAGCGGGAGGCTGATTGTCTTCGTGCACACAGAACAGCTCAGATTACGCTATGCATACTATTTCCAGAAACATGGCAATGCCTTGATCCTCGCTGTCCATATAAATAAACACACCCTTCTCCACATGACGCTTGGCTTTTTGTACCGATCCTGAGTGCTCCTTCGTGCGTGCAGCGGTTCTTCTTAGGATTCTTCAAGTGAAAGCTCCGAGCCGGCTCCAACTTGTGAACAAACCCTGCCAAGACTTTCTCTGAACATGTTCAACTCTACAACAACAGCTGAGTGACATTGGGCCCGATTCACAGAATGAACTTAAGACTCAATCCTAAACTTACTACTTTTGGTATTCACAGAAGTTAGGACTTTGTCTTAAGTTTGCCTTAAGACAAACTTAAGACAGACTTAAGACAGACTTAAGTTAGGATTTTGTCTTAAGTCTGTCTTAAGTCTGTCTTAAGTTTGTCTTAAGTCTGTCTTAAGTTTGTCTGAAGGCAAACTTAAGACACAATCCTAACTTCTGTGAATACCAAAAGTAGTAAGTGCATTATGTGAATGCCAAAAGTAGTAAGTGCATTATGTGAATGCCAAAATAGTAGTAAGTTTAGGATTGAGTCTTAAGTTCATTCTGTGAATCGGGCCCATAGGTTGTAAAGACAGAAAGACCGGATACTTCCGGATACCAGAGATAAAATCCAGTCGGTAATTCTTTCTTCATTTTTGTTAGACACTGTTTAATCCTAAAGTGAGTGAAGCATCAACACCTTCTGGGTTGTTACATTATATTTCAACAGGAAAATCCTATTAACGGTAAGCCCCAGAATTGATGACATGATATATTATGCAAGAATTCTTTCTATGTTGTGTTTGGGCTAAATCTGTTCTAGTTTTTTACGCAGTGTTTTATGACTAAAAGCAACCCTAAGACTGATCTTACACTCTACAGAAAGTTATTTGGGTACGTGTTTTAAAGAAATAAGTTATTCTTAAGTGTACTCTTAAGTGTAGTTTTCGCAAAAAGAGATTATACGAATGAGTCAGAATAGTTGTATTTATTTAATTCTTTTGTTTACCTAATAGGAATTAGGATTTAACCTTTCCACAAGTTCCAATCAAACCAAGGCTGGTCCAGGTGAAGGAGCTGTGCGGAGTCAACTTCTCTTGTTTCTTTCTCTGTCCATTCCCCTCCCCCTTCGGGACACCTGCCAGCCCTCCTGTTACATCAGCAATTCTGAGAGGTGTTCCGAAAGGATTGGAGATACAGCATCGCCCCTGCAGACACTCCTGGGGCCTCATTTATGGGGCTGTGCATCACTTTTACGCCCCCGGTGCGGCATTTTTGTGACGCACCAGAGACGTAAAAAATGCACCTTGTTGCGCCATATTTACAAAGTGACGCATCTAGGTAGATGCGTCACTTTGCAAACCCCTGTGCCACATTATACCTGCGCAAAGATGTGAGATTTCACGGCGCCATTTCTTGTCCGCTAATGCGTTAAAATCTTACGCCTGCTTCATGGCAGGCGTAAGACTGACGCAGGCACTAACAATATGGGACTTGCAGATACGTCAGAAATACTGACGTATCTGTAACTCCTTGCGACATGATAAGTCATACTGTAAATATGACGCATCATTAGTGTCGCAGGGAGAGTGTAGTGAAAAGTGACGCAACGCTGTTTTCACGCAACGATGCGTCACTTTTCATAAATGAGGCCCCTGGTATTCAGGTGAGTGCTTGGTCAGAAGCTTACATTGGTCTCCTAAAAGATAGTGCTGATGCCCCTCCTCCCCATCCTATACGCACCAGCTTAAATTAAACAATAATGGACATATTACCCCTTTCTTGACAATTGAAACAATTCAGGCTATTGGGTAGGGGGAGTCGAGTAAAAAAAGGCAGACAGGAAGCATGGACTAACAGGAACATGATAAACACTTGCAGGAGGTTTGTGGACCGGTTACTGAGAGTTGGATTAGTAATAAAGAAAGAGAAATGCAAATTTTGAGTAACCTCAGAGAATTATTTGGACATAATATTTCAGGAGAAGGAGTAAGCCCAAATTTGGATTTGACAAAAAGTATTGTAAAAGCACCCACGCCAGAGAACAGAACTGTAAGATCTTTCCTGGGGTTGGCAGAATCCAACCACCAGCTTAAATTAAGCACTAATGGACATCTTCCCCCTTTCTTGACAATTGAAATAATTTAGGCTATTCGGTTGGGCGAGTGGGCGAGTAGAAAACCACAGACAGGAAGGAAAATATTAGGAGGAACCATAAATAAATGGTTGCCTGGCGTTTCTAGGCAGAGAATGGCTTTGTCTTCGCTTTTGCTACTTGGTGAGAGGCTGAGAGAATGTCATGCCCTATGCGCGCTGGAGGGGGTCATTTTCCACCTGTGGCAATTTGTTCTGCCTCTTTCTATCAAATTGCAATTATTTTGCAAATGAGCGATCCGCTGTGTGCAGTGTTGATGTCGGCCTTAGGGCGCCGCCATGTTGTCTCCCATGATGTTCACGAGTGTAGGTGTTAATCTAGTGCTACCACAATGGGAAACAGCTCCAAAAATGTTATGTTTGTTGTGACACCCTGCCTGCGCCAGCTGTCAGGCCACTGGCCCGCGCACCTCTTGCGCCAAACCCTGTGCTCCCCGACGCATCCGTGTACAGCTCAACCTATGTGCAGGTCAGCCAACCTTCCCTCCAGATCAGTACCCCGTTGAAGTCTGCTAGGAAGGCATCCCACACTTCAAGGTCCCTTTTCACCTCAGACCCTAGGCGCACATGGTAGTGCTTGTGTGTGATGCCGCGCGTGAGTTTTGTCAGTCTCCTTGCGAACACCCTGCCCGCTGGGATGACCCTGGTGGCGAAATTCAGTTTCCCAATCAGTTGTTGCAACTCTCTCAGTGTGGCTTTGTCCCGCCCGCGCATGCTTTTTATCTCTCCCCGGATGTCCTCTACCTTCTCTAGGGGGAGCCTTGACGTGCCTGCTACTGAGTCTAGTTCTATCCCTAAGAACGTGATCCTTGTCATGGGCCCTTCTGTTTTCTCTTTGGACAAAGGGATCCCTAACTCCCCAGCAAGTTTGGTGAATGCCCCCAACGTGTCCCTGCACACCGGGGAGTCGACGGGGCCGGTAAATAGGAAATCGTCTAAGAAGTGCAGCTTACCGCCCGCTGGGTGGCGGTCGTGTAACGCCCATTCGACGAATGTGCTGAACAGCTCGAAGTAGGCACATGACACTGAGCAGCCCATTGGCATTGCCTTGTCGTGGTAGTACTGTCCCTCCAACTGGAAGCCTAAAAGGTGAAAGCTGTCGGGGATGGACTGGGAGGAGGCAAAACGCCGATTCGATGTCTGCCTTTGCCATGAGTGTGCCGCTCCCTGAGGCCCTTATCAGGTCTATTGTGTCGTCTATCGTGGAGTAGCTCACAGAGCACACCTCTGACTCGATCCCGTCATTGACTGACAGCCCGTCTGGGAACGACAGGTGGTGGATCAATCTAAACTGCCCTGCTTCCTTTTTGGGGACCACCCCCAGTGGGGAGGTGACCAGTCTTTCCCTCGCCGATGCCGGGAGGGGGCCCTCAATCCTGCCCAGCAGCCTCTCCTTCTCTATCTTTTTCGCCACAACCCCTGGGTGCTGCATTGCCGATGCCAAGTTCCGCCCGCAGCTGGGGGGGAGGGGGCCCTTGAAAGGTATGGTAAAACCATCCTCAAATCCCTGGACCAATATTTCTGCGTCTGACTTGTTGTGGTATCTGTTGGCTAGCGCGCGTAGCCGTTGAGTGTTGATGGGAGACCAGGCTACGGAGGGGGTACCCGGTCGCGCTTCACCCTCGTGGTCCGCCCTGCGCGCCTCATTGCTTCTTACCCTCTTTCTTGTCGTGCTTATGGCTCTCTCTGCGCTTGCAGTTTGCCGCTGGGTGCCCTCCCCCGCATGCTGAACATGTGTGTGAGAATTTACATGACGCCCCAAATGTGCATTCATTGGTCTCAAATTTCAAGCATATTGCTGGTGGTCCGCTTGTGTGAGATACTTTTCCTGTGTTGAAGTGTTTATGTTTCTGAAATGGTCTTTCTTTCCCTCTTTGAAAGGAGCTCCGGTAAGAGTGCTCAGCCCTTCCAACCCAGGACCTGGCCTCCTTTGCTACCATCATCTTATGGATGAAACCTGACACATCCTCCTCATTCCACTCCATCTCGGGGTGCATCTGCATTTTAAGCCTGAAACCCTTATCGCATCGCATCCCTTATCGCATTGTGTATGTTTGCCTCGTATAACCATAAATCCGCTGCGCATTGTGGGAACTTTTCAACTATTATGCAGGCCATAATCCTGAATGCGTCCAACCAATTATCAAATGAGCGCTCTTTCCGCTCCCTTCTCCTCTCCCTCCTGTCTTCCTCCTTCTTGTCACATGTGGTCAGGTCTAGCCCTTCTAGCTGTATTTCCAATAAGGAGAAGATGTCTATGAACTCTTTCCGCCATATTCTTTCCTTTACTGCCACGGGGATCAGGCTGGCTAATCCTGTCGCTCTGGTGGTTAGGGGTGCGGGGCCTGGGGAGGGTCTGGCGTACGCCCCCGCTATTGCTGTGGTCATTGAGGGTCCACTCACCCGTTGGGCCTCCCCCCACGCTGCTGTGGGTGACCCCCCTCACCCCCTGTAGCGGTATATGTTTGCTCTATTATCTGCTGCTGTCGCGCCGCGCCTGGGTTGAGTAGGTACCAGGGAGCCCCTGTGGCCCCTTCCCCCTGTGGGTGCGTGGTTCCTTCTGGTCGCCCTGTCCCTTGTCCCTCACTCGGCTGTGCCCTCGCACCCCCCGTGTTCTGGACCCCCAGCCCTTACAACAACAGTGGCGCCATTGCTTTGCAACATTCCTGTATGATCATGCTAATATGCTCACCATTGGTTGGCGTGTCGCTGGTCCCCTTGTCCGCCCCCGTTACCGCAGTGCTGGATGCAATTGGCTGGGTTCGTTTTGGCGCTTTCTTGGTCGGTGCTGCATCAGCTAGCTTCGCTGGCGCCTTCCTGCTCCTCTTAGCCGCGGGGGGCGTGGTCGCGTTGCCCCGTCCCCTGCTCGTTCCTTCGTCTGGGTCGCGGTTGAGATGCTCCTGCAGCCATCCGTCCCCATGCGCCTCTGATGCTGCGCGGATCTTCCGCAGTAGGTCGTTCAGGTCGTCCTGGCCCTTCTTTGGGCCCCCTTTCTTGGCCATGCCTTAGTGCTTGGGCTGCCCTTGTTCCTGCTGTAGGCTGTGTGTAAAGCGGGGTCCTGCCGCTAGCAAGTTGTGCACCAAAGCCCCCTTTTGTAGCTCTCCGTGGCGGGGTGCAGCTGCCGCAAGTTATGCACCAAGCTCACTGACCCTGCAGGAGCTGCCCTGCCTCCGTTGTTTGGGCTCTGCTTGTTGGGCCTTTTCGTTGCTTGCAAGTCCTCCTTTCAGCCACCAGAGGGTGCCCACCGGTTTCCCTGCCTGCTCCCCGGCTGCTGAGCGGACACTCTCTGTCGGCTCTCGGATGAGCCGGGCGGGCTCCGGGAGTCTCCCCGTACCGGTAAGTTAGGGGACGCCGCTGGGGGGGGGATTTCTTGTCCCCAAGGCCCTCACCTCCGAGTTGGCTGCGCTTGCCGGTGCCGTCGGGTGGGCTCCGGCGCGCAACGTTGTCTTTGTGAACTGGCTCCGGGGCACACCGGGTGGCTCCGGTCGTGCTTGCTGTCTTGCAGGCCGCGCCGGGTGATAGGCCGCGCCGGGTGGGCTCTGGTCGCGGTCTTCTGTTGTGTTGCGCCGGGCGGGCACCGGTCGTGCTCCTGTCCGCCCCTCACACCTGATGGCCCAGGCTACGTGCAGGCCGCGTCGGGTGGGCTCCGGTCGCGGTCTCCATCCTCGCAACCGGGTGGGCTCCGGTCACGCTCCGGGTCGCCTGTATGTTACCCCGTGCCGGCCGCGCCGTATGGGCCTCGGTAGCGTCGGGTGGGCTCCGGTCGCTCTCTTCTCCCACGCTTCTGGGCAGGCTACGGCGTGCTCCCGATCCCCATCGCCTCCCGGCTCGATCCCTGGGCTCGCCGCATCGTGTGGGCTCTGTCCGCAGTCATCTTCGCTACCAATGCCGGTGTCTCTCCTCCGGGGGCAGTACGGTCTCCCGTCGTCCGTCGTCGTCTGCTGTGCCCACAAACAAGATTCCTTCGCGCCGTGCTGCTCCCCCCGCTCCTGTGCATAGGAGTATCACTGGGGGGAGCGCGCTTATATGCCCCCCACCAAGTATGTCTCCACCTGGGGAACCCCCCCATTGCCTGGCACCTTCCGGGGTCCCCCTGCTTGCTCGGGAGACCCCGTTTTCCCGCACTTTGCTTTCGTTCCCGGGCCGTCTTCCCCCCTTTGTTGCCCCTTCGGGGGCTCGCCGTATGGTTATGGCGACGGCTCCCTAGCCCCTACGGGGGTCCGCCTCTGCAATCCGGGTCAATATAGCCGATGAGAGGCTCTTCATCTTCACTTTGTGGCCCTCCGCGGCTAATCAAGAAATTTAAGTCTGGTTTTGGGCATTACTGCGCAGGATTTATCCACTAGAGCAATGAAGTTGCAGGGAATGAGGGCTCCTGGGGGTGGCATTCGTAGAATGTCCACCCCCGGGCAGCTTCGGGCTGATAGCACAGTCCAGGAAGGTGAGCAGTCCTGATAGGCTGGTGGTTAGCGCAAGCTATCAGGAGATCGGAATTACAGTTGAGCAGCCAGTTGAAGTGCGGTGTGAACTAGGGACATTGTTTTGGTGGCGTCGCTTGTATGGTAGCAGCAGCTTCTGTCAGGGAGTGGGCTTTGAGAGACAGAAGAGACAGGCAGCAAGTGGTGTGGCAGCAGCTGTTACTGCTTTGGAGCCTAGTGAAGGCTCCCCTGTCACCTCCCACAGAGAGTGTGAAGATTTAGTGATTAACAAAGACTCCAGCCCTCAGGCTCTAAATACCTCTGCCACTCCAAGTTTCCTCAGCTCTTCAAAGAGAAGTAGGGGCAGGCCTCGCACAGGCGCAGTGCCAGGCTCTCCCCGTTTTAAGAGCAGAATGATTAAAGGAGAAAAGCTGATTAAAAAGGAGAGTGCTAATTTTAAACATAGCTCAAATTCTCCCCCTAGTGGCCGGTTGAAACAAAAGAAAGTTTTCCTAGCCTGCAAAACAAAGAAGTGTTAGGACAAAAGACATTTTTATTTTGTCAGAACACGAAAAAATACAGCAAATTTAAATAAGTCAATTTCTGCAGAACGGTGCTTGTCACCTATGGTCTCGAGTGAAACTGGTGATATAGTTTGGCAGACAGGACATACACCGATTAATTAAAAAAATTCAGGTAAAGTATTTAAAACCGAAAGCTGTCTTTTTAAATAATAATTCAGGGTGTGCAGAGCTAGATAAGGACAAAGAAGTTTCAGTTAAGATACTCAAAAATAAAAGCACCGGTCCTGTTAACATTGTTAATGACTTAGAATCACAAGGGCAGTATGTCGGGATAACTAAAGACATTAACAACGATGTAAGTTTAGTTAATTTGAGGAGCAAAAAGGTTCCTGAGGCTATAAAGTTCAAGTGTTTTGCGATCCACTGAGGGAGAGATGCTGCCAAGCTAAATAAAGGGCAGTAAAGAAGTTTTGAACAGGCATCCAACGCCCTGCACCAGGGGAGAATTTTCAGGCGAATTTTCACACATCGATGGACCTAAAAAGAGCGTCACCCTATGCTAGAGCGATAAATTAGAAACTATACGATGGTGGAATAGGTGACAGGGAATGTCCGAGTGGAAGTAAGAGGGGAGGAAGGGAGCAAAGTATTGGGGTGGTAGGAGAAATTCAGGGTAATGAGGACTTTGAGTCTTTGGAAGAAGGGGAAATTGAGGTTGACAGAGTGCATTTTAAGCCACTCAAGAATGGTCTGGGGGAAAGGGAGGTTCACTAAAAATGGCTCTAGAGATTATTTTTCACAGGTTAAATAAAATGAAAGTGTTGTATCCTTCCTGTCGCGCTTTACCCTTGGTATCTTCCACCCCGCTCCCATGTGGGTTTGGCCCTAGGCTACTCGGGAGTGCACCTGAGAATGTTCGGAGATGAAGCTGAGGAGCGCCAGGCTGGTACTCCAGAGGAATGAATACATAAACCTGATTGGAACTTCAACCTCGGCAGAGTTGTTCTTAACAATTTGGTGACGAGGGAAAACTGCTGTGCAGGGGACAGCTGCATTCCTCTCCCCTGTTCTTTCTACCAGCCTCTACATGTAGCGTCCTTTTCTAAACAATCCCACCTTAAGAAGTCACACCGGATCATCTCCATCGTGAAGGTGTTTGGATCCTCTGCCACTACTCCTCAGGGTAGGCGATTATTTCCTGGTGTTAATGCTGCTGCCTACTACCTTCAAGCAATATCTTCAGGAGTTCTACAAGGTGCGTTGTGCTGGCGAGGGCGGCCGACTCAGCATTGTGGCAGGGTGCGCCTGTCAGGATCTTTTGGTGTTTCTGCAATTGAAGCCGTGAAGGAAGAGTGGCCGGCTAAGGCAGTAATCATACACCGACGGGTGGTCCTAAGGTGGATTTGTGCTGCGAAGTACAGCGGAAGGCTTCCTGTCCTGGTGGAGCGTTTGTCGAGGCGGCAAAGGCATTGTGCAGTGCAGGCCAGCGGAGGCTGTGTAGCACGGAAGGCGTGCGGAGGAAAGACGGCGACGTTCATCTGAAGTCGGCGATGTTCTGCAGGGGAGATCTGCAATGAGAGAGGCATCGGGGCTGGATACTGCTTATCACGCGAGGCGCTGAAGGAATAGCGTCGAGCTTCGCAGTGAGTGAGGCATCGGGACAGGAGATTACTCGTCACGTGAGGCGCTGAAGGAATCGCGCAAGAACCACACTCCACGCTGTTACTTGAAGCGTAAAAGGCCATTTTATTAGGACAAGGTTGCACTCTTAACTTTATTACATGGTACATAAATGCATCAAATATACATTTCCCATCTCTTTAAACTTTATTACATGGTACATAAATGCATCAAATATACATTCCCCATCTCCTTCAGACTCATTCTCCATTCTTCCTTCTCCAAACCATCTCATCTCTTTGACTCTTCCCCCATTCACTCAGTGACCTCCTTCCTCTAACCATTCTCACCTTCACTTGCCCTCCGCACATCCTCTGTTGAATTTCCTTTCATTGCCTCCCGCGCCCCGCTATCAGTCACCAGTGTACCGTTCTCCCCCCGAGGGGTGGATCCGCCCGTATTTGGCTCACCACCCCTCCAAAGTACCGCAACGCCTATGCAACCTGCCCTAAACTGGCATACGCAGCCCAAAAAACACCCCACGGCCATCACTCAGGACCTGTAGGGTGGGTGGGCGGACAAACTTTCTGCAACCCCCCGGTGGTGCTTAGGAGTTAAGAAGGGCTGTTTCCGCCTCTTCCCACTCCTTATAGCCTCCTAAACCCCACCCCATCCCATTCTAATCCCACCCCTACACCTTGTCCTTCCGGTCTCGCGCGAATACCCCAGGGGAAGACTGGTCTGCGACCTTTACTTCCCCTGGGGCCCGCATCGCGCAAGAACCACACTCCACGCTGTTACTTGAAGCGTAAAAGGCCATTTTATTAGGACAAGGTTGCACTCTTAACTTTATTACATGGTACATAAATGCATCAAATATACATTTCCCATCTCTTTAAACTTTATTACATGGTACATAAATGCATCAAATATACATTCCCCATCTCCTTCAGACTCATTCTCCATTCTTCCTTCTCCAAACCATCTCACCTGTTTGACTCTTCCCCCATTCACTCGGTGACCTCCTTCCTCTAACCATTCTCACCTTCACTTGCCCTCCGCACATCCTTTGTTGAATTTCCTTTCATTGCCTCCCGCGCCCCGCTATCAGTCACCAGTGTACCGTTCTCCCCCCCGAGGGGTGGATCCGCCCGTATTTGACTCACCACCCCTCCAAAGTACCGCCAACCAGGGAAACCCCGGAAGGCGGTTCCCTGCCCCACCCCCCGAGCGAAGCGAATGCCTCCGCCACTTATGTGGCCACCTGTGGCTGACCAGCCTTAACCCCATCGATGCCTCACGGGCCCCAAAATACCCTATCTCGAGGCAATCCCCGACCGGGAAAGATGCCCCCCTGTCACTGTAAAAACACCAAGCCCCTATTTGTTTGCAACCCAAAAATCCAACCTTCATCGGACCAACCATGCCAGTGACAGGAGTCCCCCTTTGCCGGTGAACGACCATCCACCACTTACAACCCTGCCAGATACCAAGCACATCCTGCCAGGCCAAATCTGGGGCCGGGAAGAAGCTCGCTTTCCACGCGGATGCCCATCCACCATCCAGGACCGCGTCCAGCATACACCAGCACATAGCATGGTCCAATCTCCACCCTTGAAAGGTGCTCCCCCTCGCGGTGAACGACCATCCACCACCACCCTGACCTCAGGCATATAAATAGCATTTTTAGGCCAACTTGATAGCGGCAACCGCCCCCTTCCTGGTGAACGACCATCCACCCTTTGCATACAGCCAGAGCAACAAACCATTACCCCCTCATGGGTCCTCCCCGTCCCAGTCCTTACCACGTGAGGCAGTCCTGCCTCCACCCAGCCAATCAAAACGCCAGAAATCCAAAGGTCGAAGGTGACATAAGCCCCTCCCACCCACCGCCATGCCTGTTTTTTTTCTGCTCCGACGGCTGTCGGAACGCTGGTGCTCCCGGTTCCTGCCTCTGTTCCTGTTTGCTCTGGATGGTTTGGCGGTGCCGTGAGTGTTTCTTTTGCATTTTTAAATGCTTCTGTTTATGGTCTTTTCATGTTTTTACCGGCGCGGCCGCTCCGGTCCTCCGGCCGGCCACGCTCCTGTTCTGGGGTCAGGATGCTCCCCGTTCATGTGCTGGGCTGGGGCGGGGAGCCCTCCTGGTGTTCTGGCCCCAGGTCGTTCCGGCGCTGGTGCTTTAGTGCAGTGGCCGGCCCCTGCGGCCATGTTCTACATATGTGGCTGTGGGTGGAGACTGCAGGGCTGCCCTTTTTTGTTTATTTTCTGTTCTCACATATGAGATTACTGTTTGGGGCAGTGTTTCCTGGAGGTTGCTGGGCACTTCCTTTATTGGTGTGTTGGGTGTTTTCCTGGTGCTCGCTTCGGCAGCACATGTACTGAGCTTGGATCGATGCAGGGAAGATTAGCATGGCCCCTGCACAAGGATGACATGCCATTTCGTGGAGCGTTCCATATATGGGGTTTGCTCCTTTTGCTCGCCATGTTTGAGGGGACTTCCTCTCCGGTGCATCCACGGAGCTGTTGCTCATTGGTGTGTCATATGCCTCTGGTGTCACAGGCTATCATATGCTGAGGGTTCAAGTCCTGCCAATGCTGTCAATGTGACTTGGGATGTTCATTTTCATGCTGTGCTTTGGAAATTTGCATTCTCTTTGTCCACGTAGCATCTTTTGCAGTTTTTCTTGGACTGTTTTGCGCTGTCTGCGCTGCTGGTGCATGCACTCTTGTTGTTGGGATCGTGGACGTTTTTTCCCTGTTGGGGTATACATTCGGGGTTGGTCCATGAGATTTCTGGCGTTTTGTTGCTGGGTCTTTCTCCCTGATTCATTTGCTCCGGCGGGGTTTGTTCCCATTTTTTACCGGCCATTTCGTGCTGTCCTGTAAGCTGTACTGGCTGCGGTGTGGCTTGGCATTGCCATGCGGGGTGTTCCTCTCTTTCTGGGGACATGATTTCGCCTGGCAGTCTTTGTCTCCTGGTATCCTCCATTTTTCTTCTTTTTTGCACCTTCTCCCTCGGTCTTCGGAGGCTTCTTCCCTGGAGGTCCGGGTTGGGCGGTTGGTGGATTCTGCTCTCAAGAGTTCGTGTGCTGCTTCTCCTTTTTGGGGTGTGTGCTTGCTCTTTTTCGGTCTGTGCTTTCTTAGGGGTCCCTCCTTCCAGTCCCGGATGGTTGGGCCTTGTCCTCGGCTACCGGGGCGGCGGGGGCTTGTGAGATTTCTCTCTGGCCTGCGTTTTGGTGCTTTGCCATTCCCCTGGTGCCTTGGTCCTATGCCTGCATTTTTTGCACTACGTTTGGTTCCCTGCCTCTGCGGCGCCTGCTGCTGCCCCTGAATGTCAGTCGGATATGTTGTGCCCATGAGTAGTCTCCGTGGCCTGGTGGTTGCATCTCTTCCTCTTCAGGTTATGTGTTCCGCTCCTGGTGTTGACCTGCTTGTGGGTCGCCTATCTCCTTTGGTGTCATTGGTCCGGTCTGCTTTGAGAATGGTGATTCCTGTTGGTCGTCATTCTTGGTTGCCGGTTTCCATTCCGGGCCGTCCCCCTTTTAGGCTGTTTTCACGGTCGCTTCATTGTCCGTTGGCACTGTGGTGCGTTCTGCCATCTTCTTTGGCGTCGGCCAATTTTTTGTCGCTACGCTCTGTGGTGCTGGTTTCGGTGATGGAGTGGGGCCGGGGGTCCTCTTTCTCTCTGTTCCGGGTCCTGGCTCCCGTTGGTCTTTCTGTTCGGTTCTGCCTCCCGGGGCTTTGGTCGGGTTGGTGCGGCTGTGTCCCTTTCGGTTGTGCCCCTTGCAGCCCGGTTTTCCCCTCTTCTTGGTGGGTAATTTTGGCTTCCCTAGATGTGGGAGTCGCCTGTTTTTCTCGTTCCCCTCCATCCGGCTGCTCGGAGGTTTGCGGTGGTTGAGTTCCGTTTCCTGTTTTCAGGTGTTTCCTTTTGGTCTCTCTCATGCTCCTCTGGTTTTTTCCACGGTGCTAGCTCCTGCTGTGGGGGTTCGCTGGCCTGGTTCCGGTTTCTGGGGTCGTTTTGGGTCTGGCCGTTCCTCGTCTGGTTCCTGTTCGGGGGCTTCAGTTCCTCGGGACCGGTTTGACGCTTTGCTGGGGGCTGTTTCTCAGTGCTCGCTTCAGCGGCTCGTATGCTTTCTGTTGGGCGTTGCTGGAGGGGGTTGCCATGGCCCCTGCGCTAGGATGATACGCATTTCGTGAGGCGTTCCATATATCCGGATCTGTTCTCTGTCCTGTTGGATCTTCTGCGGGTCCTACTGGGTCTCCCTCCTGCCCCGGCTCGAGGTTGGTTTTGTGTCCGGCAGTTGGTGGTTGCCTCCTCGGCTGTGGTTCCTTGGGCTCTTGTGCACCTCGTGTCATTGGTGTTTCTTCTGATGACTTGTTGGGTCCTTTGTCTTGCTGGTTACGGGGCTCTGGTTCCTCTCTCCCCTGTTCTGGTGGCTTTGCTCTCCTGACCTGGTGTGGGGGGTGCATTTCTGCTTTCCTCTCTCCTCTTGTTGTCCTTGGATGCCTGTCCTTGGGTTGGGGGCCCCGTTGGGGTCCTTGGTGGCCGGCTTGTCTATTGTTCGGGCTGGCGCTCTGGGGGCTCGTTGTTGTTGGGCCTTCTTGGGGGGTCCCGGTATGTGTCTCTGTTCCTGCGGGCTTCCCTGTCTTGTGTCTGGGCGGCGACTTCTCTGTTGTCTTTCAGAGGTTCTTGAGAGGCATCCCTGTTACGGCGGTTGGTTTTCTTTCATGGAATGGTACTCTAGTTGTGCCTTCTTTTGGTGGCTTAGGCCGCTTCCTGCCGTCCTCTGTTTGGTGCTGTCTGGTGCTTGTTTCGACGGGACATGTCCTTTTGTTGGGACATTGCGTGGGTGCTTGGGACTGTGCGCTGGTGCTTGGAATGGCCCTGCGCTGGGATGTCTTGCTGCTTCGTGTGGCGTTCCCTCTGTCTGTTCCTCTGTTCTAGGTCCTTTTGTCTTTGGTTTGGGACTCTTGGTTTGGTCATTTTTGCTTCCCCTCCTGTTGCTCTTCTCCCCCGGTTTTTGTTCCGGGGTGGTCTGTCCTCGGGGGTTGCTCTCTCGTTTCCTTGGCCTTTGGGTTTTCTGTATGCCTTCCCTCCCGTTTTTCTCCTCCCGGGCGCTCTGTGGAGGTTTGGGGGGTGTCGGTGTTGTTGGGTTGGCCTTGCTGTTTTTGGTTTCCGCTCCTGCTGTTGCTGGTGGGAGTCGGATTTGGCCAGCCTCCCTTGCCTCCGGCTCTGCTTCTGGGTCCGCTGCTGTCTTTGCCCTGTCTTTGGCGCTTGCTTCTGACTGCCTGTCTCTTGAGCGGCTGTCTTTAGCGTCTTTGGGCTGTTCTTCTGTGGTGGCCTGTGGCATGTGTTGGTCGCGTTGGCCTTCCGCTCTTTGGAGCTGAGATGCACTTTGGGGCTCTTTTGTTTCCTGGTGCTCTTCTCTTGGTCGGAATCCATGGTGGGGTTCCTGTTTCTGTGCTGGTTTCTCCAGCTTGGGTTTGTTGTTGGGATTTTCCCCTTCCGCTTTGTCTGCTCATTGACGGCGGTTTGTGATTGTCAGGGCCTTGGGTCTTCCTCGGTGGTTGTTGCCCTTTGGTGGGTCGGCTTCTTCGGAGCTTTTGCTTCGTTGTCCGGGCTCTCCTGTTCTCGTTTCTTCTTTGGGCCTTGCCTGCTGTTTTGCATGGTCTGCGGTTGCCCCTTTCATGTCCTTGTTAGTGGTGGACGTGTTGTGGTTGTCCACTGCGGTGTTTTTTTTTGCTGGCCTTCTCTTCCGCTTGTCGGTTGGGTGCCTTGCTCGTTTTGTTTCCTTCTTTGCAGTTTCTGCAGGTTTGAGTTGTTTTGCGGCTTAGATCGGGCTTTTCTGCCTGTTTCTTCGTGTTTCCTTTTGCGGCTGGAGGTGTTGCTTCCTGTTTTGCCTGCTGTGGGGGTTTCTCCTGTTCCCCTTCTTTGGGTGTTCACGGGGCTCTTCTGTTTTGCCTCCGATGTTCACTATAGTCTCGGGTTTCTCCTGCCCTGTTTGTCTCCTGTGGGTTCTGTATCTGCTTCCTGTGCTGATGGGGCGGGGTCTCTATCCTGGTGCTTTGTGGGGCGGCCTTTTGGCGGTCCCGTCACACTTTTGTGCGACATTCTTGGCTTGATGTTTTTCTTGCCTCTTCTGACGTTTTCTGTTGGCGTCTTGTGCGCTGCTGTTCGTCGATGCTTTTTGTTTGAAGTTTTGTACTTTTGCATGGATCCCTGGTGTCCTGCATTTTTTCTTCTTGGTTCTCTGCTTGTGAGTTCCTCACGTGGTAAGGACTGGGACGGGGAGGACCCATGAGGGGGTAATGTCTTATTACTTACCGGTAATCTTCATTACCCCGATTAGGGTCCTCCCCGTCCCAGTCCTCTTCCCTCCCTCCCTCCCGCTGTGTTTGTGTCTGAGTCTTGTTGATAACAGGCATGGCGGTGGGTGGGAGGGGCTTATGTCACCTTCGACCTTTGGATTTCTGGCGTTTTGATTGGCTGGGTGGAGGCAGGACTGCCTCACGTGGTAAGGACTGGGACGGGGAGGACCCTAATCGGGGTAATGAAGATTACCGGTAAGTAATAAGACATTCCCAGGCCAAACAGTCAGTGACAAGGTCCCCCTCCTCTGTGGACGACGTCCACCCATATCCTGTCTTCCACGCAAAACAGCCAGGCCTCATGGGCCAATCTCCACCCTTGAAAGGAGCTCCCCCCCCCACGGTGAACGACCATCCACCACCATCCCTGCCCACCGGCAGATAAATAGCATTTCTGGCCAACTTCATGGCGGCAACCGCCCCCCGTCCTGGTGAACGACCATCCACCTTTTGCATACAGCCAGAGCAACCAACCATTTACAGGCCAAGCCGTCAGTGACAAGGCCCCCCCTCCTCCGTGGACGACATCCACCCAGTACCTGTCCTCCAAGCAAAACAGCCAGGCTTCGCTGGCCAGAAATCTGCTCCTGCCAACCGCACCCCTGCGGTGAACGATCCTACCCCCTAGTGTTCGCTCCATCAGAAAACCAAATTTGAAAGTGGGACCGAAACATTGTGCGGCCGAAGCGCACCCCCGTGCGGTGAATGACCATCCACCCATCAGCACATCCAAATTGAAACAGACAGGATCCTCGGACCAGAAACTTGCTCATGTCAAGCGCCCACATGCGCGGCGAACGGCCATTCGCCCATCGGCTTGCCGACCATCAAAAACAACCACCAGAGTCCCCTGGCCACAAAACCTTGCTCATGCCAATCACTCCCCCCACCCCCCATCCGGGTGAACGACAATTCACCCAAGTGTTCGCCTCCATCCGCAACCAGTTCTCCAATGGGACCAAAATTGTGCGTCACAGTTCACCCCCCCACGCGGTGAATGACCATCCACCCGTCCGCCCTGCCACCTGAAACAGAGGACTCACAAGCCTCCACCATGCTCATGTCAAGCGCCCCCATCCTCGGTGGACGACCCTCCACCCCCAGCCAGCCTTCCATGGAAACAGCTAGGATCATCAGGCCAAAACCATGCTCATTGCAAGTGCCCCAGTTGCGATGCACGACCAACCACCCCATTGCTCGTGACACTCTTGTTTGTGACAATGATCACCCCCGTGGTGAACGACCATCCACCATCAGACCCTGCTCTCAGGAACAAGGAACATTCCCCTGTGGACCGGCGGGCTCCTCAACCCCGCTGACGTCCCCCAAACTCGATGCAATTCCTTCGCTTGCACCCGCGTTCAGTGTGGCCAAGCGACACTAGCAGGCCAAAATCGGCCATGACCAGTGACTCCCCCCATCCCATGGACGACCGTCCACCTCGTAAATATTGCAATGTGTATCAATGCACCAAAAGGCCGACCCCGGCCCAGGAACCTGCTCACCCCCTTCAGCCACCTACATCGCCCTCCAGGTCCAGAGCCCCCCCTTTTGCCCCCTTGCCATAAGGCTCTCCGCTCCAAACGGGGACCAACTCACCCCCAGCCCCACACCGTGCCCCCTTCCATAAGTCACAGTGCAAACCATATCAGAGAAATCCCACTGCACTCTGTCTCTCACCCGTACATGCAGCTCGGGCCCATCCGCTGTCACGCACCAATGCCATCCGCACTGGCCACAACACCCCCCGTCTCCCAGCATTCCTCAACCTTCCGCACTCCTCCAGGAACTGGCCATTCAGCCCCCTCCGTTGAGTCACGCCCAGGAGAAGGGGTCATTCCCCCGCCAGGCGACCGCCTGGGGTCCAGCTCCACACCCAACTCCTGTAGCAGAAAAGAACAATTAGTCCTACTTGAAGGGCATCCCCTTCCCCCATCCCCCGTTCAGCAAACGCCCGGTCCCCCCAGCGTCCTCAAAAATACGTTGTCGCACCAGTATGCCGAGCCAGTAGCCCCCTCCACCCCTCATATCTCAAACCACCCCCACTACCACTGCACCCCAACAGCAAGCAACCACCAAAAACCCCACCCCAAAAGCCAGGGACCCAGACCCACCAATCTCACCCGCAACAGAAACGCAAAACGTCACCCCGTTCGAGAATCATGATCCCAACCACGTGCCCCAACAGACACGTCAGGCGCCGCCCTGCTGAACACTGCCACCCCGCCCAGGAAACCGCCACTCTCCATTGCCCACAGCAACCCGCCTCCTGGGGAAACCAGAAACCAAAGACCCCTGTAACCGTAGAGCATAGCACAGCGCCAGTCATGCCACCACCACCAGCAGGCCTCACCAGAAACTTCGTAGTCCTACCCCGCTCTCCTCCAGCCCCACCCTCGCACTCCGACCCCCCCGGAACATTCTGCATAAACCACCCCCTCAAACAGACAAGCTGTAAAGACGCCTGCACCCCAGGCTCCCCGTATGACACCAAGCCCCCATGGACCCCACCTCACGAGATGACCCAGAAGAACTAACCCACCCCAACGACCCCTCGCACAACGTCGCCCAGCATCCAACCTTCCTTAGCCAGTCCACCCATTCAAACGGCACCCAACCTAACTGTACGCCCTAGCCGCAGGCAAGCCATATCGCCCAAAATGACCCCCCATCCACGAGGCATCCGGCCCCCGGGCCCCCCAAGCGCTCCGACACGCCCATTGGCACAAAACCCGCAATGCTGAAATGAGAACACGCCCTGACCCAACCTCAGCTTCCCCCGCAACCGGAGTGCTCCTACCGCTTCCTGCCCCTTCCCCATACCTACCCAACATGTGCTCCCGTTTCTCCTTTTTACACTCGTTTTAAATGTTTGTACAACAGACCTCCGGCGGCCCACCGCAGCAGCCTGCATCCCCCTCAAGTAGCACAGACCAGTGCACCACGGCCAACCAGCCCGGACCCCCCAACCACACCGCCCCCCCCCCCCATTCTCATATCCGTACCTCAGCGTCAAACCAGGACCTTCTCCAGCACCGGCGTGCCCATCGCCGCGTTCCCGTTGTGAGTCCGCACCCAGTGTAGCTCCTGCAGCAACAACAAAAGTAGCCGTTATCCAGAACCCCCCCCCCCCCACGCCCCTAGTGGCCCCCACTCAACTGCCACCCCACACTCACTGCATCATCCTACCACAAACCCACGCGCCATCCGTACCGCATCACCTCAGCCACGTCAACCAAACAAACCCCACTCCTCCGCAGACACCATACACCGTCACACACTAGCAACTGCATCATCAATGCCATGAGTTGAAATGTTGTGTGCTGCGCGATCCCACGATGGAGAGGGCAGGCCGCCGCGGACCCCCCTACAGCTTCTGGCCAGCGCCCCAGAGGCCGTTGTGCGCCCCCACTGGCAGTCCACGTGCCGCTGGTACAATACCGGGCCAGGTACCCCCCCCCACCAGGTCGCTCCAACCTAGCGAGCCCTGAGCACCACCGAGCCTCGCGCCGTCAGGCGGTCCCTCACTCCTACTTCCGGTGCCCCCGAAACCCCCACCCGCCCGCCCTCCCACCTCCCCAGGCCCTCCCACACAGCAACTCCAAAGTAAGGCCTAAGAGCAAAACGCCACGCCCCCCCATCAGCCCACAACTGGACCCGACGGAAAACACACCACAAACCCGCTTCCTGCAGCCAGGACAACAGCATCAGGCGTAAAAAAAGGGGGGGCACCAGCACCGCCCCCCCAATAACTCCCGGACCGCCCCCCCCCCCGGGAGAGAACGTCCGGTGAAAGGGAGCACCGACAGCCCAACCAATGCCCGGCCCCCCCACAGCCCACAAGACACACATAAAGGCTCGCCGACCCTCTTTCCCTCCCCCCCCCCCACGGGCCGCCAGCACGCAGGCGAGCAGAAACTGCCCAAAACCGGGGCACACCGCCGGCAGCCACCCACCTAGGCACGAGCAGCCGAGACAGCCCCCCCCACACGCCAAGGCCCCCCACGCTCTGCCCGGGCGCCGGAGGCCGCCCCCCCCCCCCGCCGGGACCAAGAAGCGTCCTCCGCCTCCGCTGAACAAGGCCCAACCAGGCCCGCCGCCCGCACACACTACCGCCGGACGCCGACACCAGATGCCACGTACACACCCAACAGAGCCCCAGTCCACAGGCCCCAACAACAAAGCCGGCGCCCGACCCCCCCCTACCCCCCCTCCCCCCCTTCCGGCCCCACCCACCCACCCCCGACACTGTACCCGGCAACGTGCACCAATTGCAGCCCACCGGACAAAATGCGGAGAGCCCCGGAACACACCGTCAAAATTGCAGGCACAATAAAGTATAAAACAAACGCAGACCATGAGAAAAACACCCGCACGCCCCCACAACAGACAAATTGCAGGAACAACAAAGAATCAACGTCAAACGCAGCCCCCGAGAAAAAACACCCACACGCCCCTTACCAAAGCCTACAAACTAAACACCCGCCGATCGCCAAATCGGCCCCACGCCCCAACCACCCACCTGCCGACGACAAACTTTCTGCAACCCCCCGGTGGTGCTTAGGAGTTAAGAAGGGCTGTTTCCGCCTCTTCCCACTCCTTATAGCCTCCTAAACCCCACCCCATCCCATTCTAATCCCACCCCTACACCTTGTCCTTCCGGTCTCGCGCGAATACCCTAGGGGAAGACTGGTCTGCGACCTTTACTTCCCCTGGGGCCCGCATAGCGTCTCTCACGAATGGAGCAAGCTGACGCTACTCATCTTATCGAGTTTCCTGTCAGCTAGGCATCATGTGATGAGAGGAGGCAGCATATCGTTCCAGGAACAGAACTGCTCCTCGAGGCTCCTGTCTGCAATAACACAGTGCTGGTAAGAGGCATTTTGTCACCTTTTTTTGGTGATTTTCCTGTCAGCTTCTCCCGTGCTGTGCAAGACATCAGTAGACAGTAAGCCAAGGTGAGGAGTTCATCACTTTTTACTCTTTGAGGAAGCTTTTATCACGCTGACAGGCACAGCTGCCTGCATTACTTGATGGTGTTCCTCACTTCTGAGTTAATTAAAGAGCAAACAGCATCTCCTATGTTAATTAAGGAGTTACAGTACTTTCCCCCATGTGGACAGGCACAGCTTGCCTGAGTTCTTCTTTTTCATTGTACAGCTATCTGACAAGGTTTATTTATATCTGTTAAAGGTATCCTCAGTCAAGGAATATTGTATGTGTCCTATACCTACAAAAACATTTGAAATCTGGTAAAGGTATTCTCAGTCAAGAAAAATTGTATAGTGTTCCATACCTACAACCAGCTTGGAAGTCATAGCCCTCATTTTATCCTCCCTAGGTTTCCTTTGCTCCCAGGCCACCCTATTGTGTGTTTCTTTGTGGCACCTTATAATTTTCCTATATGCCCATTACCAACATGAATCAGACACCTCCTATCCTGAATGATGAAGGGGAACCTGATATTCCTTGGGATAGGTGGGTCAAAATGTTCCACTCTTATTTAATTTCCATAGGAGGCGAAAAGATTTCCTCAGTAAGGAAACAACAAATTTTATTGCTCAATTTGGGCACACAAGGGAGAAAGATTTATGAAGATTTAGCGGATGGAGGGGATGAAGGGGCTGAAGGGGATGTCGATGTGTTCACCATTACTCTGAGAAAACTAAGTGCCCATTTCATAAATAAGGTAAATGTAGTGTTGGAACGTCACAAGTGTTTTCAAAGGGTGCAAGGAAAAAATGAAAAAGTAACATCCTACATAGCCACTTTGAGGGGACTCTCTGCCACTTGCGAGTTTGGGGTTCTTGCGGAATCCCTTATTAGGGATCAATTGGTCCGTTATACCATCGACCACAAAGTGCAAGAAAGGTTATTAACCCTCAGCCCAGAACTAGATGAGGCAATAGCTATAGCAAAAAGTATTGAGCACACAGCTTTTTGTGTTAAGGAAATGAAGAATAGCAAAGAAACGACATCAGATGAGAAACACATCCATGAAATCAAAGATGATGATAAAGTGTTAAAAGTAGAACAGAAAACCAGTATGGTTAAACCTAAAGAGAAAAAAGAGAGTTTTAGATGTTATAGATGTGGAAATGCCAATCACCTTGCAAATTCCCTTAGATGTCCTGCCAGAGGTGTTCAAAGCAGAAAATGAAACAGAATTGGCCATTTTTCTAAGATGTGTAATACTAAAGTGGAGGGTAAAAAAGTACATGTTGTATATAATCAAGCCACAGAGGCTGAAGATAACAGATTTATTTTTCAGTGCAAAGAGGATGTAATCAGCTACCATGTATGTGAAATCCAATTGAATGGGAAAAATCTCAAAGCCTTTTCAGATTCTTGTTCCCCATACACTCTCATAGAATAAGAAGAATCTTTCACCAAATTATTCAAGGAAGGAGAATATGTAATAGAAAACCCGGATGTACACCCAGGGGGCGGTACAACAAAGATCCTATTCCCTTAGGAGGAATGGTGAAAATGCGTACCACATTTAAGGACAGAGACACTTATGGCAAAGTATACATTGCAAAAAAGGGAGTCATCTCCTGGGGTGGAAACACCAGAAGGAGTTAGGAATTAGGCTAGACACTAACAATGCAGAACTAGTATTACTGGTTGACAGATCTCTAACAGGAAAAGAGATATGCAATGAGTTCCCAGACGTTTTCTCAGAAGAGTTAGGAGTATTAAAAGGCTAGGTGCATAAAATCAAATTGAATAAGGATGCTATTCCAGTTTCCCATAAGACAGAATCCATACCTCTAGTAATGCGAGAACCTTTAAAAAGAGAACTAGAGAAGTTAGAAAGGTTAGGCATAATACAAGCTGTGGAAACATCCGACTGGTTGGCCCCAATTGTAATCACGTCAAAAAAGGGAACCAACGATATAAGGTTGTGTGTGGACCTCAGCCAACATCTGGATAGATAGGTACCCACTACCGAAATGTAATGAGATTCTGTCGGTAATAAATAACGCCAAGTACTTCTTGGTGCTAGATCTCACTTTGGCGTACCATCAAGTGGGACTACACCCAAAATCGCAAATCCTCACGGCGTTTACTACACCATTCGGAACCTACAAATTCCTGAGGATGCCATTTGGGTTGGCATCCGCCGCAGCAGCATTTCAGAGGATAGTGCAACATCTACAAAAGGGCACCAATAAATCCATATGCTTCCAAGATGATATCCTGGTGCATGGATGTTAGACGGAGACCCGGAGGGTCAGCCGAGCACAAGGGAGAGGCCTCCGGTGAGGGCCGTCTCCAGCGATCGTACAGACAAGTAACTTCCCCCCCACAGATGGACACCACACCAGGATGAGTTCAACACACTTTATATACGAATCTTGAAGCAAGGTGATACGGTACAGTGGGGTCAGGACACGAGGGTCCTCTCAATTCTAGTCTCTGTAGGGGAGAGGGGTAGCGGGTCAGTCTTAGTACCGGTCCGGTACTGGTGCGGCAAGAGGGAAGCTCACAATCCTCGAGCTTGGGGATCCGCAAAGATGGGCCGCGGCAGCGCCAGCAGGCTTAGGTCGATGGTTCACAGCAAGGAGGGCCGCGGCAGCGCCAGCAGGCTACGATGATAGTTCACTGCGAGGAGGGCCGCGGCAGCGCCAGCAGGCCAGGATGATTGTTCACAACGAGGAAGGCCGCGGCAGCACCAGCAGGCTACGAAGATGGTGCACGACGAGAAAGGCCGCGGCAGCGCCAGCAGGCCAAGACGATGGTTCACGTTGCAGAGGGCCGCGGCAGCGCCAGCAGGCTTCGGAGATGGTTCACAAGAAAGGGCCGCGGCAGCGCCAGCAGTCCTTCAAGGATGAGTTCCTCACGGTGTCTCTCGACTCCAAGATACAACTGCCTTCCTGCTCTGGAGCTGCCCCAGTTATAGGTCTGGTCTCCTTTGATGTCCGGACCCTCGCACTTGGAGGTTGGGAGGTCCGGGATGAGGGAGTCCAGACACCCAGCAGGGGGGTGGAGCCAGCGCCCGGGGAGGCCGGGGGCGATCGACACCTGACGGAGGGGAGCCATTGACACTCCTTCTCCCATTGACCCGCCAAGTGGTCTCTTCACCCCCTGGGTGGATGGTGGTGCCTCGATGTCGGGGCCTGGCCAGGCCCAGGGTTGGGGTCGAGCCGAGGCCACGCGGCCTTGTCAGGTAGTGTCCAAAGATGGCGGCTGGGCTGGGGCAGTGGTGCTGACGGGGGGCCCGGGCCAGCCGGTGCTGGGGTGTTCGGGGCTGGAGCTCCGTTGTGGACGGGTCGTGGGTTGCCCCAGCGGGTTGCCGGGATGGTTCTTGTCGGGATACAGGGAGAGCAGGGGTTCGGTCCTCGCCATGCGGGGAGGGAGTGGGCCTTCCACGAGGCCTGTCCAACATGCGTCCCCCCCAGCTGAAGGCAGGGAGAGTCACCCATCCTCTTGGGTACTCTCCTCGCCGAGGCGGAAGAAGCATGATATGCCGTCTGCGTTGGCGTGGTCCTGGCCTGGACGATGTTCCACAGTGAAGTCCATCCCCTGCAGGGAGATGGACCAGCGCAACAGTTTCGGGTTCTCTCCCCGCATCTGCATCAGCCATTGCAGGGGTCGGTGATCTGTTTGTACCCGGAAGTGGGTGCCGAAGAGATAGGGTCGGAGCTTCTTGAGGGCCCACACTACAGCGAAGGCCTCGCGCTCGATGGTGCTCCAGCGCTGTTCCCGGGCCAGCAGGCGTCGGCTGATGAAGGCCACTGGCTGATCGACTCCCTCGGTGTTGAGTTGGGAGAGGACGGCCCCAATTCCATGATCTGAGGCGTCCGTCTGCACTATGAACTTCCGGCTGTAGTCGGGTGCCTGGAGCACGGGGGCGGTGCACATGGCGGCCTTCAATTTCTCAAAGGCTGTTTGACAGTCCGGGGTCCAGTTGACGGTTTGGGGGTTTTCTTGGATGTGAGTTCTGTGAGGGGCCCCATGATGCTGCCATAGTCCTTCACAAACCGCCGGTAGTACCCGGTGAGCCCCAGGAAGGCTCGGACCTCGGTTTGGGTGACAGGTGGTTGCCAGGCCTGGATGGCAGCGATCTTGAGCTGGAGGGGGGCCACCAGACCGCTCCCCACTTGGTGTCCCAGGTAGGTCACGGACCCTTGGCCAATCTGGCATTTGCTGGCTTTGATGGTGAGCCCGGCCTGCCGGAGGGCGTGCAGGACTTCCCGGAGGTGGTGGAGGTGATCTGCCCAGTGGCGACTGTATACAGCAATATCGTCCAGATAGGCGGCGCTGAATTCTTCGAGGCCCGCCAGTACCTTGTTCACGAGTCTCTGGAAGGTAGCGGGGGCGTTTTTCATGCCGAATGGCATCACTTTGAAGTGGTAGTGGCCATCCGGGGTAGAGAAGGCGGATCGCTCTTGGGCCCCGGGGGTGAGGCCGATCTGCCAGTAGCCCGCTGTTAGATCGAAGATGCTCAAGTAGCGGGCGGCCCCCATGCGGTCAATCAACTCATCCGCCCGGGGGATGGGGTGAGCGTCGGTTCTGGTAACGGCGTTCAGGCCCCGATAGTCCACACAGAATCGGAGCTCGGGGGCAACGCCCGGGGCGGCCGCCTTGGGGACCAGTACGACTGGCCTGGCCCAGGGGCTGTCAGATGGCTCGATCACTCCCAGAGTCAGCATTTTGGATCTTCGTTCTGGATGCAGGTGCGCACTCGATCCGGCACTCGGTACGCCCTGTGTCGGATAGGGGGGCTATCCCCGGTGTCCACGTCGTGAAGGCACCAGGGGGTGACCCCGGGGATGAGGGAAAACAGATCTGCAAATTGTAGCAGGAGATCTCGGCAGTCTTGGCGTTGCTCTGGGGAGAAGGCATCGGAGAGTCTGACCCCTTCCACGGAGCCGTCCTGCTCGAGTGTCTTCAGCAGGTCAGGAAGGGGCTCTGAGTCCTCCTCCGTCCCACTATCGGTAGCCATCAGGAGGCTGAGTTCTGAGCGCACGAAATGTGGTTTGAGTCTGTTGGCGTGGAGGACCCGTAGGGGGTTCCGGGGGGACTCCATGTCGATCAGGTAGGTGAAGGGACCCTTGCGCTCTATCACCTTGAAGGGCCCGGTCCATTTGTCTTGTAATGCGCAGGGTTCAACCGGGGACATCACCCAGACTTGTTGTCCCGGCTCAAACTCGATGGAGGAGGCATGCTGATCATACCATCTCTTCATGTCCTCCTGACTGGCTTCAAGGTTGGCCTTGGCGATTTTTCTGAATCGCCGGGTCTGGTTGCGGAGGGTCAGGAGATACTTGTATACATCCGGAGGAGTCTTCTTGGGGGCCACCTCCCATCCTTCTTTGACCAGGCTGAAGGGGCCCCGGACGGGGTGTCCATATAGGAGTTCGAATGGGCTGAAGCCCAGGGATTTCTGGGGGACTTCTCGGTAGGCGAACAGGAGGCACGGGAGCAGCACATCCCATTGGCGACGTAGGGGTTCTTCTAGGCCCATGATCATCCCTTTGAGGGTGCGGTTAAACCGCTCGACCAGGCCATTTCCTTGCGGGTGATAGGGGGTCGTGAATTTGTAGGTGACCCCGCACTGTTGCCAGAGAGACTTCATGTATTTAGAGATAAAGTTCGTGCCCCTGTCGCTGACGACTTCCCGGGGGAAGCCCACCCGCGAGAAGATTCCCATCAGGGCCCGGCCTACCACGGGCGCCGTCACGGTCCGAAGAGGGGATGGCCTCGGGATAGCGGGTGGCGTGGTCGACCAGGACCAGGATGAATCGGTGCCCTTGTGCTGTTCGGGGGTCCAGGGGCCCCACAATGTCTATTCCCACCCGTTCAAACGGGGTGGTGACGATGGGAAAAGGCTGCAAGGGTGCTTTGAGTTTTCGGCCGCTCTTCCCGCTGGCCTGGCAGGTTGGGCAGGCCCGGCAGTGGTTGGCTACATCATTTCGCATCTTTGGCCAGTAGAAGTGGGTTACCAGACGGCTGTACGTTTTGTCTGGCCCCAGGTGTCCGGCAAGAGGCACATCGTGTGCTAGGTTCAAGAGGAAGTCTCTGATGCGGAGGGGGACCACCAGCACCCGGCTGGCCCCCAGCTCGGCAATCTGTTGCTCGCTGTAGAGCAGGTCATTGTCCCAATAAATCCAGTGGGCCCCCGAGGTGTCTCCTGTGCTCTGGGCGAGGGCTTGCTGCCGGAGTCCCTCAAGGGAGGGACATGATCTCTGTTCCTGTTGGAATTGTTCCTGAGTGGGGCCACCCTCTTGACGCCACTGGGCCAGTTCGGGAAGGTCCCGGAGCCGATCGAGTACTTCTTCGCTGTTTTCCGGAGGACTGGCTTCCAGGGTGGCTCCCTCGTGGACGATCGGGGGAGGAGGTGCTGGCCATTCGGGTTCTTCTGGACTGGGGATGGTGCGGGCGGCCATGGACCGGGTCGTTACGCAGACCCATTCAGGGAGGCCCAGCATCCCCAGGTGCTCTCTTCTCTCGACGGCTGACCAGGGAGAACTTTCGAGGTCGTTCCCCAGGTGGCAGTCCACAGGGGCATCATCGCGGACAGTCACTTTTAGCATTCCGGATACTCCCCCCCACTCGAAGGGGACGCAGGCCATCCGACATAGGCTTTCTGAGTTGTCGGCCGACCGTACGGGGCAAAGGATATTAGGCAAGATCTGGTCCGGGGTCACCAGATGACAGCGGACTGCGGTCACACTGGCCCCGGTGTCGCGGAGGGCTTCAGCCCGGTGTCCGTTAATGTTGACCCACTGGCTGTACTTCTGCGTGTTGGCGGGAAGGGGTGCCCGCGGAATCAGGTCTCTTTCCCCTAGGCAGACCAGGGACATGGCGGCGGGTTCCCACTCGGGCTGGTCTGGCTCGTACTCTTCAGTGTCTTCTTGTGTTTGCTCTTCTCCCAGAGCGGCGGCAGCGACCTGGCGGGGCATAGGGCTCTGGTTTTTCGGGCAGTTGGGATCATTGGCGTAGTGGCCGGGTCACTGGCATCAGTGGCAGGTAACGTTGGCGCGGAAACCTGGTCGCATCGGGAGGCTCCCTCGGCCGGTCGGGGGCGGGGTGTTGCTGGCGGGGGCCACCGGGACGGTATCTCTTCCCCGACCCTGGCCTCCCCCACCCCCTCGGGGGCGATGGAACCCTTGGGCGGCTCTGTTCTGTTCGCTGGGCCCGTTTGGGGAAACTCGGGTGCTCTCCCACCGGTCAGCCTCAACGGCGAGTTGCCGAGGTTCAGTCAGTTTACTATCAAGGAGGTGCTGCCGGAGCTCGACAAAGCAGTTATTAGAGAGGTGCTCCCATACGATAAGGTCAAAGAGTTGTTCGTAAGAGGTCACCTTGCTGCCCTTGATCCACCCTTCGAAGGCTCGGCTAAAGTAGTTCACGTACTCCACCCAAGTCGTACCCGGGATCCGTTTGCAGTCGCTGAACCTCTGGCGGTACATCTCAGGCGTGAGTCCGTATCGAGTGAGGAGAGCGGCCTTCATGTGGTCGTAGGACGTCATGTGATGGTCCGGGAGTTGCAGCAGGGCGTCTCGCCCTTCGTTGACAAACCTCCCCCATAACCCGGCCCCCCAGTCGCTCCGGGGAATCCGGTGGGAGGTCATGGCTACTTCGTAGGCTTTGAACCATTGCTGGATATCATCGTTCCGGTAATATTCTCTGACGACATCCTTGGGGATGTGGACCTTGGGGTCCGTAGGGACAGGGGGGCTCGGGTGTCCGGGGACCCCGAGGTCTTTGTTATGCCTCCGAATCTCTAGTTCCTTCAAGTTGCGCTCATGTTCGTAGGCTAGCTTTTTCTCTTCTAACTCTCTCTGCCTTTGTTTCTCTTCTCGCTCCTCTCGGAGCCGTAAGTGTTCCAAAGTTATTTTTTGTTCCGCCAATTTGAGTTCTCCATCCAAGCGAAGTCGAGCCAGCTCCAATTCGTGGAGCCTGCTTTTCTCTCGTTCTCGGGCCTCCTCTGGTGAGAGACCCAGTCTTCTTTCTTCTGTCGGCGCGGGGCTGGTTTCGGGTGTCTCTTGGCTTTGGTTTTGGGGGACGGTCGTACCCGTCTCTGCCCAGGATTCTAGGGCGTGTTTGAAGTCCTCTTTCTTGCTCAGTCCTGTGGTAGCAATGCCCAGTTCTATGCAGAATTGTTTTAGTTCTCGGTGGCTGTACTCTTCCAGCTTTTCCATCTGGAATTTTTCCGTTGTTCCGCTCTCTTTTGTTGTCATGGTGGTCGTGTGTCGTGGGGTGAGTCACTCTCTGTACGATTATGCGTTGGCTCGGATCCCACCGCTGCCACCAATGTTAGACGGAGACCCGGAGGGTCAGCCGAGCACAAGGGAGAGGCCTCCGGTGAGGGCCGTCTCCAGCGATCGTACAGACAAGTAACTTCCCCCCCACAGATGGACACCACACCAGGATGAGTTCAACACACTTTATATACGAATCTTGAAGCAAGGTGATATGGTACAGTGGGGTCAGGACACGAGGGTCCTCTCAATTCTAGTCTCTGTAGGGGAGAGGGGTAGCGGGTCAGTCTTAGTACCGGTCCGGTACGGGTGCGGCAAGAGGGAAGCTCACAATCCTCGAGCTTGGGGATCCGCAAAGATGGGCCGCGGCAGCGCCAGCAGGCTTAGGTCGATGGTTCACAGAAAGGAGGGCCGCGGCAGCGCCAGCAGGCCAGGATGATTGTTCACAACGAGGAAGGCCGCGGCAGCGCCAGCTGGCTACGAAGATGGTGCACGACGAGAAAGGCCGCGGCAGCGCCAGCAGGCCAAGACGATGGTTCACGTTGCAGAGGGCGGTGGCAGCGCCAGCAGGCTTCGGAGATGGTTCACAAGAAAGGGCAGCGGCAGCGCCAGCAGGCCTTCAAGATGAGTTCCTCACGGTGTCTCTCGACTCCAAGATATAACTGCCTTCCTGCTCTGGAGCTGCCCCAGTTATAGGTCTGGTCTCCTTTGATATCCGGACCCTCGCACTTGGAGGTCGGGAGGTCCGGGATGAGGGAGTCCAGACACCCAGCAGGGGGGTGGAGCCAGCGCCCGGGGAGGCCGGGGGCGATCGACACCTGGCGGAGGGGAGCCATTGACACTCCTTCTCCCATTGACCCGCCAAGTGGTCTCTTCACCCCCTGGGTGGATGGTGGTGCCTCGATGTCGGGGCCTGGCCAGGCCCAGGGTTGGGGTCGAGCCGAGGCCACTGGCGGCCTTGTCAGGTAGTGTCCAAAGATGGCGGCTGGTCCGGGGCAGTGGTGCTGACGGGGGGCCCGGGCCAGCCGGTGCTGGGGTGTTCGGGGCTGGAGCTCCGTTGTGGACGGGTCGTGGGTTGCCCCAGCGGGTTGCCGGGATGGTTCTTGTCGGGATACAGGGAGAGCAGGGGTTCGGTCCTCGCCATGCGGGGAGGGAGCGGGCCTTCCACGAGGCCTGTCCAACAATGGATCAAATGAGAACACAATCACAACCTAAAAGAAGTCTGCTCTAAACTCAAAGAAGCATGGTTTACTATTAAAAGAGAAAAATTTAAGATTGGTGTAGCATCAGTGGAGTTTCTGGGACATACATTATCCGGTGAAGGCATGAAACCAAAAGTAGACCTTATGGAGGCTGAGCTAGATGCTCCTGTCCCTAACAACAATGAAGAAATAAAATCTTTCTTGGGACTGGCTGAGTATATGTCTAAGTTCATAAAAAACTTTGCCCAATGTGTCCAACCAATCAGAGACCTATTAAAAAAGGAAGTGAAATTTGAATAATGGCCCAACCAAAACAGAGCATTCAAGGAACTCAAAGAGGCAATGGCCGATGCGCACTGTATTGGAAATTTTGATAGCACCAAAGACACCATTTTGACAACGGATGCCAGCAATAGGGACACTGGTGCCACCCTATCCCAGATACATGAAGGAAAAGAGAAAATCATAGCTTTTGCTTCGAGGACACTTAAAAATGCTGAAACTAACTATTCCACCATCGAAAAGGAGGCGTTATCCTGTTTTTGGGCAACGAATCATTTTAAATTCTTTTTATGGGGCATACCATTTGTACTAAGGACAGATCACAAACCCTTGGTATCCCTATTCACCTCTAAAGACATAGAGAAAGCTACACCTCGCATTGGGAAATGGATTGTGTCCCTGCAAAATTTAAATTTCAAACTAGAGCATGTGCCAGGCAGCACAAATAGTATTGCGGATTGCCTCTCACGGTTACCTTTGAACAAACATGTTGAGGAGCCAATTGAGGATCTGGAAGTACTACAAGTGGGGGTTCCCGCTAGCTTAGA
This sequence comes from Lissotriton vulgaris, assembly GCF_964263255.1. Classification (NCBI taxonomy): domain Eukaryota; kingdom Metazoa; phylum Chordata; class Amphibia; order Caudata; family Salamandridae; genus Lissotriton; species Lissotriton vulgaris. The sequence goes on from NW_028242968.1 coordinate 275,486, forward strand.
AGAAGAATGATACTCTATGATGTCAAATGATCACACCCTCGGGAAGGTAAAAGAGTATGTCAGCAAAGGATGGCCCAAGAAATGTAGTGAGCTTCCAGTGGAATTACAACCATTCTGGAATGTCAGAGATGAATTATCTCTGGAAGGGAATAATTTGTGACAAAAGCAGGAAAAATAATTCCTCCAGAAGAGCTGAGAAATCGTATATTTGAAATGGCTCATGAAGGTCATTTAGTATCTATAAGTGTAGTCACGGTAGCTAGCAAATTTCATCTGCTAAATTATAGTAGCAAATCAATGTGATCAATGTGCAGATCTCTTCCCCCGTCTGATATACTAGTAGGTATTTTTACCTCCTAAATCAGTAGCACACACACGTTTTTAAATACTCACCTTCACACACCATTTTATTACTCATAGGTGCTCCCACTGTCCTGATGAAGACCATACCTCAAGGACCACAACTTGTCCTGACCTGAAGGGTCGAAACGTTGGCAACACTGAGATACAAACTCCAGCGACACCATAAAGAATTAACTTTGGGCGCTTTTGAGTTATGTACGATATTGGGAACATTTGATCATTCAAGGAAACGTATACAACAAATTATGTTGATTTATATATGTCACTATTACCTTTCCTTTTCCCCTATCTACACGTGAACACTCTACCCCAATTCCCTCCTTTCTTTCCTACCACACCTAAAGCACTATATAATATTGCACATTTGTCCCGACGAGCAATTTAATGGCTCTTGTCTGTAAAATGCTTTGAAAACAATTGCATCAGATACGCTGTGTCACTAAAAAAAACACTTTAGTGGACATAAGTCATTTCAAATTTGTGTTTGTGTTTTTTGCTACTATAATTTAACACATGAAATTTGCTAGCTGCCATGACCACACTTATTGATACTGTTCTGATTGACCCAGGTCAGGTAGTATATATGGGTTACCCCGTTTATATACAATACATGAGGGGCATTTAGGCAGAAGCCTTACCAAAAGCAAACTCAGATCAGGATATTGGCTCCTTGGTATGGACAATGGCATAGAAGAATTAGTCAAGAACTGCCATTCTTGTAGTCTCAGCGACAAAACAAAACATACCAGGAAGACGCCGTTAGTACTGGTTCAAGTACCCATAAAGACCTGGGAAAAAATAGGCATGGATATTATTGGTCCACTTCAAATTTGTGGCCTACAAGAAAAATTAATTATTGTTTTGATAGATTACTTTTCCAAGTGGATCAATATCAAGTTTGTCAATAAAGTTGACACTAAGACTATAATATGCTTCTTGACGGATGTTTTCACTAGTGAAGGCATCCCAAACACACTTATCACCGACAACGGGGTACAGTTGGTTTCCGAGGAAATGAAGGAGTTTCTCAAGAGTTTGGCCATTAAGCACATTTGCACCCCCTTTACTGTCCTCGTGCTAATGAGTTAGTGGAACGCTGCAATCGAACGATTAAAGAGTCTTTACAGTTAGCTATGGTTGCGGGAAAACCTATAATCCAAGAAATTAAGGACACCATCTGGTCATATCATACCACACCCAACAGAGTGACATACATGTCGCCCTTCGATCTTCTTAGAGGACGTAAACCAGGTTCTAAACTAACACCTAATTGGTTATTCGAGGACAACTCAATTGAAAGGAATGACACCATAATCAAAAGGAAGATTTAGAATCACCAGAATAAGTACAAACAGGCTTATGACCGAAGATGGGGAACCAAAAATCACAAATGGGAAGTAGGCCAAAGCGTTTTAATCAAGAGACCACAAAATAGCATGAACCGATTCGACAAATTCAGTGGTCCATTTAGAATAAAAGCAGTCAGAAAGAATGTGGTAATAATGTCAGATGGCAGGATGTGGAACATGGACAGATTAACTCCTTATACAGAACGAAATTGTGGCAACAGAGCAGAGCACAAGTCTAGGATCGCATCATCTCTTGTCTGCCCAAACAAAATGTTAGAGTGTTGAGACAACTCAAGTGGCATAAAGACTATGTCATGGAATGCAGATTATATCGCATCTTACAATGCCATGCTCTGTGTAATTTCTGTGAAGCTCTTATCTTTGAGGTTATATAGCATGTTAGGATGTCATCCTCTGTGTAAATCCTGAGATAACACATATCTTGACGTGTAATTGGTTGTCTTCACCGTTCATCCTCAGTTCGCTCATCCTTCCCTGTTTTTTCCCTTCCTCCTTCTTTTCCCTTTCCTGCCACCCTGAGGGGAGAAGGAGTGTTGTATCCTTCCTGTCGCACTTTACCCTTGGTATCTTCCACCCCGCTACCATGTAGGTTTGGCCCTAGGCTACTCAGGAGTGCACCTGAGAATATTGGGAGATGAAGCTGAGGAGCGCCAGGCTGGTACTCCAGAGGAATGAATACATAAACCTGATTTGAACTTCAACCTCAGCAGAGTTGTTCTTAATGGAACGTTTCATGGCAGGCGACGAACATCAATACTCGGTGAAGAAGAGGCCAACATTTGAAGCGTACGCTGCGATAGGAACAGGTACGGTCCAAAAAAGGTTATTTAATAATAAGTTAGGTGTTAACAAGAATGTGGGAACAGAAAGTGGACATAAAAGCGTAAACGCTGTTAACGATACAGCTAAGCAGATGGTTAATGAAGGCGAGAATGGGGATGTTAAAGTAAAGGCTAGAGGGAGCGCTGACAAGGTTGATAAAACAAATGGTGGCACTACAATTCAACCGAATCGAAGACGTTTGCTCTACATGGGGTTATCAATGCCCTTGGGTTCACATTTAAATAGGGCACCAAAGAAAAGATTTGGAAGGGAGAATTTATAGATGTTTTTCAAGCTCTTTCATAGAGAAATACAGTCAAAGGAAGGCTCAGGTGAGGATGCTTGGGAGTTGGCAAAACGCCCAAAGGTTACCAAATAACCACAATTCATGGACATCGGCTTTCCTCATTTTTGCAAGTGTGTATTATGAAAAGTTACCTGAAAATATCAGTGGCGATATTCGGCCCTGTCAAAACAGACCCATTTCGGGGGGAGGTGCGCATGTGGAATAAAAAATCAAACAATTGTCTCTTGGCCTGCTGGAACTTTAGTAAGGGATACTGTCAGAGAAACCCCTGCAAATATAAAGTGAGTGTTCCAGGTGTGGCAGAAAACACCCCATTCTGCAATGCTTCGGGATCAGTTCAATTGTGGGTTTGTTAGCCAGAACAGAGAGAGAGGCTATGCTTTTCAACTTGGAAACAAGGGATTTTTACAGCAATTTATTGTAGAAGCTGTGAGCCATTGGTTAAAGTTTTATCCTGAAAGAAACGATGCAACATTGTTGGAATAGGAGTTCGGAGAGGGGTCTAGGCTAGGTTATCAGGGGACTAGATACCGTAGATTTGCTAAAACCTAAAATCGGCAACAAATTTCCTCAAATTGTGAGAATTACGTTTTTCACAGAAGTAGGTGAAGGGAGGATGGCAAGTCCGTTTTGTGTCAGGGTCATTGTTTCCCATTTAGGCGTAAGTCCCAATAAAGCAGAAGGTGAATTCAGAATGATTCAGTACTTATCATGGCCTCAAGGTCTCTCCGTTAAGTACCTTATAGCCAGAGTGGATACCATGGTCAAATTTGCTACAGTAGATACAGATTTAGGCATAATAAGAAAGATGGGTGCAAAACAGAAATGGCTAAATGTGATATCACGTTGGCCTTTTGGCTTTTACCGGTACACCCATCAGATTTCTCCTTGCTGGGTATCTATTTTGAAAGACATTTATTTGTGGATAAAGCTCTTCTATGGGTTGCGCAATATCTTGCAAGCTATTTGAATCTTGTAGCAATTTTTTACAGTGGTGTTTCTCTTTTCGTACTGGACACACAGCAGTGACACATTATCTAGATAATTTTTTATTTATTGGAACTGAGGTGTGAGTTGGCATTAGGAGAATTTGAAGAGGTAGCGAAAGAGTTGGGAGTACCACTAGCTGGGAGGGGGAAAACTGAAGGTCCTAGTTGTCATCTAACATACCTAGGCATTGAAAAAGATGCAGAAAAATTGAAGCGAGACTTCCGCACAAGAAATACTAGAACTGACAAGATTGCTAGAGTACGCAAAGAAAGCTCATAAGTTGACATTGTCTGAGGTTCCATGCTTATGGGGCCATCAAAATTTCGCTTGCAGAGGAGTGAAGGTGGGCAGAATATTTTGTAGACGTCTTGGTTTTTCTATGTCAGGTGTTAGGCTTCCACACCACAGAATCAGAATCACTGCTAGCATGAGAGTGGACTTTGAAGAGTAGCTAATGTTCTTAAAAAAATTAATTGGGAAGGGAAATGGTGCCCAGAATAATGGCCAGCCAATTAGATTTCAGAGAAAAAAAGCATTGCATTGCATTCCTTACATTTTTCCCATTAATAGTTGCATTGGCTGTTTGGGGTAAGCAGTTAGCAAACAGGTCATTGTTATTTCATGTGGATAATAGAACAGTAGTGGACTTGGAAAATGGTCAGAGCGCCAAGGACAAAGAGTTACTGAAGCTATTACAAAGATTCATGTTAGATTGCGTAATGCTAACTTTGTTTTCAAAGTCAGACATATACCGGAAGCGTAAATAACATTGCAGATGCTCTATCTTGTTCTCGGTGGTGGATCTGCAGAAGACTTTGTGCCCAGTGAGGTATGTGATTTTGTACACTGAAACTGCAGCAACTTACTGAAAACTCTCTGGCAAAAAGCACCACATTAGCCTACAGGAGAGCATGGCTAGAGTTTTTAGATTCAGGTGCTTCTTAGAGCTCACACCACTGAAGGTTTAATGAAACGTAGGAATGACATAATTAAATTCATCATGAACAACATAGAAAGGAACATTTCTTCTACAACAGTAGCAGGGAAAGTTATTGGGGATACGAACCCTCAGCAGTGAAAATGAATAGGAGAATTCTTCAAGGGTGGGCAAAAAAGGTAAAAGAGAGGACAATTTTAATGAGAACCAATCTCTGTAAAATTACTGTATAGCATAACAAAAGGTTTGCATGTAATTTGTTTTTCTGATTTCGAATATCATTTATTCAAGTTATGCATGATTTGGCTCTCTTTTTGGTGCTTTAAGAATTTCTGAATTGTTAATGATGACCTCAAAGTTAAAAATGTTTTTTCTTGTTAATGATTCTTTATGTACGTTTCTCGAACGTTCCAAAAACGATCGAGTTGGAAAGGGTGTCAGAGTATTTTTACAAAGTAGTAAAGGGCAATTATGCCTATTAGAGCTTGGTCAGAATTCATAGAAGAAGGAGGTGCTACTTCACAATTTGCGTTCAGACATAAAGATGGCTCACCACTCAAAGTTTCACAATTACTGTCAATCTTAAAGAAGACTCTCAACATTTGGGGGAAAACCCCCCTTTCAATTTTGGTGCCCACTTATTTCGAATTGGTGCAGCCTCAGAAGCGGCCAGGTGGGGGTTTTCTCTCAGCAATGTAAAGAAATTGGGGCATTGGTCTTCGGTCTGTTGTCTAAGATATATTAGAGTTTTGGATACCAACATACACGATCAAGTATATTAATTGTTACTTCTTTTCAGTCTCAGCGGCAAGTTTCTCATTGTCACAGAAACAAGTTTGGATAACTGGACATTCATTCGTTAAGTGGGCTGCAAAGGAAGCTGAGAAGAGTCATTTTGGAAGGAATTTGGGTTTTCGTTTAGATGAGGTATTTTTTGGTTTGGGGAAAGCGGCATGAAGTGGGGCCAATTAATGCCTTTGATGAGTGAATTGTCTTATAAGAATAAACCCAAAGCCATTTTGATTCACCTCAGAGAAAATTACTTGGGGCAGCTCTCAGCTTTAGGGTTGCTTATGGAAATTAAAATTGATTTAGAAATATTAGCAAAAAGTTGGGGCAAATCAAAAATCATTTTGACAGCGTTGATGCAACGCTGAGTCTGGAGGGAGACTGAGAGATTCAGTAGAAAGAGTGAGAAGAAAAGCGAATAGGGATTTACACCGTTTTTTTCAATTAATAGTTTTATGGGTTAGCACATAGTGAAATTACAAAAGAAGACTAACAATTTTTCCAGAATGATGGTGTACATCTATCTTTTATTGGCAATAAGATTTACATTTTGAATAGAAAAGAAATGATTACAAAAAATTATACAGGGAAAAAGCCTGGTGTTGATGATAAGCTGTTGGGCGACAGCTTCAAAATTCCTTAGTTGTCAGGAATACGTTTTTTCGTTTCCCTCCTACCTCCATTCTCCCCCCCCCCCTTATTTGCTATCTTCTCATTCCTCCTCCCTCCCCCCTCCACCACCAAAATAAGTATTTCACCTGTATTTGTCATCCTCCCCTAATCAATAAAACGTTATCACTTAGCAAATAGAATTGTACTGGTTTCATTTTACTCTTGCTAAGTAAGTCCATTGTTTTAATCAAAAGTTGTGGATATTTGGTATATTTGAAGGAAATAAGTATTTCACCTGTTTGGCGACAGCGTGTGTTGTATATAACAAAGATAGCAGAACAAAAGTTGAGGATATTTTAAATATTTGAATGAATAAGGTATTTCACCTGTTTTGCGACAGTGTGTGTTGGTTATAACAGGATATCAGGACAAATGTTTTCGTTATTAGTAAGTAAGGGGGGGACAGGAAAAACTCCTGGTTAGGGTTTTTCCTGGAGGCAGAATTGGAGGAGATCAAGACAGGCAGGAAGGGGTGGGGGCCATTCTGAACAGCTTCAGACAGAGGGAAACAGGGGAGTGAGGTAGGAGGCAAGTGGTAGGCAGGAGACGTAGATAGGCATTGAGGAGGAGGATGTTGGGGAAGTTTGTGTGGGGAATTGTTTTACGGGTGGCGGGTGATAGAATTGAATATGCATTAGTCTGATTATGATATATGTAATAAATGAGAATGCTTACCTGTCCAATAAAGTGGCCTTTTACCCCACTTTGGCCTGAGGATGTGCTTATTGCCCGAAGGTGTGGAGCCACCGAACTAAGCAGCCATCCGTTGCAGGGTCCTTCTTTGCGGTTATATGTAGTCAGGACTTTAAGTGGGCCGGGTCTCACCGGGTCTGAGCACTGGCAGTTTTTTAAGGGGGCCTCGAAACAGGTCTCTATCGGGCTTTATTTTGTGCCCTGGCAAATGCGGTAAATTTTTTTTTCCGGACTGCAGTGACAGCAGGCACATCGATGTGCGCCCGGTGAGCGTTGTAGAGGAAGGGAAATCCTTTAGAGAGAGTCATTTTCCCTTCTCTTTTTGAAACTCAGGAGCAGCAACATTGTCATGGTGTCACCAGGGCTTTAAGTGGAAGTTTTTTCAATAAAATATGCAAGCCATAGTTGCTGCCTATTTATCTTATGCAACTAGCAACCATTGACAAAGCCAATAGTCCTGACTTGTAGGTATGACTTGACGCAATGACAGGAACAGCAAAATAAAGTCGGTGGCACACTTTGCTAAACACAGATTTTTAGCTTACGTGTTCCTGTAATGACTTTTAATAAACTAAAAAAAAACAGACTCAAGATTATATTTCAATAATGTTATCTACTTAATTTAAAGGGAAAGAAAAATTTAGTAAAATCTTTAGACAAGCAAACATTTTTAGCTTACGTGTTTCTAAGCCACACCCTTAATCACATTGGCCACGCCCCTTTGAGAGACCCCCCAGTTTTTTCATCCCACTTAAAGCCCTGCATGCAGTCTTGTATTTAAAGCCCACTTTTCCAATCAAAGGTCCCTTCTGTGCCACAGTTGTCCACAGGTAACTTTTGCCTTCATCTGCAGTGTTTAATCATTGCTTAAGATACACTACTTTACCTAAGAGCTACAAATTAGACTAGCGCCAAGAGACCTTTGCTAGCAGTGTGTGCTATCGTAATGATGTCGATCTGATGCAGAATATAAAGAATAGAATTAATATGACATTTTAAGCTTTCTAACAACGTAACTACAATGAAGAATTTAAGCTCTTGTAGAGTGGGTACTTTACATATTTAATTTCCTGTCTAAATTATTGCTGTGGTGAGATTAAGGTCTCCTGCACAGCAGGGGTGGGCGATACAAGGCATATTAAATGTGGTAGATTCATGAATACACACCAGCTTGTATGTTTCTGAGCATTTACAAATCTAGAGCTGTCCCACTCTAGAAAAGGTGAGCAATATACTCTAGTCTGGGGCTGGAGAAGTCAACTTCTGGGATGGGAAGGAGGACTAATCCCCCTAGATTTGTCTGGAGACCAGAGCCCAGTGCAACTTTTCAGGAGAACTACAGTGAAAGCTTGTGAGTATCAAATAGTAACTCTGCACCTGTTCATAATCATACTTTTAGGGGTGCAGATATTCATGTACTGCAGTATTGGCACTGTGTGCAAAGGTGAGTTTCTCTCAAGTCAAGTTTTATCCATGAGTAATAATCCTTCAGGTTCCCTTGTGCTGTGGGTGTTCTAACTGCCTCCAAACTTCCACGATAGTGATCCAGCCGAGCTTACCAACAACCCTCTATACTCATCTCACTTAACTCAGGGGTTTCTAATTTTACTCATCAGTGGGGCCCATAATACTGCGAGTCACACATACACACTCACTTCTCCGGAATAAGTTAACAAAGAAGGCAAGCTGCTGGTTAGCGGGGTACCCTAAATCTAGACTTTATACATTAAGTACATTTCAGAAATGTTTTATACACCACATTAACCTGTTGATAGGAGAAACCATTACATCAAAAGTACTCCGCTAATTTTGGTCGATTGATCAACTAGTAGAAGTTAGTTGATGGTGATTAAGTCCTGCTCAATCTTGGTATACCAATAACAGTTTAACATTTTATGCCTGTAATGACTTTTAATAAACTAAAAAAAACAGACTTGAGATTATATTTCAATAATTTTATCAACTTAATTTAAAGGGAAAGAAAAATTTAGCAAAATCTTTAGACAGGCAAACATAAGCATTTATTTAGTACATATTAAAGAATTTGAAATTAGAAAGCATATTATCAAGTAATCTTCAGCAAACTGTTTTGTTGCATTAAAACAGGTTCCCAAAGCTCTCTGTCTCTCTATTCTCTTCAATGCCTCCCTTCCAGCATAAAATCTCTGCAATTGATCATCTTCTCTGCTCCATCAAAGTTAAAGTCCAAAAATATTTCAAAGTCTCTAGCACCATAAAATTGTCCAAACCTACAGCATGTCGTGGTGCAAATAAAATTCAGTGGAGCAACCTTTTTCTCTCTTTCACGCAAACTCTTTTAGACCCTTTTTCTATAACTATCTAACTTAAAATTGAAACTTTTAGGGTCCACAGTCATTCCTGATTGGTCCATTAGAGGGGTGGTGATGATCAACTCATGTCCTCCTTGTTCAAACCAGTTCAAAATGTTGTCTTATCATTCCCAAGGTTTTCCCATAGCTTAATGTTAAAGGTTTGTACTTGTCATCTGCTCCTTGTATCATTTGTACATAAAAAAAATTCTGCTTGCTGCCTTTCCCATGCTTTCAGAAGCTAACATCCTTTGGCACATCCCCCGTTCATAGGCCAAGCTGACCTTGACATCTCCTGTTCCGAGCATAGGCCGTTCACACGCACTTTTCATACACACTGCGCATGCGTGGAGGCCATTTCTCCAGGAGTCTTGTCAGCGCTTCAATAAACAGCCATCTTTCTGAATTAGGCCGCGCACGCCTCAATGGGAACTAATGAAAAAATAAACATAACAGAAATTAGTTTGAGAATTTTAGCCCTTCTGTTTACCTCCCCCTATTTTATTTATCCCAGTTAGTAGTTACCTATCAAAAAGCGTACACATAGCATCATTTTACTTACCAATGGTATTTTCTTTCTCAGCCACAAAATATTTTTTTCTCTACTGAAGCACAAATACACACTTATCCGAATAAATATATATTATATTAGTATGACTTGTTCACTTTCGCTAGTGCATTATTTTTGAAAACAGCAATTAGTTTCCCACGTGTAATGTAAAAACTTTTTTCATGTGTTTTCGTTGATCAGTTCACATGCTTCACACTATTAGTACTATTGTGGTTATGAGAGATTAATTTCACAAGGGGTAAACAAAAATGTTTTGTCTCTCCCCTGCACCATCAAGTCCCCCCTTTGGTGATTAATCACCATAAAACATCCCACCTACATTTTTCTAAGAACATGTTTCAGGTTCTTCAGTTTAGACTTTAGTATCTTTCATAATTTGCCCTCTTGAGTTTTCATACAATTTTTCTTTGAGCTCTTTCAACTCAATTTCTCCCATTTCATGTTCTCTTTGCTTATTCTTTTCTAAATCTATTTTTCTTTTTCTTTCAGCTTTTCTTCTCTTAATACAGACACATCCTAATCTCAACATTAATACTATCAATATTGTTAGTGGTATTAGTATTTTTCCTACTAATGAACTACCTATTTCTGCGAACCATTTCTTTACAGAAGAAAAACTCTTACCAAGTTTTTCTAGAACATCGTCAACCTCCAGTGGAACAATTTCTTTATGCAATTCAGGAATATTTTTAATATGCCTTTGAATGTTCTGACTTTTGTCAGGAATATAATTACAACAATGTTGCTGCACTTTCAAAATTCCACAGACTCCTCATCCTTTTTCCAATAAAATATTAAGAGCAAGTCTATTTTGCATCACCATATCTCTCATAGCAACCAATTTAGTATTAACCTTTATAAATCCTCCAGCTGTATTTGTTGATAAACAATCTACTATTGTTGATAATTTTCGAATTTTGATGCATTAAATGAAATACCCACTGCTGGTATCAGTGCTCCAAAAATATCACCTACTATTTCTAAGAAACTCTCTCTCCTTCTACGTGTTAATGGTTTACCTATCTCATGAACCCCATTAGTTCCTCTATCTACATGAACATTTTTGGGAAAGACAAATCCCACATACCAAGACCTAAACCAATGATCAGGTAATCAATAATAAGCTTTGTTACCACATATAAAATAAAGCCCAGGAAATACAGGATCTTTTCCCCTTTTAAATATCCATCCTCCAATAATTCTGTACAAATCTTTACAATCACTTGCTCCCACAAAATAATTATCATTTACAGTATTGTCACATTGAATACACAAATGTCCATGTTTGGGAAGATCTATTCCCATGGCTACATTAGTAGTTCCCTTTACATAGCGTTCTTCCTCATATTTAAGTGATTGTGATTTCAATTTATTTGCAGTATTTCTTCTTTCATATACAATTCTTTGATCTTCTACCATTTCTAAAAATACCTTCTACTCCTGTTTCAATGTACATGTTAGGTTATTCTTGAATGCATATTCTATAGTCATTCATTAATTTCTAAAAAATACTCACCTAAAACTTTAGCAGGTTTCATTTTGTTCATTTTATGTACCACAGGAACTTTAGCAAACAATTCATCCACATCAGAATAGTAGTATTCTAATTTACCTGTTCGGAAAAACAAATTAGCTATTACACTACAAGTCATTCCATAAGTCAAGGGAATTTGATGATAAGTTATCCCTTCTGATACAGATGCAGGTAACTGTATATAAACATAACAGTCTCGGACATCCATTGTTTCTACATATTCACTCAATAATCTAGAAAACACATTTTTAGAAAAATCATGAATAGATATATCTTTATGTAGTTCAGTTGTATCTATCAATTCTGTATTACTCTTCACATCATGAATCTTTTCACTCATATTATTACTTTGTTTTCCATACGAATGTTCAATACTTGAATGAAATGGAATTCATTCATTCATTAACCACATTTCACACCATGTATGTAACATTCCACATCTGGACACATTAATATCATTAGCAGGCATTTCCTTGTTTTTTTATTAAGTCCTTTTCACCTCTTTACACATGAACAATATGTGTCCTTGGAGATTCTTTAATCGATTATGTCTCTTTGCCTTTTATTGGTTGACTTTTTCACAACTTCTGATTCTCACTTTTTTATTTAAACACAATTTGTTTTCTATGACCTTTATCACTCACCAGAGGCACTCTGGATTTCTTGACTACTTTCAAATTCTTGTATGTCAGGTAATGAAATATAAATCCACTCAGGTGATTTGTATTTTTGGTTTGGTCTCCTCATTCTCTTTGGTCTTTGTAAAGTGGTTTTATTTTGTTCTTTTTGACCTTCTTGACTTGTTATTCCATTCACTTGTTCTTTTAAATCTCCATTGACATTTATCAACTTGAACTTTAGTCCTTTAATTTCTGAAGGCCAATTGTCTCCCCTTCTGGGCTTTTTAATCACTGGTTCTGTTATTTCTCTTTCAACTCTCCAAGCCCTTTTTTCTGGGACTTTTCTTAAGGCTGATTCTCCTTCACTTTCATCAGACTCAGTTTCAGATTCTTTGTCATTTCCTCTTATTTTAAATTTTATGATTTCTGGCTCAGCTTCTGAGTCTTGTTTTTCTCTTATTAGTTCAGTTCTTTTACAAGGAATCTCTCCATAACTGGTACTTGGAATCTCATCCTTATCGTGAGGTATTTCCTTTTCTCCAGTTTCAAGATCAATATTCCTTTTCTCTGAACTTTGTATTTGAATTTTACTGTCTCTACTTTTACCAGTTTTTTCTTGTTCTTTGTCAGTGTCCAAACTGGTTGTTTTCTGTTTCCAGATGTCGACTTACAGGTCGATCTTCAAGATCTGGAATTTCAATTATCTCAGTCTCTGTTTCCAATGCTGAACCTGTGTCTGATATCTCCAGATGTCGCCTCACAGGTCGAGCTTTCTTATCTGTAGTTCTGTCTGCTCTCTCCTCTGCATCAGAATCTGAACTTGTATCTATTTCCTCCAATTGCTGATTTTCAGGTTCTGGTACTCTGATGGTGTTGCTTGCATGAACCCACCATTTTAACCCCTGCACATTTCACTGCAGTAGTGCTGACCAGAATTACTTGTCGTGATTTGTCCCAGCGAGAAACCAGGCAATTTCTCCTTCTGTGTACTTTTATTTGGACCCAGTCTCCAGTACTCAAATCATGAGTTGGATGTTTTTCCTGAGTACACGCATCAGTTCCAACCTGGTGAAACACAGAAGTGACGGTATCAGACAGGCCTTTACAGTAATCCAATATCATATCATCATTAATAGATAGCAGTTTGTTGACAGGTACAAAAGCTTGTCATTTATTCATCCCATCAGTATCTCATGAGGACTTAAGCCTGTGTTTCTGTCTGGAATGCTCCTTAAGGTCATTAGAACAAGAGGCAAAGCATCAGGCCATTTCAGTCCTGTAGCCAAACACATTTTTCCAAGTCTGTTTTTTATTGTTCAATTAACTTGCTCAATTACCCCAAGACGCCTCTGATCTGTAAGAACAACGCAACTTTTGATGAATATCCAGAGCTTCACCAATCAATTGTACCATATTATTTTGAAAAAGACTTCCTCTGTCTTTTTCAATTGTTACTGGAAATCCAAAACATGGAATTACTTCTCTCAACAGGAATTTTGCTACAGTTACTCCATCATTTCTCATGGTGGGGAAAGACTCTACCCATCATGAAAACAAGCAAATGATCAGAAGGACAGTTTATTACATGGTGGCATCTCTATGAAATCCAACCGTATTCGAGTAAAAGGACCTCCCTCCCGTCCTATGTTCCCCAAACTCACAACAGTTTTCCTTCCTGGATTCATTTTTTCATTAAATTTTTTCATTTCATAAAGCTTTATTCGGAACATATGAAAATGACCATAAAAGCACATATAACATACCTATTTAGACAACATAATACAAAGATGATCAACAGTTACAGTCACAGTTAAAATATCATACTTTTCCTGGCATTGATTGATTTGATTAAAAAAGTAGCAGTATAAAAACAGGTATCTGGATCTTGCGTATTAAAAATCAGCTTCATTGCCGCATCTACAGTAAAAATGCCATTTTTTATGAACATGGGTTTTAGGTAAGCAAAATCGGAAATTCATGTAAAGATTACAGATAAGGAGAAAGTGCAATGTGCATTGTTTGGTTTGACCATCACAAGGGCAGGGACCAACCGAGTGCTTATTAGCATGTGGAAAAGCCACCAGGTGATGTACCAGCCCAAGCCTAAGCCTAGTTAAAACAAATCTATGAGATGGTCTTGTCACCTGGCTCAGATATAACTGAAAGCCTTCACAATCAATATATCTATTATAAAAAATACGTGTAATTGATTGTCCGTAATTGTTCCACCGCCTCTTTACTCTATATGACAAAAACGTTTCCTTCATCTCTATTTTGGGCATCTCAGCAACAGCGTAAGGGTCATCCAAAATATTTATGTCATAAGTTTCTCGAAGGCTATGTACAATATATTTTAGCCATGGTATCCTGAGGTAGTTATCCAATTCGAGGCAATCATTGATAATGAGTCTATTAAAAACAGTCTCCTCTTTTTGCCAGATAGATTGCCAAATCATTAAAGCCTTAAAGATATCAGATCTGACAGATAATTGATCCCAACTTCTCTGTGGATTAAATCAGTTGGGGCTGAAGTTGGTAGGCATAGTAGTTTTTTGAGGAAAGTATTTTCCTCAATTTGCAAACTGTCATCATGATGATATCCCCATAACCCAGCCCCATATAATGCGATCGAAACACATCTAGACTGGTAGATCTGCAACATGTCATTGATGCGTTTGTCGCCTAACTTAGCAGCAAATCTGAAAACTCCATGGGCACTTTTAGCCATCTGAGCCCGGACATTTGTTATTTCATGCGACCATGTTCTATCTCTGGCAAAGGTTATTCCTAGGTAACAAAATGTGCCCACTTGTTGCACTTTCTCTCCATCTATTAAAAAGGGATAGGACTTATTACGGATACTACCACAGACCATTGTATGGGTTTTATTCTTATTGATCTGCAGTTTTCTATCCTTTATAAAAACAGTGAACCTATCCATTAAACGCTGCAAGACGATTGGGGTTTTAGACAATAACCCGGCATTGTCTGCATAATGGAGAATGGGTACATCAATCCTTTTTGCCTGGGGGGCATCTGATCTTATTAATTTTAGGGCTGCATCCACCTCTTAATAAAAAGGGTAAAAAGCAGAGGGGCGAGGACGCAGCCTTGTGTAATGCCACATCTAACGTTAAATTTGGGAGTACACTCCCCTCTCACCCCGTACCGAACACAAGTTTGTAATCTTTCATATAGCAGTGCTAAGAAAAAGATTATTCACTCTGGGGCCCCAAGCTCTAATAGTGTTTGCCATAGGATGGTATGGTCCGCCAGATCAAATGCACTACTTAATTCCGCAAAGCAGAGATAAAGAGAACCTTGTTTGGCATGGGTATATTTCCCAATTAACAAATCTAGATTTATGCACTGATCGAGCGTTCCACGCCCTTTCCTAAAGCCATACTGAGTACTGGCTAAACTTCCATTGGCCTTCGCCCATACTTCCAGCCTGACTAACAGTATCCTACTCATGATTTTGACGGAGGAGTCTAGGAGAGAGATAGGATGGTTGTTTTTTGCATCCGATTTTTCCCCCTTCTTATGTATAGGAATAATAATAGATTTTCCTCATGTAGGTGGAACACTATTACATACAGCGGCATTAAAAACAATTGTTAGTAGGGGGCCCCATAACAACGGAACTGCTTTATAAACATCAAAAGGAACCCTATCAGGAACCTCGGCCTTTCTCCCCTTACTTGCTGTTATGCCTTGTTCTACCTCATCTATGGTAAAATTTAGAGGTACTATAGGATAAGATCTAACATTAATACTTAGAGAGCAATTAGTTTTAAATATAGCAGAGAAATGGGTTACCCAGGCCTCACTACTAACATGGGACATGAGCTCTGGAACCGATTCATCTTTTAGGAAAGGGCAGTTAACTGTTGCCCAAAACAAATGGCTGTTTGATGTTTCCGCCGCCTGTGCTAAATTATCCCAGGCCTCTTGTTGCATCTCTCCTTTCCTCCGCTTAAGTGCTAATTTATATTCAGTTCTTAGTTGAGCCACCATCTTCTTATCCCTGGGTCTGTTCATTAATGCCTGTTTAAGATGCGAAAGTAGTAAAGTACAGGCATGATCGAACCATCCCTTTTTACAAATGGTTTTCCCGTTACCATACCTAGTAAAAGTGGCATTTATAAAATTATTGATTCCGTTAAAATTCCCTAAAGACAGTTCTGAGTCACTGTTAATAGTCAAAACGTCATTAATATCATCAAAACAACCCGTTACAATGTCTTTTAACACTTTTTCCGTATGCACCCCTTTCCACCTTAATCTGGTACCATTAGGTCTATGCGGTTGAATATTCTCCACAGATCTTGTAATAATAACAGGCCTAGGTTCCAATATAACAGTTATTAAAATAATACAATTATGGTCACTTAATAGAGACTCTTCAATCCTAGGGGCCATACATAAAGGGGTGATATTTGAGGATACCAGGACATGGGCAATAATTGAATTTCAATTCCTGTCGGTAAAATTGGGAATTGTATTACCACATGCATCTTTTGCATATTGCAGGACTTCCAAATCATAATCCGCCATGAGTTTATTCAGTGACTCACTATAAGTGCTGTGGGGGAAGTGAATATCATCATCTCCTGCATCGCTCCGTACCCCACAGACCCCTAATGTAGACATTGGGCTTGTTGGGATTTTAAAATCACCAACCCAAATAAAATCAAAAATAACATTTTCCTCTATGGTCAACTTCTCGATGGTGGTCTCTAAGTCCTTAATGACTCTAGACCGTGTGTTGTTGAATATGTTATTATAGTAATTGATTAAAAGGACATCACAAGCATGTTTCTCATGCAGCCAGAGGATCTGAATATGTGCCCCGATATTCAGATGCCTTTTCACCTTAGGTGACAAACTTATTGTGACCAAGGTCAAAAGGCCCCCCTTTGGTCTACCAGATACCGATCCCTGTGCTTGTAGATTATATTAAACAAAGCCATCATAGCTAACCAGGTTTCTTGGAAACAGGGGATGTCATGCGATCTAATAAAAACCGGCCATTCCATCATCTCCCCTTTCGAAGCCAACTCACCTATGTTCCAGCTAGCTATAGAGATCCCTTTGTTGTTACAGATAGCATCCTGCACTCGGGTGATATTTCCTATAGGGGGAGCCTCCTCCTTTGTGTTAATGGTATATTCTTCCCCTAGCTCTGAAGCATAGCTTAAAGTATCCACGAGTGAGGTTCCCTGATCATCTAAATTTTCCCCCTCTAAAGCAACAGGCCTGGATTTAACCACCGCATCAGCTATAGGGTGGTCCAGGATCTGTCAATCATTTACATCTAGGGTACTAAATGCTTGGAACCGATTGGATACAGGCACCTCAAATACAGAGTATGTGAAAGGAGACCTGCTATTTAAATGTTGATCCCGGCTTATCCCGTCATTAGTTTGATGCGTTAAGTGGCTATAAAAAAAGCCAAGTGGGCGTAATGTAATACCCTGTTGGTTATATGGTAACAATGCTGCTCTTATCAGAGAGGTGGTGGCATGATGGGGGGTTTTAAAGTTGATAACACAGTCACCCCGGATATTCTTTTTAGATTTTCCTATCCAATTGACCCTTCTTGTTGTAAGAATCTGGTTGGAATGGTTCACGAGAAACCCACAATGGTGATTGAGCCAATGCAGCATTTTATTCTTAAGTGATTCATGGGTTTCTGTTTGGGTTTGGTCTAGAAGTGAGACATTCGTTAAAACTGCCACATACGGGGCACAATCTGGCGGTAAGTTTATTGTGTTACTACGGTTTACCTCCTGGGTTACCCTCTCTACCCTGGTATCTAAATCTTCGGGGTTCATCCTGCTACAGATAGCTTGTTTACTTTGTTCCACTGTAGTGGCCTTCACCCACCCATCACAGCCTGATACCTCTTTCCTAGATGTTTCTACGGATACAGTCCTTGTATTTTTCGGACATTCCACCGGTGCATCCTTTAAAGCCTCAAGTAACTTATTTTGGAGAGATATTTCCCCTCCTAACTTAACACCTTAGCTGCGTGTAAACATCCCTCCCCAGTGCTGCGCTGTCCATTGGAACCAGTGCTGAATGGACGTCCAATGGTCGTGCGCAGCACTGGGGAGGTAGCGCTGCTGACGACCATTGGCCGTCAGCAGCACTTAAGGGGTTAATGACCTCTCTATTCAATTGATCTAATTTTTCAGTCAATGGTTTGATGTAGTTGTCGATTTTGGCAGCCAATACATTTATAATCAGATCTACCTGTGTGCCGTTTAGAACCCCTGTATTAATGTTAGCTAATTGCTCATCTGTGCTAGATGCAGTGATAGATTTAAAGCCCTTACTATTACTAGTTGACCCCCGTTTAGTTTGGGGTTTCCTGCATCCCCTCTTTGCTCTAGGAGCAGGCAACTTCCGAGTGGATAAACTAAGGGCATCATCCTGCTCTTCTGATGATAGCAATATAGCCTCCGGTATCATATCACCTAAATTACTAGGTTCCCTACGATCAGCGGGGGGTTCAGTCAGTGGTATATGGGGCGTCGCTGGTAGGCTACCCATACCCAGCGAAAGTCGACATTCTGCCCTAACAATCTCATCATTAAGTACACTTACTGCTTTGACAAGATAGGTATCATTGGTTGCTCCAGCATGCTCAACAGAGGTTTTATTCCCCTTACGCTTTGACATTTTATTAAATCACAATTAAACTATACGATCATATGAACCAAAAACACAAAGCTTAAGTATTAAAAGATATATTATTCATACAAAATGTCAATCCAAGTCCATAGAGAGGCTTTAGGGAACCTTACCCACGGAGGTGACGCTTAGTTGTCTTAAACTTATCATATATGACTCCTCAAAAATAAAAGCCAAGGGCGATGGCCCAGCCCAGCCCAGCCTCGAACAGTCTCGGACGGGCTCAGACAGGCCCGCCCTTGGCCCGGGCTTTGCCCAGCACCTGCCCGCACGCGTCCCGCATAGCGGGGAATGAGGACTGCTGAATACTGATAGGGGGAGGGGCCAGTCAAGCCTCAGGTGTGCTCCGTCTAGGTGCTGCTGGGACTCGTAGTCCTGTGGCTCCAACACAGCTTCACTGTAGGCGGGGGGACGGGGAGCAGGATGTCAGTCTCCCTTCGCAGTACCCTCAGCCAAGATCTCGCCACAGTCGTCCCGGTGGCAGTGCTCCTGAACAAAAGCCCCTCCTGGCAATCTCCTCCATGAAGCGGCACCCGCGACAGCGGGTGCTGCAAGCTGTTTTCACAGGGCGGTAACAATGAGCCTCAGGTGTGCTCCATTACGGTGCTCCTGGGACTCTTAGTCCTGTGGTTCCAACACAGCCTCACTGCAGGCTCGGGGACGGGGAGCAGGATGTCAGTCTCCCTTCGCAGTACCCCCAGCCAAGATCTCGCTGCAGTCGTCCTGGTGGTAGTGCTCCTCAACAAGAGCCCCTCCTGGCAATCTCCTCCACGAAGCGGCACCCCTAGATTTAATTGGTGACAAACTAGACATCTCTGACACAAACCTTCGGCAATTACACAAAACTTGGGATTATACCTAGGCTTTCCTGTTTTCAGTTTCTATTTTTGGTAAATTCTGGTGACATTTTGTCAGTGTTTTCCAGTGATTTCAAAACCTCAAAAAAACAGTGCTTTTCAGTGGTTACTCATTTTCGCCCCATCAAAAACAACTGAAACAGTGTTTTACCGGTGTTTATGGAACACTTTGCTTTTATTATTGCTTGCTTTCTTCATCATGCCCCAGCTATGGTAAGGACCACACGGTATGACATTTAGGGTGGATAAGAGGGCGATCATGATGTGTGCTGAAGAGATGAATGGCAGAATGTCACAATCTGACCAGACCAAGCAGTGTATATAGGTACAAATTAGAGAATCGTTTGTAGCTGCCAGCAACTTTTCTCACAGTTCGGATCATTTTTCATAATTTACCCTACAATATTACTGGGAGCTTTGGACAATATGATTTACAAGTGTTCATATGTGTCACATGCCATCAATCATCCCACATCATCGTCAATTCTCGGGGTACTTTATCCCTTACAATAGGCTGTTTGTCAATTATCACTCTGAATGCAAAATGGTGTCAGAATTTAATTAAAAATTATAGCACACTTTTTCCCTTTTGGAGAAGGCTGAATAAATTATTTATAACAGTAAAACTGCCATTTGGGGCTTTAGACTTTTTCAAATTCTGCATCATTGTTTAGTTTCCATTTTTGTCATACACTTTTAAAAAGATAGAAATGCACTGCCCATATTGAGTTTTATTTTTTTAAAGGCGTAGGGGCATATTACCAATCAATAGCGATAATTATCGCTATTGCTTGGTTAGAGACAAAAATGTACCGCTGAGCTGCGGCGATTTTTATCGCAGATAAACCTTGGTATTACCAAGGTTTATCGCAAATGCGCTAAAAATCGCCGCAATGCATGAATATCGCTGAAAAGTCAGCGATATTCAGGCATTACCGAGCTAATGCTCTTAGCCATGTTATCCACCTCCCATTGGATAACATGGCTGAGAACTGCTCAGGGCAGGTGTTAGCTTTTGGAGATATTCGCGCTTAGCGCGAATATCTCCAAAAGTTGGTAATAGGAGATAGCGATGTTAGTGACTGTTTTCAGTCGCTAACATCTTGGCACGCCCACTTTGCATGTCATTAGTGATAAATATCACTGACATGGAAAGCGGGGCCCAAGACGGTCGCTATCTCCCTATTACCTAGCTGTCGCTAACTGGTGTTAGCGACAGCTAGGTAATAGGGAGACAGTTGTAACATAATCTAGAGCTTTTTGTCTCTGTTTTGAGCCAGTTCGGTGATCCTGCATGCAGGCCGGACTTTTCAATGTTTATGAAGTTAGTGAAGCCAACCCATTTAGAAAACGTGTCTTACAGTACCATTTTATCCCATACATGTGGCTCATTGCTTACAGTCCATGATGTGTGTGTGGCGGGCCAGGAAGAGAAGCCAAAACGGTCACCGACCGCAAACAAATGTCCAGTGGCATTGCTGCAGAAGCTTCTGCACATAGTGTGAAGGCGCAGTCTGTCCTTTCCCCATAGTATTCAGAGTGCCTTCGAACTCAGCTGTTGGGCCTCTGGACTCTTTCTTCGGTTTTAATATCTTTGGGCTTGCACCTCATGTTCTGAATTGGCAGGCCGAGCGAGACTTAACTTTAAACATAAAGCAGTCTGGATCAGGGTGTGAACTGCCCAAGTTAAACTGGTCAAGTGTGCGTCACTGGAAAAATAGGATCCGACTCACCAGTGCAAACATTACTCACAGAAGTGAGGAGGTACTTAAACTTCAGTGGACTGTCCTGAGGTAGGCTGATTCTTCCCAAACAGTGACACCTGCTCCTATTTTTGAGCTTAAAGGAAGAGTCTCATTAACCCTACAGCGCAGAGACTGGATGTGCTGTGGAGCTTACGTCCAGCCTCTTTATCCGTCCACCATCTATGCTGTATTCACAACAGACGGGGCCAGGACTGCGTGCACATGCTTGAGCAGCTATGGTGCAGCATGAATGTTTAGTAGCTAGGTACCCTGCCACTAGGGGGCAAAGTATCTGCAGCTGGGAATAAGAGAGAGTCATGAAATGGTAGTGGAGTAGTATTTGGAGAACACAATGTAGAAGGCAAGAGTGTCTATAAATCAGTGCTGTGCCTATGCAGGTGTGCCATTAGCTCCTTCCACTTGCAAAGCTAGGCATATGTAATATTGCTTTACGGTATAGCTCACTATGGTACCATTAAGTCTTCTAAGAGCGCTTGTAACATTTATCTAGCTAATATAATTCTTAGCTGAGCAGAACGTTCTCAAGGCTGTGCCTTGGTGTGATGATAACAAACGGAAATAAATGGATATGATCCTATGACAACAAACCTTGGGGTTGTTAATTAGAAGAACACTTCACTTTGGATACAAAGTTGCGAAATTGATAAATGGACACTTACTACTATTATTTGTTGTGTAACGAGATATAATTTGGACTTGACTCATTGAGAACTTTCTGCTCAGCTAAGAATTATATTAGCAATTTAGCCAGGGTGTTCCTTGGTGTGTGTAAGGAAGACTGGTGACCTTCCTTTCTCAGCTTTGTAGCAGAACTTGTACCTACTACTATTACTGTTGCCATTACTTTGTAGAGCGCCTATCTATTACCTGGTCATCATACTATATGTGTAACATTTATCTAGGTTGCTGGGTTATGTGTAAGATCACGTATAACAAATGTCACCTCTGATCATACGATGGTAAAGTACCCAATAAGGTAAATACACTGTATAACCACCCCAGGCATGTGTGCCTTCTACAACTGTGACCATTCTACGACAAAGGTGACAAAGGAGACGTAGAGTTAGATGTCCATGACTGAACAGCATGTTGTAGCATGAGACCTATTCATTTACCATAAGTTCTTGAAGTATTAATTTTACATCTACTGTCAATGAACACAACCGCCAAAATAATACAATTCTTTGGATATGTTCTACTGTGTTAGGTGAAGTTTTATCTACAGCCATCATATCTCTGCATTACGTAAAGCTTCCCAGTTTTGTTGGTAAACTACATGGCTTTCCTGTAGATCAAAGATGTCCAATATAGTTCCAAAAGGGCAGATCACAGCCAGATGGTAAACATTTATAAATTAGGTAAATTATCTTTTTTAATAGGAAGTCTTTTACTAATACCCATTTCCTCACTTCACCGGTTCGATGCAAACTATACAAATGATTTAAAATCAAAATGAAGTTAGAAAAGGTTATACCAAAAATCTGGCTTGTATCTGGGCCTCTTTGACCTGCCTCTTTAGCGGCATTGCAACCATTCTGGCACACTATCCCATCTATTGTGGCACTGCCCTAAATTGAACTGCTACTGGTCCGAGGTCCTCACAGATATCGATAACATGTTTCACTCTAAACTACACCGCTTTCCCAGCTATATTTTGTTGGGATTGCCCAATGCCCTAACGTACCCACTACACTCTGCTAGGGGGGGGCATAACACTGCCTCATGTGCCGCAAAGCCGGTTTTGCCGTCACGATGGGGCACGGACATCATACCCACACATGTAGATTGGGCACATAAATTCTGAGACCTTCTCGGTATGGAGAAGTTGACAGTGGTTGTAGATCACACACTGCCAAATTCTGAAAAAAAAATGTGTCACTGCCTGAAAAACACCTTTAGAGAGCTCTCCTGCCCAATATACTTGCAGGTGCTACGCCTTACAGCAGGTTCGGAGCCTGACTCATAAGACCCCCGCATGGTGGGAGGGGGGGGAAAGGAATTCATAGAGTTATCATATACACAAGCATGGTGTGGTTACTCTGTCTATTTTGAATGTTTGTTATTCCTGATTTTGGTTTGTCCTCCACTTTCCTTTTCTCATTGTCAGCCGTTGGATGTAGGCGAATGGACATGTTGGATCTTTCTTCAAAATAAAAATAGATACAATCCTAAAAAAAGGAGTACAAACTTCTCCGTACTACCACATGAGAACAGCAGAATTTTTAAAAACGAGGAACTGGTTAACTATGAAATAAGGCAAGACCTATATATTAACGTAGCTAGAGATTGAAAAACTAGCGATGAGGCCTAATAAATACATCACATTGTATGGTTTATGCTATACGCACATAAAACCTACACATGGAGGTATAGGGAGAAAATCTGTCTAGGGCATAAATATTAAGAGGGATCCTTAATTCTGATTACTTATTTGCTGTCAGTTAATAAGACTCTTGATGAAATCAGCACTAAACCCGACTTTCACCCCAAACAGGAAGAACTCAAAAGTAAGCAGCGTTTGAGCATCACTAGGTGAAAAGAAAACTTCACAAAGGTAGAAGTTGATCTTATTTTTTTTTGTTTAATTATTGTAGCTAGATAAATGATCATGAAGTGCCAGAAAAGTTCTCAAGCTCCACAACTGAATGATTGATGGCAACTCACTCCAAGGTGTCGCCTCAGGGAGGAAACTGATAATCTTGACTCACCTAGCCAATTTGGAATCAAGCACAAGTATCTGTGGCAGGAAAAAGTAGCTATTAATTGAATGTGCAGTGCCTGTTCTCCGTACCCCGTGTGTAAGTAGGGCAGTCGGCTCCGAAGTTCATTGCGCTCATTCGGCGCCTTAAAGCAGCAGGAAGGAAGCATGAGGCGCTTTAACTGCAGTAAATAAATACATGCAGTACTGCACACTGCTTCCGCC
The DNA here is from genome assembly GCF_964263255.1 of Lissotriton vulgaris. NCBI lineage: Eukaryota > Metazoa > Chordata > Amphibia > Caudata > Salamandridae > Lissotriton > Lissotriton vulgaris. The sequence goes on from NW_028242968.1 coordinate 299,729, forward strand.
GCCCCTTCTCACACAGGGCTAACATTAAGAAATGCTACGAGGAAGAGGATTACTTCTCAATTGTTTTCAAAGCTCTGTCCTTTATAAAAGCTCAAGCAATAATAAAGATCTGACTAAGACCAACAATAGCAATTATCAATGCTAACACCGGTGACGCGCCTCTTGCACATGTTTTCAGCAGGCGCTGCCTGCCATGTGTGACCCCCCCGACCCCCCGGCATAAATTCGGACGAGGTGTTATTATTGAATCTCCTTTGAATCTCGGGTGAAAGAACAACAAAGCCTCGTGAAGTGTCTCAACAGGGGTGCAACGCACACCTCAGCACCTCCTGTGGTGTGTGTAGCCAGTTCCTCCTCCGGGCACAGACACTGGTGGCGAGTCACAGTTTGAAGTGTGTTATTTGAAGGCCATGAACAGCGGGAGGAGGGTGAAATGTTTCATGGAATTACTGATGCCTAGCTCCGATGCTGGGTTTGTACTGCTTTGGCTCCCTCAAGTGGCCAAAATGTGCAAATGCCAAGTGGTGATTCACATTTGAAAAATTCAGCAATACTCAGTTTAAACCGGGTCAGCTGCTTTGAAGTCAATAGGGTATTATCGTGCAGAGTCAGTTTTAACCGAATTCCGGACAGCCTAATTATACCAAATCTGTCTGAAAAGTCTAATCATTGCATCTCTACCAATGTGTGCCTGTCCATGATACATTCGAGCCATATTTGAGATCATGCAATCGGGCATAACTGGTCTTTCATTTTTGTGTACCCAAATTTCATCTTCTTTTCTTTGTCTGCAACCCGATTTTATCCATCTGTCTTTTTCCTCATCACTTGCTTCTTCTTGCAATTGTTTCACTTCCTGCCAAGCCTCAACTACATTAGTAAGCATTAAAGGACTTGAAACATGTTCTTTTTTCTCTGTCCCGATTAATGGAAGCAACATTTCTAGCCCAATATTGAGCTATGGCATCCACAAATCTATTGCCCTCAGTGACATAGTCATCTCCATTTTATATGCAGCACATTTTACCACTGCAATACTCTTTGGCAGCTGTATTGCCTCATGTAACATTTTCACAAACTCACCATTTCTGATTGGAGATCCTGCAGAGGTCATAAAACCTCTTTGGGACCGCAGTTGCCCACAATCATGGACAACCCCGAATCCATATTGACTATCAGTCACTATGGTAACTCAGACATTCTTACCCAATTTGCATGCTCGAATCAAAGCAGTCAGCTCAGCCACTTGGGCAGAACATATTCCTGTCAGACAAGATGCTTCCATGACATCTGCCACTGTACATGCAGCATATGCAGCACTCAAAGCTCCTTCATCTGTTCTTAAACAGGAGCCATCCACAAACAGTAGATAACCTGATTCATCCAAAGGTTCATCTTTAATGTCAGTCCTTGGTTTGGTAATATATTCAAGTACATCCATGCATTTGTGATCAACGTTATCTTTGACTTCCACATCCAAAGTATCAGGCAGCAAAGTGAAAGGATTCACATTAACACACCTTGCAACAGTCACATTGTCTGCACCCAGAATCACCTTTTCATACCTGGTCAGACGATTATTTGTCATGTACTGTGTCTTCGTTCTGTTGAGGAGTATTTCAACTGAATGTGGTACATACACTCTCACTGGGTAGCCCATCACTATACCTTCACTCTGTTCCAAGCTCACACTTGTAGCAGCTACAGCTTTCAAAGAACTGACGATGCACACCCTTCTCTCTCGCTGCAATACAGTTCACATTCTTTTTCATAAAAAGGGATGCCTAGCGCTGGCGCTTCACATAAGCTGTTTTTCAATTGTTCAAACGCTTCCATTTCTTTGTCATTCAGCACTACTGGATCTTTTGCATCTCCATTGGCCAATCTTTTCAAGAGCTTTGCAATCAGGGAAAATCCACTTATCCATTGTCGACAGTAACCAACCATGCCTAGAAACATTCTCACTTGTTTCTGTGTTTTCGGTGGACTCATTTCTCTGATAATCTTTTTTCTTTCTGAGGTCACTTTTCTTACTCCTTTTCCAATCTTATGACCAAAATATGGCACTTCCTGTTGACAAAACTGCAACTTTGATGGAGACACTTTGTGTCCTCCTTCTGCCAAATGATTCAATAATGCAATAGTATCCGAAACACAAGCTTCTCTGGTCTTTGATGCCACAAGCAGGTCATCAATATACTGCACCAATACAGATTTATCTGGCATATTCAAACTCTCTAATGATTTCTTCAATATCTGATTGAAAATGGAGGGACTTTCAGTATACCCTTAAGGAATTCGGCACCATGCCAAAATACGCTCACCAAAACTGAACGCAAAAATTGGCTGGCTTTCAGTGTGCAATGGAAGTGTAAAAAATGCATTATACAAATCAATAACAGTGTACCATTCTACATCATGTGGAATTTGATATAATATCACTGCTGGATTAGGTACAATTGGACAACATGGAACGACTGTTTTATTCACCTTTCACAAATCCTGCACTATCCTAAAAGTGCTGTTTGGCTTTTTCAGCCCCATAATTGGTGTATTACATGGACTGCTCATTATCTCTTTCAGAATTCCTTGCTCAATCATCTTGTTAATCACTAGGGTTACCCCTTCAATTATTTCTGGAGTCAATTTATATTGTGAGATATTTGGGTATATGGCATCTTCTTTTACAGTCACTTTTACTGGAGTTACTCCTTTCATTAGCCCTATTTCTTCTCCTGTGAAATCCCACAACTCCTACTTAACTGTTTCTTTTAATTCATTCGGGATTTTTTCTCTTTCAAATACAGGGAATGTTTCACTTTTTTCTAAATCAATTATTGACATTGTCATCTTATAGAGAATATCATCATCTGCTGTTTGGAACGCAATGCCATCTGGTGAACAATAAATGGCACAGTTCATCTTGCATAGTATGTCGCATCCAAGCAAATTAACAGGACTGCTGTCACATACTACAAAGCAATGCATTTCTTTAAACGTGCCACTTTCCACTTCTACAGGTTGTGTTAACGGGGTTTTAATCAGTCTGTTGGTCACACCTACAACTTGAATTACATCTCTAGAGAGTGGAAGGTTTTGAATTTCTAAGGATCTAACTGTAGACCGGGTAGCACCTGTGTCCACTAGAAAAGTAATATTTACAACATTTACCTTTCCATTCACAAAAGGACTAGATTGAGCTACCTCCAGAGTTGCACTCCACTTCCTCTCCTAGGCACCGTCATAAACTCCCATCTGAATTATTTCCATCCGACCTCAGTCAAAACTGTGGAACAGCACTCACACGAGGTGATCTTTTTACCTGTTCTCCTTCGAAGAATCCTGTCTCTGCACTGTATTTCTGAAGATTAACACTCTGTGGGAGAGGTGGTAGTGGTACCTGAATTTGCTGTGTGACTGCCTGTTGCTGTGGTGGAGCCTGTTGATTTACCTCACTCTGCACCTGTGGAGTCAATAATTTATTTTCTGGATTAACTTTTGGGGAGTAACTTACACTTGTTCCTCCAATGCCCTATCTTTCCGCAATTATGACATGGCCATTTCTTTTTAGCCTCCTCTATGTTCATTTGTCCTTTTCTCTTTCAAATTATTTTTAAATTTCATCTGACTCGCATCATTATTCTGATTTATAATTTGTGCTTCTTGTTGTTCTGCGACTTTTACTTATGCCCACATTGCATTTTCTTTCAATTTACGCTGTCTAGCTTCAATATCATCACTGCAATATTTTGCATATCTCAAAACATCATCAACTGAGCTGGACTGCCAACACATCATATGATGCCTTATCATATCCCCTGTTTCAGGTCTCAGTCTAAATACAAACCTATATACAAAATGACTCATATCTTTCTCACTCAGATTTTCATATCCACTATATTGTTTGAAAACTAGAAGTAATTGTTCATAATAAGCATGTACAGGTTCTTTTGATTCTTGTATATTTCTGTCAATTTTCAACCAATCAGTTTCTTTCGGTGGACTTTTATTTTTCAAAAAAATTATAACTTGGTCATATTTTCTCATTACCTTCGGACCTGGAGCACCTGTTTTTACGTCTCTTGGATATTCTTCTTTTGGCCAATCAACTTTAATTTTACATTCAGTCCATAAATCTGCTGGCACAAAAATATGTCAAATAATCCATCTAAATCTTCCCACAACACTTTCGAAACCTTTACCATTCTACAGGTTTTTCTCGTAACTATGGAAAATCATTTGTAAATGACAATATATTCTGTCTACTCCACGGCACATGTACATATCCTCTTCCTGGTATTTCTCTCATGTGGTATTTTGCTGCCACTACTGGCTCTTTTTCTTTAACAGGGAAAGCTAAGGATACTTTGTCTTTCGCTTCTTCCTTTTTCTTTGTCCACCTACTCCTCCATCGATCTACATCACCCCATTTTCTCAGTAACACAATTCATTCTGTAATTTGGGTTAATCTTCCTGCTGTGTTCAAATTATCTATGTATTTCTCATTGAAATCTAATCTGTAAGGGTTTTGGAACATCTTTATTTTCGCAAATGCTATCCCTAATTCATTTGCAAGTTCTTCCAATCTATCATGTAGATTTTTAGCTCTCCATCTTATACTTTTGCTCATAAATACTAGCTCTTCATCTTGGTATGTTTTTAATTTTTCTGTTCCAATAGTTCCAATTATTAATTCTTCCATATCTATCTTAAATTTGACAACATCTAAAACTTTAGGTTCTGAATCTTTCTTTTGTAATGTTTTAATCCAATCGCTTAATTCTTCAGCTGACGGCCCTACAGGGGTCCTAGTCAAATCTATATCAGCTACACATTTCTCAGGAGTTTCAGTTGCTGATTCTGCTCCCATAGGAATTATATATATTGGACTCTGGTTCATAGTTAAATCTGGGGGTGTCGTTCTCATGGTATTCTTGGTTTCATTTAAATCTGGGTAAATATTTTCTCTTACTTTTTGCATACTTAAGTTTAAAGGAATAGTTAACGAATGTTCATCTATTTTCTGATTTTCAAAAACTGGTAATCCCGGACCTATAGTTACTGGTACAGTTACAGCTTCCACATTTTAAGTTAATTCCTTAATTTTCTCATCCAATTCTTTTGTCGACCTCTCTAAATCTGAGGTACTTGATTTTTCAACCTGTACTAACTCTCGTTTTTCGAAGTGTGTTTTTCCCTTAAGTGATTTTTTGGGGTCTCAGTTATTCCAATCTCCATTGGCGGTGCATTTGGAATCACCGTTGCAGAAGTTGACTGATATGGTGGGGGTCTTCTATTTAAAATACTTTCCAGCACCTCATCTTCCTTATCACTCATTCCATATCCACTCTTTTCTGAAACCAAACGAGTTCTCTTCTCTGTACATTTTCTGCCTACTGTTTCATCTACTGTTCGTACTGGATTCATGCCATCCCACATGTCAGTACACCTCCATCTTTTCATTCTACTCTCAAATTGGAGAGCAATTGTCTTTCAGATAGGGGCATGGTGTCAGAGCCATAAAGAGCTGACAAGGAGTTCCCTGTGCATAAAAAAATAAAATAATGTTTTCTTTTACAACTGGTGCTCATGTAAAGCGATCTAATACCTTCGGGTTGACTTCGCGCTAGATATAATACTGCAAGAGAGGAAAAAACAGCGCCTAACATGCACCAAATTGGAGGTATGTGGAGGGTGATGAATGACAGCAGAAAGTGCGTGCCTGCACTAAAAGCAGAGTGATAGGAGCAGAAGTGAAGAGGGCTAACGCAGATTGGATGGCATGATGAAAATCGCCAAGCACAGAAAACACCTGTAATACGAGCAAGTGGAACAAGCATTGGCATAGCCAATAGGTCTTGCCTTTGGGACCTTATACGTGTTTAGTTATGCAGCACAATATCCTTGGTGCAACAACATCAACTGTTGCATGGCTAAGCACTTATAAGGTCCCAAAGGCGAGACCTATTTGAGTATCACCACTTATGTGGTGATACTCAAAATGGCTAAGTGCTGCAGTAATGACAAAAAAGTGTGTGATGGACATGGTCTGTCGCCTCTAGCAGAACCTACTTCGCGCCAGCCACGTCTTGCATCATGATACACAGTCTAAACACTCCATCACCACTCCAACAGTAATACTACGAATATTGACTCACGAGGTGTGATGTTGAGGACATGGCCACTGCAGATGGGCATAAAAATAAGTAGGCAGTTTTAGGAGGGAGATGAGGTCAAACTTTTTACTTGTGAGCAGGCAACCAACTGTTCTTTATGCAACAGCTAAATACCCACAGCAGACACCAGGCATGACAGGTGCTTTCTAGCAACACAAAAGGCACCTCATGGAGACACATCAGGTAATATAGGTAATAGGAACATAACCATTAAAACCCTCTGGACAGTGGTTCAGCTCTAGCATGCATCAGCTGTATAGGCTTGTAGAGCCCTTTACCAGCTCAGGATATGTCACCTTGAGAGTAGTGTACCCCTGGCCAATGATCCTTTGATACCTTTTTGCTTAGTTATTGGGTAGCTATGAGTTCTGGAAAGATTAGTATTCACGGGTCAACTGTGAGGTTTTATGCTAGGGGGGGATCATATATGACCGCTCGGGGGCTTTGGGACGCTGTAAGGACGGATAATAAGGACTGCGCAGGAGCATTTGGACATTGTATGTTTTGAAGGATAGTATTAGGAGACGTGCTAAAGGAAAAGTATTAAGATATGCAGGAGTATTGGGACATTGTATGCTAGAAGGGATATTAGAACATTGGAATGTTGGGAGCTCCATTACAGACAATGGAGTGCTCCCTGCTTCTAGGGGCCAGTAAAGGCCAGCACAGCAACATTCCAATGTTCTACAAAGGCTTCTCGAAGCTCGAGGGGATTTATATCCCCTCGAGCTTCGAGAACCCTTTTTTTAATTTGTTAGAACATTCTGCCCTCTAGTGGCAGAATGTTCTAATAGCGTTATAGCCCTTCGTAGCAGGGCTATACCGGTAATTAAAGTCCCGCTGTCTCGTTAAAGTCCCTCGCCTTCGGCTCGGGCCTTTAACGATTCAGCGGGCCTTTAATAGCGTGTATAGCCCGCTACGGCGGGCTATAAGGCTATAATATATGACCGGGCAAGAGCATTGGAAAGTTATATGCAAGGAGGCATATTATAAGACCGAGCTGGATCATTGGGATGTTGTATGCTAGGAGGGATAATATAGGGCCATGCAGAAGCATTGGGATGTTGTATGCAAGGAGGCATAATAAAAGACCTTGCAGGATCATTGGGACATTGTATGCAAGGACGGATAATATAGGCTGCGGATGTTGTATGCTGGGAGAGATAGTATTAGAAGACATGCTAAAGGAATAGTATTAGGCTGTTCATGAGCATTGGGACGTTGTATGCTAGGAGGGATAATATAAAGCCACGCAGAAGCATTCATTGCAATGTTGAATACAAGGAGGCATTATATAATAAATGGGACGTTGTATGCTGGGAGGGATAGTATTAGGAGACGTGCTAAAGAAATAGTATTAGGTTGTGCAGAAGCATTGAGACGTTGTATGCTAGGAGGGATAATATAAGACTGTGAAGGAGTATTGGGACGGTGTATGCAAGGACAAATAAAATAAGGCTGCGTCGGAGCATTGGGACATTGTAAGCAAGGAGTGATAATATAAGGCTGCGCAGGAACATTGCGGCGTTGTATGCAAGGACGGATTACATCAGATCGCGCAGTAGCATTGGGATGTTGTATGCAAGGAGGTATAGTATATGACTGGGCAGGAACATTGGGGCGTTGCATGCAAGGAGGGTTAATATAAGGTGCACAGGAGTATTGAGACGTTGTATGCCAGGACGGATAGTATGGGGCCGCGCAGTACCCTTGGGGCGTTGTTTGCAAGGAGAGATAATATAAGGTGCACAGGAGCATTGAGATGTATGCCAGGACGGATAATATAGAGCCGCGCAGTACCCTTATGGCGTTGTATGCAAGGAGTGATAATATAAGGTGCACAGGAGCATTGAGACGTTGTATGCCAGGACGGATAATATAGGGCTACGCAGGACCCTTGGGGCGTTGTATGCAAGGAGGGATAATATAAGGTGCACAGGAGCATTGAGACGTTGTATGCCAGGACGGATAATATAGGGCCGCGCAGTACCCTTGGGGCGTCGTATGCAGGGAGGGATAATATAAGGTGCACAGGAGCATTGAGACGTTGTATGCTAGGACAGATAATATAAGGCTGCGAAGTACTCTTGGGGCGTTGTATGCAAGGAGGGATAATATAAGGCGCACAGGAGCATTGAGACGTTGTATGCAGGACAGATAATATATGGCCGCGCAGTACCCTTGGGGCGTTGTATGCAAGGAGGGATAATATAAGGTGCACAGGAGCATTGAGACGTTGTATGCCAGGACGGATAATATAGGGCCGCGCAGTAACCTTGGGGCGTTGTATGCAAGGAGGGATAATATAAGGTGCACAGGAGCATTGAAACGTTGTATTCCAGGACGGATAATATAGGGCCGCGCAGTACCCTTGGGGCGTTTTATGCAAGGAGGGATAATATAAGGTGCACAGGAGCATTGAGACATTGTATTCCAGGACAGATAATTTAAGGCTGTGCAGTACCCTTGGGGCGTTGTATGAAAGGAGGGATAATATAAGGCTGCGCAGTACCCTTGTGGCGCTGTATGCAAGGAGGGATAATATAAGGTGCACAGGAGCATTGAGATGTTGTATGCCAGGACGGATAATATAGGGCCGCGCAGTACCCTTGGGGCGTTGTATGCAAGGAGGGATAATATAAGGTGCACAGGAGCATTGAGACGTTGTATGCCAGGATGGATAATATAAGGCTGCGAAGTACCCTTGTGGCGCTGTATGCAAGGAGGGATAATATAAGGTGCACAGGAGCATTGAGATGTTGTATGCCAGGACGGATAATATAGGGCCGCGCAGTACCCTTGGGGCGTTGTATGCAAGGAGGGATAATATAAGGTGCACAGGAGCATTGAGACGTTGTATGCCAGGATGGATAATATAGGGCCGCGCAGTACCCTTGGGGCGCTGTATGCAAGGAGGGATAATATAAGGTGCACAGGAGTATTGAGACGTTTTATTCCAGGAAGGATAATTTAAGGCTGCGCAGTACCCTTGGGGCGTTGTATGAAAGGAGGGATAATATAAGGCTGCGCAGAACCATTGGGGCATTGTATGAAAGGAGGGATAATATAAGGCTGCGCAGGACCATTGGGGCGTGGTATGCAAGGAGGGATGATATACGGCAGCGCAGTACCCTTGGGGTGTTGTATGAAAGGAGGAATAAAATAAGGCTGCGCAGGACCATTGGGGCGTTACATGTTGCAAGCTAGTAAGGGGTGGTATTAGGCTGCACAGGCTCGTCGAACATTGAATGCTGGAAGGCGTGGTATTTGGCCACACAGGGTGCACAGGGGCATTAGATGCTGAGTGGCAGTAGAATTAGGCACCACAGGTGGAGTGGGATGTTGTGTGCTAGGAAAGGGTACATTGGGAGCTTGTATGTCCTGCTATTGATTTTTAATATCGTGGCAAAAATATCAGCAAATACAACATTTTCAAGGTAGGCATACAGTGGTAAGTATAGATTTACTATTCTAAATTTCGCATCTACATACTTCGAACATATATACATATAGCTCCAAGGTACATATATGTTGAGTTAAGTTTATATACTTAACTTGTACACATTTTGATCATCGAAATTTGTGCTGAAATATTATGGTAGTAGCACAATAATAAAGACTCAATACTTAGGTACAAAGCCCACACGATAAATGGGATGTTATATGCTACTAAGTGTAGGATTTATCTGCTCAGGTGTATTTAGTCGGTGTGTGCTTGTAAGGGGCGTGATTAGGATGTGTGGGGTTTTTGGGGCATTGTATGTTATTGAGGGGTAGGATTGAGCGGCACAGAGGTACTGAAGCGTTGCATGCTGGGGAGGAGAAAATTAGACGAAGCTGAAGTACCAGGCCGGGGTGGTCTAAGAAATGCCTAAAATTGTGCCACAAAGAGGTATTGAGCAGAACTGGGAAAGCGAGGGTAGGATTAGGTTGCACGTTTAGTTGTCAGTTTTGGCCTCAGTAGGGGCTAGGAAAAGGTCACACAATGATTTTGGGTGTTTGGGACTTAGGATATGTTTGTTACGAGGGAAGATGTAAAATTAGGTCTCACTGAGGAAAGGGGTACTTGCTTGGTTATGGAGTCGGTCAGATTACATATGGGGGTGCGCGAAATTCGCCTTTTGCTTCTGTGCAATTACGTGAAAATGTGAAATAATCATGCATAATTACAGGGAATGCAAAACCACCATTTGGTATTGTATGTTACCCCAGAATGCATCCTGGCATCCATTTGGACGATAGGACACATTTTGCGCTAAACGTCACATATGGGTCTGTGAGGGGGTGAGCCAGGGAAGAAGTAGGCTTGGACCACCCAGAGGTTTCTGGGCGTAGTGCTTATGATGAGGTTGTGATTATGTCACACACGGGTATTGTACAGCTCTTGATTCCATAAACTACTTTACATCGCACAGAGGTTCTGTACAGTTGTTGACTCCAGTGACTACTTTATGTCACAAAGAGGTATTGAGCAGTTGTGTTGTCCATTCAGCATTCAATTTTTCCGAGGTTGATAAACAAGCACCATTGTGCTGGGTAGCAATAAGCCTGTTTTCTAGCACCATTAATGCCTGGGAAAGTATCCACTTTAAAAACAAGCATTGGCCGCGTGACTCAGCCGGGAGTTGTGTGCGGGTGCAAAAATGTAATTAAAAAACAAGTGAAAGAGATCGCTCACAGAGGAAATGAAGCAACAAGAGTGGGCGATGCTTTTAAGACACTAATGCGAGCGGGAGTTGTGAGCGCGTGAAAGTGAAAGTGCTTGTGCGCGTGAGAGTAAGCTGGTCGCCGCTTTGGAAGCACTTCCAAAAGCCAGTTACTAAATGTCTCGCTGACAGCGCATGCACGCTGGATCAGCGAGACCTAAACAAGAATTGGCAAAGCCAATAGGTCTCGCCTTTGGGACCTTATAAGTGCTTAGCCATGCAACAGTTGATGTTGTTGCACTAACAATGTTGTGCTGGATAACTAAACACTATGTTATGTCTTTGCAAATATTCCTACAGCGCCATGAAGCCTATGGGCGTACGTGCGCTTAATAAATTTAATTTAACATAACATAACATAACATAACTGTAGGAGAGTACGGTCTGCTTCGTATGGTCACCCCCACTTTTTGCTCTGATTCACTGGTTTTTCGACTTTAGTGTGGCTGTGGGCCTGCTGATCAGACCCACAGCCCACCTATTCTCTCTCTAAATTCATACCATGTACTTTAGGTACATACCTAATTGGGTATTGGGTCACCTGTGTGAGCCCCTGTGTAGTGTACCCTAGGTACCTAGTTCATAGGTGCATCCAAGGCCTACCAGGGGCTGCAGCATGTATTATGCCACCCCTGGCTGGCCATCCAAACTGACACCACAGGCTGATCACTCAGCTTGGGCAAGGTCGTGTAATTACCCCTTGCTTAGATATAGTATACCTATATCTACCCTTATATATAGACACATATATACCTGTAAGTCACTCCTATGGCAGGCCTTAACAATCCTGGAGGCAGAGTGCTTGGTTTTATGTCAGATGGTGCTCTAGCATGAGCTGAGCCTGTCTGCAGCTTTCGGAACCATGTCCTTATAGCTGTACTATGATATAGCCATATCATATACTCTTAAGTGCATTATAATCCTCGCGGTTATTGCTAACTTTGGTTTGGCTTTATCAAAACATGTTGTGTAAGGTGTCATAAGCTTTGGAATACTACCCCCCGCCAGTTCTGGCGGCGGGGGTAGCATTCCACCCTTCTAGAGGGAGAAGACATGTAGTTACTACTTTACCCGGTTAAAGTTAAACAGAGCCTCAGCATCACAAAATGGATGCTGCTGCCACAGACACGAGTCTGACCTCCTGCTGCTGGACGAAACTCCGGCAGGGGAGGCCTGGACAATAGGTTTCCTGCCTAGCGCCTCCCCAGATAGACTTTTAGTGTATTGGGGCAGGGAGGGCTGAGAAATGAGACACTGCCTGGGGCACACAAGGTGCTCTACGCATAGCCTGGTTCAAACCAGTTGCTGGGGCACTCCAGCCCCAGCTCTGGCGCGAAACTGGACAATGGGAAAGGGGTGTAACCACCCCTTCACAGGTTCCACCCACAGGAGGGACCTAGCAGGTAATCCAGTCCCTTAGTTTAGTATAAAGATAGGAGCTGAGTCTAGAGACTTTAGATTTAACCTGGAAAGAAACTCTGACATGAACTATTGGACCTTTGACGTTCCATATCGACTGGAAGACTGAAGACATCTCTCTTGTGGTCAAGGAGTGACCACCCTGTGCAAACAGGCACCAACAGTAACTTGCCAGTTTGCTTTGTCGACGCTCCAGCCGGAGCCCGAAGACTTAGCGACCTAGGAACTGGATTCCCAGACGTCTCTGACTCCGAACCACATCCACAGCAAAGCTGAGACCCGTGGCGGACACGAGCGACGTGGGACCGGACATCCTAAACTACCTGCTTTTTGCTACCTGTGCAGCTCCTGAAGTACCCTCGAAGTTGCGCATTGGGGATTGAGAAGCCCCAGACCCTTGCAGAATTTGCACCGAAGCTCAGCCCTCCACACTTATCGAGTGCTGCATGGGGCCTGCGCCTGCATTTCAACTCACCGCGTCTTCCCGGTTACTAGCCCGTTGGCTAGTAAGCCCTACGAAGACCATCCTTTGAATTTACAACACTTGCCTGGTTGCTCCAGTCTTGCTCCAGCTTCCCTGTGGAAGAGAAGCGCCCCAGACCTTGCTGGTCTGAACAGAAGCCCATCTTCACTTCCTGCGTGGGTTGCGGTTACCAAGGCTTGTTGGGTCCAATCCGGATACCGACACCGCAGTCACAGAGAGCCTTCGTGGGCAAGATCGTGTCCAGTGCATGGTCATCGTCGACGCCTCCTGGTCCACGTGGCTGCAGAGACAAGCTTCACTTCTTCGCCTAATTGCATCTCAACATCGCCTGGTTCCTTCCCGGTCACTGACTAGTGACCCAGACTCTGTCCCCTCTGCTTTCAGGTTCTTCTCGACTCTGATCCACCCTTGGATCCATCCGGACACTTTCCTCCTGGTTGCCTGCAGCACTTTCTTGCAGCTCTCCATAGGATTCAGCGACGAAACCCGACACGAAAGAACACCTATGCACCCGGCTTCCCTGGGTGAGGTAACTTGAGTACTCCGGTGCTCCCGTGGGTAACAACTATCCAAGTGTCCTAGTTTAACAGGGTTTTCCGGTAGTCCACCCAGAAGTGTTCGAAATCAACTACTTTGTAACTTTCACGTTCCCATTGAAACTCTATGGTAACTCGTGTGTGTGTTTAGACACTGCATACGCATCCTGTGGGTCTCCTACTTTCAATCCTTTGGTCGATTAGTGTAGCCCCAGCGATTTCCTAGGACCTAGGCCTACTCACCTTTCTTGAAGTGGTTCTTAAACCACTTCTTTAGTATATGGTTCATGAGTTCCCTAGGGCAGAATTGTATTTGTGCAACTTATAGTATGCTTATTGAGTAACTTGTGCTGTATCTCAAACTCTGACCTCATAAATAGTGCAGAAGGGTTGTGTTAGTAATAAATAGATATTTATTTGATATATACCTTGTGTTGTGTGGTGTCCTTTCATTTGGTATTCAAGGGATTATAATTGGTAAAACAATTGGCTTCACATGCTCTCTGAAGTGTTAGCCTAAGACTGCTTTGTCCATGCTACCACTAGGATAGCTGGTCTATAAGGTTGACTTTACAACCATCACCATAAGGGTTGTTTGGACTGGTGCAAGGTGCTCACTAGAATAGTGAACATCATATACCAGGCCGACTTCTCACAAACACTTATAAGGTCCCAAAGGCGAGATCTATCGGCTATGCCAATGCTTGTTAAAGTCTGCGGAGAGAGGTGCAAATATGGTAAAGTATTCTGTGGGGTGGCTGTGCCATTTGGAGGAAGTGGCTGTGGGGTAGGAAGTATTTAAACATTTGTATGGCAAGTGTGGGTGGGTGTTGAGTTTCCGATGTTGTGAGTGCATACCCTGCATAGTGGTGACCACTATGGTGCGGAAAGTGCGTTTAGAGACGTGTGCTGAGGCAGTGAATTTGGATTTGCGCATGGATTGCACGTGTGAAGTGTGGCTGTGTGTGTGTTTGTGCCAGTATGTGTGACTGCAAGTAGAGTGTGAAGTTCGGTGTGATGGAAGAGTGCGAATGTAAAATTATCTGTATGTTATTGTCTGGCAGTAGACACATATGAACAAACGTTTGTGTATGATTCTGTAGCATTCTGTGTGTGGTACATTCTGTGGGTGGTAAATATGCAGGGGTATGGCGGGGTGTAGGAGCTGGCTCTGCTGGTGTGAAGGTTGTGTATGTAATGGTCTATCTAGTGATTTTAATTAGGAGTAGGGGTATCTGCAATGGATGTAGCTGTATGCAGAGGGCTCTGTATACTAGGGTTGTCAAAGCAAACCAGTTGTTTACTGGTTGGGATGGATGAATGGGGATGAGCAGTGGGTATAGACCCTGCATAAAGGAATATGTGTGGTGAGGAAAGGGTATATAGTTGTCCATGTCCTGATAGCAATTGCACACAGGATGGGCAATGAAGTGGGGTCTTTTACTTGCGTAGATGAGAATACTGGGTTAGTCGTACCTTCAGTTATCCAAACGGTGGATGTCTCTTGGGGTGCAGAGTCTATGTGGCAACATAGCTATGTTAAAATGGGTTTGCGAAGTTTTAATCCTGTGCATAGCTGTGTGAAAGGTTTGCTTTTGTTGTGGGTATTTCTGTGTGTGGTTACCATGATGGTGTCAGAGATGGGTGTGGATGGAGGAGTCTGGCAGGGATGCTGAGTGTAGAGTGGTCTATTTGCAAATGACTGCATACCACCACATACCCTCGAAAGAGCCACCTTGACATACACGGTTATATCTGGTGCAGTGGTGTGTGCCCATCACTTCGATGTAAGCACTATCAGTTTACCTGTAGTTCAGGTCTTTCCTATGGATAAGGACGCGGGGTGCCTGCTTCAAGTGGCCATTATCTCATAATGTGTTAGGACACAGATCACAGGCCAATATACTTGCATGCTGGGGGTATATATTCATAGCCAGAATTAATGGGCATCAACACATTTAAATTCACGATTTTAAATATGCACCAGTCTTTTTTTGCTTCTTCTCTTACTATAACATTTGTCAGGGCTTGAGGTCTGAACAAAAAATATGAAAGAATGAATATAAAGCTCAGAGGAGCACAGACTGTGCTTACACTTCATCACACCTCGAACAACAGATCACCACTTTACAGCATCTAAGCTTTGACAACAATTATTTTGCCGAACTTCAAGAAATCCAGGTTTCAAAGTACAAAGAGCTTCGTGCTTACACTAAAGGCATAAAACCATGCATGCAAGTGCACAATGGGACTTCGATAATGGCTGTCAGAGGGAGCGTTCACTTACCCGATGCCACCTTCTACATCCTTGCAAAGTACTACTAGTATTATGAACCAGCATGTACCGCTCCGGACCGGGGTCGCAGTTTCAGAGGCAACAGTCTCCGTGCCAAACGGCAGCAGGTGGAATCTTCGCCCAAGTCGACGTCTGCGCCACAGGGTGGGAGGCCTAACGCAGCCCCATCTGCAAGGCTCAGGGTACCTTCTCCCAGGCGCAGGTCTGGACGACACGGGAGGCTCACGGCCAGTGATTCACGCAGCTGACGGCAGCCCTCTCGTCACAGCGCCTCCTGCCTGGCGGATTACTGCGAAAGGTCAGGCCCGGAAACCCCTCACTGGGATAGGGATTCGAGCCATGTTTGCTTCTCTTTCGGTTAGTAAAGTTTCCATGAGGTAGAAACGATTGCATGCATTGCCGTGCGGCTAACACCCCTTTCCAAATTTAGTTCATCGGATGCAAAGCACCCGGATGAGGAGACGAGCTGGAGCCGTTTTTAAATAAAACAATGGCCCGGGTGCCCTGAAATCAAAGACGTGCTCCGAGATGAACCTGCTGCAGCAATAGAGGCATTCTAATGAGCCTTTCTCGTATTGCATGCTCTGGGATGTGCGTGGTATAATGGAGCCCTGGTAAAAATAAAGACAAGCATTGGCCGCGCGGCCGTAAAAGTATAGCTGCGCGGTCGCGAAATGAAAAAATAATAAAAAGACGAGTGGTGACGCGCGTGGTGCGCATGTGCGTCACTGCAAGTGCTACCCTGCGGCCCAACAGCGCGTGATCAGTAAGCTGGTCGCCGGGAAAGTAACACTTTTCAAAGCAGCTACGGAATGTCTCGGCCAGATCAGTGTATGCGCTGGATCAATGCCGAGACCTAAAAACAAAGTAGTGCTTTCAAGCAGCCTAAATTGAACAGTAGTACAGAGTTAATGTAATAGGGCAAGTCGCCATGGGAGGGGACAAACACAACGAATACACCAGTGAAATAACCACATTTCAGAAAGGCACAAGCAATAACCCATGGATATTGACGGGCATGTCAAGAGCCCATGGATGAGATATCCCATGTCGAGAGACAGCGCATGTGCACTGCCTAGGCTCGACCAAAAAAACTACCTTCTAACATGCAACAAGATACATTGCAGGGTGCACAAGTTTCTCAAAGTGCATTAAGATGCAGTGCAGTGGCGCTGGTGTCTCATAGTGCAGTAAGATTCAGTGCAAAGGCAAAGATTCCTCATAGACTGTCAGATTGGGGGAGGGTCTTTAAGGGTGTGAAGGTGAAGATAACTACACAGACAGACAAGAGGGCCTTCCTGCTCCGGTGACCCAAAGAGAAACCCTTCCCTTTCATACATTGATCTCCGTGGATTACATCGTAAAGCGAGGCGCGCCATCTGGTTGCCGCTGACAGAACCTCCGTTTTCAGTCTCCAGCCTCCGTCGCGCGGGCTCTCATTGGTCTACGTGAATTCTTCTACCATTGGCTGAACCGTAGAGCTCTCGGGCAGAGCAGGCTTTGATTGGCTAAACCTTGGGCAGGCTCCAACCCTAAAGCCACACTGTGATTGGCTTAGGCGCTAGGCTAACTGTCCTCGAGTCAGGGCAGTTATTGGTGTCACCGTTCCAGCCAATCGACTCATGTGTCAGTCCTGCCGAGCATCACGTGTGACACTAACGCATTTCAGTGTGGTGTTCCGCATCATCGCACTGAAATGCTTTGTCACGCATTTAAAACGTAGCTAGCCACTGCCTCTGCTATTTCCCAGCAGACTTGCCTGAGCAGCTCTGGCTCATAAACAGTTAACAATCATGTTGTCTGCAGCTGCTCCTCAGCTCTGACTGAGTCACTGAGTGCTGCAGTGCTACAATGTTGCGGTCTAACTCAGCCGGGGCCTGCCAACCTGGCTCCGGCTGCATTAATTAATTATTCCCAAGCCGGGGAGGGGTGGGGGGTGGACTCAAGGCACAGCGAGGCAGGAGTCAGTGATTGACACACAGCCCACACTCTAGTGCCCGATTTAGGGGCGCTGGGGCCTGCCCAAAATACGGATATGACCTCACGTGGCAGCGACTGGAATTCGTCCGATGGAGTCAGTGGAAGTGCGCTCGTGTCGCCGCTGCAGCAGTGTTGCCTCCGATGCTGCTGGCTGGCGCTGTGCATAACTCACCAGGCAGCCACAGAACGACGGACGGCAGCGCGTTGTCTCACTGCCCTGTACTGTCACACTCTGGATCGATGATCATGACCCACCGGGCCGCCCGCTGTGCTGATGACTGGGGGAGCTGCCTGCAGGGAGTCTGACTGACAGCAGAGTGACTGGTGGTGCAGCCGCCGGTCATCATGTGCTGTGCCAGTGAGTGCGCCCGCCGTGACCCCGTCACCAGGTGTCGCCGGTGTCTGTCTTACTGACAGAGAAGACCCTGACCTGCGTTAACGCTTGTTCAAGTAAGTTTTAATTTAGTTTATACTAGTTTCTACTTACTTAGTTTCTAATTAGAGTTTCCGCCACTGGGCAAGCGCTGCTTCGCCACTGACGTGAGATAACTAACTACTACTCTGTTACTAAACCTCGACCACTGTCTGTGTGAACGTTTCTTTAATGGTTAGCAAGCACTGGCCTAATGACAGCAGAACGAGGTCCAGAGGGTGAATAGGCAACCCACTGGGCATCCATGACTGTACACCTGGAATCACTCCGTGACCCCTATCTACTTTGTGTGCACTTGCACTGGCTGTGGGTGTCCGTGGAACTCCTTTGTGCCCCAAGCAGGCCCATGCCTCGCTCCCTGATACTCCTACACCACCAACTGGAGAGCCCTGAGCCCCACCTTAAAGTTCAGTACTTAGGCAATCGACATCCTGTATAACCTTTTTATTGTCAGGATGTATCCTCCGTTCCTTCTCTGTGCGCACTTCTCTCCTATATAAACTCAGAGGCATTGATCATTTCCAGGACTCCTTTGTAGACTGTGACTTGCAAACCCCCGAGACTCCTGTGGTGTGAGTGGCATCCTCAGTTAGCAGTTGCTGGATCTCCAGGTTCCAAAAATGCCCTTCAATTTCTGGTGCTTCACAGCAATTCTAAGATTGTTTAGAGTTTATCTTTGCACAAATGGGTGTGATTAATGATGTTTCCCGCGTCTCATTAGTTGATTTTGCTCCTTAGAAAGTGTCACTCATAGTTGATAAAATGTCACTCATAATTACACTTACATTATAAAAATGTCTCACATAGCGATCTGAAACCTTGGCATCTGATTTGCGAGCCCGCATGAGGGTGACTGGAGGCCTGGAGACTGGAGCCAGAAGTTCTGTCAGCGGCCACCCGAGGGCGCTCGTCGTCTTATGAAGAAACCCACAAAGCACATTATATGAGTGTGCGAAGGATTTCCTTTTCCGGGTCAGCAGCAGTAGAGACAGCTGCAGCAGTGGTTGCAGACATCACTTCCGGTCTTTCTTTGTATGTCCAGCATTCTACAGAGGAGGAAGGAGGACCCTCTGTCTGTGCAGTTTTCATATACAGACCTTCGCAGGCCCCGTCCTCCGAGGCCTCACATCTGCACCAGCCCCACCTCAGCCCCAGGAGAAGGAGAGAGCCTGGAAATGTCTGCCCAGGTAGGAGAGTGTCTGCACTTTCTGCTGTGTGAATAATTGCCGGAAATCCCAGCCAGGAGCCGGGCTAAGCTGGGCTCTTCCATCCGGGGACCTCTGTGGGGGCTTTCCTTCTGGCCATGGGGGTGTTTGTGGTCACAATTTGTGTTAAAGAGGGGATCTGTGCACTGTATCTCGCTGCACTATGAGAAATATGTGCTTTTGCACTGCATCTTACTGCACTATGCGGTGTCTGTGTACTGCACTGCATCCTACCACACTATGAGAAATCTGTGCACACTGCACTGCTCCATACTGCACTATAAGGGATCTTTGCACTGCATTGCATCTTACTGCACTGTGAGAAATCTGTGCACTGTGGCTTACTACACTGTGAGAAATCTATGCACTTCATCGTACTGTAGTGTGAGGAATGTGTAAGTGCTGCACTGCGTCTTACTGTGCTGTGAGAAATCTGTGTGCACTGCATCTTACTGCGCTGAGGGATCTTTGCACGTTACACTGCATCGTACTGTACTGCGAGGAATGTGTGTGCACTGCATCTTACTGCACTGAGGGATATTTGCACGTTGCACTGCATCTTACTGTGCATAGAGGAATCTGAGCACACTGCACCTTACTGCACTGTGAGCAATATGTGCACCCTGCAGTTCATCTTACTGTACTATGAGTAATCTGAGTAGCTACTCTGTACCTTACTGCACTATGAGGAATCTGTGGACACAGCACTGCTTTTTACTGCACTTTTTGGGGGATTAACAGACGAAATCTGTGCACACTGCACTGCTTTTAACTCTACCATGAAAGCAGAAATTGATGCACACTAAGAGGAGTGTTTACAGCAGGTAGTAAGTCTGCACTACACTACACGGGGAAGATAATCTGTGCATAATGCATGACCTTTTGCTCACACTATGAGAAATCTGTTCATACTACACTACTTTTTCGTACATTATGAGGAGTGTTAACATTAGAGTTATTCTGTGCACGCACGTCTGTTCTTTCCTATACTACGAAGGGCAGTTACAGTAGAGGAAATTTGCACACTTCGCTATTTTTTAGCTGCAATAGAAGGGGTGTTTGCAGGCACAGGAGGAAGTCCATTTTACAGCAGAATGAAGGATGGTACAAAAGAGGAAATCTGTACTCACTGAACTGCTGTTTGTTGATACTGTGAGATGCCATTACAGAGACAATCTGTAATCGCTGCACTACTTTTACCTAGGCCATGAGGGACATTAACAGGAGGAAATTGTGTACAGTGCATTGCTCTTTATTACACTACGAGGGGCATTTACAGAGGAAAACTATGCACACTGCACTGCCTTTTTACAACACAATGTTTACTAAAGGGTAAATGCAGATATGTACAAACTGGTCTGCTCTTAACTGCACTGAGAGAAGTATTAAAAATGGTTTAAATCTGTGCACACCACACTGCTTTTTACTGGATTATAAATAGGTCTCCCGTTTTAATGGTATTTATTTTTTTGACATTTCCGTCTATATTTATCCATATTTATTTTTTGTCAGCTTTATCTGTATTTATCTATATAGTTTTATAAAAAATAAAGCTGAAACTGGTATATTTCCACATTTTTAACCAATAAATATGCAGTCATGATTGAATGCCTGCCAGGTTTCTGTGATATGAACACCCGCAGCCGATAAATCAATGCATTTACATGAAAATATTCAGATTTCAGTATCAGCCTTGTGCATATCTACAGCTGTTTAGGCCTCTTTTTATTAAAATGCCTTTTTTATCCCCCTTACCTATCAATCCACACAGTTATTGACCTGTCAGTTATGGCAAAGTGTATTTAGAATCCCTCCAAAAACAACCCAATTTCCGTTTTTATCCACATTTAAAAATAAATACAGACAAGAAACTAAATGGTTTTCTATCTGTAAAAATCAGTAAAAACGGAAAACAGGGATCCTTATTTATAAATGGTACTTGCAGTTCTGTAAGGCACACTGATTATTACTAAGGGTGGGCAGAGCTGGCGTAGTACCTCTATGCGGAGCGCCACGGAGTTGGAAAAAAACTCTTGCACAAGACGTACAATGTAGGATTTTTTCATAGAAGAAGGACGCATGGAGCAGGAAGGAGAGTGGCCAGGAAGGGGGGGAGGCAGCCATGCAGGTCAGTGCTTTCTTTTTTAAATTTCAAATAGTTTGGGAGGGTGGAGGAGCTGCTAACTCTGCTCTACCTCGGAGTCAGAGTTTTGCCTACCTCCTCAGCGGAGCACGGAGTAGGCAAATCTCTGCAAACTCTGCTGGCGGCCCCAAGTTACCCACCAGAGGTTAATTATTACTCACACCAAGAGGGTGTTTAGAGTGGAGGTGATATGTGCACTCTACAGCGCTTTGTGTCCACACTAAGAGGGCGATTATTGTTGAAACGAAACCATGTCCCAGCATTAGCAGTTCCTAAAACAGCTTTCACAACGTCTCATTATAGATGAAAACACTAGTCCCTCATGAGATTTTATCCTGATTCCTGGTGGTTTACAGGTAGCTTCATGTGCACCATAACAGAAATTCGGCTGTTCCTCTTCATGTGCGTATGCATTTACTTGCTGTCGTAGTTGCTGATGGCTTGGTCCAAATTAGTGAACTGAAGCTTTAGCTTCCTGTGCAGTTGTGTGAGTACATAACAAGGTGCATCTGCACGATTCTCACTTCAAGATTTTGGATATTCACAGATATTCTTGCACAGAAACAATCTCAGCCTAATTTAATGAGAAAAACATGAAGTATAATCTGTCCGTCCAAGCATGCATATATGTATCCCTGAGTAAAGTTGATTGTGTTTCATTGTCGGCTCGCTAACACAACCCGCTTTTTCCCATACACCATGTACCTAGGCATGTAGCAGAGGTCAGAGCAATGAATCTTCTCAGCTGTAAGGCTCAGCAAGACTTACTTCTGGTACTATATAAGGTCAGATCAGTGTACCACACAGCCTGCACATAGCTATTCACCCTTCTAAGAAGACTGCTCCTCAGTATAGGCTCTCTCATTTGGTGTCCCTCTCCTAACATCTTTGAAGTTGCATCTATGTAGATAAAAATGTGTATTCAGAGATCTGATCAGGGTGGTGGCTGAAGGATACCATCCTGACCCAGGTTAAGTATGTTGGCCAAGTTGCAGAGGCCTAACATGTTGTATAGCTCCCTCTTAGAAAAGAGAGGACTGCATATTAGGACCACAGGCCATCAAAATGTAGGAACTGAGTCCAGCTACACCATCAGAGACTGATGGCCAGATTCTTGACTAGCTCACAGTGTTTCACCTGAACACCTAACACTTCTGGGATGGCAGGTGATTATGGCCACCTCCAACATGACACTCTGATTCCCAAGGGAATCATGGAAACAGATCTTACCCCTTTCGTTGGTTACTTGTTCATGTAAGATAGACACAAGGAAGATACGAATAAAGTTCACAATACATTTATTGAAACAATCGTAAACTTGCATAGAGAGAATGAGCTGCAATTATTAGGCATATAAAAGAAAGCAAAGTTACCAGCATTGTAAACATGGTGAAAAAAATGAACAGTCCAACCATGCCAGTCTAATATATATATATATATATATTGTAACCGGACGTAATATGAGCCAAACAGCCTGGCGTTGTAATGACATACTGTTGTATTCCTTCCTCCTGCACTTCTAGAATTGTTATGACGCTTTTGTGATTCCACATTCTATATGTGGGAGTTGGGCAGAGCTAGTTGTTGTATGGTTATTTCTATATTCTCTTTCTTCCCCTGCTCTCGGTGTGGAATGTTGTACATGTCATGGAGTGTTGGATGGGTGAACAGATTCAGTTGGTGACTGAAGGCTGAGCTGCCAGGAGGACAGCTCCTGGTGGGGCATATTTACAAGGTTACTTACTGGCCTACTTTACATCCTGGCTTTAACATCACCTTGTATCTCAATAAATACCTACTTGAAACCTACCACCTCTGGACCTTCCATCATTGTAACATTGGCAACGAGGATGGGATTACAAAACCTGCGTGGATTCCATTTCAAAGGACTCATTTTCTACAGCAAATTATATATTATATATTTTAAAAGTCTTCAATTTTTTTTTGCAAAGAACCCAAGCTTCTACCTACTCAGCAAAATCTGTTGGCAGCCCCAGCCCCACCAGTGACTAAGACACCGTCAGCCTCAACTCGGGCATGCCAATTTTCTACAGAGGCTTGGTGAGTTTGTTCACATATTCTAAATTGGCTGTATTTTGTTTTAAATTATCATCAGCTGCACAAGATTTACAAGCCTGCCGATTTAAAATCCCACTCTGCTTCACCTGATTAAGAAGCCTACCGATTTAAAAGCTTGCTGTGTTTGATAAATAAACCTACTGTTTTGAAAGCCTGCTGCCTATTGACTTACAAGCCTGCAAGGCTTACCGGTTTAAAATGATACCAATTGTTTTTATGCATGCTTTTATTAGTGGACACTATTTGTCTACGGTTACCGTAGACAAATAATGTCCACTCATAAAACATGTATAAATCTGAAATGCTTAAATATCATTTTTATCACTTTAAACCTGTAACCGTAGACCAATAATGTCCACTCATAAAAACATGCATAAATCTGAAATACTTAAATATCATTTGTATCACTTTAAACCGGTAACCGTAGACAAA
The DNA here is from genome assembly GCF_964263255.1 of Lissotriton vulgaris. Classification (NCBI taxonomy): domain Eukaryota; kingdom Metazoa; phylum Chordata; class Amphibia; order Caudata; family Salamandridae; genus Lissotriton; species Lissotriton vulgaris. The sequence continues at coordinate 323,618 of NW_028242968.1, forward strand.
TAATATCCACTAATAAAGAATCCATTAAAATTCATTACAATGAAATAACATTCAAAATAGAACAAAAATCGGTACTCAGCCTGTTAAAATCAAGGAATAAGCAATTCCAAAACATGCCAGAAGATGGTGCACAGAGTATATTTTAAAGTATATAGGCCGAATAATAACAGTTTCCGAATAATAGTAAATCTTATCTGCGCCGAATTGGAAATCGTAGACTGAGGCAAGAGAAAGGAGTGTTCCAAGTTAACCAGCAGTCAAGAAATGAAGATGTAACCCCCAGTATTTCGAAAAGCATCCTTCATACATATCCACGGAGAGGGAAAAGTTCTCACAGAGACATGAACTGCAACCAAATTTACGAAATGAAGAGCGTGGAGGGAAAGAACGTCATGCCTGTGGTAGGAAAAACACGGTCTGTGGTACTTGTGCTTCATGTGTAGTTCTTCCTGCCAAACCAACATGGCGGCACGCAAAAGACATCCTTGCAGGGTGGCTCTCGGTGTGTGCGTGCACCCACAGGCTTGAGCACAGCAGAATGTGGATGACGAAGACTGTCTCCTGTAGACTGTGGATGTATAAGCTGTTATCCTTGAATAAATCTCCTTTCTACTGCCTCCTGTGTCTCCAGGATTATAACATAATTTTGGCGACGTTTTGGGATACTTTTGAACACCATACTTCTAGGACATCCTCTTCTTCTTTTTTTTTTTTTTTTAAAAAGAACTTGGAATTTGGAAAAAGGATTTAAGCAGCGCTCACGTATATCTAAAGGTATTTATTCTTCTATGTGTATTGATTGCACCTGCGCCTGATATTTTGTTTATTTATATCGTCGTGCTTTTGATTGCACCAGCGGCTGAGACTTCGTCATTTTTAACTTCTGAATGCTATTCTTCTTTTTCTCTCAAATTTACCAACATCGTATTAAAAAAAAAAAAAACTATATCGAAATTCTTATTTTTCCTGTTATAATATCTTTGAAATTGCCTGAGTACCTGAGCGGTATACATTTGAATTTCCAGCATCGCGTGTGCATTCGAACCTCTACTATCGCTCGAGCACTCTGTCAGGATCTTCATTCTGTGCTCCGTCTTCGACCACTCTGTCTGGCTTTGAACTCTGACTTCTGCACGCATCACGCAGCGCTGTGCGCATCACGTCCTGCGTCATTGCGTGGTCCGCCATTTTTAGTTACCTTGACTACCCATAACAACGCCGATCCGCACGGCAGTGCGGACTTGTGAATCTTTATAATTTTATGTTATGTATCCTACGACAGTGCGATTTCTACGCCAGCTAATTTGAACAAAGAGAGCACCTTTTCTTTTGTGCTTTGGATCTTCGACATCAACAAACTCACACTTCGTGGTTTCTACACCAACTATTACAAGTACAAGTACAAGTGTTTAGCTAAAATAGACATCGGTGACTACCTATTTTATTTTTCTTATGTATTTAATGTATTTATTCTAGGCATTTCTTTTTATTTATTTTTTCTCTCCTTGTTTACAATATTCTTACAGACCAGTCTTTCTACTATGTCTAACAACATTGTTTCTCCTGCACATTTCCTACCTATAGCTGGTGATCCCAAAATGGAGTGATATCTGTGGTTTCCTACATTTCTAGCGTATGTGGATGTTATTGAAGAGGATGGTTGTTCTCCTAAAAGAAAATTGGCGCTACTTAAAAACTGTTTAGGCGGTGCTGGTCTTAAAGAATTAGAAAATTTACCTCCCATTGAAGTTGCAGGTGATATTAATGTATTTGATGTTGTTGTTAAACAATTGGCTGCTAGATTTGGAAAGAAGATAAATACTGTTATGGAACGTTTTAAATTTTATTCTCGTGCACAAAAAGAGGATGAATCAATTGAGAACTATGTAGCTGCATTAAGAACTCTCGCTGGTTCCTGTGCCTTTGAAACGATTGATTTTGATCAGGTTCTCAGAGACCAAATAATGATGAGAACTAAGAGTAAGAAAATACAGGAACGTTTATGGATGGGAACTGAAACTACTCTTAAGGCTGTGTTAAAAAATGTTGCTAAAGGCATCGAACAATCCGAACTGTTTGTAAGTGAGATTAGAGGTCAGGAAAGCAAGACCAAAGTAGTAATTCCTGAAGTTTCAGTAGTAAAAGATTCCTACAATAAAAAAAAACACAATTTGTTTCCAATAAACCACAGTTTATTCATTTTAAACCTAAAGAGAATTTCAGAAGGGATATCAAACCTTTTGAAAGGAGAAATCAAATTGTTTGTTACAGGTGTGGAGGTGTCGACCATGTAGGGAGCTACAGAGGTTGTCCTGCCTGGAACAAAATATGCGTTAAATGTAAACGTTCTGGTCATTTTAGTAAAATGTGTAGGTCTACTCAAAAAGTGAATTTATTGACAGATGATGAATTGGATTCCATACCCACTGATGGTCTTGGAGTTAATAGTTTATTGTGCGTTGGGATACCAAATGTAAAGGTTTTCCCAAAGACATAATATTAATTAATCGCAATGAAATTTCTATGCTCATTGATTCGTGTGCATGGTACAGTATCATAGGCATGGATATTTTTAAAAATCTTTGGGGTTCTTTGAAGTTATCACCACCAGATGTACAGCCCGGTGGATACACTGGTCATTAAATTGATTTGGTTGGTTTCATGTGGGCTGATATCACATTTAAAGGTAGGACCATTAGAGGCAAAGTCTATGCCGCTTCTAATGGTGCTTCTATTCTCAGTTGGCCTCATCAGCATGAGTTAGGCATTAAACTCGACCCCAATGCATCACATCCTGTGTACATTGTATCTCCAGAGACTGACAAATTTACCAACTCAATAAAAGAAAAATTTCCTACTGTTTTCTCTGACAAGTTAGGTAGATTTGAGAATTTTAAACATCGTATTATTCTTAAGGAAGGAGCTGTTCCTGTGAGGCACAGAGTTAGAAATGTGCCACTTGCGTATCGTGATAAATTAAAAGTAATTTTATCTGACCTTGTGGCTAGGAAGATAATAGAACCTGTTGAATCTTCCCCCTGGGTTTCGCCAGTGGTTTTATCCATTAAAAGCAATGGCGAACTTCGTCTGTGTGTCGACCTTTGGAGCTTAAATCAAGAGATTTGGGTAGATAGGCATCCTCTACCCAACATACATGAGCTAATTTCTACTCTCTCAGGTGCATGTGTATTCTCTACCATAGATTTGGCAAGTGCTTACCATCAAGTACTTTTGCATGAAGAATCCAAGTTTTTGACTACTTTCATAACACCAGAAGGTATGTTTCAATTTTGTCGCATGCCTTTTGGTCTAGCTAGCGCAGCTTCAGTCTTTCAAAGACTCATGAAAGAAGTTCTTGAGGGTTGTGAGGGAGCTATAGCTTTTCAAGATGATATTCTAATTTTTGGGAAACATTTTGAAGATCATGATAGAAATCTAGACTCTGTACTAAAACAAATTCAAAACAAAGGTCTAACTTTAAAATTCTCTAAGTGTAAGTTTAGACAGAGTAAAGTAGAATATCTTGGACACGATATCTCTTCCCAAGGTATTAAGCCTAAGCTCAATCATATCCAGAGTATACTCAAGGCTCCTGCACCTTCTAATAAGGAACAACTTGTGTCCTTCTTAGGTCTTACCGAGTTTTACAGTAAATTTGTTCAAGATTACGCTTCTAAAGTACACTCTTTGAGATTACTGTTAAAAAAGGATGCAAAGTTTTCGTGGACCAATCAACAACAATTTGCTTTTGATCTACTTAAAAAGGAGATTCTTAATGCTCCATTTCTAAGACCTTTTGAGTTGGGTAAAGAATGCATTGTATGTGTGGATGCAAGCAATGTTGGCTTAGGTTCTGTTCTAATGCAAAATAATAAGGGTGAGGAGTATGTTGTTTCGTATGCCTCAAGAACTCTCCATGGTGCTGAGTACAATTACTCCACTATTGAGAAAGAATTGATGGCTTGCACTTAGGCAGTCGAACATTTCAGACAATTTCTTTGGGGAACCAAATTCCGTTTACGCATTGACCACAAGCCCTTAATTAACATGCTAGCGGCCGGTGGTGGGAGGACTCTTACAGCCCGCTTGGCACGTTTGGCTGCGAAATTGCAGGAATTCCAGTGTGTTGTGGAATATGTCCCTGGCCGTTTGAATGTGCATGCCGATTGCATGTCTAGGTTGCCTTTTGATTCACAAGTTTCTACTGTTCACAGTGATCTTGATGTTGTATTTTCCATTGGGGATGTCAATGGTGAAGGCAACAACAAGTTGTCTGGGACCATTTCTGAAGTTGACTGGAGAAATGCCATGTTTAAAGATTCTGCTTTATCTAATGTAGTGATGTACTTACAACATGGTTGGCCTGAGGAACGGAAATTATCAGGTGAGGTTCTGTCTTTTTACAAGATAAAGGATGAAATCATGTTTGACCAGGGTTTTGTGACTAGAGGTGATAAAATAGTTCCTCCCGGTGATCTACGGAAGAAAATTATTTCAATGGCTCATGAAGGCCACATGGGCATGTCCAGTACCAAAAGGCGCATTCGTGAATTCTATTGGTGGCCAGGTATTGATAATATGATTGATAAATGGGTCAGTTCTTGTTTACCTTGCTCTTTGAGTGATAAGTCTGTGAAGCCTCTGACTGTTGGTGTTTCGCCCATTGAATTTCTTACATCTCCTTGGAAGAAATTGGGAGTAGACATTGTTGGTCCTCTTGATTTGTCACCGAATAAGGAATTGTTTATTTTGGTTTTAATTGATTACTTTTCCAAATGACCAGAGTTAAAGATTGTGGACAAAATAGGTTCCACTCAAGTTGTGGAATTTTTGGATGAAGTGTTTTGTAGAGAGGGCATTCCTGCTGAAATTGTTTTAGACAATGGTCCACAGTTTATTAGCAAAGAATTTTCTCTTTTCTTGAAAGATGTGGCATTGCACACAAAAGGGTGTCAAATTATAACCCACAGGCCAATGGTCAAACAGAACGTTTTAATAGAGTGATAAAGTAGTCCATCCAACTTGCCGTTAAGAGCAATTTAAATTGGAGAGAAGCACTACATGCCTCTTTATTGTCTTATCGTGTTTCCTCTAATTCTGTCACGGGTTTGTCTCCTTTTGAGATGTTAAGAGGCAGGAAGCCAGGCTCTAAACTTTTACCCTGGTGGATGAAAAGTAAGATCACTTGCAAGAGTTCTTTTGATCCTCTCAAAGTCAGAGACAGGGTGTTAGCTTATCAGGAAAGGATGAAAAGGAATTGTTCTGGTTCTGTCTCACATTGTCCTAAGATCAAAGTGGGCGATTTTGTAAGAGTAAAATTTGGTAGAACTTTCGGCAATAAATGGAATAAATGGTCTGACCTGTGTAAAGTTTCTGAAGTTTTCAGTAAGGCTGTAAGAGTGGAAGGTGGTAAGATTTGGAATTTTAGAAGGATCTCATTATGTAAAGTCTTGGATTCTAAGAATATTTTGCAGCCAAGCTCTGAAGCCAGTCCATCTTTGCTTAAATGTTGAAAATGATGCAACTTTTTCTGCCTTTTTAGACACTTTTGGGTGTGAGCCACAATCTGAGATTGTCAATCCTCCACAGGTGCCAATTCGCCTCATTCTGAGAATGTTGATTCGCAACTTAGTGAGGTTAATTTTCCCATCAATGATTGTGGTACTTTAAATGATTCTAATGTGAATGCTGATTATGAAGTCTCTGGACATGTCATTGAACAATCTGACAACGAGGCTTTAAGGAGAAGAGTTCGTGTTAAATATTCTCCTATCAAATTGCGTGATTTTGTTCATTAATTTTGTTCTGGTTTTTTTTTTCTTTTTTTTTCAAAAAGGGTGAAGGTGTGTTGTATTCCTTCCTCTTGCACTTCTAGAATTGTTATGACTCTTTTGTGATTCCACATTCTATATGTGGGAGTTGGGCAGAGCTAGTCTGTCTCCTGTAGACTGTGGATGTATAAGCTGTTATCCTTGAATAAATCTCCTTTCTACTGCCTCCTGTGTCTCCTGGATTATAACACATACCTTCCCTGACCTTCACTTAGCCATGATTGATGATGTGTATATGACAAGATTCAAACGCAGCAGCCACCAACACTGAGGAAGGCATACCGTTGAAACGCGTTTGTTTTGTAAATTTTTGTGCCTTTAAATCAAAACAAGGATTTACCCCCCGAGAGTGCTGATAATTTGTTGATATATATATCTATATATATATAGATATATATATCCACAAAACTCCCTCAACCATATATAGGTGTATATGCTTATCTCACCCTACACTTATTCTGGGAGCATAGTGAGTGTACCCTCTACAGCTGTGGTACTCCTAGTACAGCCCGCCGGCAACTAGCGGCCCGGCATGCTTTCCTTGGCGGCCCGCGGACCTTGCAGGCAATGTACTCATGGCCCCCAGCTGAAACAACAAAAGATTACTGTAGGGGAGAAGCGAGGGAAAGAGCATGAGCTAGAAAAGGGCAAAGCTAAATAATGAGAAGATATAGGGGAAAGAGCAGTACAGGCACTTCCCTGGAGTGGTAAACACAAATGGTTAATAAATAAATGAAAAGTTGTTCGCTGATATCAGCATTTCAAGGAAACATATCAGGGTAAAGCCAAATACCTATTGGAGTGAGACCAGCACAAAAATAGAGAGAAATGACAAAATCAGGATCTGCCGATGGAATGGACAAAAAGCCTTGCAATCATGAGCAGGGGGCTGAACCAAAGCCTACTCTATATAATATTATATGCAAAGCTGTGAAAGACTTCTGAAGCTGTCTGTAGAGAGCTCACAGAAATGATAAGAACAGTCAGCTACACTGATGGTGGCTAAGGGCAGTAGATCCAGGGTGTGTGATGGCAGTGTGGTAGCATGGATATGAAGGTGTCTGCCTTGTAGGAGAAAGGATGAAGTAAACCGTGAAAGAAGGGTTGGTCTTCATCACCATGGCAGTTTTTCGTATTTGTATTGCTTCAGCATTGCTGGATCGCAATCCCCCGTCCTTCCAGCAATGGCAAGGGCGTTTCTTAGAGTCTGTACTATAATAGCGTAAAGGGAAGAAGGCCAGGCGGACGGGGAAGAAAATCTGGGGGGCCCTCTCTGACTGGCCTCACCGGTAATGGAGTTTTCTCCAGGAATTAAAAGTAAACTCTTGGAGTCCTCTTGACTTTCTTCAGTTTTTGGTCCTTGCCTTTCCGCCATTCAGTTTGCAAGACATTGCAGGCTATTGCGGGGTTAAGGGGGGCCAAAAGTAATCCTGTGATGGAATTGGGGTCAAATTGTGTATGAAACTATGCAATGCCTCTTACGATTGCTATTGTCTGCTAATAAAAATGCATTATCAAATGTGCTCTTCGTAGTTATATCTGCTTTTGAAATACAGCATTGTCGCATTCTCATTTTTTGAAGCGGGGTTGATTTTTTTTTTTTTAACTCTAGCCCTGCCCCCCTCAACCCCCACTGACCCCACCCTCCACTGACCCCACCCCTACGAGTGCGGCCCTCGGCCACAAACCACACTGGAATTTTGGCCTCGACAGAACGTTTGTGAGTACCTATGCTCTACAGGATCTCATAGGTTAGTCTGAGACCTCATACCATGAGATGGATGGGGTACATAAAGATACTATAGTTGTCCCATTCTAAGAGAATTACCTACATTTTTTGTGGTTTGACCGCCTAAAGAGAATCAACTAAGGACATAGTCCGGGTCTCTGGAATCATGTGACCAGAGACCACCAAATTATGCGGCAGGGTTGTCTACATTGTGTGGGAAGTAAAGGCACATTATGCATCACCTTTTTGATAGTATTACTTCATTATGTTGTAGGCAAAGATTTCACCTCAGTAGTACCAGTTTAACAACCAACTACAAAAATAAGCATTGAAAGATAACCAGTTAACGTTTGTGAAAGACCTTCCTCTGAGCATGTACATGTGTGGCCATGTTTGATCTGTTTGAGTTCGACATCTGCATATCATGCAGAAGATGATGGATTATGTGGCAGATCCATATCTATTTTTTAAAAAACTGGCTCCAGATGCTCATAATTCCAGTGGACTTGGATATAGTAGCCTCTTTCTCTATGGAGAGGACCCTCAGGATCTGGTAGCCTCATACTTTGTTAGACCCGGTTCTTTATGCATGAGCCAATTCCAACCCTATCTTTCACCTCTGCTCCTCTTGTTTCTAATCTCAACGTTTCCCTCACAAACGCTCTTGTTTTCTCCTCTTCCTCAGTCATAGTTTTCTGGAGAGTTCAGGATCTCAGTCAAACATAACTTACCGAAGGGAATAACTCCTGGAGTTGGTGACAGTGGTACCCTTGAATTCCAAGGTGAGGCAGAATGTGTTGAGGAAACATATGAGGTCACCTTTGAGGTGTGTCTGGATAAAACATGTGGTAAGAGACTAGGATAAACTGACACTACAGAACTCCATTATTGGGTTCCTATCATGTACCTACCTATGAATGCAGCACAGTTTCCTCCCTAACAACCAGTTTCCCAAATTGGCCCCTAATAAAACTCACAAGAATGTGCCTATCCGTGTTTCTGGGAGTCCTCCGTCCTGCCTCCAAACACGGATTCCTCAACTGACTGGATGTCAAGGTCCAGACCCACAAAGCTTGTATCTGATACTGTAATGTGCAGGTAATGCTGTGCGGAAGTTGAACTTATTGTTCTTTTCAAGACAGAGATTGGACTTGCAGATATCCCACCATTTACTACCTAATTTCAGACCCCTTACAGGCGCCACAGCACAGACGGGCTACTGGGACCCAATTGTGGTGGGTGTGGTTGTTTGCCACTGTCGTCCTGGGAGCCCTCCTATGATTGCTTTAGAAAAAGGGCAACCCTTAGCACATTATATTCTCCCATCAGCAATAGTGTGTAGCCACAGGCTTCTCAGTGAGGTAGTGTGGCAGGGCTGAGACTCAGAAGTCAACAGTCATCCATCAGGCGCAATCATAATGTCCAGCCTAGGGCTTATCTTTGATGGAGAAAAAAAGTAATTTAATGTCAAAGCAAAACTAAATACTAAACCACACAATACGAGTATAATATGGTTTGAAATCAGTAGCCTCTGATAGCGAAGAGCTATATTCTCTCTAGCTCCCTTCTCCTTCCTGATATAGTAAAGTTTCTGTCCCTACAGTTCCAAAAGCTTAACGGAGGAGGCAAGAATGAGGCACAGGTGTGGGTAACTCAAAGTAGTCTCATTGACGGGCCATAGCTGTACGGAGGAGGGAAGAACAAGGCCCAGGTGCAGATAACTCAAAGCAACATGCTTGAAATGTCTTTATTCTCATTAATAGTAACTATTTTAACTGCCATTACATTCTCATTCTGTGTTGTTACCGTTCATTTTGTCTGCACAAAAGCAAGACCTGTGCAGTATACTTTTAAACTAGAAGTGCAGAATTCTTAATGCAATGGTTGAGTGTGTTGTGTGCAAGACTAGCACATGGGTTTGATTACCCTGAATTTGTTTAACAGGACTGCTGACAGTAACCTGAAATCACCACCTACGCAAAGAATAGCATGGTGGGTTTATGTTGAGACTGCGGTCTATTGTGCATCTCTAACTCAGCATGTGTACTTAACTGAGTCCTTGAACCCTGGAGAAATCTCCATCATTTCTATCAGGATGTCCACCTTGGAATGTCCCTGTTTCTCCCTTGGTATGATTGGAATGCTTGAAAGGCTGCCAAGGGATGAATGGTCTTCAGAGTCTTTGTGGACCCGTGTTTTAGATATGGAAGAGGGTATAGAAAGTGAGAGACTCCCTAGTGAAATGGTTGTTCATGTTATGTATGAATGAATGAATGTCTGCCTTTAATAAGGGCTGTTCTAGACCACCTCTCCATTTCCCATCATGGTCAGTTGTAGGGAAGTTATCCTCTGTCCAAAGTCAACTTGATACTGAACTATTATCGCACAGGTTATCCACCCCCTCCTCCATTGGGACACCATGGCGTCACGGTGTAAGATTCCGGACTCTAATTTACAGATGTAAGGATGCACCATGCTCTTCCAGACCGGTTGCATTTTATTTATTGATAGAGTTTTGTATACTGCAAACTTGACCCGAATGTATCAGAGCTCTTCACAGAGTTTGCAAGCAGCAATTTACAAGGGGTTGCATTTGGAATAAATATAACACAAGGTGAAAGGATATCTCTCATGACATGGTCAGTAACATCAACGATGACATCAGGCCTTTATATATGTTTTTTAAAAAAGGGGAGAAGGCCGTGCGGTTCCCCTCTCAGGCTGATTTCGGGCCCTGAGACCTCATTACCTGGGAGCAAGACCGTCATTTTTTTTTTTAATGAGGAGGGGGGCCCATGCGGCTACCCTCCCCGGACCGATATCTCCCTGGGGACACCATCCCCTGGGGCCTGGCCTGGCCACTCCTGTGGGAGCCGGCATTGCTTTGAGACACAGGGAGCTGATAACATGCGGCTCCCTGGATCTCAAAGCAATGTCTGTTTTCCTGCTCGCTTGACAACGGGCAGGAAAACAGACCCTTGCTCTGCTTTCAGCAAACAAGAGCATTTTCTGCTCTTTTTTGTTGAAAGCAGAACACGTATTTGCTATGGCTTGGCGGGAGCAATGTCTCAGGGAGTGGGCACACGGGTAGATTGTTGGAGCCGTCCCTGGGTTGTGGCGGTCCCCAGGGCTATCTAGTTCTCCAGAAGGGGGCCTGCATAACCCCGCTCCAATGTTAACTTTGACTCCAGGTAGGTAGTGATCCCCGGGGTCGGGGGTCCACAATGTCCCCTTCTTCATTATTGTGTTTGTGCCCCGGGTAGGTGTCGGTCCCCGGGGCAACGGGGTGGGAGGCTGAAGTGCCTCACCCGCATAAAAATGAATAATCTATGTGCCTCGGGGAGTTGGCAGTCCCTGGGACAGTGGGAGAGGCGATAGGGACTCCCCGCATTTTATTTAAAAAATACTGTGCCCCATGTAGGTAGCGGTCCCCAAGTCTGCGGGTGGCAGAGGGAGCCCCTCCTATTTTTATTGTTCGCAGCTCTGGGGAGGTGGCGGTCCTCGGGCTTTTTTATAAGCCTAAGAGAGGGGCCCCATGGGCACTCCTTCTTCACGCCCCCAGGGTTTGGCCCACCAGGGGGCATGACAGATCACCCCAAAACGTTCTACACAGCAGCTGAACCAAAAGGGGGGCGTTTTGTGAAAAGTTTGAGGAGATTTGTAAAGCATTGCCAAAGTTATTGGCAAAACAAGAACTTCTTAACAGACAGTAGCACATATGGATGTTATACAGTCTGAGAAAGTTGAGGTAGGTTGTTGGGGTGGATGAGGAGATTTTCATGTAGAGTTGGGTGTCATCTGCATAGAGATGATAGGCGGTTTTGGCTTGTTTCAGGATTATTGTAAGGGATTATATAGAGGTTGAATCGGGCAGGAGACAGGATTGACTCTTGGGGGCTCCTTGCGAGACTGGCATTGTTTGTGAGGTTGAGTTGTTTAGGTTGATTTAGCTGTGAGCGTTGGTTCAGGAAGAAAGTGAACCACTGAATGATCATTCCATTGATGCCTGCACTCTAAGACAGGATGTTTAATAGGGTGTCATGGTTGATAGTATCAAAGGCAGCCAAGAGGTTCAGGAGGACTAAGAGGCAGGCCTGGCCATCATCCAGAGATCTGTGTAGGTCGTCTATGATGTGCACTAGTGCAGTTGTAAATTGTGCTTGGCTTTGTACCCCTCATGTATGCTTATTTGACTTAATAGTCACAGTTGTGTGACTTTTACTAGTGTCAGGGTTATACAAGTACAAAACATATTCTTCCAGAAATCGATTGTCTGTGCTTATTCTCCTGTGGTGGTTTTAAGTTTTTTGGCCCAGTTTAACCAAATCTCTCTTGGAGGTTAGGTGAACTCATGTGAGGTTTGTGCATTGGAGTCATCCATTGCTCTTGAGGTCTGTGTCACAGGGAGCTCAATGGGGGCTTACAGAGGAGGGTGGCTAGGCTTCTAGGGAGGTATGATTTAACCCCTTCTATGCTCATGACGAGCTGAGCTCGTCATGAGTTTCGCCTCTTGTACACTCATGACAAGCTGAGCTCGTCATGTAACGCGGGTTTTTCAAAAACCCAGCGCACAGCGGGAAAACCGCTAGCACGCAAGGTGTTAATCTGCAAGATCCCAGGCTCTTATCTGCAGAGGGATCGATGTTCTCTGCTCTGCCAGGCAGTATGTGCTTAATTTAGCATATACTTCTCATGGTAGGACTGTGTGTACTGGGGTGGTAAATCGTGCTTGCCTTTGTACCCCAGTGTATGCTTATTGAATGTTTCCTAGCAGAGGGAGTTCACCTTGGCCTTGGCTTCAAGCCACAGTCCTTGTATAGGTGTTGCTCTGGCCAGGTTACACGCTCATCTGCTTAAACTGGTTTGGTTTCAGTCTATTGCAGTTAAAAGTCCTTCCTCCCTTGTGATGATTCAAGCCACACATTTAGCCTAACAAAGAGTTACAGAAGGATGGTAAATCGAAGGAGCACTGCGTAGTGAGTAGGGAATCTAAGAAGCAGAATCGAGCAGTGCAGAGGAACATTCAAGGAGATCTGGGACAGTCAACTCTGATCACCACCAACTCTACAAAACCATACAACTTTAGGGGCTACATACGTTTAATTAAGAGACCCGACCACCTCTTGTTAACTTAGCAAGCACCTGGCTATGACATCGTACACAGATTTACCACACACGCCAGGAGTCAGTCTCCCCAGTGTGGTTCAAGTACAAAGATCTGTATCCTTTGCAGTAAACAGTTGTCACTAACCATCCGTTGTGTCATGGCCTGATCATGGGAACAGTGGTCAGCACTGTTTAATAATCACCAATGTTTAATAAGAGTATCTCTTTGGATGTTCCCAAACTACCTCCCAGAGTTTAAAACTCTATTGATGAACAGCAAGCTGATATCATTTTGAGCACTTGTCAGACTATTCATTACTCTGGTCAGTCTCAGAAGAAAAGATAAGACTCGGTACAAGCTGTCACACGAACATTGCTCCAGGGACTTTCCACCCTGTGGACCACCTAAGCATCTGTGCTCATCTCTTAATAAGGAGGCTTTCAATCTTAAGTGTGCTTGTCTCTTCATAGAGAGTCTGGTACTTGTATGCAGTTCTAGATGGGTAAAACACCAGGTGGAACCATTCCAATCCAATCCAAAAGACTTTATTCGAATAACAACGTATCCATTAAAGTAGTACATATACAAGAATAAAAACAATGGACTTATCAGAAATCACAGATAGCAAATAAAAATACATAGTATTAGGACAAAGTGCAGATGTACTTCGTGGGTTACACATTGTTTTACGGGCCCTTAAATCCATTCACAGACAAGTTCCAACACGCAAAATGAATTCATCATCAGCCAAGTTAAGTACACAGCTAAGAATATCGGGGGCAATTGAATTGGAGACAATTTTCTAAAAAAATGGGATCAGCAACCACTGAACCTACTTTACTTAATATCTACAGAAGAATAAAAAATGTAAGAGTGTTTGGCGCACTCTTTCCGTCACATGGGCATGGCAGGGAGAAAAGTTTCGCATTATACCCCAGAGGGAAGGAGAGCACATATTTTATAGTCCCAGCTCTTAGATGCAAAAAGTAAACCTCTCTCCCAGTTTGACATTGGTAATGTGATGTAACTAGGTAGACGGTGTTCAGATTACACAATGGGTATATAATTAGCGACAGTTTGTTTCCTTGATTCCCTCGCAATACTTTCTGTATTGTAAAGTGCATATAGTGCTAATCTGCGAACTTTTTTGTCTACAGTTTCAGCTGTGATTGGATTTAGAAACAATCCCTCAAGGTTAACACTTTTCAAGCTTCTGTTAACCCCAGCAAGCCATGGGATATCCATCCCCTTATCACAGCTAATACAGTTGTCTATTATGTGCCTAGTAAGCGAGGCTGCAGGATTTCTCATTAGGCTAAACAAAACAGCGCAGGACAAGCCCCTATAAATTCTTCAATATAGCCTAGTTTTAATTCACTATGGCATATGTCTCGGGGGATAGAAATCGGTACGCCCAAGAGCTTTCTGCAAAATATATTTTCCTTTAATTGGACACTAGAGTTTTTAGTGATACCCTAATCCTCTGCACCATAACTCGCCATTGGTACGCACTGTTATTTAAAAATCTCTAAAATCGCTGGGATTGCCCCTGTTCTTTTTGGGTGTGGAAGGCTGATGATCGAATTAGTGGCCTTTGAGAATTTGTTCTTACAAAACACCATGTGTTCAGACCAGGTGCTGGTCGCAGCAAAGACCATCCCCAGATCTGGAAAGGTAGCAGTGCTAACTAATCTTGGATTCCCCGCAGAAATGGATCTTAGGGAAGGCTACCACAGGACATTATAAAAGATTTCTTAAAATGTGTGCATCAGTCAAGGTTATGCATTTAATCCGTAAATCTCTATACTAAGGTGCGTAGTGCATTTGTTATGCGTCCAATTAAAACCGCATCATCTGCGTATAAGCGCAATGGGAGGGTTTTGCCTTTAGCTCTGGGTACGTCATCTGCAAGTGTAATTAAATATGTATGCAAATTGTTATAATAAATGAAAAGAAGAGTAGCCAGGACACACCCATGTCTAACCCCTTCTACCAACATTAATAACGCTAGACACCTCTCCCCGCCGCCAATCCTACATTCCAAACATTCAAAATAATATATATGTTATGTTATGTTAATATATATTTCTACAGCGCACGTGCACCCGTAGGTTTCATGGCGCTATCTTCAAGGAGCACATAACACATACTCTACGCATAAGCTTGTTGGAATAGCCATGTCTTCAAAGATTTCCTAAATGATAGAAGGTCCTGGCAGTGTCGAATGAGCGGGGGGAGGGAGTTCCAGCAGGTGGCGGCCAAGTAATAAAAACAAATGCCTCCTTGCCGTTTTTTTCTAACTAAAGGGACTTTTGCTAATCCCAGATGGGCAGAACGCAAGTTGCGTGCCGGGGTATAGTTAGTGATCATATTTCTGATGAACTTGGGACCGCTATCCTGCAGTGCTTTAAAGGTGATACATCCTGTTTTAAAGGCAATCCTTTGTGCCACTGGCAACCATTGGAGTTTTTCCAATCCAGCTCTAATTGATAACCACTTGGGTTGCTTCCAGATGAGTCTGGCCGCCTGATTCTGGACTATCTGCAGCCGTTTCAACAAGCCCGCTGGGAGGCCTAGGTAAAGGCTGTTAGAGAAATCCAGGCGGGAGAGTACAAGGGCTATGACTACTTGGATAAGGGCTGAGTGTGTGAGTAATTGGCCAATTTTTTTAATTTTCCGTAGTTGAAAGAAGCTTGAGGATACAACAATCCTTTGAGTGACAGGTCGGTGTTGAGTGTAATCCCCAGACTTTTGATCGAATGGGATTTAGTCGGTGGAGAGCTCATGTTTTGTGGCCAGAAGTGCTGTCCCCAGATTAATTCACTGTTCCCGGGCAAAATCAATTCAGTTTTGCCCGGGTTAAGTTTAAGATGGTTGGCGTTCATCCATCTTTGTATATGTGTCATTGTACCCTGGAATTCAGTCACCGAGTCTGTGGTACTTAGCGGGATAATTAGCTGGAGGTCATCAGCATAGTTATATATCGTAATTTTGTAATTCTTCAAGGAGTGGAGTAACGGGCGAAGATATATATCAAATAGTAGTGGTGATAGTGATGAACCTTGTGGAACCCCACAGGTAGAAAGAATCCTAGGGGCTGTGAAGGTCCCTAGCTTCACTGATTGAGTGTGGTTCGTAATAAAGGAGGGTATCCAATCCAGGGCGGGACCTCTGAGGCCGGCCTGTTCGACACGGCTCAACAGTATTTTATAGTCAACCATGTCGAACGCGGCCGACAAATCAAGAAGCACCAAAGCCTGATGGATGCCTTTGTCTGCATTTGATCTAAGGGTGTCCTGAACTGCCAAGATCACGGTCTCTGTAGAATGTGATGGCCGAAAGCCAGCCTGATTAGGCTCCAGGTACTCAGATTTTTCAATGAAGTTTGACAAGCATCTGGATACATGGGCTTCCAGAACCTTTGAAGGAAACGGGAGGAGGGAAATGGGCCTATAATTTGATAGGTCCAGGGGGTCGACTCCAGGTTTCTTTAATAATGGGATCACTGTAGCATTTTTGTATTTATTAGGGTCTTTACCTTGTACCAAAGATTCATTTAGTAGTGGAAGGATGCTAGATGGTATAACCAAACAGACCTCTTTAAAAATATGGGGGGGGCATATGTCATTGGGTGAGCCAGATTTAACACGGGAAAGCAATTCAACAAATATTCCAGCAGTGATAAGAGGAAGAGCATCCAATGTAAGTGGATTTTGGAAAATATCATCTATGGGGTCTGCACCAGGTAGGTTTTGAATGCTCTTTTTTATAGTAGCAATTGTATCTGCGAAAAAGTTGTTTAAAGAGTTGCACAGTACTTGCGTAGGGGCCAGGGTAGGAGCTGTTCTTTCGCTGTTGCATAATTCATTTACTATGTTAAAAATATCTTTAGATTTATTATGGGAGTGAAAGATTTTTGCTGAGACGTAGTCTGTTTTGTTTTTTAGGATAAGCGTTTGGTAATTTCTTTGAGCCAATATGAATTCCTCCTTGTATTTTGCTCTCCACTTTCTTTCTTTTTGGCAAACTTCAAGTTTTAGGTTCTTCAGATCCAAAGTAAAACATTTGTGCATTTGTGGGCATCCATGCTACGGGTGCGAGAGAATTTCACTAAGGGTGCATAGTTTTACGTCTCTTTTAGGAGCCATTCTGAGATCCTCTCTTCCGTAAGATCACCATCCCTGCAAATTGTTGGCGGGTTAACTGCCAAGGTGTCAAGGAAAGCAGGAATATCAGAAGCTTTCCATTTCCTTGTTTCTCCGCTGGCTCGGGCGGTGGTTTAATGTAGCCATTAATGGTGATTGCGAACTGTATTAAAAAATGATCCAACCAGATGCACGTTCTGATAGAAGGGGAGGACAGTAGGAGATTGAGAGACCAAATTTGGTCCAGCCTATGACCTTTTTCATGTGTGGGGGATTGTATGTGCTGGGTCAGATTGATGTTTAGTAAAAGGTCTTGAAGTTCCAATGCTTTAGTGTCGTCAGCCGTATTATCAAACCAGCAGCACAAATCACGTATTAAGAGTATTTTCGAAAAATCCGTCACCAGTGCGGCTAACTGTTCTGCCAGAGATATCGGGAATGTGCTCATGGTATGAGGGGAACTAGAGCAGGACGAGGACTAGAGCGCCACTATCCGAGTCGGTCTTAATGATTATGTTCTCTGTGTCAGTTAGGATCAGTGGGGGAAGCCTAAAAAAACTATGATTTTATTGAATAATAGCTGCTACCCCCCCCCCCCACCCGTTCTACCAAGGGGGCGGTTGGCTGCAATAATATAGTATCCAGCAGGAAGTGCTGCGAGAATGTCTGGCAGTGAGTCTTGGATGAGCCAAGTTTCTGTGACCATAAGTTTATCTGGTTTTTCGGTGATTAGTAGTAGGAATATGTCAATTTGGTGTTTGACCAAAGAGCGAGTATTAAGATATATGCAGCAGAATGTTCGTTGGGGTATATTTAAAGGGTGAAAAGTAGAATGTAAGATATTGCTATGTCCGGCCGGCTGTTCCAAAGGTGTGACTTGAGCAATACCATATATTGCTGTACGCCTTAGAACATGAGGGGCCAGTGTAGGATAGAGATGCTCAGGGGGACGCAAAGCATGTAACCTGTCCGTAGAGTATGTCATAATTTGGCCAGGGTCCATGGCCCCTGGTCCCGGTCGTGCACGGATGGGTGCAGACGGGCTTGCCTTTGGCGCGCCTGCTTCGCGCGTCCGCTGCGCGTACAAGTCATGTCATTTTTATAGGGAGGTGTATGGCTAGAGACCACTAGAGCGCCACCCTGCCACCCTGCTATATGTGAGACAATTAGTGGATCAAGGGGACATGTGCCCATCTCCTTCTTCTAGACGCACCGGAGGTGCGCAAACATCTCCCCTGTAGTGATTCCAAGCCTCCCAGACCTCACCCCATTTCTCAGGGCTATCCCTGGCAGCATAGACTGACCTTTCCATAAACATGCACCAGTCTAAATCCTCTTTCCACATCTTGATCCGGGGTGGCTGGCTGGCTCCCCACAGCTGGGCAATATTACGCTTAGCTATCATGAACGCCAACGTTGCCCATTGCTTTTTATATGCGCTTAGATCCGTGGGTTCCCAGACGTTCAAGATGCACCTGCGGGCCTCATGCTGAATCTCTATCCCCAGGACAGCTCGCAGCGTGCCATGGGCCTTCCCCCAATACGCTTGCACACCAATATAGTGCAACAATATATGTTCAAATGTCCCACGTTCCCCACAGCCCCTCCTGCATTCCCCACCCTCTGAGCGGTCCATACGGACCAGACAGGGCCCCGTGACATACGACCTGTGTAAAATCTTTAGTTGAACCAATCTGAGCCTCATCTGAATTGCCACCACCCGCGAGGAGGAAACCGCCTCCTGCCAGTCCTCATCATCTAGCTCCAACACATCCTCATTCCAATGCCGTCTTATAAGTACCAGCGGACCCTCCATATTATTTATAAGCTTCTTGTATATTAAAGAGGTTGTTTTCTTAGGAATATGTCCATCCAACACCCGGTCCTCGAGAGGAGAAGCGCCGGGGAGTGTTGTGCCCCAGGGAATGTGGGTGAGCAATGCATGTCGAATCTGAAGGTAGCGGAAATACTCAGTCGTTTAGTCAATATTGTAACTTAAGGGAATTAAATGTGTGAACTGTACCTTCCACCCAAACATCTTTTATATGCGTGATCCCTATAAGGTCCCACTTATCAAAGCCTTTAGACTTCCATAGACTTCCCAACTTCTCCGAACTCCACAGCGGGGTGGCGAGTGTGAGCCTCCCCTCCCACCTGAGGTGACTGTTGACCGCATGCCACACCTGGACAGCATGAGCTGTTGGTCCTGTAAGTGGAAATCTACGAGTCCCAGCATAGAGTTCCCTAGTGTAGTCGCCTCCCGGTAGTTGCCAGCGGTCCATAGCGTATCCGGGGTCCTCTGGGGGCCCATATATCCCGTGATTTGCCACCACCAACTGGGAAGCGCAATAGTATGTCCTTCGGTCTGACAATCCTATCCCCCGTCGTACCAGGGAAGGGTAAGTTTGGAAAATGCTATGCGGGGCTTACCGTCCCAGAGAAGCTGTCTCTGGAGGATGCGGGAACTGGATCCATCGCGTTCTGAAGTGCGTATAGGAACCTGGGCAGAGCCATCATCTTAAAAAGCACTGCTCTGCCTAAAAGGGAGAGTGGGAGCGCCTTCCAATGCACCACGTCACCTCGAAATCGCATCAGAGGGTGCCACAGGTTATTAGTGTACCGAAGCTTTGGGTAAAGCATGATATAGATACTAAGGTATCTAAACCCTACAGGATCAATTTGCATCGGGCAGTTATTTGGATCAACCGGCTGATCACCTCTGAGGACGAAAAGTACAGATTTGGACCGATTTATCGCGAAGCCGGAGTACCTCCCAAAAATAGCCAACACGTCCAGAAAACACATCAGGGAACCCCTCGGGATGGTGAGATAAAGCAGAATATCGTCGCGTAGAGTGAGATTTTGTCCTCCCACTCCATCGCCCATTGCATGCTGCGTATCGAACGGTCCTGACGGACCCATGCCGCCAACGGTTCCAAGGCCAGGGCGAAAAGGATTGGGGACATGGGACATCCCTGTCTGGTGCCCCTGCCCATATGGAAGTCAGGAGACTGGCGGTTATTTACTACCAAAGGAGCAGAGTACAGAAGGTGCACCCAGCTCGTGAATTCCAGACCAAAACCCAGCTTCCCCAATACTTCAAAAAGGTAGGGCCACTGGACTCTGTCAAACACCATGGTAGCATCCAAGGACACCAGCACCGCTGGCTCCTGAATCGTTGGGGTCCTACACCTAACCCCATGCAGCCGACGCAAATTGAGGGCCGTATTCCGGTGCGGCATAAAACCGGATTAGTCTGGGTGTTTCAAGGTAGTGATGACTTTGGACAATCTTGTTGCCAGCAGCTTCGCCAGGACCTTAGGCTCCAAGTTCAGCAACAAGATAGGCCGCTAGGGCGAACAACACGTCTTAGGCTTACCCACCTTATGAATGACCACTATATTGGCAACTCGCTGATCGTACGGAAGTTGCCCCCTATCCTTGCTTTCTTCAAACATAGAGCAGAGAAATGGGGAAATTCTGTTGGATCTCGTTTTATAAAGTTCTATGGGAATGGGATGGGAGACATTCTTAGTATTGTTTGAATTGGGTTATGGTCCCCTAAAGTTGCTGCCATAGTTTCTGCTTTTAATAGGATGGCCTCTAAAACAGGGGAAATAAAAACATAGTCAATTGTAGATGAACAGCCCCTCCCTCTAAAGGTCAGCTCAGGAGGAGCGTTATCCTTTGTGGTAGCTGCAATTTCCATTACATTTGTTAGGTTATGGTTATTCAAATGATCCAATAATTCAATGCCCCTATTGCATTTTTGCCCTCTGTTGTGGAATTGATTACTTAGCCCTGGTTGGCATAGTTTAGCATTAAAGTCACCACCCAGGCAGATTCCGATTGATTTAAAACAGTTTTTGTACTTGTACTTTTGAAGAGTCCCAATTAAATTTGGTATAGAATGAAAATCATTATTGTAGAAGTTAATTATGAATAGGGAAGCCCCTCTAGTGCACAGTATCACTTGAAAGTTGGTATTATTAGTACATATAGCCTTGATGATGCCACCAGCATCGATGTTAACCCAAATCGATAATCCCCAAGAAGGCCTACCATACTTAGAGAGTGTTGCTAGAGAATTATGGCATTTAAACTAGTCAATGGATAGCTCTCGAGTAGACTAGGTCTCTTGGAACAGGAGAATATCTTCTTCTTTTCAAAATTTTAGCCAATCCGGTTCTTGAATTTTTTAATGCAGCCCTGCAACATTCCAAGTCAAGATACGAAGATCGTGGCTAGATGGCACATTAGTTGATGTATGTGTACTAGTTAACTCAATTGTTGTTGGGGAATGTGGTAGTTCATTGGCAGGGTCAGGGTGTGTCGAAGGTGGCAGTAGAAAGTCTTTTGTGTCCAATGCAGACAATGCCAGGAACCAATTTGGGGTAGAAAGTTGGTGGGTCTCATTGAAATAGGACTCAAGGTTTGGTTTATAGAAATAACCAAGGGATAGTGTACAGATGTTAGTGTTGCTAAGTGTTGTTGACCCACTCGCTATTAATAAATGTCTTACCAATAATGGTCTGCGAAATTTGATAACTATGCAGTCCCCCCTCGATAGTCTTGGTAGAGGCACCAACCCACCCAACTCTGTGTGCCATAATAATATCATTCATATCTGATGGATAGAACCTCCTATACCTTGTTAAACAATGCATGCATTTGTTGCGTAGTTGAACCCATGACTCGTGTTGGTCCCTCTTTAAAGTTGGTACGCCTGCCAACAACAGCACATAAGGGCAAGCGACAGGTGGCAGGCTCAAAGTTTCTTGATTTTCTCTTCCCGGGCTACACCCAGTGGGGGCTAATATATTACTATTGCTGTTCAATCTACCAGGCAGTGAGATCTGATCTACTCTGTTGGGTCCATTAACACTGACCCGATTCGGGTTAAAACGCGAGTTAGTAGTTAAATCAACATGGGATGTGTTACTATGCCTATTGGGAGGAAAATGAGGGCGCCCCTAGTTTGGCCTTGTGTACTTTGCCGACTGCTTACGTGGGTGTCGACTCTAACGGTTAGGGGGGGACATTTCGTTAACTGCAGCTCTTGTAAGTGTATGCTGCCCTCCCCCGCACATTGCCGATCCTGCTTCAGCTACTATTGTGTTTGTTCAGGATCCACTAATTCACCAATCCCCCCTATTAGTGAGGACAATTTATCAAGGCAATCCTTTATTAGAACAAATTTAGTGTCTATAAACTCATTAAGTTGTTTGGTCACTGTCACCTTTCGGTCACAAGAAGGGAAGGAGCCAAGACTAGAGGGTGTCTGTTTATCTAATTTATTGCGGTTTACAGTTTGCAGAATAACACAACAAAGTCTTTCAGTCAGACTTGGGATCAGACGTAGGGTCGTAGTCCTCGGGGCACTTCCTGGGTCAGGGTCCGGGAAACTCCAGCACATGGAAGAAAAGAAAAGAACGTGGCTTTTAGTGTTTTGTTCCGATAACTAGGACTCTCAGAAATAGGGAGGGGGTGAGGGACAAAGCAATAACCACCACCACATTCAGTGAGTTGTGCACGACTTTGCTAAACGAGGTGCCCCGGTGGTTGCACGGCTTCCTATCCCGACCCTCCCTTCTTAAAGTTTAACAAAGAACCCAAACGAGCACGCACCTGGGAGAGCCACGCGTCCTCCTTCGCGTGGCTGGGCGAAACACGGTGTCGTTGGCCTCCTGGCTTTACAGCTGCCTCCGTCCGCTCCTCCTCGGTTCTCGGTCCGGCACCTTCTCTGCTCCTGGTGTCGTCCACGTCCAAGGATTCCGCCTTCCCGGTACCTTCCGTCCTCCTGGTCGCGTGGTCCTCCTGGCGTCTCACTTCTTCCTCCCACGACGGACAAACGGCGTCTTCCGGGTCTCTCCTCATATGGTAAGAGGACACTCCTGATAGGCCCGCAAAGTCAGGTGGTCCAGATGCGAAGCCTTCATCACGAAAACAAAGGCTATCCTTAAAGGGCCCGTAGTAATCCACCTGTTGAGGAGACGGACAATCAGTTAGCCCTGCCGGGGCTGAGCATGGGACCCCCTGACAAATCCCTCCCCCAGACTTTTCCCGTTCGGGGGAAAGTGGATAGCGAGACAAGTAGTCAGCATTCGTCTGAGCCGTACCCTGACGGTGACACACTTCAAAGTCGTACGGCTGCAGAGACAGAAACCAACGTAGAATGCGCTCATTGCGTCCCTTGTTGCGCTGGAGCCATTGCAAAGGGGCATGGTCAGAGTACAAAGTAAAACGCCGACCGTCCAGATAATAATGAAGCTTCTCAATGCTCCACTTCACAGCAAGGCATTCTTTTTCTATGGTGGGATACACTGCCTCCCTGGGGAAAAGTTTCCTGCTCAAGTATAGAATCGGACGTTCCCTCCCCTCCTGATCTAATTGGGACAGTACAGCCCCCAGACCCACCCCAGAAGCATCCGTTTGCAGATAAAAAGGTTTGTCAAAGTCAGGTGTGATTAGGACTGGAGACGAGGAAAGGACATCCTTCAGTGCTTGAAAAGCAGTCAGAGCTTGTGAAGAAGGCTGCTTGAACGGAACAGAAGAGGCAGTCTTCTTCAACATATCCGTCAAAGGGGCCGACAGCGTGGCAAAATGAGGTATAAACCATCTGTAGAAACCCACCAATCCAAGAAAAGCTCGGAGATCACGTCTATTTTTAGGAAACTCCTGTTGTTGTATAGCCTTAACTTTTTCTTGTTGGGGAAACAACTGGCCGTTACCCAACATGTACCCAAGGTACTTCACTTGGGAAAAGGCAAAACGGGATTTCTTTGCATTTATGTGGAGTCCTGCCTTTTCCAAAGCCATGAGGATTTGACTCAAGTGTCGTAAATGGGTCTGCCAATCCGGACTATGGATGACAATGTCGTCTATGTACGTTGCCGCAAAGTGTCTATATGGAGCCAACACTGTGTCCATAAGACGTTGGAATGTAGCAGGGGCCCCATGAAGTCCAAAGGGCAAGACAGTGAAATGGAAGAGACCATCAGGGGTGGTGAACGCTGTCTTTTCCTGGTCTTTTGGAGAAAGAGGCACCTGCCAATAGCCTTTGGTGAGGTCAATAGTTGTTATGTATTGAGCCTCACCAAGACGTTCTATCAGCTCATCTACCCTGGGTAAAGGATATCCGTCTTGTTTGGACACCTTGTTCACTGCTCTAAAGGCGATGCAAAACCTCTTACTTCCGTCAGGCTTTGGCACCAATACCACTGGAGAAGACCAATTGCTTTTAGAGGGTACTATGATCCCTGCTTCCAACATTTTCTGTACCTCCTCTTTTATCACTGATCTTCGTGCTTCGGGGACCCGATAGGGTTTCTGTTTTACGACCACCCCCGGGGCTGTCGGGATATGATGTTCAGCCAATGTAGTTCGACCTGGCTGATCCGAGAATATAGCCTGGTGGTTTAGCATCACCTCCTGCAATTCCTTTTTCTTAAGATCTGTAAGATCAGAATTTACCACCGCGTGCTCGATGGTATGAACAGGCGGTGTCGCTAGAGACACAGTCACATGAGATTTCGGCGGAGTTACCTAACCACTTCTTCAAGAGGTTAATGTGGTAAATCTGAGTTCGGGAAGGAGATAGTTGCAGTGCATAAGTGGTCCTACCTATTTTCCTGACGACCTGGAAAGGTCCTTGCCATTCCTTCCGAAGTTTGTGAGTAGAGGTGGGAAGAAGGACCAAAGCCCAATCACCTATGTCCAACTCTCTCCACTTCTTGCCTTTATCATAAAAGGTCTTTTGTTTGTCTTGAGCTTTCTCTAGAGTTTCATAGGACAGGGTTCTCAGCTTGTGTAACCGGGATTTCAGCTGTTGGGAATAGTCTAACAACTCTTCAGCATCTTTTGAGCTAGTCTTTTCCCAACTATCCCTGGTTATTTCTAGCAATGTACGGGGTTTCCTGCCAAACAGTAACTCGAAGGGGGAAGTCCCTAAACTGCTTTGGAACTGGCTTCTTAACACATACAATGCCAACGGTAGAAGTTGGTCCCACTGTTTACCGTCTCCTGTCAAAAGTTTCTTTAGAGTCGTTTTTATTAACCCGTTGTAACGTTCAACCAAACCATTGGTTTGTGGATGATATACCGAGGTACGAAGATGTTTGACATTGAGAAGGCTACATACTTGTTTCATGAGGCGAGACACGAATGGGGTCCCTTGGTCTGTTATAAGTTCTTTAGGGAATCCCATCCGTGCAAACAACTCTACCAGTTTTTGAGAAATGGCGCTAGTGGTGGCTGCTCGTAATGGGAACGCTTCTGGATAACGAGTAGCATAATCAACTATTACCATAACATATTGGTAACCTCTGTGTGACTTCGGTAAAGGGCCTATGATGTCTAGCCCTATCCTCTCAAAGGGTTTACCTATGATTGGAAGTGGAACAAGGGGAACCTTAGGGGGAATGTACGGGTTCCTTTTCTGACAAATCTGGCATTCCTGACAGTATTTCTTCACTTGTGCATACACCCCGGGCCAATAGAAATGCTCAATGATAGAATTAGTGGTCTTTTCGGTACCAGAATGACCTGCTAATAGATGTGCATGAGCATAAAACATTACTTGCTCACGGAACAGGGTAGGAACTATTAACTGTGGAATAGCCTGATTCTGCCCTACTCTGTACAGAAGACCGTTTTTCTCAATAAAACAAGGATAAGTAGGGGAGTTCTGATTCTTATTGTCCTGTGCGTTTTTCCAGGCAGATGCCAAGGAGGCATCATTTAGCTGAGCAGCCCTAAAGTTGGTATCGGTAGACCAGGGTTCTTCCGCTAACAAACCTTCCCTAACCCCACTTCTGCCTTGCTTCTCTAAAACTTCTGTCATCAGAGTAGAAAACCACTTATTGTCTGTGCCTATAATGAGTGGTTCGGGGAGATTAGGAAGGATTCCTACGTCACACTGTACTTGGGTTCCCTTGTCTGTCGTTATCGTGACCCTAGCTAAGGAATAAGTACGTATATCCCCATGTACACATTTTATCCTTACACTACGGTTCAAGAGCAAGGAGGAACTATTCAGGGTGTCTTTCTGTATTACCGAATGGCGACACCCGGAATCCAGCAGGGCACGGGTTTTCTTACCGTCTACCAAGACACTTACATAAAAGGCGGGACCAGTCTCTTGTGCATACAAGAGGGCATGCGGAGCATACCCCACCTCCATGGGCTCTTCCTCCTTCTCTTTTGTTTTTCGACATTACTTGGCAATATGTCCCCACTCTCCGCATTCGTAACACTGAGGACTCGTAAAGACCGGCGGTTCGGGCTTCAACTGTTTAGGTTTTATGGGTGGAGGCTCGCTTGGAGATTTGTATGTTTTTTTTTCAGGCTTTGTAAAGTTTTTGTTCCCAACGGGTTTTTCGGTTTCACGGTAGACAGGCCTAGTTTGGGCTCTCGCATAGGAATTAGCCATTTCAATGGCGTGTTCTAGAGTCAAACCGGCGTGCTGCCGTAGCCACCGTTGTGTTCCATAGGGCAATGCTTCAAGAATTTGTTCCAAATAAATCTTATTCATTACATTATCGATATTCCCCTCTTGTGGTTTTAACCACCTATCGGCGGCATCTTTCATCTTATAGAAAAGAGTTTTAGGAGCATCGGTTGGGGTTCCTCTCTCTTGTCGAAACTGTAACCGATGAGTCTCATCATCGACCCCCAGTCTATCAAGGATTATTTGTTTCACATGTCCATAAGCCGCAGTACCATCCTTGTTTGCTAACTGGTAAGCTGCCTGGGCTTCTCCTGTAAGGAGGGGTGCTAAATAAAAGGGCCATCTCTCACCCGGCCATGCACTAGCTCTGGCCGCTCTTTCGAAATTTAGGAAAAATGAAACAGGATCGTCTCCGGGAGTATATTTTTGAAGCGGCACGACTGCCCCTGGTGGGTGTGCGGCTCGACTTTGACCCAAAACAGCCAACAGTTGCGTTTGACCCTCGGATAGTTTAGTAAGATGGTCAGCCTGTGTCTGTATAGACGCAGTGAACGTGGCTCTATCACTGTCCGCTTGTTCGTTAGAACGGTTAATTGCCCACTCTAGCTTGGACTGGCCTTCGCTTAACTGATTTAGTAGGGTCTCCATCTTGTTTAACTCAGATGGAATGTCTCCTGGCTGGCTCGCCACTTGTCACCTTTCGGTCACAAGAAGGGAAGGAGCCAAGACTAGAGGGTGTCTGTTTATCTAATTTATTGCGGTTTACAGTTTGCAGAATAACAAAACAAAGTCTTTCAGTCAGACTTGGGATCAGACGTAGGGTCGTAGTCCTCGGGGCACTTCCTGGGTCAGGGTCCGGGAAACTCCAGCACATGGAAGAAAAGAAAAGAACGTGGCTTTTAGTGTTTTGTTCCGATAACTAGGACTCTCGGAAATAGGGAGGGGGTGAGGGACAAAGCAATAACCACCACCACATTCAGTGAGTTGTGCACGACTTTGCTAAACGAGGTGCCCCGGTGGTTGCACGGCTTCCTATCCCGACCCTCCCTTCTTAAAGTTTAACAAAGAACCCAAACGAGCACGCACCTGGGAGAGCCACGCGTCCTCCTTCGCGTGGCTGGGCGAAACACGGTGTCGTTGGCCTCCTGGCTTTACAGCTGCCTCCGTCCGCTCCTCCTCGGTTCTCGGTCCGGCACCTTCTCTGCTCCTGGTGTCGTCCACGTCCAAGGATTCCGCCTTCCCGGTACCTTCCGTCCTCCTGGTCGCGTGGTCCTCCTGGCGTCTCACTTCTTCCTCCCACGACGGACAAACGGCGTCTTCCGGGTCTCTCCTCATATGGTAAGAGGACACTCCTGATAGGCCCGCAAAGTCAGGTGGTCCAGATGCGAAGCCTTCATCACGAAAACAAAGGCTATCCTTAAAGGGCCCGTAGTAATCCACCTGTTGAGGAGACGGACAATCAGTTAGCCCTGCCGGGGCTGAGCATGGGACCCCCTGACAAATCCCTCCCCCAGACTTTTCCCGTTCGGGGGAAAGTGGATAGCGAGACAAGTAGTCAGCATTCGTCTGAGCCGTACCCTGACGGTGACACACTTCAAAGTCGTACGGCTGCAGAGACAGAAACCAACGTAGAATGCGCTCATTGCGTCCCTTGTTGCGCTGGAGCCATTGCAAAGGGGCATGGTCAGAGTACAAAGTAAAACGCCGACCGTCCAGATAATAATGAAGCTTCTCAATGCTCCACTTCACAGCAAGGCATTCTTTTTCTATGGTGGGATACACTGCCTCCCTGGGGAAAAGTTTCCTGCTCAAGTATAGAATCGGACGTTCCCTCCCCTCCTGATCTAATTGGGACAGTACAGCCCCCAGACCCACCCCAGAAGCATCCGTTTGCAGATAAAAAGGTTTGTCAAAGTCAGGTGTGATTAGGACTGGAGACGAGGAAAGGACATCCTTCAGTGCTTGAAAAGCAGTCAGAGCTTGTGAAGAAGGCTGCTTGAACGGAACAGAAGAGGCAGTCTTCTTCAACATATCCGTCAAAGGGGCCGACAGCGTGGCAAAATGAGGTATAAACCATCTGTAGAAACCCACCAATCCAAGAAAAGCTCGGAGATCACGTCTATTTTTAGGAAACTCCTGTTGTTGTATAGCCTTAACTTTTTCTTGTTGGGGAAACAACTGGCCGTTACCCAACATGTACCCAAGGTACTTCACTTGGGAAAAGGCAAAACGGGATTTCTTTGCATTTATGTGGAGTCCTGCCTTTTCCAAAGCCATGAGGATTTGACTCAAGTGTCGTAAATGGGTCTGCCAATCCGGACTATGGATGACAATGTCGTCTATGTACGTTGCCGCAAAGTGTCTATATGGAGCCAACACTGTGTCCATAAGACGTTGGAATGTAGCAGGGGCCCCATGAAGTCCAAAGGGCAAGACAGTGAAATGGAAGAGACCATCAGGGGTGGTGAACGCTGTCTTTTCCTGGTCTTTTGGAGAAAGAGGCACCTGCCAATAGCCTTTGGTGAGGTCAATAGTTGTTATGTATTGAGCCTCACCAAGACGTTCTATCAGCTCATCTACCCTGGGTAAAGGATATCCGTCTTGTTTGGACACCTTGTTCACTGCTCTAAAGGCGATGCAAAACCTCTTACTTCCGTCAGGCTTTGGCACCAATACCACTGGAGAAGACCAATTGCTTTTAGAGGGTACTATGATCCCTGCTTCCAACATTTTCTGTACCTCCTCTTTTATCACTGATCTTCGTGCTTCGGGGACCCGATAGGGTTTCTGTTTTACGACCACCCCCGGGGCTGTCGGGATATGATGTTCAGCCAATGTAGTTCGACCTGGCTGATCCGAGAATATAGCCTGGTGGTTTAGCATCACCTCCTGCAATTCCTTTTTCTTAAGATCTGTAAGATCAGAATTTACCACCGCGTGCTCGATGGTATGAACAGGCGGTGTCGCTAGAGACACAGTCACATGAGATTTCGGCGGAGTTACCTAACCACTTCTTCAAGAGGTTAATGTGGTAAATCTGAGTTCGGGAAGGAGATAGTTGCAGTGCATAAGTGGTCCTACCTATTTTCCTGACGACCTGGAAAGGTCCTTGCCATTCCTTCCGAAGTTTGTGAGTAGAGGTGGGAAGAAGGACCAAAGCCCAATCACCTATGTCCAACTCTCTCCACTTCTTGCCTTTATCATAAAAGGTCTTTTGTTTGTCTTGAGCTTTCTCTAGAGTTTCATAGGACAGGGTTCTCAGCTTGTGTAACCGGGATTTCAGCTGTTGGGAATAGTCTAACAACTCTTCAGCATCTTTTGAGCTAGTCTTTTCCCAACTATCCCTGGTTATTTCTAGCAATGTACGGGGTTTCCTGCCAAACAGTAACTCGAAGGGGGAAGTCCCTAAACTGCTTTGGAACTGGCTTCTTAACACATACAATGCCAACGGTAGAAGTTGGTCCCACTGTTTACCGTCTCCTGTCAAAAGTTTCTTTAGAGTCGTTTTTATTAACCCGTTGTAACGTTCAACCAAACCATTGGTTTGTGGATGATATACCGAGGTACGAAGATGTTTGACATTGAGAAGGCTACATACTTGTTTCATGAGGCGAGACACGAATGGGGTCCCTTGGTCTGTTATAAGTTCTTTAGGGAATCCCATCCGTGCAAACAACTCTACCAGTTTTTGAGAAATGGCGCTAGTGGTGGCTGCTCGTAATGGGAACGCTTCTGGATAACGAGTAGCATAATCAACTATTACCATAACATATTGGTAACCTCTGTGTGACTTCGGTAAAGGGCCTATGATGTCTAGCCCTATCCTCTCAAAGGGTTTACCTATGATTGGAAGTGGAACAAGGGGAACCTTAGGGGGAATGTACGGGTTCCTTTTCTGACAAATCTGGCATTCCTGACAGTATTTCTTCACTTGTGCATACACCCCGGGCCAATAGAAATGCTCAATGATAGAATTAGTGGTCTTTTCGGTACCAGAATGACCTGCTAATAGATGTGCATGAGCATAAAACATTACTTGCTCACGGAACAGGGTAGGAACTATTAACTGTGGAATAGCCTGATTCTGCCCTACTCTGTACAGAAGACCGTTTTTCTCAATAAAACAAGGATAAGTAGGGGAGTTCTGATTCTTATTGTCCTGTGCGTTTTTCCAGGCAGATGCCAAGGAGGCATCATTTAGCTGAGCAGCCCTAAAGTTGGTATCGGTAGACCAGGGTTCTTCCGCTAACAAACCTTCCCTAACCCCACTTCTGCCTTGCTTCTCTAAAACTTCTGTCATCAGAGTAGAAAACCACTTATTGTCTGTGCCTATAATGAGTGGTTCGGGGAGATTAGGAAGGATTCCTACGTCACACTGTACTTGGGTTCCCTTGTCTGTCGTTATCGTGACCCTAGCTAAGGAATAAGTACGTATATCCCCATGTACACATTTTATCCTTACACTACGGTTCAAGAGCAAGGAGGAACTATTCAGGGTGTCTTTCTGTATTACCGAATGGCGACACCCGGAATCCAGCAGGGCACGGGTTTTCTTACCGTCTACCAAGACACTTACATAAAAGGCGGGACCAGTCTCTTGTGCATACAAGAGGGCATGCGGAGCATACCCCACCTCCATGGGCTCTTCCTCCTTCTCTTTTGTTTTTCGACATTACTTGGCAATATGTCCCCACTCTCCGCATTCGTAACACTGAGGACTCGTAAAGACCGGCGGTTCGGGCTTCAACTGTTTAGGTTTTATGGGTGGAGGCTCGCTTGGAGATTTGTATGTTTTTTTTTCAGGCTTTGTAAAGTTTTTGTTCCCAACGGGTTTTTCGGTTTCACGGTAGACAGGCCTAGTTTGGGCTCTCGCATAGGAATTAGCCATTTCAATGGCGTGTTCTAGAGTCAAACCGGCGTGCTGCCGTAGCCACCGTTGTGTTCCATAGGGCAATGCTTCAAGAATTTGTTCCAAATAAATCTTATTCATTACATTATCGATATTCCCCTCTTGTGGTTTTAACCACCTATCGGCGGCATCTTTCATCTTATAGAAAAGAGTTTTAGGAGCATCGGTTGGGGTTCCTCTCTCTTGTCGAAACTGTAACCGATGAGTCTCATCATCGACCCCCAGTCTATCAAGGATTATTTGTTTCACATGTCCATAAGCCGCAGTACCATC
Source organism: Lissotriton vulgaris (assembly GCF_964263255.1). Lineage (NCBI taxonomy): Eukaryota > Metazoa > Chordata > Amphibia > Caudata > Salamandridae > Lissotriton > Lissotriton vulgaris. The sequence goes on from NW_028242968.1 coordinate 355,060, forward strand.
CTTGTTTGCTAACTGGTAAGCTGCCTGGGCTTCTCCTGTAAGGAGGGGTGCTAAATAAAAGGGCCATCTCTCACCCGGCCATGCACTAGCTCTGGCCGCTCTTTCGAAATTTAGGAAAAATGAAACAGGATCGTCTCCGGGAGTATATTTTTGAAGCGGCACGACTGCCCCTGGTGGGTGTGCGGCTCGACTTTGACCCAAAACAGCCAACAGTTGCGTTTGACCCTCGGATAGTTTAGTAAGATGGTCAGCCTGTGTCTGTATAGACGCAGTGAACGTGGCTCTATCACTGTCCGCTTGTTCGTTAGAACGGTTAATTGCCCACTCTAGCTTGGACTGGCCTTCGCTTAACTGATTTAGTAGGGTCTCCATCTTGTTTAACTCAGATGGAATGTCTCCTGGCTGGCTCGCCACTTGTCACCTTTCGGTCACAAGAAGGGAAGGAGCCAAGACTAGAGGGTGTCTGTTTATCTAATTTATTGCGGTTTACAGTTTGCAGAATAACAAAACAAAGTCTTTCAGTCAGACTTGGGATCAGACGTAGGGTCGTAGTCCTCGGGGCACTTCCTGGGTCAGGGTCCGGGAAACTCCAGCACATGGAAGAAAAGAAAAGAACGTGGCTTTTAGTGTTTTGTTCCGATAACTAGGACTCTCGGAAATAGGGAGGGGGTGAGGGACAAAGCAATAACCACCACCACATTCAGTGAGTTGTGCACGACTTTGCTAAACGAGGTGCCCCGGTGGTTGCACGGCTTCCTATCCCGACCCTCCCTTCTTAAAGTTTAACAAAGAACCCAAACGAGCACGCACCTGGGAGAGCCACGCGTCCTCCTTCGCGTGGCTGGGCGAAACACGGTGTCGTTGGCCTCCTGGCTTTACAGCTGCCTCCGTCCGCTCCTCCTCGGTTCTCGGTCCGGCACCTTCTCTGCTCCTGGTGTCGTCCACGTCCAAGGATTCCGCCTTCCCGGTACCTTCCGTCCTCCTGGTCGCGTGGTCCTCCTGGCGTCTCACTTCTTCCTCCCACGACGGACAAACGGCGTCTTCCGGGTCTCTCCTCATATGGTGAGAGGACACTCCTGATAGGCCCGCAAAGTCAGGTGGTCCAGATGCGAAGCCTTCATCACGAACACAAAGGCTATCCTTAAAGGGCCCGTAGTAATCCGCCTGTTGAGGAGACGGACAATCAGTTAGCCCTGCCGGGGCTGAGCATGGGACCCCCTGACAGTCACCAGTGCAGCGGCAATATTATCAATAACATCTCCCAGGTTCTCAAGGTCCAGTATTCCATCAGTCTGTGTCCCGATTGAACAAATCGATTTCGTGGTGGGAGTTGTCACAAAGCAATCCGAGGTTTCAAAGGTGCCAATACTGGTGCTTTGGGGTGGGTGTTTCCAGACAGAAAAGCATGTTCGTGGGGTGCTGGAATGTGTGGGCTGTTTTCTTTTAGTCCACATTGGTTTTAAGCCCTTCCTCTTCCGTTTTGCAGCTGGAAGATCCGCTAGTGGAACAATGTCAATGTCAGGCTGTGACTGTAACTCAATTATCTCAACTGCCTCAATTGTCTCTGCTACACTTGTACTCCCACTTGCAGCTTGAGGCTCAATGAATGCAATGCTCTGGCCTTGAGATAAGAGTGAGCCTTGTGTGTGATCAATGTGTTTCTAAAGTTAGCAATGTCCGCCCAACCATCAATACCCAAAGACATGCACCGTTCCGTCAGTTAAAGCTCCGCTCAGACGATATTGACCACCCTCTTGAGCATTCTGTTAATGCTTGTGGTTAGTGGATGCACAGGAGTTAAGGTGGTGCGTTTCCACATTGTAGTTACCCAGGTGTTAAATTAGGTAGATTTGGCTACTGAACTTACTTATTAGTCCTTGTTAGTCTTTATAGGGGAGGTAGAGAGCTTACCTGAGTTGTTGCTATTTTCCCACGGCAGATGAAGGAGTGGTGGCCCAGCCTGGCCTCCTCCGGACCCGGATGGACACAATCGGGCCAGCCCTTGGCCCAGTCGCTGTCTGCGGACGTCCCGCACCGCGGGGGCCTGCAGATGCCTTTATGCACCTCCTGGCGCTCACAGGCGTGTCAGCGATGGCGGCTTGTCCCGCAGAGGCCACTGGGGGCTGTAGTGCAGAGCCCCTTTCCACCAGCTGCATATGGGAACTGGTCCGCGGGTTTCACTTGCAGCTTTCCCAGATGCAAATTACAGGAATACGGGCTTCTTTACTGCGTGGTGTCAGGCTCACTACAGGGGGTATGCAGCAGTTTGTGTGGGGACAGGACACAGCTTATTCAAGTGTAAGTGGGGCTGTGCCCAGTTCCTCTCTCCCATCCTGCCAGAGATGGCCCATTGAGACATACCTAAGCTCCCAAAATATGTGGCTGTCTAAGAGGAAGACACAAAGCCCAACTGCCTACTACACCCAGGCATGTGATCAGAGACAGACTGCAGACATCAAATGACTAAGGTAAGAAAATGTCAACTTCCTAAAAGTGGCGTTTTCAGACTTGCAATTTAAAATCCAACTTCACCATACTTTTGGACTTTAAATTGTGATTCCTGAGACACCAGACTTGAAGGGTTTATCATCTTCCCAGTTGGAGATTACTGTATCATGGCTGGATTAGGCCAGGAAAGAAACTCTGCCATTTAACATGCCCATGTTTCTTAAGTTGCCTTCTTTCTTACACATTGGCTTTTGACCCACATTTGCTTGCATGACTGTGCAGGATATGGTTCTTAGAAACCACATTTCAACTTCGTAGGCACACTATCACGATACCATGAACAATTAGTACAATGGATAGTTTGCGGTGCAAATATTTTTGTTTGTTGATGGTCCATTAGTCGACGTAGCTATCTTAAGAAGATGAACAATGACAGCCTGACTGGGGTCTCGGCATGGTAGCATGGATGCTGTATATTATATATGTTATGTTATGTTATGTTATTTATTTTTTTGTATAGCGCAACGGTTACTCAAAAAGAGTATCCCGGCGCTTTAGGTAAGGTGAACAGGTTTCAAGAATAACACATTCAGAATAACACAACACAGATAAAAACAGTTAAGAGGTCAACAGAAAAAAAACGGAGCGACTGGCGGACCTATTGAGAAAACAGCCAGGTTTTAAGGCCTCTTCTAAAATCAAGAAGAGTAGTCGCCCCCCGCAAAGGGAGCGGTAATGAGTTCCACATCTGTGGAGCCAGCAGACTGAAGGAGCGGCCCCCTAGGCGAGCCCTCTTCACGCGCAAGAAGTAGAGATTCCGACCTCAACGAGCGAGTAGGGTGGTAAAAAGTAAGTCTCTTTTGAAGATGTTTAGCTCCCACAGCATGGAGAGCTTTATAGGCCAAGGTCAGAGCCTTAAAGGCAATCCGTTTGCGGATGGGTAGCCAGTGTAGCGTCACCAGCAACCCAGAGGCGCTGGTGCGTCTACTTAGGCCAAAGATGGCCCTGGCCGCCGCGTTCTGTGCAACTTGAAGCCTCTGCAGCAAATACTCTGGCAGGCCCAAGTACAGACTGTTGGCATAATCCAACCTGGAGCCTATCAGGGCCTGCACCGTCAGCCTCTTGTGCTCCTCGGACAAGAGAGGCAGAAACTTCCGCAACATTTTTAGCAGGCCGAAGCAGGTGCCGGTTACCCCCAGGATCTGGGCTTTCATCGTCAGCCCCTTGTCCATCTTAACCCCCAAGTTTTTAGCCATGGGAGAAGAGCCGGACGGAGGGAACATATCGATGGGCCACCAGGCCTGCCAACTGGGCTCCGTATCGCACCCGAAGAAGAGTACCTCCGATTTATCGGAATTGCACTTGAGGCTGTGCAGTTGGAACCATGCGAACACAGCCCCAAGGCAATTCTGGATACTCTCCCCGTCAAAGTCAGCACCCCTCTCACATGAGAAGAGGAGCTGGGTGTCGTCGGCATACGACACAATCCGGGCACCAAATGACTCCGCCACCGCCGCCAAAGGGGTCATATAGATATTAAAGAGGGTCGGGCTCAATATAGAGCCCTGAGGGACCCCGACTCCCAAAGGCGGCATTACAGCGGTGTCAGATGATGTCCAGATCGTTTGCCGGCGGCCGGCCAAGAAGGAAGAAAACCATTTGAGCACCGTCCCCCGCAGGCCAATCTCAAAGAGTCTTGCGAGCAGGCCCTCATGGGGGACGGTGTCAAAAGCCGCCGACAAGTCCAACAACACCAGCATGACTTTGCCCCCGGAATCCAGCACCCCTTTAATGGTTTCCGAAACCTCCAGGAGCGCGGTCTCGGTGCTGCGGTTTGAACGGAAGCCTGACTGGGAGTCGTGTAAGATCTCAGGGGACTCCAGAAAATTGGAGAGCACCGACTGAACGTGCTTTTCCAAGATTTTTACAAAAGCCGGCAGCAGCGAAATTGGCCTGTAATTGGCTGGGGCTTTCGGGTCAAGTCCCGGCTTTTTAAGCAACGGGATGACCATTGCCTGCTTCCATGCTGGCGGCACCTCTCCCGAACTCAACGAAAGGTTGAGAAGAGGGTGAGCCAGCGGATTAACCACCTCCGCCAATTTACCCAGGAGCTTAGCTGGGCAGGGGTCAAGCGGAGACCCAGATTTTAAGTTGCTCATGAGCGCTAGGGAGGCGGAGGCTGACAGAGATGGAAACTCAGCCAATATGGCGCCCTGCGTGACTGGGGAAGGCGTACCCGCCTCGGGCACCGGCAGCGTGATCGGTCCACTCGATAGAAAGGAGTCCTGGATGAGTTTGATCTTGCCTGTAAAAAAACACGCAAGATCCGCCGCCCAGGATTCTACGGGGCCCTCTTCCGAGGCGGTAGTCCGAGGTGAGATGAATTCTCGAACGATAGTAAAAATCTCCTTACTGGAGTTCGAAGCTGCTTCGATTCTCCCTGCGAAATAGGCTTTTTTTTCGAGGCGGATGTCTCGGTGGTAAGCTTTAACCACAGCCTTGTAGGCAGACCTGTCCTTGCTGTCATAATGTGCCCGCCAGGCCCTTTCGGCTACCTTGCACTGCTGCCGCGTAGCCCACAGAGCCGTGGTAAACCAAGGGGCCGAGACCCGCTTAGGTGTCGGGCGGGGGGGCAGAACAGGGGCCAGGTCATTCAGCCTCTCCGTCAGCCATTTTTGCAGGGCCTCCAGGTCTCTTTCTAACTCGCCAGACAGAGGGCAAGGGTGAGTCACAGCAGCCTGAGCCAGCATCTCAGGGGTCACCCTGCTAAATGCTCTACAGGCTCGTCCCCTCTGCTGTGAGACAGGGTTAGGCGCCCTGACCTTGCCGCTGATTACAAATTTGGCAAGCCAATGATCCGACCACAGGACCGGGAGAATCTCTTTCACTACCAAAGGAGAAGTCGAGAAGACCTGGTCTAGGGTATGCCCCTTATCGTGGGTGGGACCCTGTAGATACGGGGTCAGGCCCAGCGGCGTCATAGCCTCCAAGAGCTTAATAGCGGCGGGGTCAGATGGATCATCCATCCGGATGTTAAAGTCCCCAGCCACTAAGCAGTGTTCTGCTCTCAGGGCCAGACCCACCAACATCAAATCAAGGTCAGCAAAGAACGTCCCAAGCGGACCAGGGGGGCGGTAAACTAACAGTCCCTTCACTGATTGGTGCGGCGCTAGCGCGATAGAAAAAGCCAGCGATTCCGAGCCGCGGATGTCCTCAGTAGGTAAGATGGTACAAGGTGTGCCCTTCTTTACCACCAATGCGACCCCGCCACCCCTGCCCTTTGCTCTGTCCTTCCTGAAGATGTCAAAATCAGGCGGAATGGCCATAGCCACATCGGGATTAGACGCTTCATCCCACCAAGTCTCCGTCAACATAAGACAGAGTGGCTTCTCAGTCTCGAGGAGCTCAAAGATGTGCTGCGCATGACAGCGAGCAGATCTGGTGTTTAACAGCATGCAGGCATACTCAGCGCCAGCGATGTCAATAGGCGGGGCTGATGACAAAACCCGGGTAGGATGCCAGCCGCAGCCCGGACATCGCGACTTGCCCCTATAGCGGGCCGGAAAGACAGTGCAACAGCAGCTCTCCCTGACATGCAAGGAGCGCAACTCCATAGAGGAGTACCGCACCGAATGAGCACCCAGAGTGCTCATTCTCGGTGAACAGAGCCCCACCCGCCGCCAAAACGCCTCCGGGACGCGGACGGGCGCAGACGGGCAGGACTCTGGCTTGACTCCGGCGCGAGTCAGGCGCTCCCGCTGCGCGTCACCGCTGCGCGAGTTGTGTGAGCTTTAAATAGGAGCTCACCTGAACTCCTGCAAAGCGCTAGAACGCTCAGGCAAGTGGCGCGTGATTCAGAAGTCCCCCCCAAGATGGCGACCGGCGCCACGAGCAGGCAACCAGAAGGTGAATAACTCCGTCCAAAACGCGGTGGGGGCACAATTATAGTGCAAGTATAGGGCCAGAACCAGATGCAGGTTAAAAGCAAGGCAATACTAAATAATTAGAACAGAAATACAAAAACGGGATATTGTTTAAAATAATGCTAGCGCAGCGCGCTGTAGTACCAGCAGCAACAATGCACCAAAAGGCACCTTACCAAAGGCAGAGCAGCAGAAATGCTCGCATTAAATAGGAGCTCACCTGAACTCCTGCAAAGCGCTAGAACGCTCAGGCAAGTGGCGCGTGATTCACAACAATTTCTGTATTCAAATGAGAGGAGCGCTCTGCTGTCACAGCGAGGTCGCTGCTTGCCGTAATTCTAGTCCCGCTGATTCCTGTTTAACCTCTACGAGAAGGAATGTCCAGCTTTTGACCAAGACTTGCCCCTGGAGACACTTGCCCTCAGGCAATGGGGAGTTAGATCACCAAGTAGGGATTTTTGGCAATTCACCGGCCATATGTAACTAGGTTAGTGCGCACATAGTAGGAGTAACCTATACATAGTATTTGTATGCCAGCATATATATATACTGCTTTAGCACAATGGTGAAATTGTTTATTCTCTTCACTGTTCTAGTGATGCTAATTACCCACACCTATTTCTGTCTATTAATCATTGCAGCGCATATATTTCTCATATCTTTCTTTAGGCATGCACAAGTGACTGAGCGAAAAGGTTCTAGATCTGTTACCACGATACCTCCAACATTTTTATTGTCCAACAAACGCGCAGTTCTCACCGAGAAAGTGGAAAACATATGCCATTACATTTCTAAAATGTAATGCGTAATACCAATGTTATCCTTAGGGACACATAGGCATTGCAATAGTGAAAAGCGAATTTGAGAGGTTTTCAATACCAGTATACATGTAAAAGTTAAACGTACATTTCCTACCTTTTAAATGCATTACACCCTGCCATCTGTGTTGTCCATTGGCTACCTTCGGGGTGACTTATATCTATAAAAATGAAAGGTTTGGGCCTGGCAAAAGTTTGTTTTAAATTTCATGTAAAGTGACAGAATGCACACCTATCTAGTTAGCAACATGTTCATAGGCAGCAATATTTGCGTGCAGACTGGCATTGTGCTTTGCCTCAAGAGGACGGGTGAGTGACTTCATATCCTTTGGAGCGACGTGGCGCTCCATCCACCAATAGCACAGCCAATTGAAAATATATTCTACAGATTCCATTTTAAATTGAATAATCCATTGAATCCTAATTTCATTCCATAACTTTTTCTTTACTTTCTCCATTCACATAAAGGTTGCTTGTTAACCAAATTCTTAAGATGCTGTAGACAGGCCTATCCAGGCCTTCTTCTGTAACACGTGGGGTAGCTAATTCATCCTAGGCAGCTGTATTCGCTTTAACCCAATGCATTTTGGGCTGGACAGCCTTTCGTCAGGGGTAGTTATGAATTCAGATAAAAACTGCTAATAGTATTTTACAACATTCAGCATCACACATAAGCTGTGATGTCTTAACCCACAATACAAGCTGCAAGCTATTCTCATTTAGTAGAAAAAATATATTGCCTGAGCACATACAGCCCATTATCTTTAGTAAACAATGCACATAAAGATAAAAACCTAAAAGAGCAACATCAACCAAATTCTTCTCTTGTGCAACTAAACACCCCACAATGTGCATTAATCTGAACTCGCATAGCGCAATAACCTTCCAAGCCAATCATCATTAACTCTACCTGCTCATGCTAAACGCTGTACCTAGCAATGAAACCGGCTCCTCTCCTGTTCGTCGTATCACTGTGCGAGTGCTCAACCAACTAAATACTACCTCGTGATCACAATTAAACCACCTCCGCTGTATACCTCCCAACCAATCACCTGATTCTAATTACCAATTGCAAAATCAAAACCTACTAAAACTACAAGTCCCAATAACCATTGTGTGTCTTGCATTGAAAACCCACCATTTCTACTTAAATCCAAACATTTACATGTAGTATTTAACAATAATATCTGATATTTTTATGGAATTTCATATGCCAGATGTCATTTGTACAACAAATGTACACAATGTTTAAACATGTTAAAATTATACTACTATCCTTCAGCAAAAGACTTTTTTGAGGTTTTCTAAAAAAGAGAACTAGACTTCCTCTCATGAATTTTGATGTTCCTAAGCAGCCTTTTCCGTGATATTGTTTCATTTTTTCTTCTTTTAATTCATGTCATTGTCCTGGGTGGAAACGATCCACGGGGCAAAATCCATTCAAAATTCATAAAAGTGACAGAATGCACACCTATCTAGTTAACAATCCACTTTTGCAACATGCTCATAGGCAGCAATATTTGCGTGCAGACTGGCATTGTGCCTTGCCTCAAGAGGCCGAGTTTGTTATTTCATAACCCTTGTAGTGATGTGGCGCCTACCCTGGCCTTTTTCTGTAGCACGTAGCAGCTGAATGCCCAGGATGAATTATGTATGTCATGTGCTACAGAAAAAGGCATATATATAGGATCTGAAAAAATTGGGTAACATGCGGCCTTTGCATGAATGGTGAAAGTAAAGAGAAAGTTAAGGATTGAAATAAGGATTCATTGGATTAAAATGGATTATTCAATTTAAAATGGAATCCGTGGAATATATTTAGGTTAAAAAGGTTTAATTTGCCAGGTCCACACGGCAGTGTAAAACTTCACACACAGACTCTGCAATGGCAGACCTGATACATGGTTAAAGGGCTACTTAAGTAGGTGCTGAATCAGTGCTGCAGGCCCACTAGCAGCATTTAATTTACAGGCCCACTAGCAGCATTTAATTTACAGGCCCTGGGTACCTTACAGTACAACTTTACTAGGAACCTATAAGTAAATTATATATGCCAATTGGGGATGAACCAGTATTACCATGTTTAGGGGACAGAGCACAAGCATTTTGGCACTGGTTAACAGTGGTAAAGTGTACAGAGTCCTAATCCCAACAAAAACAAGGGCAGAGGAGAAAGGCAAGCAGTTGGAGGGAAAACCACCATAAGGCTGTCATGTCTACCATCTTACCACATAACTCTATGCAGACGATGGCCTCTTAGTGTCTTCAATGTGATACTGAATGCAGGGCCTGGTCTCTCTAGGTCGCTTCTTTGTTACAGTGGGTGCTGAGTCTGGTGCCTCTGTCGCTTCTCCATCACACTGGGTACAGAGCTTGGCCTTTTTAAGTCTCTTACCTGTCACACTGGGTGCAGGGCATGGCCTCTCCAGGTCGTCCTCCAATACAATGGATGTATTTGTATTTGTATTTTTAGACTTGTAGAGCGCCTTATCACCCCGGGGTCTCTAAGCGCTTAACAGGCGAGTGAATACTGGCAGGAGGAAAGCAGACTAGATATTACCCCATGCCTCTTGGAAAAGGACGGTTTTTAGCTTTTTCCTAAAAGGCAGGAGTCTGGTTTCTTTGCGCAGATTTTCGGGCAGTTGGTTCTAGGGTTTGGGCATTGTATGGGAAAATGTCCGACCACCGATAGTGGATCGTTTGATCCTAGGACAGATCAATAGGGCGGCGTTGGCTGAGCGTAAGTTCCTGTTGGGGGCATATGGGACAAGGCGTTTTTCGATGTATTTCGGGGTTTGCCCATATAAGGCTTTCTGCGTGATGCATAGGCCTTTGAACTTGGCTCGTTGATTCACTGGCAGCCAGTGTAGCTCCCGGAGGAGGGGGTGTGGCCGGTGTCCTTCTTGGTTTATTGTATATAAGTCTGGCCGCGTCATTCATGACGATCTGAAGTCTTTTGGTGAGTTTTTTCGGAATACCGAAGTACATGGCGTTGCCATAATCCAGTCGGGCCAGAATTAAAGCTGACACTGCTCTTCTGAGGGTGTCTGCCTTTAGGATGGGAGCTAGTTTGCGCAGTTGTCTCAGGAGGCCTACACAGGTGCCCACCACCGCCGAGACCTGGGCTGACATAGTAAGATTTGTGTCGATGATTATGCCAAGGTTTTTTACTGTTGTTGCCGGTACTGGGGGGTTGCCTAGTTCCGAGGGCCAAAGGAGGTCGCACCAGGGGCTGGATGAAGTTGTGATGGCAAGGACCTCCGTCTTGTCCGGGTTGATCTTTAGGGAGTTTGCCGTCATCGAGTTGACGGTAAATTTTAGAATATTCTTCAATTTTTGATCAGCCATAGGGGAATTGCCTATCTGAATGATGATCTGGGTGTCGTCAGCATAATTGTATATATTACAGTCCATCTGATTCAAAGATGAAATGAGGGGCTACAGATACGCGTTGAACATCAAGGGGGACAAGGCAGAGCCCTGAGGGGTGTATTGTTTTGCGATTGATTAAAGAAAAATATTTTCTGTATTTGAATAGGTAACCAGAGTTGTGTTGATTACTTACATATCTTGCAATATGAATGTACTAATGTGGAACAGAAACAACAATCATGTTGATTCTTACATAATATAAGGCATAGAGTTTTTGTGTGTTATTTTGCAGCAGAAACTTCACCGCCGTGAGGGCAATGGCTCAACTTACTAGCTCCTTCTCCCGCCGTGAGGGCAACGGCACCTTCATCTCTCGCACTGCACCGTGAGGGAAACGGCAGCAGGGTAATTTCGCTGGGCAGAACCACAACTCCCAGCAGCCCCGGGTCCCGCGCAGCTGGAGTGACGACACCAACGCGCCCGGAGGCACATTAAGAGCAGGGAGCGCCGTATGCGCTCTGGGGGCTTTGCAGCAGAAACTTCACCGCTGTGAGGGCAACGGCTCAACTTACTAGCTCCTTCTTCTCCCGCCGTGAGGGCAACGGCACCTTCATCTCTCGCACCGCACCGTGAGGGAAACAGCAACAGGGTAATTTCGCTGGGCAAAACCACAACTCCCAGCAGCCCCGGGTCCCGCACAGCAAGAGTGATGACACCAACGTGCCCGGAGGCGCATTAAGAGCAGGGAACGCCTCCCGCCCCGTGGGACGTGCGCGGGCAGCGCCGGGAGAAGCCCGGGACAAGGGCGGGACAGTCTGTGGCAGTCCGAGGCTGGGCTGGGCCATAGACCCTAATAGTTGCAGCGAAGGCCATCCATTCCCTTATTGTGAGACTTTTTAAACTTATTCAAGCTATAAGGAACTTGAGTTGACTTAATTGTATTATTACTATTTTATAGTGTGATTCATGATAGCTTTTGTGTTTTTATAGCGGGTTTAGTTATCGCCCCTAATTATGTCGAAACAGAAAACAGCGAAAAACTCATCAGCGCCAGCCACGCTGGACAATTATTTAGTTAAAGTAGTGAACAAAATTAATATGGAACGGCGATTATCATTAAGCCGTTGTAGCCCCCCTACCACTCCTCCCGCACCATCTACCCCCTTAGGCACCAGCATTAGATGATAGCTGTGATTTTGGTAACCCAGATATTATTTACAATGAAGTACCAGTGCTAGTTGCATCTAATAGGTTGTGCTGGATGATTCTTCTGATACCCCAGCACAGCCCTCTCCGGCCCCTAGAGTAGTCAGAGCATGTAGGAAAATGCCAATTAAACGTTGGGAAATTTGGGTCAGGTAGGGTGTATGTCTTATTACACTCGCTGTCTCCCATTTTCTGACCCTTGCCCTTTCCTCTTACACAAAATAGGCCCTTATGGGGCACAGCCCATCCTCCCTGTTCGGTCTGTCTTTTTTGGACGGAAAACGTTTCCCAAAAGGAGGTAGTTTCGTTAAAAAGGGAATAACTGGTATTCTCATTATTATCTGCTTTTCCCTATGTCTCGGTGAAATTTACCATCTTTTCAACGCTCGCACTGTCTTTGTTTTTATCTCGTTCCAGGTACTAGTGTTCTTGGTCTTGATCTCAGGGATATTTCTAACAGAAGTGGAGAATATCATAGAGAATGCATAGGTAGATCCAGCATAGCCGAAAGGGAGAGGAATGAAAGGCGTTCCTCCGTGTACGGAATGTGGCATTAAACCACAGACCCAACAGTTGGTTTTGTTAATAACCATTTGATGTTGGTGGAGAGGAACATGTTATTGAAAAATTATTTTCTTCTATTCTCGAGATGTGGAGGGAGATCTACATGTGAATGCATAGCTGTGTTATTCAAAAGCGTGGGGGATGCAGGTGGAAAAGCAAGATGAAGGAACCAACCTAGGCAAGCCGTGGTACAAAAAATAAGAATCATGATAGAGAGGAAAATTGAAACTTTGTTATGCAATAAGTTTACGATTTTAAACATATTTTACATGGTTTGTCGCTAGTCTGAATCTATTGTGCATACGTGACCGGACACGTCCCAGTAACCACTTCACCAAGACTGCGTCGAGGACTTAATCAGCCACCGGTAGGTCGAGGTCAGATGCAGTGTCTCTAGCTTGTTTCTGATGGGATCACTGCCGCGATCTGTACTCGTCATGGGGGGGAAAGTTCAGGAAGGGGTGAAACAAAGTCTGTCGCTTCAGTGTCTATAGTTTTGAGGTTAGCAAAAATGTCGGTAGGAGTTGGTCCGAAGAATTTTTTGCAGTGGGTAGCATGGAGCCATCCTTTTCGTCCTTCGACCTTGACTGCAGTCCTCATCGTGAGAAGCACCAACTTGGGAGACGTCCAACTTCTTTCCAGGGGGCTGGCACGGTCAAAAGTCCCCGGGTTGGATGGTGTGTTCCTAGGACGTTGTTTTGTCTGGAAAGGCGGCAGCCACCTGTGAACGACAAGAACGTAGTGCAGACATCAAGGAAGCTAGGTAATCCGTCAAAACATTTGAATCAATATCAGTTAACTTTCTAGGGGATGGGACGCCCTAGATATTCGGAGGTCTACCATATGTGACTTCGAAGGGGGACAGACCCGTCCGGGAATGTGCCACCATTCGCATGTAGAAGAGAGCAACCGGAAGAGCTGTAACCCAGTCTATTTGTTTGTCAGCACATATTTTAGCTAGTTTGGTCTTTAGAGTCTGATTATGTTGTTCGACTAAGCCTGCTGCTTGGGGGTGTCGAACACAGTGGTCTTTCCAGGTATATCCTAACAGTAAGGAAACAGCCTCCATTAGTTTAGAGGAAAATGGTTGTCCGTTGTCAGAGTATATGACTCTTGGCAACCCATATCGGGGGAAAAATTCCCTATCTAATTGTTTAGCTGTCATTTGGGCACCGTAGTCTGGGACGGGGTATGCTTCAGTCCATCGGGTCAAGGTACAGACTACTACGAGGACATACTTATGTCCTCGACATCTCTCCATTTGTATGTAGTCCGTTTAGAGGACTTCAAAGAGGTGATTTGGAGGATGTAACCCTCCTTGTTCAACTGAGACACTTTTCCCTGGATTGAACTGACAGCAAATCATACAGGTTCGTACTTTTTGTCTGGCTGCTGAGTGCAGATGCTTGTTAAGCTATACCAAATTTAGGCTGTCCAACTTTCCGTTTTCTCCTGGATGTGCAGGACCATAGGCAGTTTCTATGATTACAGGAACCATTATGTCAGGGAGAAACCATTTGGACTTATCTTTTGTTACCCAGCCCTAGTCTATATGAGAACCTCCCTCTTCTTCCCATTTTCTCTTTTCGGTCTCTGTAGCTTGGTTTTGGATGTCTACTACATCTTTGGTAGGATCGATAACTGGATAAACAGTCTTAATGGTAGCTTCAGTATTCAGTGTTCCTGTCTGAGCAGCGTGTTTAGCTGTGGCATCCGCCAGAGCATTACCTCGGGTGATGGAGTCCATGACTTTTGTGTGTGCCTTGCATTTCAATATAGCTACTTCTGTGGGTCTGTGTATTGATTCTAGTAGCTGAAGAATAAGATCCACATGTTGTATTTTAGTTCCATGAGGGGTCAGAAAACCTCTCTCTTTCCACAAAATTCCGAAATTATGGACTACCCCGAACGCGTAGATGTTAACCCGTTTCCCTTTAGACCATTCACATGCTTGTGTAAGGGCTATGCGTTCTGCTGCTTGGGCTGAATGCACAGGTATTCTGGCTGCTAGGAGGACCGTATTCTCTGTAGTGACAGCATAAGCTGCTGAAAGTTCGCCTGTTTGGAGGCGCATGCAGGAACCATCTACGAACAGTGTGTGTTCGGGTGTACTTAGAGGCACGTCTACAAGGTCAGACCGGGGCTTTGTGACTGGTTCGACAATCTCTAAGCAGTCGGGAGTTTGGTTGTCTTCTGGAACAGAGGGTAGCAGTGTAGCTGATGTTGAGGATATTGCATCGTTTGATGATAATGTGGGGTTGGAATAATGTGACTTCATAACCTGTGAGACGAGCTATGGTCAAGTGTTGTATCTGTGTCCTATTCAAAAGTAATTCTACCGCATGTGGGACTTGTACCTCAAGAGGATGTCCTAGCACTATGGAATCACTTTGTCGAATTGCCGAGCCGTAGCTGCAACAGATTTTAAACCGGCAGGCAGACCTTGTGCAACAGGATCAAGAGTACTGGAAAAATAAGCACAGGGACGATGTTTATTGGCCTGTGTTTGTGTGAGCACTGACAAGGCTGTACCTTCCCGTTCCGTGACGAAAAGGACAAAAGGTTTGGCATAATCAGGTGTAGCTAGGACAGGTGCAGAGCATAATGCTTGTTTGAGAGTGTCAAAAGCAAAGGTATGGTCAGGTGTCCATGGCAATGGAGAAGAGGTGGCAAAATCGGAGGTCGTTAATTGTATCAGAGGTTTGGCCAAATAGGCGAACTGGGGAATCCACTGCCTACAATAGGAAGTGAGGCCAATAAAGGCACGGACTTCTTTCTGTGTCTTAGGGACAGGAATGTTAAAAATGAGTTGGATTCTTTCAGGTGTGAGTGCCCTACACTCCTTTGACAGCAGGTGTCCTAAGTAGGCCACCTGCTGTAAACACAATTGTAATTTAGAGGGTGATACTTTGTGGCCATGCTGTCGAAGAAACATTAGGACAGTTTGTGAGGCTTGTTCGCATTCTGGTTCGGAACGTGCAGTGATCAGTAAGTCATCGACATATTGCAACAATGTCGTATTGGAGGGCAGAACAAAGTCATCTAACTGTCTTTTAAGTGCCTGACTGTAGATACTGGGACTTTCTGTGTACCCTTGAGGAGCTCTTGTGAAACAGAAACTACGACCTTGCAGTGAGAATCCGAATAGATACTGACTGTCTGGATGAATGGGTATACTGAAGAAAGCATTTTTAAGGTCAAAACTGTAAAATTTGTTGCATCAGGATCTATAGCTGTTAGCAGAGTACTGATGTCTGAGACCACAGGGTACTGTGGTACCACACATTTGTTGAGTTCTCGAAAATCTACCACAAGTCTGTAAACTGGTGGTGCACCGTCATCTGTCTTCTTTCGCACTGGTAGAACTGGTGAATTACATATGTTGGAAGGTACTTCTCTGACTACTCCTTTTTAGGGCTCGGCCTACGTCACCACTTCGTCAGAAGTGGGGCGGAGCTCCAAGCCGTATTGTTAAGGGGCTCAGAATAGTGAAGTAAAAATTCCTCAGTGCGCGAGAATTTTCGTGGTGTTCTCTCACGGCTGTGTTTTTGTAAGGCTTCACGCAATAGGCCCTAGGAATTTTACTCTCTGTACTTCCTGCCTATTCCGTGCTAGAACGCGCATGAGAATGCCATAAATTCCCAATTACCAGATGTCAGGGTCCGTTTGCGCATTCACAACTCTGTAGTTTTCTTGAGCTGTAAGTGCGCGCATGCTGTCTCCCCGCCCAGGAGAATGCCATAAATTCTCAATTAGGAGCTGTCAGAGGTGCCAGTAATTGAAGGCAGATGCCAGGCTTTTCGCGATTTTGTGCCATTGGGAAAGCATCGTTTTTCATCTACACTATTCTGCATCGACCCTCGGCATTGCCTTCGCGAATCGTCCCCACCATGGAACTTTTCATGAGCACGCGCCGGCCTTTCCTCCAAAGGCAGGCAATCCGTCCCCGAGAGCCGTCATAACCGGTTTTGTTACGTATAATGTATTTAGAGGGACTATATTCAACAATTGTGCTTTCACAGCACATGGGAAGGAGTTGAATACAGGCACGGTTTAAAATCGAGCCGGCGTTAGCGCTGCAAAGACTGTTCCTGATTCCGAGAACTAGGGCAGCGCTGAGCTCTGAAGCCGCAGTAAATCACTTAACAGATGAGTCCAGCCCAGCTGCTAATCCGACGGACGAACCTTTTTTTTAAGGTAGAGGGGCGGGGAAGAGGGTGCTAAGCACATTATGAATTACTCAAGAAGCAAGGGATAGGTACATACATTGCTGCGTTGTGATGTAAAATAAAAGCGAGCCCTGGAAAACTGGGGGTCCGACATAATTAAGTGGGTCAAAAACAGTCTATGTTCTGTGCTCACGGATAACTTTATGACCTGGCCTGAGTTTTGAACTCCAATATACTGATCAATTACAAGATGCAGCAATGGAGGGGGAGGGGGAGCAGACTTCCATCCGTGCACTTGCACCCACTGAAAGCACACTTTAAACTAGTGTTATCCACTTGATTATAATCCTCACTTACCAGTCCTGTTTAATTACTGCCCTCTGATGTCAGGCGCTCAAATCCTTAAAAAAAAAAGTCTGATGAAAAACATGCGTAGTTTTGCGGATTGCTATACTCTTTCGAACTCAAGTTGCATTTTTTTTAGCACAGTGACTGCAGTTCAGGAACTAAGATGTATTGAAACTGTTTGCAGTCAAAGGTTGACCCCTTTTGGAACAAACAAAAACGTTTTTAAAAGATGAGTCTTTTTTCCCATTAATACATAAAAGTAAATTGTGCTGTAGAGTGCTGTGTGCTGTAGAGTGCAGTGTGCTGTAGAGTGCAGTGTGCTGTAGAGTGCAGTGTGCTGTAGAGTGGTGTGTGTGTGTGCTGTAGAGTGGTGTGTGTGTGTGCTGTAGAGTGGTGTGTGTGTGCTGTAGAGTGGTGTGTGTGTGTGTGTGTGTGCTGTAGAGTGGTGTGTGTGTGTGTGTGTGTGCTGTAGAGTGGTGTGTGTGTGTGCTGTAGAGTGGTGTGTGTGTGTGTGTGTGTGTGTGTGTGTGTGTGTGTGTGTGTGTGTGTGTGTGTGTGTGTGTGTGTGTGTGTGCTGTAGAGTGGTGGTGTGTGTGTGTGTGCTGTAGATAAGTACCAACAGTCAGTACAGAATGAGTGCAGAGTGGCAGTGAGTGCAGAATGCTGAGTGCACAGTGAGTGCAGGGGCAAAGTGAATGCAGTTGCAGAGTGCGTGCAGGGTGAGTGCAGGTGCACAGTAAGTGAGTGCAAAGTGAGTGCAGGTTCACAGTGAGTGAGTGCAAAGTGAGAGCAGGTGCACAGTGAGTGAGTGCAAAGTGAGTGCAGGGTGAGTGCAGGTGCACAGTGAGTGAGAGCAAAGTGAGTGCAGGGTGAGTGCAGGTGCACAGTGAGTGAGTGCAAAGTGAGAGCAGGTGAAGTGTGCAGAGAAAGTGAGTGCAGAAAGAGTGAGTGCAGAAAGAGTGAGTGCAAGTGCAGAATGACCGCATAGTGAGTGTGACTGCAGTGAGTGTGACTGCATAGTGACTGCAGAGTGAGTGTGATTGGAGAGTGAGTGTAGAGTGATTGCAGGTGCAAAGTGAGTGCAGAGTGAGATCAGGTGCAGAGTGAGTGCGAGTGCAGAATGACTGCAGAGTAAGTGTGACTCCAGAGTTACTGCAGCGTGAGTGTCACTGCAGAGTGACTGCCGAGTGACTGCAGAGTGAGTGTGACTGCTGAGTAACAGTGACTGCAGAGTGACAGTGACTGCAGTTGTGAGTGTGCAAGGTAAACCGTGTGTGAGTATGTGAGTATGCAGGGTGAACAGTGTGTAAGTGTGCAGGGTGCAAAGTGTGTGAGTGTCCAGGATGAGCAGTGTGTGACTATGCGAATGAACAGTGTGGGTGTGCAGAGTGAGCAGTGTATGTGTGTAGGGACACTGTCTGAGTGTGCGGGAGACAAACGCTAAAACTAAGTTCCCCACACACATAGGACCACACACAAACCCACACACCACATACACATACATCACACACACATACCACACCCACACACACTAAACACACACCAGCCTCTCACCAGCACACACTCATCACTACACACAAAACAACACACCTCCAGCCGTCAGTGCATACTTTTACCCGGCACAAATACCAACAGCCATCAATGTACGCTTTCACCAAACACAAACGCGACAATGCATCAGTGCCGCAAATCCACCACACACACACAACACACAATGTCAGTACATGCTTTCACCAAACACACACACACACACACCAGTAGCTGTCACTGCACACTTTCATCAGTCACACACAACACCACCAAAGTTCACTCTTTCAGTAAGCACACTCATCAACAGCTGTCAGTGCACTCTTTTACAAAGCACACGCATTACCATCCACCTCTGTACGCTTCACAGCCACACAAGCACACACACCACCAGCCATCACTGCACAATTCCTACAGGCGCACACATCCACCACCCATCAATGCACCTATCAATTGTTAATGCATCCACCATAAAATATTGTAGCAATCGCTCTATGCTACACTTTACCTTTTCAAGATAATGCGTTAAAGCACAGCACCCCACCATTGCTAATATTCAAATGTAAAACACATTTTTCCAACACACACCACATGCTCACACTCAAAGACACATGCATAAAATACATTGCCATTTACAAGGCCATTTTCTCTAACTCAAAAAAACCCGAGACCTATTGCATTTCTAATGCTTGTTGTATCAAGTAATCGATAATCTGAATAAGGGCTTGTTCCGCATCTGGAGGTAACTTGTATTGGCGGACACGAGGTAGGACAACACCTTCCTTCAACATGACTATGTGTGGTGTAATATCCATGAACCCTACGTCAGTTGGATCCGTAGCCCATAATGTAGTAGGAATGTCCCTTAATCTGACATCTAACTCTCGTGTCGTGAAATGACCTTTGAAATCTCAGAGGAATAGTCGGATTCCTTCCGGGGAACAGCATATCACAGCACCCAGTTCCTTTAATGTCTGGATGCCAAGTAGATTTTCGGGACAGGACTTAGTACGTACCAAATCGGTGAAAGCTGTAAGAGGGCCAACCTGAAGTGATACTGGTTCAGAAACTTTGTTAATGACTGGTGTACCTGAAAAACCCAAGGAAATACTATTTGAGCCAGAGAGGGGTACCTTGGGAACTTAGTTGTGTTGTACTTTCGTCCTACTGGCCCCGGTGTCAATCAGAAATGTTGTTTCTTTACCTAGGAGCTTAGCATGTACATAGGAACCCTTTTGGTCAACCGGGACCGGGATCAGTGGTCGACTATCGTGTTCCTCCCAGCTGTCTCATGAAATCGTAGGGAATTCAGGATAGGATGCCACTGGATACTGATAGAGTTGTGTGGCTAATTTAGTATCAGCTGGAGAAGTTGATGTTGGAGCAGAGGGACGAGTGGTATAGGTGCGAGGCTGTGTCTTTCCAGTAGCATTATTGTGTTGTAAGACTGGACAGTCACGTACAAAATGGCCAGGCTTTTTGCAATAATTATAAGTAACCTTTTCTTGTGTTTCTGGACGTTGCTTATGAGTCTGAGGAATTGTATTGGTGTGTGCTACCAATACCTTCATTTTAGTATCTTTTGTCCTCCTTTTTCTCCTGTTCCTGTTCATCTCTAATTCTGTTCTGATGGTACTGGAGCATCTGAAGTCCTTGTGAAGGGGAACTTGCTTGCCAAGTGCTTTCAACCTTTAATACCCTATCTTTGATCTGAGGTAAGGCATTTTCTACAAATTGTGAAACAAACAACCGACTATAGGCGTCTCCATCTGAGGAGAGACCGCTATTGATAAGGAAGCATTTCTCTAATCTTGTATAATAGTCCCCTATATCCTCATCTGGTTTTTGCTTGCACGCAGAGATAGCATCCCAATCTTCCTTTTTGGTGGCCAATAACTGGGAGAGTATTTTCGGGAGAAGGTGAGGGAGTTCCAGGACTAGAGGTCCCAAGCCTTGTCCAGGAGTACGAGTAGTTTCTTCTGTCTCTAAAGCTGTCCATGCTATCTTTTTCCCTTCTACCTCCTAATCTTTCCCTTTTAATTTGTCGTATGTTCCTTGAGGCAGTAGGACTTTGAGGAGACTATTGAGGTCCTTATAAGTAAAGGAACCCATTTGAAGGATATCTTTGAGTTCCCTATGGAAACCCGTAGGATCTTTTTCATGAGAAGTGACCATTTTCTTCATTTCTAATATTTCTATTTTTGTCAGGGGAGTGTAGACAAATGTTTGTTGTAGCTTTCCTGCAGAATCTACAACAGGAGAGGAAATTGACCTTGGCTATACTGAGGGGGATTGGAATCATAAACATTGGAAAGGTATTGCACATAGCGTTGTCGTTGATCTAGGAAAATGTTTAGGAATTCTTGTCCCCTTGTCACCCACCTCCCTTCTAGACAGTCTCGTAAGAGAGGATGTAACATTTTGGGTGGGTAGCTAGTGTCTTCATACAATGTAATGAGGTGTTGAACCATATAGATACTGGCTAGTCTTTGAGATGTCATGGGGAGCGATTAAAAACATTTGAGCGACTATGTCAGAGCCATATAGAGAGTATTGGGACACCCAATGGGTGCTTGATCGAACGAGTTCTTTTTCTTGCGTGGTGAGTGGAGGTTTGTCGTCCATCCAATCATCCAAAGCTTCTTGTGTTAGTTGGAACGATCTATCTGAAGAAGCTGACAATTTTTTAGTCTTATTCCTAAGTTGTCCGTTACTTTGGGAACGAGGGATACGGAAACGTACTGACCCTTGAAAAGCAGTTCCTTCTTCCCTGTCTTCGTCTGTACCCCCATTCTCGGTCTCTTGGGTAGGGGCACTTTTTTGGTGAGAGTCGGAAACCTTACTGGTAAAGAGAGGGATGAAGAAATCTATTTCTTTTATTTTATTATAATTCCCCGCTATCACTGCTTGATCTAGCTGTAGTAAGTCGTCGGGAACCTTTTTCCCAGCACTTGAGATCATACGGATAAAACAGGTAATCCTAAATCGTAAGA
The DNA here is from genome assembly GCF_964263255.1 of Lissotriton vulgaris. Classification (NCBI taxonomy): domain Eukaryota; kingdom Metazoa; phylum Chordata; class Amphibia; order Caudata; family Salamandridae; genus Lissotriton; species Lissotriton vulgaris. Next base: position 376,428 of record NW_028242968.1, read on the forward strand.
GACATTTTTTATGAACGATAGGTCTATTTTTAATAGCCTCTTGTATGACTTCTAAATTTTCTCCTGTTCGGAGAGCTTCGTAAATCTTATTTAGGCAATTTGTGATATTTGGTACCTCCGGTATGCCTTCTAAAGCTTCCCGTAAGCGATAGGAGACCTCTGCTTGTGGACCTTCCCCTGGAGTCGGGTTTTATTCACATTCTAACATAGGTAGAACACCATCTGAAGTATCAGGGATGGGTTCCGTCTGGGTAACTATCCGTCTGACCGTTGTTTGATTAGTGTAAGCAGGAGGTGGTTCCATTAAATAGGTGATAATGAAGTCTTCGGATACGGAATGAACTTTAGGACATGGAGGTGCTGTGGGAATACTAGGGTCTGGACTACCATCGGACTCTGTCCTTGGTGAAAGGACGGGATATATACCCGTCACGGAGGCTGAGACCTCCTTTTTCCTTTGTTCGAAATTAATATCATCATTCTGATCCCGTAACTTTCTTATCTTACTTCTATTTGCTTTCTCTACTTTCCTTTGCTCTTTCTGTTCCCTTCAATGTGTTTCCTTTCGCCATAATTTGATACTCTCTAACATGGAGGGTCTTGCTTTCTTTTCCCAACATTTATTTTCAACTGCCATGATGCAATTTAAATCCCATGTGCCACTCTTTGGCCATCTAATCGCAATTTCTAAATCTTGAGTGTAATCTTCCCAAAGATCTAAGTACAAAACGGCACCAATTCCATAGTTCGTATACATGAAGAAACCAGGAGTATCCTTTGGGGGGACTGGTACATTTTGTTCCAGTAACCCCCTCCGGGTACCCAGTTTACACAACTTAGAAAACAAAGGCATTGCGTCAACAAACAATAAAACTTACACTTGATAACTTGATATACCCTGAGTATCCGAGTACAAACATACCGTTTTCTAGAAACCTAGAACCCGTCTTGACCGTGCTCTGAAAAATCAGAACCCGTCTTGATACACCCCCAGCAGTACTCACCGAGGTGCAGAGAACTTGAAGACCTTGAAGATCTGGACACTGGACTAGTTACGCTGCGCTCTTGATCAGGGACTTGTCGGGGTTCTGAAGACCTCAGACTCGGCAACTTCACAAGATTCGGGCTCTGGGTCGAGACTTCCGCTGTCATCCTCACCGCCTCGTATGGATGGCTAGGCCGCGGCTCGGTCCCTCTTTGACACAAAGGAGTTCATGCAGGAACACTCTGCAGTGTGCACTTTGAAGTCCGTCGGTATCTGGGGAGACCGGCGTGTGGGGAGAAAGGGAAGTTCCTGTTCGGGCGCCAATTTACTGTGGTAAATATTTTAGTAATTTACCTTGATCGGAATTTCTATAATATCAATAAGGTCAAGCATGAAGAGCAGAGTCCGTGGTGTTAGAATTCAAGGGTCTTTATTCAGTAACTCGAGTTAAGGGAGAGCTCCGTCACCTAAGGAGGCTCGGGAATAGTCTCTACTTTAATCAAAGAAAACATGGTATTTATACATTCTTGACATAGAGAAGAGGAAGAAGCTTCCCTTGAGCATACAGAAGTCATGACGGGAGCAGCGTAACTGTGTCATAGTCATGAGGAAGTCACGGCAGAAGCAGAGTGTTGAGAAATAACCCTAGGCTGGTTCCTTAGATAAGAGCGAGAGAGAGAGAGAGAGAGAGAGAGAACTGGTCGTGACAGGATGTCTGGTGTCGTGTCTTAGCAAACAGGCGCTGGTTTCTCGGAATTGGTCGTTGTCTTGGCAAACGGGGGCTTATTTCTCGGAATCGGCCTGACCATAAGAGTGTGTGGTTGCAAAGGGGCTAGTTTCTCGGAATCTGCATGGACATGAGAATGTGTGGTTGTAATTAGAGGAAGAAGTGCGTTGTGTGCAACCTTACGTTTATGTGCCCGGGTTTTCTAGTCTCCATCATGGTGAGCTCAGGACGTGAAAGAGAGGGTGTATGAAGGGACATAAATAACGAAACATATTTATTTTCCACATTAGCATCATTGATGCTAAGCTAGAAAGGATTATTAAACCCCTAGTGGCTAAAATTAATCTAATTTCTGCAGAAGTATCCAGATTAGGAAGCCTTTTGGATACCCACATTGCCCTGGCAGAAAATCCTAAGGTCATTGAGAAGGGCACTAGAGTTAGTAAAGATGTAGTAACACCACCAGAGAGGGGGACCAGTGTTAAAGAGCCAGCAAAATTGGATACCCCACTTACAGGTTGCCAGAAAAATCGGGCCACTACAGTAGCCGAGAAGAAAGAGGGGTGGACAGAAGTGAGGAAAAGGCGTTTCATTAATCTTCCTCCTGATTGTGCCCTTTATGTTGTCGTGTTAACTAATGTACCGCCTGCTGAAACGCAGCTCCAGCAAGAATCACACGAATCTTTAAAAAATAAAACAGTTTCTGGCTTATTTATTTATTATTTATAGCATTTGTAGAGCGCTCTGTAACCCTACGGGCATCCTGGCGCTTAGGTACATAGCTAAAGCTTTGTGGTGACAGGAGCATGAGCGAGATGCTGAACCGGGTAGATTTATTTATTGCAAAGGGTTTTAGGAGGATTTTTTGGGAAAAGCCAAGTTTTCACCTTTTTCCAAAAGGTCAGGAGATCATTCGTTTTTCTGATGTCCAAGGGGAGCTTATTCCATAAGTGGGCTGCAGCAATGCTGAAAGCTCGTCCACCACAGGTGGCTTTCTTGATCCTGGGGATACTGATGAAGTTCAAGGATGAGGATCGAAGAGACCGGCTGGGCTCATACCACTTAAATTTGTACTGGAGTGGTCGGGGGCCTAGCCCATGAACTGCCCTGAAGACAATACATAGGGATTTGAAGCAGATCCTTTGGTGTATGGGCAGCCAATGTAGGTCAGCCAGGGCAAGAGTGGTGGAAGATCTACGTTCACGGGAGAGTGCCAGTTTGGCTGCAGCTGCCTGGACACTCTGGAGTCTGGAGATGAGATAGGCAGGGGATTCCAGCAGGAGAGCATTGCAGTAGTCCAGGCGGCTGAGGATAGTGCTCCTGACTATGTCCGCTCTGGTCTGTGGGGGCAGGAGAGGTAGCGGTCTTCGGAGTCCTCTTAATAAGGCGAAACAGCAGCTAACCTGCTTGTTGACGTTGGTCTCTAGGCTTAGTTTGTTATTAATAGTGACTCCTAGGTTTTTTACAGAGCTCACTGGGGTGGGCGAGTCCCCTAGCGATTGAGGCCAGAAATCTGGCGGTAGACTTTTGGGGATTTTTCCTACTGTGCAATGTAGTATTTCAGTTTTCTCACTGTTGAATTTTAGTGAGTTCTGACTGAGCCAGAGAGACATGTCCAGCATACATGTGTGGAAAGTTTCCGTTGAGCTTGCTCGAGTTCCGTCCAGCGAGATTATCAGCTGGGTGTCGTCTGCATAGTTTGTCACGCTGATGCCATGGCTTTTGATGATCCGCATCAGGGGTGGCATGTAAATATTAAAGAGTATGGGGCTGATGGCAGACCCCTGCTGGACTCCATGCGGGACTTTCGTGAACTCGGATTGGTAGGGAGGAATAGATACTGCCTGCCACCTGTCCGTCAGGTAGGAGCGGAACCAGTCGAGCGCGACCCCTCTGACTCCGATGTTCCTTAATCTTTCAATCAGGATGCCGTGATTCACCGTATCGAACGCGGCGGACAGGTCAAGCAGAATCAGAGTTGCTGATTCTCCCCCATCCGCCCTCATTCGCAGGTCATCCATAACTGTCAGCAGGGCTGACTCCGTTCCATGAACTGGTCTGAAGCCAAACTGCTCCTCTTCCAAGATGTTGTTGGTTTCTAGGAAGAGGGCTAGAGCTCTACTGACCCATCTCTCTATGATTTTTATAGGATATGGTAATAGGGATATGGGTCGGTAGTTCTTTTGGCAGCTTGGGTCCAGGTTAGGTTTTTTTAATAGCGGGGTGACGATCGCTAGTTTCCAGTCTTTGGGAACGGAGCCTGTGTGCAGAGATTGATTACATAGTTGGTGCAGGGCTGGTAAAACGTCATCCTCGAATTTCTTGGCTATTCTATGGGGAAGAGGGTCTAGAGGAGAGCCTGAGGACGTATGGAGGGCTGTTGTGATGAACTTCTGTTCCGAAGGAATCATAAAGTTTTCAGGGTGGCATTTGAGAGGGGGTACGTATCAGGATCCGCCTTTCCGTCTTTATTTGTTGGGATGCTGTTGTCTTGCAGTGGGGAGATAGGATTACTATTCATTCCCTCTACAATTTTGCTGATTTTATCTTGGAAGAACACTGCTAGGTCGTTGCAGAGTTCTTGTGAGGGTTTGATTTGGCTATTAGCACAGGCGGGGTGGGAAAGCTCTTTGATGAGCCGAAATGTATCCCGGGATTTATTAGAGCTTTTGAGGATTACCTCGGCAAAATAGTTGGATTTGGCTGTGAATATTTCCTTCTTGTATTGTGAGATAATAAGCCTCCATCGTACTTTCTCCTGGTCTGAATAGTTTTTTCTCCAGAGCTTCTCCGCCTTTTTGCAGGTATTTTTTAGTTCTATTAGTTTCTCCGTGTACCAGGGGGCGGAGGGTTTTCCCCTTTTTGTGATCGTTTTCAGCGGGATGACGGCGTCGAGTTTTTTTGTGGTTTCGTGGAGAAAGGAAAGATAGTTTGTGGTGACATCATTCTCTAATTTGAACGAGGCCCCAACCTGGCGTAGGTCGAGCTTTCCCTCATCTTTCCTCTTCAATAAGTTCTTCCAGTCTCGACCTACGAAAGTTTTGACTTGCGAAATCGTGGCTCCTGTGTGGGACGGGATGTGGGATTTGAACCTGATGAGGTAGTGATCTGACCAAACTACTGGAAGGATAGTGTCTAGGGTCAGTAGGTCTTCTGCCGCGAAGATAAGATCTAGTGTGTTTCCTAGTATATGTGTGGAGGTGTTTATCCACTGTTTCAGCCCTAGATTGTGGCAGGATTGAGTAATATTGTGCAAAGCTGCACGTAGTTGGTCATTGTCCCATATGTTGAAATCGTCCAGTATCAGCAGCCTGTTGTGGGAGATTGACATATTATTTATGACCGTGATTAATTCCTGCTTTTGTGAGGCTTTGAAATGCCCCGGAGACCTGTAACATACAAGGGCCGTGAGGCAGTGTTCAGAATCATATTTTATGGAAATCCCGAGGATTTCTACACAGGAGATGGTGTCAATGTCCAGGGTAGTGATGTTAAGTTGTTCCCTAAAAATGATCCCCAGGCCTCCTCCTCGACCTGAGGGTCTGGGTTTCTGGATGATCTTGAACCCGTCTGGACATGCAATGCCTAGCTCTGATTCTGTTCCTTCAGCCATCCATGTCTCGGTAAGGAACAGGGTGTCGAGTTTATTAGTCTCAATCAGTAGCTGTATTTCAGTAGCGTGTTTCGGAAGGGAGCGGACATTTAAAAGTCTGTTGATTAGTTTCCCTTTGGTGCTGCGTTTGGCTCCTACTTGGGCTGATGGGGAATGGGTCATGGTGTTGTCAGGGCTTGGATACGGCATCAGGATTGATTTGGGGGGGAGGGGATTAATGTGAGGAAGCTGAGCTTGGCAGTGAGAGCAAGCTTTGTCGTCCTGGTGTACTGCGTGAGGGAGTAGGCGTGGGCATTCAATTTTGTCTGCCTGTGTATTCAGTAGCATGAGTGTTTCCCTGCTATATCTGAGCACATCATGTGCTGGTGTGCAGCGGGTAGGGGGGGTGCCCTAGGCCCGGCCTCGGCGCGGAAGAGCACAGACGAGCTTGCCTTAAGCACGCCTTCGGCGTGCAACCGTCGCGCCCGCTGCGCTTCCGGTGGGGGCACATGCTATGTAGCAGAAGGGGGAGGGATTCGAAGGGGGTGTGGCTACGCTAGTGGGCGTGTCCTGGCGCCAGGCCAATCACTTCGTGGCAGCTAGGAAACCTTGCCCACGTCAGCAAGCAATCTGCTGAGTAGCGAGGGTGCTGCAGAAACGGCGATTTTAAAACAACAGGTATTTCAGTGCAGATTAAAAGAGCTGTCTGTCCCTGCTCCCGGCTGTGCCTCAAGAGCTTTGAGCTAACAAACGCTGCGCTTGTGATCAGCGCGCGTTTTGTGTCGACGGGGGCGTGGCTACGCTAGTGGGCGTGTCCTGGCGACAGGCCAATCACGTCGTGGCAGCTAGGAAACCTTGCCCACGTCAGCAAGCAATCTGCTGAGTAGCGAGGGTGCACAGGCAATGTGGGTTTCCAACTGCCTTCTCTGACTAAACATTAACTACCAGAAGGGTTAATTGGATTGGCAACTCTAGAAAGAGCAGCAGGGGGGACAGTGTTATTATTAACTTTAAACATCCCCAACACGCTGCTACTGTTCTGTTAAGAGCAGCCTCCTTACCGTGTGCCTATAACAGTGTGTGTGTGTGCGTCCACTTGTTTTTTTCTTGAGTCATCTCATTAAACCCCTCCACCCCCCATGATACCTGTAGAACCAGGCCATTCCCACTTATTTATCGGCCTGGTTTGGACATCCCATTGCAAAACCAATTTCATGCCCTGAACCGCTTGGATTCCAATGATTTACTTAACCAGCTTTGTCAGCCCCCCCTGTGTGAGGCCCCAAATACCTTGGTAATTGAGACAAATGAAAATCGTTTAGCCCCGGAGCCAACCCGGATGGATGACCTTAATTTGATTAATGACCACAGGTTTCCTCCAAGTGAAAATCAAAATGAGGGAGAGGGTCTTAGTGAAATTTTGATACCGGAGAGTATTAGAACAAAGGGCAAGGGGATTACAATTGCTAGCTGGAACATTGCAGGATTGAAATCAAAGGGGAATGTTCTGGGCTGGCTGAACCTCATTAATGCTTACGGCATTCTCTGCTTTCAGGAAACGTGGTGCAGAGAAGACGTTAACTATGAGGGGTTTGTTTCTTATAATTTGCCGGCGCAGGGGACTGGACCAGGGAGAGCAAAAGATGGCCTATTGATGTTAGTATCCATTCATTGCCCAATCGTAGTTAAAAGGCATATAACTGTGGGAGCTCATGTGCAGATACTTTGGTTGCTTGAGGACCAAGGTCGTAATATTCTACTGGTAAATTACTATAATAATATTTTTGATAGCTCCAGGGTTACAGTAGTATATGACCTGGCAAGCGCCATTAAATATTTAAATTTAGAAACTAATGTTCCTTTTGATTTCATTTGGGTAGGTTACTTTAATATTTCACTATGTGAATTTTCTACTCAAAAAGTTTATCGGTTTACAAATAATGCCGGATTGGACGACCTGCATTTTGGGCATAACAGCTATGGTGAGGCACTACATAAATTCATGGGCTGCTATGATCTGGAAATTCTGGGTTTTTCAAAAGATGAAAATGGTCAAACCATTCCCACCTTTAAGAACCGGCACTCTAGCTCAGTTATTGATCACGTGAGTGTATCTTCTAATATTATCTCCAACTGTGCTCCACCTAGGATTGAAGAAACTTCTATAAGTGACCATAACTGGTATCGTCTTGGAAACAACTTTTTGGGGTGGAAGCTTTGTTAAAGCGGGTACCACAGTCACCAGTGTGGAACCACACAGACCAAATGGAGTTAGACTAAGATGGGCAGGGGACACAGCCAATGAATTAATCAGCACTATTGTCAGGGATTGCCTGGCAGATAATACTCTTATCCTTGATAATAGTACTGACCAATTGATGCCAGGTTCACTAGACCCAAAAGGGAACAGCGTAGAAACAGGCCGGGCTGGTTTGATCATACGTGCACTAATCTATTAACTGAACTAAAATATGCACTTGCCAAAAAGCCCAGGGACACCAATTCCAAAATTAAATTAAGATTAGTATATAAACATGCCCTGAAACGGAGGAAGTGTGAGTTACAGCAGTTGGCCTGGGATTCTCTCAACCAAGCTGCCGAGTTATCCAATAGTACTCTGTTTTAGGCAACAGTTAACTCTCCTTTCCTTAAAGACGAAAATATACCAGAGTTAACTTCTAATGTCCTGAGTGAAGGTTGGGTTGCTCATTTTTCCAATATATTTGATTCTAATAGCTGTGTAGATACCAACCCTAGTAGGTGGGCTGTTTTACCTTTGGATATTACTTTTAGGGAGGTTGAACTTGGCATACGTGTAAGTAAGGGGGGGGGGGGCAGGGCCCCGATAGCGTGCCCATCGATGTCTATAAAGTAGCCCCTGAGATATGGAGCCCCCTTCTGGCTATCGTTTTTAACGCCGCAGTCTGTACCGAGGCCCCCGAAACATGGGGGGAATCTATTATTATCCCGATACATAAAAAGGGCAGTAGATCTGACGTGAAAAATGATCGCCCCATCTCCCTTCTTGACTCCTCAGTTAAGATATTGAGCAGAGTCATGTTGGTTAGGCTAGAGGAATGGGTCGAGCCAGAGGGTATTCTTGCAGACAGCCAGTATGGATTTAGAAAGGGTCGGGGTACACTCAATCAGTGTATAAACCTTGATTTACTGATCGGGAAAAATACCGAAGCAAAAAATGGTTCACTTTACCTTTGCTTTGCAGATCTTAGTAGTGCCTTTGACATGGTTGACCACTCCATTTTATGGCCAACCCTGTTACAGCTAGGTGCACCAGAGGGCATAATTTTCTTTCTCACCAGGCTATATGGCAAATTACGAACATGTGTGCGATACGGCACCAAAGGTGAATGCACCCCAAAATTCAGCGTTAAAAGAGGGATTAGACAGGGCTGTGTATTGGCCCCCCTACTTTTTGTACTGTTTATCAATGGAATCGACGCATTCTTAAAAAATGTTGAAGCAGATGCCCCCAGATCAAAGGTGTCCCAGTGCCGGTGTTATTATACGCTGATGATGCTGTCCTGCTTTCTAGAACCCCCTTGGGATTACAGCGTTTGATCAATAGTTTTTCTATTTTTATTGAGGACAGAAAACTGACCATTAATAAGGGGAAAACACACACTATGACTTGCGGGGCTAAAAGCAAATTTTTAAATGCCTTTTTTATTGATGGAGAAAAGGTGCAACAAGTGGATACATTTTGTTACCTTGGTATAACCTTCTCAAAAGATAGAAAATGGTCCAATGAATTTACTAATATCCCTATTAAAATGGCTAAAAATGCCCATGGTGTTTTTAGATTTGCTGCAAAGGTTGGGGACCGACGCTCCAGGGATATGCTTAAGATATACCAAGCCAGATGTGTTACTATTGCACTCTTATGTGGCGGGCGTTTGGGGCCATAGATGTGACCATAATCTACAGCAGGAGGAAAACTCTTTTCTAAAAAAAGCTCCTGTGTTTACCAACCTCCGCTCCTACTGAGCTAATCCATCGGGAACTGGACACCAATTTTCCAACCGATCTGTTATCCCCAAGGCCACTTATGATTGGCTTCAGGAAGAAAAGTCTTTTAACAGATCTATTATTGAGGATTGTCTCTCGCTGAATAAACCTCTAGATATACCGTGGTTAAAATATGTTGTCGGATGTTTTTCTGAGATATTTAATCTAAATGTCTTGATTGACCCAAGTGCAGCATCCTTGATACCTAAACCAGAGTTGAAAACTAAATTTCTGGCTTTTACTGCAAGGAAACGGGCCTTAGCCTATGGATCACTATCTACTGTTATGTTTTATAATAATTACATCATTGTTGAAGGTTTTTCCAATTATTTAGAATGTGTGACAAGGCCCTCCCATAGCTTTGTGCTGACCAGACTGAGGTTTGGAGTAGCACACCACCTAGTGGCTCTGCCTAACCTCAAGAAACACCCGCTAGGACCATATCTGTGTGATGGCATATCTAAACAGAGCACTTTGCACTTTTTAATGTTTTGTAAACTGTATATGAATTTTCGTACTGCCTATTTGAAACCTATGTTTGGTAAATATGGTGTGCGTACAGTTAATCAGGCAATGAGTTTAATTTTTAATCTACAATTCGTCGATATCTGTTTTTTTACGGCCATGTTTTTAACTCAGTCTATTAATGGCAGGAAAAGTATGTGTTTTTAGAATCATGTCTGTAATGCTTTGCTAGTTTCTTTTTTCCTGTATTACTTTGTATTTATTACTCATGCATGTTCCTTTGTTGTGCTTTTATGGTCATTTTATATGTGCCGAATAAAGCTTCATGAATTGAATTCAATTGAGTATTCAGTGGCACTCTATTACTTACATTTTCTCACACCCTTTCTGGTATTACTTCTAGCAGAATTTGATCTGTCCTCTGCCCTAAGAAAAGTCCTGATTTATCATTCATTTCACCCCAACTAAGAAAAAATAGGGTCTGGGCCTTCAAAAGTAATGGAGGTGTCTATTTAATGGAGAATCTGTTGATGAAACTTCACTCAAATGCGGGGCACAGATTTTACTTAACTAGAAATGATGTATCTACTTCAACATGATGAAAAAAGTGAGCATAGCTGGTGAGTACCAATCAGCAAGCTCTGTTTATACCTCCTATGCACCTACCTCTGCACCTCTTCAGTGTGTACCTCATATGGACCTACCGGTGCACCTCCTTTATTTGTACCTCATAGGCACCTACCTGTACTTCACCTGTGTCTGTACCCATATGCACTCACCTGTGCACCTCCTCTGTTTGTACCCCCAAAGCACCTACCTGTGCATCTCCTCAGTTTGTACCTACAAGTGCACCTCCTCTGTTGGTACCTCATGCATACCTACATGTGCATCTGCTCTGTTTATACCTCACAAGCATCTCCTTGTGCACTCCTCTGTACTTCATAAGCACCTACCTGCTAAACTCCTCTTTTTATATCTTATAAGCACCTACATGTGCACCTCCTCTGTTTTTGACTCGCACGCACATACGTGTGCTCCTCCTCTCTTTTTGCTTCACAAGCACCTAGCTGTGCACCTCCTTTGTTTATACCACATAAGCACCTACCTGCTTGTGCTCCTCCTCTCTTTGTGCCTCACAAGCACCTACCTGTGCACCTCCTCGGTGTGTACCTCATAAGCCCATACCTGTTCATCTCCTCCCACTCTGGCAAAGCCCCAGCCAATCCCAAAGCAGCTTCTTGGGCACCAAATGACAACATTAAGTAACATACCCTAGAAAATTAAAAAAAGGAAAGCAAATGATTACTATGAATACATCTGTTGGCTGTGGTTGTTAGGTAAATTCTTGGTTGTCATAGATTCTCTAAAGGAAGGACTAAATTACTGATATAGGTGAATATTGCTTTATAAGTCAAAGCTTGTTTGCCCTATCTCTGCGCTTAATGTAAAAGCTGGACATTACCATAAAGCTTTCACTCTGTTTTACAAAGAACCCTGGAAAAATCTGCATCTTGAAATGCAACAAAGTCCTGTAAGTCCTGCCTGTTGCCTGTTTACTGTGGCAGGTGTCAAATGCATACTATTACGTGAAATGTGAAGTCTCAGTGGGCCCAAGACTGCAATGGATATACAGTGGCTGCTGCTTGACCACAATTGAACCAGCACCTGGCCCCTCTACCTGCCCCACCTTGAGCTGATGGGGGTGACTGATGCGTGACTGCTGGGTTGGGAGGTTTTCTGGGGGAATAGACATCAGAGGACTCTACTGTCCGGCTGATACCCAGCTCCATATCAGTCAAATGGAGTTTCAGGCCATTTGCCTGATGCTGACAGTCTTTCTACTGTCCCATCAATGTGAGGCTGCTGCAGGTTCTCACCGACAACACACTTATATACTCTTTGTGCTCCCTATTGTATTTCATATATTTGGCTATCTGTTGAATGCAATAACCAGTATACCGTATATGTTCACATCACCTTCCACTGTCTTTCTTTCTGGTTCGATTTTGGTTTTCTTTTTACTTCAGGCTTATTATTATGTTTTTTCTTTTCTCTTTAAGCAAAATCTTTTATCACTCACATGTTTGTTGAACTCAGAATACATCCTGGTTCATTAATTTGATTCTTTCTGCTCAATCGTGGACCAGCATGTGTGTGGTGACCAAAGTAAAATGAGCCCCAGGTTGTGAAGTTCACTGATGGGCTCTGAAAGTTGTGGAAGGGGGCAGCAATTGCCAGCTGTACAGGCACAATATCAATGGTCGCTTCCTATAGAGAGAGAAAATAGTAATAATGTAAGGCAATTCTTTTTTACAGTAGGCAGTGTCAGTGTCAAGGACCAGGCCCCTATCAGCCAGAGGTTCCAGTCTGGAGCCCTGGGCAGGGACACTTATAAGTTTCAGCATAATGGTTGCCCATGATGAAAAAAGTGAGCATAGCTGGTGAGTACCAATCAGCAAGCTCGACTGGTGGTGCGCACGTGAGGTACCATTTTGCTTTTTTCGCTATTTTTTTGGAACGTTAAAAACACATTTATGATTGTGTTTTTGGGTATATATACCAGGGTACCCGCAGCAGTACATCCTGATCCCTCTTTTTCAACAAGCTGGTCTTTAACGAAATCTTGATCATTTGTATTTTCCTAAAGATGTCCCTGCAGCACCTGGGTGCTCTGTGGTCGCCCTTTCTTTACTAAGTTACTCTGTGAACACTGGTAAATCCCCTTCTTTTCTGAAGTAAGATGTGATGTGGTTAACATAACTCTTAGGTAAATATTTGTGTATGGTGAAATATACCTTGCTAAGTTTAAAAGATGATAAAGAAGAGATGTATTTTACAACCAGATAAATACTCTGTATTCTTATTCCATTACAATGTATTTAGTAATTTGAAATATCTTTACATTCAACAGGAAAAAAGACTTGAATGCACGCAAAGATTATCAATAAGGAGGATAATACTTTAACTCTGCAAAACAACTATCAAAAATAACAAGAACCAGTATTCACAAAAACATAAGTAAGTCACTGACCGAGGAATTTGAACATGAGCTGACCGATCTGGAAGAAGCAGTCAAGAGCAATTCAATGAATGTAAGAATCTGAGCTGTGTACCTCCAAACTACAAGACTAAGAAATGACCTGTAGAATATTAAGGCAACAACACTGACCAACCACCTCCTGAATAAACCAGTATCAAACACCAGCTTTGATCATGGAATTGGTATGATGTGGTTACCGCAGTGCTCTGATACCTAAATAATAACAGACCATCAATCAATGCTCTTAGTGTTTTGTATACTCTTCCTGGCTATACCACAGCAACCAGAGAAAAGCACAACAGCCTGAAGACAACCAACTGAAGGGTAAAGGAAAGCAAATTTCTGCAAGCCAAAATACATAGTAGAGTCTTAATTTGTAACAACCAGAAGGAAGATCAGTCTTTACTTTTAAGCATTAAAAACCTGTTATCCAATCTAAAGACACAATCTCTTGTGAAGAAATCTGACACTTTTTATGAGTATGGCAAATATTTAGTGACCACTTTACTTACCAGAAGCACTTTACTTTTAAATTGCAAATCGAATGTCCTAAATACCAACACATACAGGAAATGTGTGAATAACACAAGTGCTTTATCAACCATGTTGGCTCTTCAGGAAGCGCATTCATGGGAAGTGGACACTTATATCCCAATCCAGAGGTACTTACCAAGAAAGAAGAATCATACACATGCAGTGAGATCTTTAGTTTGTCATCAGTATTAAAGCACCATCAGCCAACTCATGCAAGAGAAGAATGTTTTTAATGCACTGAATGTGTGCAAAGTTTTAGTCATTTAGCACTCCTAAAAGAGCATCAGCAAACACACACACAGTGGAAAAGCCATTCAGATGCAGCGAATGTGTACAGAGTTTTAGTCTGTTATCACACCTCCAAAGACATCAGCAAACAAACACTGTGGAAAAACTATACTATTGCACTGAATGTATGAAGAGCTTTAGTTCTTTATCATACCTCCGAAGACATCAGAGAACACACACTGGAGAAAAACTATACCATTGCACTGAATGTATGAAGAGCTTTAGTCTGTTATCACACCTACAAAGACATCAGCAAATGCATTCAGGAGAAAAACTATACCATTGCAGTGAATGTGGAAGTACTTTTAGCAAACCTTCAACATTAAGGAATCATCAACGAATTCACACAGGGGAAAAACCATTTAATTGCAGTGAATGTATGAAGAGCTTTAGCCAGTTACCAGATCTCCGAAGGCATCAGCGAACACACACAGGGGAAAAACCATTTAATTGCAGTGAATGTATGAAGAGCTTTAGCCTGTTACCAGATCTCCGAAGGCATCAGCGAACACACACAGGGGAAAAACCATTTAATTGCAGTGAATGTATGAAGAGCTTTAGCCAGTTACCAGCTCTCCGAAGTCATCAGCGAACACACACAGGGGAAAAACCATATAATTGTAGTGAATGTGGAAATAGTTTTAGTAAGTCTTCAGCATTAAGGAATCATCAACGAACTCACACAGGGGAAAAACCATTCAAGTGCAATGAATGTGAGAAGAGTTTTTGTCTGTTATTTATCCTACAAAGACATCAGCTAACACACACAGGGGAAAAACCATTTAAGTGCAGTGAATGTATGAAGAGCTTTAGCCAGTTATCAACCCTAGAACGTCATCAGCGAACACACACAGGTGAAAAACCATATAATTGTAGTGAATGTGGAAATAGTTTTAGTCAGTCTTCAGCATTAAGGAATCATCAACAAACTCACACAGGGGAAAAACCATTCAAGTGCAATGAATGTGTGAAGAGTTTTAGCCGGTTACCAGCTCTTCGAAGGCATCAGCGAACACACACAGGGGGAAAACCTTTTAATTGCAGTGAATGTATGAAGAGCTTTAGCCAGTTACCAGCTCTCGGAAGGCATCAGCGAACACACACAGTGGAAAAACCATTTAATTGCAGTGAATGTATGAAGAGCTTTAGGCAGTTACCAGCTCTCCGAAGTCATCAGCGAACACACACAGGGGAAAAACCATTTAAGTGCAGAGAATGTATGAAGAGCTTTAGCCAGGTATCAGCTCTCCGAAGGCATCAGCGAACACACACAGGAGAAAAACCATATAATTGTAGTGAATGTGGGAAGAGCTTTACTCGGTTAACACACCTTGAAAGACATTATCAAACACACTCAGGGGAAAAACCATACAATTGTAGTGAATGTTCAAAGCAATTTAGTCAATTTTCACACCTCCAAAGACATCAGCGAACACACACAGGGGAAAAGCCATACCATTGCAATGAATGTGTGAAGAGATTTAGTCGGTTATCTCACCTACAAGTACATCAGCGAACACACACAGGAAAAACCATACCATTGCAGTGACTGTGTTAAGAGCTTTAGTAGGTTATCAGATCTCCAAAGACATCAGCGATCACATACAGGGGAAAAGCCATACCATTGCAATTAATGTGTGAAAAGCTTTTGTCAGTTATCATATCTCCAAAGACATAAGAAAACACACAACCAGAATGTAAATCAGGAGCAGTGAATATATGAAGAGCTATAGTCCATTATCATGTCTACGAAACCATCAGCGAAATACAGAAGATGATAAATGTAGAATTATGTGGGACTTTCTAATGCCAGAGGATGAAAAGTTGATTATCTAAGACCCAACTTCCAAAAAAAGAAGAAAAAACAATTTCTTCAATTATAAAAGTGTTTGTTCTCAGCGATTGCTTATTTCTTTTTAGGACAGTGTGGACTAAAATAAAAGACACAGTGTTGGTTTTTATTTGCTGAAATAGACTTCTAAAAAACACACCCAAGCACATATGACCATGCTACCTGTAAAAGCAACTCTATGAACAATGCTTGAACCAGTGAGGAGTTTTTAACTAACGTTAAGGATTAGTGATAAAATCTATAATCCCTTCGCACTCCAGACAATTAAACAGTCTCCCACTGGTGAATAGTCACAGGTGACTGTGGTGTTTGGTCATTTTCTGCAACATTGCTGGTTCAGTGACGAGGGCCAGAGAACGGTATCCAAAAGTAAGAAAAGGTGAGCTGTCACTCTCTGAGTTAATGGCACCCCGCTCCCCTTCTCCACAAGCCCTGATGCAGAATACTTGAGACTCTTTTACATCATTGCATATTTCTGTAAATGAAGCCAACATAGTGGCACTACTCCGCATGTCTGACATCGAGCTGGATCCTTGGGAGATTTGCTAGCTCATCACTAACTATGTATGAGTCACAGTTAGATTAATTATATGTAAATATATTTAGTGAGTTTCTTATTTGCAGAGCATCAATTAATCAAATCCTAAATGCTGAAAGGACAGAATAAGTGCATGATGGCAAAATTCTTGCTATGAGAAAGATGTTGAAAAGTTTAGCTCTTAATAGGTTTCTGAAGCCTTGACGGTTAAGTAAAGTTTGAATCTTGAGCAGTTAAGAATTGCTGCTGTTAGGAGCTAGAATTAAGACTCATGGGCTCACAGCTTCACATTTCTGGAGCCTTGGTTAAGGAAAAGAAATCTGGATACATAACAAGAGGAACATGAATGATTTAAGGCTTTTGTTTCCGAGCATAAAGGAACCCTCTGGTGAATTAATGGTTTTATAAAGTATGGGCTGACTCATGAGCAAAGAGTTGAAGCCTGTGAGGAATATGAGACTTCCTCAGACCACAGATGCCACTGATGCAGCATTCTGAGGCATCTTAAGATGACGTCTGTTGCTGGAATCCTATGTCCATGACAAGCTCATGGACCTCCGTTTGACAGGTTAGGCCTGTTTGGATTTGACATTAGAGATCTTCAAAGCCAGCAAAGCTACTGCCCACTTCTTGGGACTTCAACTGCCACGTCCTACAAGAAATTTCCAAATTCAGCATTTTCTTGGCTTGTTGAGGGCATTTCTCTTTTCTCCATGTCAACCCTAACCAGCTCCAATTCAAGCAGCAGCATAGTCCTCTGGTCAGTCAGCATAGGGGCAGAGTCAGAGTCCTCCCTACACCAGGAGGATAGCAAATCTAGTTCACTTATCCTAACACACTAATTTCGCCTGGCCCAGAAGGCTGTTACTTTGGATCAGAAAGTCCTCCAACTCATACAACAAGGCAATGCCCTTCCATTCCTCCAGGCTACACCCCCTAGTCACCTCTCTGCCCCCCCCCCACTCCATCTGGATGTATCTTTCCATTCTCAGCAAGAGGAGGCAGTACTCTTACAGACTGGAGCTATGGTGCAAGTGTCAGAGATGGATGGATGGCTACCTGCATCTGATTCTGGGCCTCGGAGATGTGAACTTCTGCCTCAAAAACAAAAAAGTTCAAAAGACAGACAATAGCTGAAGTGCTACTGGTGTTGGAAAATCGAGATTGAAATGTGTCATTGGACTGCAGGGTGCCCACTTCCACATTCTGATCTTGCCGTCCCATCTGAGGTATCTGCAAGTTTAGTTGGTTTTTCGCGCTACCCGTTTGTGGTGCTCCCGTTTATGTTTTCTGAAGAAGAAGTTAGCAAGGCTATGTTAGAAATCAAATCAGGATCCCCATGGGATGTTTGTCCACATCATATTTTCTCTCAACTTACACCCGTAATTTGTCCAGCAGTAACGAAAGCTCTTAATTTGTCCCTAGATCAAGCTGAATTCCCAGAAGTCTGGAAAAATGCAGCAGTAATACCACTATTAAAAAAAGCCGGTGCGGATATAAACAACCCGGCTAACTATCGCCCCATCTCACACCTACCATATCTATCAAAGGTTTTGGAAAGATTGGTAACTAAACAGTTGTCAAATTTTTGGGAAACTAACAATTTGCTCGACGTTTCTCAGACTGGTTTCAGATCTAATAACAGTACTGAGACAACGCTTCTTGCTGTGATGGACGATATTCGAATGCAGATTGATAAAGGAAAAATGGTCGCCCTGATATTACTAGACTTATCAGCGGCGTTTGATACGGTATCCCACAATTTGTTAATAAATATGCTGGCTGCTAAAGGAATACAAGACAAAGCCCTCAATTGGCTGGAATAGTAATAATAATAATTAATAGAACTAGATTTGGGCCACAAGATAGTCTGGCTATCCAATTTGAAACAGCTAGTGAGGGATATAGGTCTGGGAGAAGCTTGGATGAGTCGGAACCCGCCGCCCAAAGCAGTTGTAAAAAAGGCCTATTGGGATTGGGTGGCTGCGGCCGCTGCAAGAAGCGAGAACCACGGTACACTGACAGAAATCTACCTGAGCGTTAAGCCTGCGCCTAAATTAGAATCTCTCCTAGATCTTATTGAGTCCCCGAAAGATAGGGCCCTGTACCTGAAGTTCAGGTTTGGCACCCTCCCATTGAACGACTTCAGAGCAGGCTGGCGGCACCTGAGGGGGAGCGACTTGGGGTGCCCGGGCATTGCCTCCCGTACGGAATCGGTCACCCATTTCCTCTTCGCCTTTCCAGCTTATGGCCAGGCGAGGAGGAAATGGCTGAAACCCGTTTGTTCCAACCTGGGTTCTAGAGACCACAAGGTAGCGCAGTGTATTCTGTCATCGGAGACTTTGATCCCCAGCCTAATCTGCGGGGTGGCCAAATACCTGGGCTGCGCCTGGCTGAGGAGGATGAAATTTTCTAGGATGATTCAAACACAGGCTGTGGAACTGCCTTGTCGTCTTTTTATGATAAACCATTTTTAACTGTTTATCCAATACATGACTAATTTGTCTGTCAATGTATTATGCATTATACATTATGAGCCCGATGTAGGTCACCAAATACCGGTCGGTAACGGCCGAATTCCGCCGTTACTGACCGTTATTTGGTGATTGAGATGTAGGGGCCATTATTTTACCGAATCAGTAAATTTACCGATTCTGTAAAATACCGAATCGGTAAATTTACCGATTCGGTAAATCCCAGATGTAGGTAGCACTGGTTACAGTGCTACAGGCCTTCAGAATTCTGCATTTTATCACCCAATACAATTGGGTGGTAAAATACCGAATTCAGGTGTACATGCACATCTGTGCATGTATACCTGTGCCATGTGACACACAGACATGCCCTAAGGGCATGTATGTGTGCCACATGGCACACAAGCCTGTAATTGGGGTGCTACAGGGTGTCAAAGTGACACCCCGTTCACCCTTGCAGGATTCGGTATTTACCGAATCGGTAAATACCGTATCTTACAGATTCGGTAATTCTAAAATAGGAATTACCTAAATCTGCCCCCTTCCTATTTACCTACTCTTAAATACCGAATTGGTATGATTCGGTATTTAAGAGTAGGTAAATAGGTATTACCTACATCGGGCCCTGTTTATGGATTTTGCTATATATTGCACCTTTGTAAATATTTTGTCATGTATTTTTACTGGGAGTTTTTCCCCTTCACCCTTTTTAAAACGTTTTTTATACTTTTATGATATTGTATATCGAATGAAGTTTATATACAATACAATACGATTCCCAATGGGGTTGCAAATTGCAATGCTCATTAATAATAATGAGCCTCTCACAATTTCCGACCCCATTGGGAATGCCAGCCCTCCCAAGGATGGTGGCCTGCTGGCCTCAGCAGACCACCATGTCTGGGACTGCTTTTAATTAAGCAGTTTTTCCTACAAGGAAAACCGGATTCATTTAAAAAAAAAAAATGAAATGTTTTCGTTCCAATTTTTAAGGGCAGTCATCGGTCCCATGGACCCAATGTTTTTTAATATATATTTTTAAGGGCTCACCAACTTTACCAACAATCTAGTTGTACAAAAATCACAACGCAGTAACCTGCATTGACAAAGCCAAAAGGCTAGCCACCAGCGAACGTTTTTTTTCCCCACTTTACCCAACAAAAAACATGCAGCTAAAGTGAAGCGCAAAATGTTGCGAGTTATGTTTTTATTGTTCTCTACCCAAAATGGTGATTACGTTTAAAACGAAGATTGGTGGTTAGTAATTGTACAGGGGACGCCTATCTTTCTGAGATTTCAAAACATGACAACGTGCATGGTTGCAAAGGCCCTTTGCAAAGGTTGACTGTTGACCATTCTTGTGCATATTGCTATATTTGGGTGTTATACTGGTACCAATGAGGTCCAAACTATGCCCGGAAAGTGTTAAAAAGTGTAAACATGAGAACATAATGTCGTTTTACTATCACAAAATTTGCAGCTGCCGAATGTCCCTTTTCTTGCCAAATATTTTAGTCACGCCTGCAGCATAATTTGTTCCTCCCCTTCTGCATAATTCCAGTGGACCTGCATAGTACCTACCATTACGGTTGACATGTGTCTCCTACACCTTGTAGTCAGCCCCCATTGCCTTAATTAACATTTCCTATACATTGATTTACACACTTATATGAGCCATTGTCATCAGGGCATTAACCAAATTTATTAAAAAGACTGGCTTAAAACCGATAAATGTAATAAAAACAGTGTATCAAACTAAGACCATCTCTGCTGCCACCTATGGAGCAGCTGTGTGGGAAATGAGAGATTGCTCAAAACTACAGATTCTTGAACATAACTTCTTAAAAAGGGTTCTTTCTTTACCACGGTCATGTGCCAACTATGAGTGCCACATGGAATTGGGAGCACCCTATATTACAGATCAAATTGCAGTGGCCCTGATTCTCATGTGGCACTCAGTATGGCGAAAGGAGATCCTTGCCTTAACAAGAGAGATTATAAAGGATGTTTTGAAACTAGATGGGGTAGGTATATATCACTTGGTTAACTTATGTTGAAACCACATTGAAAGCAGTTGGGCTACATCGTCTTTTTTTGGATTCTATTACTTGTTGTTCCATCTCTAAAACTGCTCTAAAAGCGCAATTACTTTCTAGAAGGCAGATAAGGGAAATTAAAAACAACAATTTGTGGACAGTAAAAACATACTTTGCTTCTCCGAGTATAACGTAAACGGACAAATATACAATATAGCTTTCCTTTGTCACTAATTTACAGCACCGGTACATTCTGATGAGATTTCGATTAAACTATTTTCTGCTTATGTTGGGCTCCCCCGTAATGTTTATGTTGCCTCTGACCTCCCATTTTGTCCCTGTGATCAGCGATCTGTACAGAATGATTTACACGTTTTGTTTTTCTGTAAATTTTATTTTGATGGAAGGAATATTATTCCCATTATACATAAAATGAACTTCAAACAGTGTTGTGTAGCCAAAAAAAAGCAGAAACAGACGGCAGAGGCTATTGAAAACAGCACACAACAATTTGAATAGTGTCTTGGGGTAGCACAAAGAGGTGCACGAAACCAGAGAGTACTTCACTCTTTACTCTCCACGCAGTAGGAACTAGTCCCACTAAACTACAAAAACAAAGATGGTTCAGCACTCAAATATATCCAAATGACTTATTAATGAAGTCCACAAAGTAATTTCAAGACCAGGAAGAACTGTCCGACTCCGTGATGTAATTTTCAAATGTAGATCTTCTCTTTATTTTAGTTGTCAACAGTTCATTCCAATGTCCCACATAGCATAGCCAACGCGTTTCGTCTTATCAAAGAATTCTTCAGGGCTTGAAGTAATGGTGTGACATGTATCTCAGTCCATATTGCAGTAATTTCATTTCCTCATAAAGTTTCCTTGGTAGCCTGATAACTCCGTCATGGTAACGTCCGTGCATTTGAATAGCAGAGTGTTGTGTAGCCCTTTATTACCTGCAACTATTACCTGACCCTTTCATCTGTTTCTATTTGGCGTCCTTTCTGTTATCTGCCTGTGAGAGGGACGAGGAATCCGCTAACCGGAAGTGTACAGAAACGGGCGAGGAGACTAGAGAAAGACCGGAAGTAACCAGCGGTCTAGTTGTGCTAGGGTACATCGGAATGTGGACACAAAGGAAGGACCATAAAAACAAAAAGAAGACAATTGAAGGGCGGTACAGTCTGGAGACAGAGAGCAGAGGAGTAGCTGAGGACGAGGAGCCCAGGAGTCAACGAGGAGAAGGCGAGCCGTAGGAGGAGCGGAGCGGTAGAGGCGAGACGCAGGAGTAGCGGAGCAGTAGAGGCAAGACGCAGGAGGAGCGGAGCAGTGGAGGCGAGATGCAGGAGGAGCGGAGCAGTGTAGGCGAGACGCAGGAGGAGCAGAGCAGTGAAAGAAGCCCCAAGCGACCATACAACGCGGATATACCCGGCAGCCCGAGGGAGAAGATGCCCCGGGTCCCAACGCCACGACCCTGTTTACGGGTTGTGGCCCATGGCAAGTGGCTCTGAGGGGCTCATTTTGTTGGGGTTGTTGGGGGAACAAGGGAAGCTAAAAGTCACTGGTTCTTGTCGTCCTCCCTTCCTACACTTCCTGACCTTCCCCTCCTTTTTTACCTTCCTACACAACGTCTGGTGATGGTAGCACATAAAGACTTTAAGAAAGGACAGGTCTGATTAATCCCGGCCCATTTCTTTTATTTTATTTTCCTTCTTTGGGGGCCCACGGGAGAAGTCCGAAAAGCTGCAAGACAAGCCCCAGACGCCCGGAGTTCAAGCGGACGCTCCACCCTGAATTTAACCCTTGATTTATTTATTTTCTTTGTAACTTTGTACTGAGATAGAAACCTGTCCCATACAGTTGAAAAACTAAAGTCCTGCCAATAAAAGGAACTTGGTTGAAGTCTAATGTAACCCCGTTTTTTTGTGTCTGACACTCGGACCACCTATACTGCCTTAAAAATAGACGTTCAATCTGCTAAAAATATATTCCGAATAATGAATCAATTTTATTGTATTGTATAAATAAGTGAATTTAGATTTTAATGGAATAGTTTTGGTATTTTTTATACTTTATTGTAATGCTGTGAAATGTCTGTTTTTTAACTGTAGTATACTTTTTATGCCTACATTGTGTTGGCGAAATAAAGTTGATCTGACTGACTGAGTCATTGTCTCTGAACAATGTGTGGGGGCTAAAGTGCTCAGCACCCTACACTGGGCTGACTAGCACTATAGAAGAAATGAAATACACATAAGATAGGGACTATATGGAGATGAGGGACACCATTGGAGGTTGATAGAGAGGGACTCTGTGCAGAGTGAGTTTTTTTGGTGAAGGGGTGTAATGAAGGCCTCTGTATTCCCTGCAGTGCGGGGTTCGTGGCAACCTTCAAGGGAACCCCAAACCTTCTGGAGGCCTCATACAGCCTAAAGCCAATGTTCATATGTGAGCTATGGGAGACTCATTGGGCCCACATGTAATTCTGCAGTCCCCCCCCATAGTTTTGGTTATACCACTACATTTTATTATAACCTACGTTTCTGTACAGTTTTTATTCTATCATTTCACGTTAATGAAGAACAAAGAGCACAATTTGAAATGTCTTACATAGCAAACCCGGTGTGCACTAATCCCTAAACCTTGTAGTGCCCCACTGTAACCTGCCAGACAACTGCTCCGAGCTGGAGCCTTGGATGCATTTCTCCATCATTCTTTGAAAAATAGACTTTTTTTCTAACAAGCTGTGATTTTACATCTGTATGTTTGTATATATGTATATGTTATTTCTGTAGTGTGACCCTAGCCAAAATGGCAGAGGAGCGCTGTACAATGCCCAAGGTAAAATGTATGTATGAAAACCTATGTCAAATTTATGATGGGTATATTTACTAACTTTCTATGCAACACATCTCAGCAAGTGAAGTTCTGCACTGTGTTGCCTGAACGGAAAGAGAACAACAGCACCCTATTTTCAAATATATGGTGCAGTTCTGCTCTCTCCATGTGGGTGGCTTCAGTGAGGACATTGGGAATAGTCCCAGTGAAGAGGACAGCTTTTTAGCAAAGCTAGCCAAGAGATTAGAACTAGAGTCCAGACTCCTGGCTCTAGAGAAAGAAAGGAAAGAGACAGGTTTAGCACCCATCAATGGTGGCAGCAATCAAAATAATAAGGATAGAGAGGAATCTTATGATCCTAAACTCCCCAAAGGGATTGTCCCTAAATATGAGGAGGGGGATGATATCACCAAGTGGTTCACAGCTTCTGGGAGGGCTTGTAAAGCCAGGAGGGTGAAGAAGATTTCTGGGGGGCACTCCTGTGGGAACTGTTCTCTGGTAACTGCAGAGACAGGCCTCTGACCCTCTCTGGGCCAGATGCAGGGTCCTATGACCTCATGAAGAAGACTCTGATTGAGGGATTTGGATTCACCACTGAGGAGTACAGAATTAGATTGAGGGGGGCTCACAAAACCCAGAACCAATCCTGGATTGATTTTGGAGACTACTCAGTAAAGACACAGGGTGGCTGGTTAGCTGGGAACATTGTGCATGCCTTTAATGGAATTTACAACCTGTTTATGAAGGAACACATTTTAAGTAACTGCATTGATGAAAAGTATCTGGTAGACCTAGGTACATTTTCCTCTCAAGAATTGGGAAAGAAGGCGGACCACTGGGTCAAAACCCCAAGAAAGGGACCCATTGGTCTGTGACCTTTCCCTACCTGTAACACCACTAAATTTAGTTTTTAGGGGCACCATGGACCTTCCTTCCTCAGATCCCGATTCCGAAACAAGAAAGAAGAACAAGAAGAAAGAAACTATCTGTGCAGTTGCTAACAAGATGACAACACCAACTGACTTGGCCCCAACCCTAGAGGCCTGTTGATCCTTGAACCTGCTTCTGCTAAATCCCGGCTTATCCTGTGGTCAGCAACCTCAAAAACTCGGGAGGACCTGACTGCCTTGCTCATCCAAAGACTGGGATTCCCACAAGCAGTGGTTCTGCTCAAACAGCAACAACCCCTGGTGCCAGCCAGGAACCGCGAATCCAGCACACTCTGTACCGGCCGAATACGGCCGTGTCTGAGTGAACAAAGACCCTGAGGATGTCACCCCGGCGACTGTGAAGATGAATCCAGCACCCAAGGACCCTCCTCTGTGATCCTGACGTCGTCTGCAGCCTCGCAACCAGGGACCCCTCCACCCACGATCAGCTGAGGGTAAGATTTCCAAACACCAAAAAACACCCCTTCACCCGGTGCCCTGTGGCCCCCTGTGCCCTCCTCTGGGGTGCCTACCTAACCTATAGCTTCCCAACTTACCTCTTGAAGTGGTGGTTGTACCTGAAGAATCTCCGTCCCCGAGCCTGCATCCTTTGTTCATCAACCAGCGTCTCCATTGAAATACATCGGGCGCCCGACGGCCCGAAAGCGATTTGCACCGAGCCGGCGGTTGCCACTGGGAGTGCAGCATCTATCCTATCCTATTTCCCCACTTGCCCTGTTTAAGTGACCAGAAGCTCTGCTCCCACAGCCGCAAGGCCTGCCTATTAGCAACCACCAACCAAAGGCTAACATTGGGCCTACTGTCTCTGCACCTGGCTGCCCCAGTGCTGCTGAGGGTGTAACAACTGTACCTACCTGACCCTGGGAGACCCCTGAGTCTATCCCCAGAACCTTAACTCTGCCAGTCGAGTACTTACCCAAAGACCGATAACTTGATTCTCTCCATAGGGTAACATTGGCTGTTTTTCACTTGGAAATTCTTCTAAGTATCGAAGCTGTGCAACTTTAAAATATTCCTTAAAAATCATCCGATCAACGAAAACTAAATTACTCACCTGTGAACAGGAGAGACCCCAGTGCTGGATCTTCTTGCCCAGCACTGACCTTCTAAAGTGATTATAACCCTGATTTACTGTTAACCCAGATTTACTGTTAACCCAATTTTCCTCTATAGGAATACATTGCCTGGTTTTTGCCAGAATTTCTTCTAAGTGGCGATTTTCAAAACTTACAAATATTCCTTAAAAATCGTCTGTGTAACAAACACGATTTCTTTTAACTGTTTACAGGAAATGCACCAAGGCTGAATCCAGGAGCCAGCCCTGAGTAAGAAAAACATTCATAAAGTGATTTTATTGCATTTACTTAAAACTTTCTATGAAGCTCAATGTTATAATTGTTTTTAACTTATGTTGCATATTGCAACAACTGTATCGATTTGCATTTAAAATTCTACTGCTATTTGAGAGTATTCAATTGCAACATCTCATTTTGAGAAGGTGTTTTTATACCTACTTATGGTTCTAAAATAAAACAGTATATTTTTATATACAAAACCATTGGCCTAGAGTTCCGTTCTTGAGTGTGTGAGACCATTTGCTGACTGAGTGTGTACAACAAAGGCTTTACACTGTCCTCTGATACTGCCTTACTGCTCGACCAAGCTACCATTTTAGAGAGTAAGGTTATATCTAACTTTAGCCTCTGCCAAACCTCTGGGGACTGTGGCCTCTGTGCACACTGTACCTTACGTTGGTCCAGTATATAGAGAGCCACTTTCTTACAGGCAGTGTCTCAATCAACAAATTATTTGTAAATTCATCTTCCTCAGAATCCTTCTCCTTAATTTCCATCTTTTTCTAAATGTCATCCTTGGTGTTAATTTGATCAGCTTTTATTTTAGTTTTGTCTAAGTCATCAGTAGCAAGCCAATGGCTAATGGCCTTTTTAACCTAACCTTTTAACATTATTGTTCCTTCTTATTCGGTACATATTCCCACTCATTCAAAGCCTCAAAATACACATGTCTTGGTTGTGGCTTCATTTCATACAGGACACTCCTCAAGATTTCAATCTTTCTCACATTAAACATACCATGCAAAGGGAATTGCATCAGCTTATCACCAACAGTGATCTTATTCCATGGTTTAAGCCACGAACCTGTATGTAACCCCGGATTCAATAACATTTTGCTGGTGTACTACCTGGGAATTAGCCTCTTTCTTGAATTATTACATAACATAACGTTTTTTTTTTTACAGAGTTTTATATAGCACAAACTTGACCCGAAGGTATTGGGTGTCGGAGTGCTTTACATAGCACCAGTTTCGTTACATGAGGACACATTCATTTTTTTTAGGCAAGGGGAGATTAAGTGATTTGCCTAGAATCACAGGAGTTTAGGGTCATTGCCAAGACTCGGACCCAGTTCCCCAGATTCAAGGCCAACCCTCCTAGCCGTTAGGCCAACTCCTCTCCCCTCTGTAAAGTTCACGTTCACCCATAGGCAGCTGGATGATGAATAACAGATGTTTATTGTTACCCAACTCAATGGTACTCCTTTTTAAAGCTGCAGATGGATGAAAGGCTGAGTGGACCCTCCAGATTTGAACCTGTGACCATGAGGTCGAACACCGGCCCCTGCAATGGACGCATTAGCCCACTGAGCCACCAGACCCGGCTTCCCCGATTTATTCAATTATGCATCTGCTGCAACCTTGAAATAATTTGAACTTGAGATTCACAAACAACCAACCACAATGTGATTCAAGACAAAACAAAGTCAACAAACAATCCCCTTGGGAGCAAATCTTAAAACACCCAACAGTCTAAATCACATACAGAAAACGTGCTCATTCACCATGGGTGGACCAACCCCAAAGTAATAAGTAACATCAACTAAAAAATCAAATCAGTGCAAAAAATGAGTAGCAATAGTTTTATTCAATTCAAACAGTTTATTAAAATATTTTTTACATATGCTGCCCAATTAAAATTCATACATTTCAGAAACAGATTTTATGTACCAATATTTCATACAAATTTAAAAAAAGATAATCACAATAGTCAATACAGTTTAAAAACCACAACAACAAGTGGGACACAGAAACAGCAAGAACAAGCATTTAAAATGCAATGGTCTCGGCATTATTAAAGGTAGAGCTATTGGCATTGCTCATGACATTTTTTTTTCTTAAAACATAAATAAATAAATGCGAATTACAGACCAATCTCCCTTCTCCCAGCCATGGCCAAGGTGATTGAGAAACACGTGCATTCCTCTATTACCAGCTTTATAGAGAATAACAACCTGCTTCACGAATCTCAATCAGGTTTCCGTGCGAATCACAGCACGGAGACAGCCTTGCTAGAGATAACAGATGCCATTCGAGAGACTCTGGATGGAGGAGGAAAGGCGATTTTGGTCATGTTGGACTTGTCGGCTGCTTTCGACACCGTCCCTCATGTCGGGCTCCTGTCAAGACTATGGGAGATCGGACTGCGGGGGACGGTGTTGGAATGGTTTAAGTCATTTCTAACCAACCGCCGACAAGTGGTCTGGGCACCTCCGTTTTCCGCTGAAATGCCTCCGCTAGAGGTAGGGGTCCCGCAAGGGTCCATCCTTAGCCCCTACCTGTTTAACATCTACATGGCTCCTCTGGCGGAGGTAGCGGAATTTTTTGGTGCCCAGATCATATCCTATGCTGATGACGCCCAGCTACTTTTCACATGCAACAAGGGAGAGGATTTTGATGGCAAGCAGATCGGGGAGTGCCTGGAAGCCGTATTAGAGTGGTTTCAGAGTCATGGCCTGAAATGCAACTCGGATAAGTCTGAGCTGCTTTTCTTTGGAAGTCCACCAAGTCCTGAGTGGAGGTCCTGGTGGCCACAGGATATGGCACCGCCTAGAGAAACGTCAGTAAAAGCTAAAAATCTGGGCATTCTCTGTGATACAGATCTATCTTTTAGACCTCAAGTCATAGGACTGACAGGAAAGTGCTTTGGCATGTTGAAGATGATGCGGAAATTTCTCCCCCTAATATCTCTTCAACATAAAAAAATCATAGTTCAAGCCTTGATAGGCTCGAGGCTTGACTATGCGAATGCCCTCTGCCTAGGCCTTCCTAAATATCTCCTAGCTCGCCTACAGGTCGTGCAAAACTCGGCTGCTAGAGCTATCTTTGGACTGCCGCGAAGGGCACATGCGTCAGAGCTGTTGGAGAAACTGCATTGGCTCCCTATTGCCAAGAGAGTCACATTTAAAGTGTTGACTCTGGCCTTTAAAGCCCTACATCACATCGGCCCTAAGTATCTCCGGAAACGGATAGCGTTCTATGTTCCAAGGAGAACTCTGAGGTCTGCACAACTAGCAAAAGCCATCGTCCCTACAATCAAACGAGCCCGTACGGGAGTCCGCTCTTTTCGCTATCTGGCCCCTTGCTGTTGGAACAAGCTTCCAACTGCTGTGCGATCATTATCCAACTTGCTCGCCTTCCGAAAAGAGCTGAAGACGTGGCTTTTTACCCAGTAATTATCCTTGCCACCTGCGTTGAAGCACTGTGTTATGTACTGTTTTTTTTCCTCTTTGCCAAAGCGCCGGGACACTCGCATGAGTAGCCGCGCGCTATAGAAGAGTTGTATAACATAACATATTGTCAATTACAATGGCAATAGGTGAGCATTAGAGAGTAGTAGAGAGTATTCGCGGACACAGAGCCACACACACACACAGAGGCACACACAGCGAGCCCCACACATACACACACACAGAGCCCCACACACATACACACACACATAGAGCCCCACACACACACATAGAGCCCCACACACACACATAGAGCCCCACACACACACAGAGCCCCACTCACACACACACACACACACACAGAGCCCCCCCACACACACACACACACATAGAGCCCCACACACACACATAGAGCCCCACACACACACATAGAGCCCCACACACACACAGAGCCCCACAAACACAGAGCCCCCCACACACACAGACCCCCCCCCCACACACACACACAGAGCCCCACACACACACAGAGCCCCACAAACACACAGAGCCCCACAAACACACAGAGCCCCACAAACACACAGAGCCCCACACACACACAGCCCCACACACACACAGAGCCCCCCACACCCACAGAGCCCCACACACACACACCCACAGAGCCCCACACACACACCCACAGAGCCCCACACACACCCACAGAGCCCCACACACACCCACAGAGCCACACACACACACACAGAGCCCCACACAGCACACAGAGCCCCACACACACAGAGCCCCCCCCACACACACACACAGAGCCCCCCACACACTCACCGAGCCCCCCCCACACACACACCGAGCCCCCCACACACACCGAGCCCCCCACACACAGAGAGCCCCACACACACACACACAGAGCCCCACACACACCCACAGAGCCCCACACACACCCACAGAGCCCCAAACACACAGCGAGCCACACACACAGCGAGCCACACACACACACAGCGAGCCACACACACACACACACACAGCGAGCCACACACACACACACACACACAGTGAGCCACACACACACAGCGAGCCACACACACACAGCGAGCCACACACACATACACAGCGAGCCACACACACACACACACACACACAGCGAGCCACACACACACACGCAGCGAGCCACACACACACACAGCGAGCCACACACACACACACAGGGAGCCACACACACACACACAGCGAGCAATGGGAACAAGGTGTGGTTTTTGGACCTAGTGTGTATGAGTGCTTTAATGCAGGTTTCACCTTTTATGAGTATCAATATGTAGCCATGGGTCCACGTAAAACGAGTAATTTTAGCTTAGGGACTGAATGTTCTTGTAAGAACCCCCTATCACGGGGTCCTCACTCTAGACCTCGGTGTTCTCACTCCAGGTCTGAGGGTATTCACTCCAGATGCCAGCATCCTTAGACTGAACCCTCACAGCCTCACCCACAGCCCGAATGCCCCACTTCCAGCAGGTGGAAGGCCTCATATAAATACGAAATCCGAGTTCTCTCATTCAGGTGACCTCTGCAGAGAGGCGACGGAGTTAACCACAGCAGTCATTCACATCTGCAAGCACGTGTAACTGACAAGCTAGATAGATAGATAGATAGATAGATAAATAGGATTGATTTAATTAACACAGGTGGGGAAAGATTAACCAGGCAAGACTTTCTAGGAAATGAACAGTGTGTTATATGGCACAAAATGGAAAGAATCCCCCACTGTCCTTTCACTCAGCAGTGCAAATTCAAAGACTGGTGTTAAATGCAGCCATAAAGTCCATTGTTTAGTGATCGCGTCCGGTGAGAAGCCCTTTCATGTCAGGGCACAAAGCTGAGACCTACTCAGCGTTTGTTCGCCAAGAGGCAGCTATTAATTGGGCCATAAAACTCCAAGAAGCCAGACTGGGTTCCCCCGCTCTCTTTGATGTGCTACAATTTGGTAGGCATGACTCAGATGGGAGATAAAAAGAGATAGCCCAGCACAGTGGCTGAAGTTGAACTGATCGGGAGACAGTGTTTAAAGAAGTGTCTCAACCTTATCTTGCGGAAAAATCTGAACAACTCAGTTTTGATGTTGAACTTGTTGGCATGCGAGGTGGGAACAAATGATAGGCCCTTATTCTATACATTTGTCTCTTCTGTGGTAAGTATGTGCTTCGATAGATTGATTATAGGACTTTTTTCAGTTACTACCTGTATGTCTTGGGTCTGGTACCAAGAGCTCTAGCCCTGCCCTTTAAAAACACTGCTCGCAAACTCACAACTACAGCGCAAACAACTAGAACAGCGCATCTGCTTTGCTTTTCTAAAGATGCGGCCCTGGTGCAGTCACAAAAGCATCTTTAAGATTGCAAGCCCAATGTACCAATATCTCTAGAATCGCTCACTGGCACTTTCGGGTATTTGAATGCAGCCTGTCTGCCTCTTGGGTGCCAAACCCGCATCATACACATGCAAGGTCACCCAAAGCGGAAGCCATCACTTCCCCTCCCCCCACGCTTGTTAGTCCACAAATTTTCCCATCCCTCCTCCCAGAACTGCGTCTTACCAGCTTTTATTAAATTATTAAATATACATGCAAAACAACTGCAGCTGCAAGTGAAGAAAGTTTACATCGCAAAAACTCCCTTCCGCACCAGACTGCCCTGCCCCGTTACCTCTAAGCCGCTGGAGCAGGAACTTACCTGGAGTGCCAGCGGGGCTGTTTCTGAAAGTTGTGGGAACCGCGGGGCACCGCACCCTTAAGCACCACCAAACTGACTACTCGAGTGGCCACCAGGGCCGCAGATGCTGCTCTCAAATCAGGCGAGCGCGGTCCGGCGTCAGAGACGATTATATGTTGTGTGGACTAATGCTGGACGTCAACTCCACCTGAGGCATTCATGCTCACCAGCTACAAGCGTAATGGTCGGTATAGTATTAGTTTAAAAAACAACAGCTGATGGGCGTGGCCAAGATGGCGGGCTGAGAGGACGCAGTTGCCGAGAGCTCCCGAGCCCCTGGAAACCCTGCACCGCTTACGACCGCTGATCTCCCCCGGATCGAGCGGCCACCACACCTGGTGATCCCCGCGGTGGTGCGGAGCGGTCGGTGAGCTTCAGTTGTCCCGCCGCGGCGGTGGTTCAGCTCGGATACCGACTGAGACGGTGCCCACTGGGGGCCTGCGAGAGGCCCGGGAGCCGCAGAACCCTCAGGCTTGGCGTTCAGGAGAGGTGGTCCAGCGACTGCGGGCGGCCTGACGGCGTGCCCGTGCAACGGCGACTGAGTGGGTGCCGAGGCGGCCTTCGTCGACGGAGCGGAGCTAGAGCGACGGCGGCAGCGGAGGCGTAGCCGGCCTACAGCAACTACGCAAGACCGGGGCTCGAGAAGGCCTGCCCCACGTGACTGCTCCGGCTCCCCCCTGGCCGCGACGGAGTAAGGTTGCGCTTCCAGCGTGTTTGCACATCCCGGCGAGCCGGCCTTGGCTGCCTCGCGCCCTGCGAGCCTGTCCTTGGACTGAGCGCCCTACATGTGGCATTGTGGCGGAGATCGGACTCGCTACCTGGGCGTTGGCCCCATTGCCTGTAATGGGCGGCCATTTTGAGGATCTCTGAGCAACCGCCCGGCCTCGACCGGAGCCTCTGGCCTGCAGTGCCCCCTTATCAGCGACTGAGGGGCCGACCAACTTTTGCTGCTCAATTGCCCTGACCTGTGGCGCCAATTTGCCGAGCTGTGGAGGTCGGTGAATCCCGCCTCTCCAAGATGTCGAATGCCAGGGGGCAGAGGAGAGGCGATCGGACTTTGCCGGACATGTTGGGGCGCGGTGCCCTGCGCAGCGGAGGGAGCCAGTCTGCCCCGAGCCCTTCGGCCAACTCAAGAGGCGCTGAAGGCGGAGAGCCCCCCGTGACCCGATCGTTCCTGGAATCGCTGTTTAGCTCCTTGAGGGAGGATTTTCAGGCTTTGAAGCAGGAGGTGGCCGGAGAGGTCCGGGAAGTCCGAAGAGAAGTGGACTCACTGGGGGAACGAGTTAATACTGTGGAGGCGGCTGGTCATTCCAGAGACGAGGAGATCACCCACTTGCAGCAGGAGGTCCTACGGCTGCGGGAACAACAGATTGAGTTAGAGGCCCATGCCGAAGACCTTGAAAACCGATCCAGGCGGAACAACATCAGGGTCCGTGGGGTTCCATCCAACGAAGAGGGCGAGGACGTGGCCGCCTACCTGAGAGCCCTGTTCCGCGAAATCCTGGGGGAATCTGAGGACTTCCAAATTCGTATCGACAGGGCGCACAGGGTTGGCCGTCCTCGCAGGTCCTCAGCGCCCCCCCGGACATTTTGGCCTTTCTGCCGGACTTCCCCTTGAAGGAGCGGATTCTCCGCGAGGCGCGGCGGCAGCAGCCTTTCCGCTTCAGAGACCACCCGGTGGCTCTATATCAAGACTTATCCACGATCACGCTGCAGAAGAGGAAAACCTTCAAAATTGCCACGGACTTCCTTCGGGAGCATGAAACGCAGCATTCGTGGGGGCACCCCTTCCGATTGATTTTCCGGTGGAATGGTACACTGCATCAGCTTCAGTCCCTCCAGGACGTCTGTGGAGTATTGGGGACCACGGCTTCGGACACAGACACCCCGGCGCCGCGACGCAGGCGAAGCACTCGCGCCGGCTGGCAACAGGTCGGAGAAAGACGATCCCCGCCGCCTGTGCGGCCTGACTCGCCTACGATCCGAGCGGACATGTCAAGCGCGATCCAGGAGGCCTCCAGAGTGGCAACGAACGGCGATGTGGCCTTGACGGCCTGAACTTACTCCGGGGGGAGTTTCCATTAGCTATTCATCATTGCAGGTGCGGGGGTTCCAGGGGTAGGGGGGGGCGGGGGTGCTGGTGGCGGTGGCTGGACGTCCACTCAATCTACTTTCCACGGCCTTGTCCGATAGGACCGGACTGGGACAATGACATTTTTGAATGGCTTGGGGTGCGGGGGGAGGAAGGGGAGTTCCTGGGAGAAGTTTCGAGTTTGGGGGTTTGTTGGGGGGAAGGGAGTAGGGGGGAGTGTAGGGCTGGGTTTGCGGGGTTCCGGGGGGAGAGGGGGTCCACACAGTTGGGGTGTTTTGGGGTTCGGGGACTGTACTGTGCCGTAGGGAAGTTTGCTTTCGCTGTGAGATGATGTTCCTTGCTCTGGCCTTTGAGTTTTGCCTGGTGGGCCTTGCCCGCCTTCATGTGCGTTTCCGGTGTTCCCCTCCATGATGGCCCTTAAGGTTGTTACTTTAAATGTGAAGGGGCTGAATAATCCGGTTAAACGGCGGGCTGTCCTGTCCCTGTTGGAGAACTCCCAGGCCGACATCTGCCTACTGCAGGAGACCCACCTGCTGGCCAAGGATTGTTCCAGAATGCGCACCCCTAAGTTCCCCACGCAACTCTTTTCTTCCAATCCTTCTAAAACAGCGGGTGTGGCGCTTTTGTTCTCAAGAGAGTTCAGAGGGGAGGTTTTGCAGAAGGTAGCGGAGCAGAAAGGGAGACTTCTGGCATATAGGATCAAGGTGGGAGGCTTGGTGTTTACTGTAGGCTCCATTTACGGCCCCAATGACCATCAGGACCAATTTTTGCATAGGGCGCTAGAAGACGTAGCATCCACTCCTGACAGGCACATTGTACTAGGGGGGGACTTGAATGTGGTCTTTGATGCGACTCTGGACAGGTCTGTACAGCGGCGCCACCAGTTGGGGGGAGCTCTCAGGCTCGGTTCGTACCCGACTGGAGGAGCTCGATATGCACGACATGTGGCGCCGCCTCCACCCCGCGACTCGCGCATACTCCTATTTCTCACATGCCCACAAGTCCTACGCGAGGCTGGACCACATTCTAGTGACGGGCCCGATGTTCGAACTGGCCTCGAATGCCGACATGGGGGTCCTCTCTCCCTCTGACCACGCGCCAGTGGAGGGCACCTTCCGTCTGCCTCCAGTGGCTCGCCCGAGGGGGGTCTGGCGTCTTAGGGACACGTTACCGCACAGGCGAACGACGGTGCAACAGATCCGCGCGGCCATAGCGGACTTCCAGCGTGTAAACGACAACGGCGACACCACCCGCACGACGCAATGGGCTGCCCTGAAGGCTGTGCTCCATGGCGAATTTATCGCTATCTCCTTGGCGGAGAACAAGGATCGCCAGCTCAAAAGGAACGAGCTTACTCGACAGGTGCGGGAGCTGGAACAGGTGCATCACAGAACGGGCGCCCCCGAGTCTGGAGGCAGTTGAAGGCCGCCAGGAAACTGCTGTCCGCTCTTGACACGGACCGAGCGGAGTACGCGGTGCTTCGCCTGAAGCACAAGTATTACACTGGTGAGGACAGGTGCGGCCGGCTCCTGGCGCACAAGCTCAGAGTGCAACATCAACAGCACCGGGTGAAGGAGTTGGTTGCCCCCACCGGGGGGTCGGTCACGTAGGACGAGCAGATCGCGGAAGTTTTCCGCAACTACTACGCTGACCTCTACACTGGCGAGGCCCCCTCCGCACGGGCGGAAACGGACTATCTGGACTCTGTGTCGCTTCCGTCGTTGACGCCGGATCAGGCCCAATATCTGGAGCGGGAGATCCGTATTGAAGAGGTGGTTACGGCGATCTCCCGGCTCAAGACCGGTAAGGCCCCGGGACCTGACGGCTTCATTCCGCTTTTCCATAAAACATTCTGCCAGGAGCTCGCACCTCTGTTGACGCGTCTTTTTAATACATTTTCGGAGCCGGGTGCCATTCCCCCTGAATTTCTTCAGGCTACGGTCTCTGTGATCCCGAAGCCGGGCAAGGATCGGACTGCTTGCGGGTCCTACCGCCCGATCTCGCTTTTGGACACGGATCTGAAGGTTTTCACTAGCATTCTGGCGGCTCGTCTGGCGCTCCATCTCCCGGGCATGGTGGACTCGGATCAGGCCGGCTTTGTACCAGGCAGGCAGACGGTGGACAACACGAAGAGAGTGACTCATATCCTTGAGAAGGCTTCGAGGATCCCCGGGAGCGCATGCTCCTCTCCATTGACGCGGAGAAGGCGTTTGACAGGGTGCACTGGCCTTATTTGGAGAAGGTCCTGGGCAAGTTTGGGGTCGGTGAGAAATTCCGGCACCTGATTTTCAACTGCTACCGTTTTCCATCCGCTGTGGTCCGGGTAAATGGAGGTAACTCTCGGCACTTTCCAATAGAGCGCGGTACCAGGCAGGGGTGCCCACTGTCCCCTCTGCTCTTCGCTCTTTACATGGAGCCGTTTGCTCAAAGGGTCCGCCAGAACCCCGACATCATAGGAGTCCGGATGGGGGAGTTCCACCATGCTCTCAGCCTCTACGCGGACGATGTCATACTAACACTCGACGACCCCCGGAGGTCCCTGCCTGCATGTATCGCAGGACTGGACCTCTTTGCCGCGGTAGCGGGCTTCAAGGTGAACCTTGGGAAGTCTGCGGCCCTTGATATCTCGCTGACTAGCGCCACCAGAGCTGACCTGCAGAGGCTTTTCCCCTTGTGCTGGTCTGGAGACCGGATCCCGTATCTGGGGATCCTGTTAGCGCCCTCACTCCCCGCGATGGTGGCAGCCAATTACGCAGCTTTGAGTGCAAAGATAAAGGAGGAGTTGGCCCGCTGGGATAAGGGCACGTTGTCGCTGTTGGGTAGGATGGCCGCAGTAAAGATGACCCTCCTACCACAGGTTCTGTACCTGTTCAGGGCGCTCCCGCTACAGCCTCCCAAAGGATGGCTCGCGGAGACTCAATCGGCCATCGCACGTTTCGTGTGGCAGGGCCGTAGGCCTAGGATTAAACGGACAATAGCTACGCTGGCGCCGGAGTCTGGTGGACTTGGGATACCAGACCTGCAGAAGTACTTTCAGGCCGCCCAATTGCGTTATTTTGTGGAGTGGAGCCGGTGGGAATCGGATAAACACTGGCTGTTTCAGGACCAGGCGGTAGCAGGCAGAACGCTACAAGAGGTGCCTTTCCTGAGACGGGCCCATCGGCCCCCTAACCTTTATGCCTCCTTTGTGACACGGGTCCCGCTTCGCGTGTGGGATTCTGTGGCTACCAAGCACGAACTCACTACCTTTCCCTCCCCCTTTACGCCACTGATCGGTAACCCGGACTTTGGCCCGGGCATGGAACCTGGAGCCTATGAACACTGGCGAGCGGCCCGTTGCTGCACACTATACCATCTATATGGCCCAGAGGGTGTCGTTCCCTTTCAAGACCTGCGTCGGGATTATGGCCTCCCCGAGACGGAACGCATGCGGTATATGCAGGCGCGTCACTGGGCGTTACAGCCTCAAGTGCGCGCGATGGCAGACCGGACGATCACAGCGTATGAGCGCTGGCTAGTGACTCGCTCGTCGGACGCCAAGCTCATCTCCGACCTTTATAAGATGCTGCAGCCCCCCCCCCCCTTTCACATCTACAACCCGGGTAGGGAGCGGTGGGAACGGGAGCTTGGTAG
Source organism: Lissotriton vulgaris (assembly GCF_964263255.1). Classification (NCBI taxonomy): domain Eukaryota; kingdom Metazoa; phylum Chordata; class Amphibia; order Caudata; family Salamandridae; genus Lissotriton; species Lissotriton vulgaris. The sequence goes on from NW_028242968.1 coordinate 413,778, forward strand.
AGTGCTGAGCCATACTGAATGGGACCACATCTCCTACCGAGCACGACACTCCGCCTATCACACCGGGCTCACAGAGACCTTCACCAAAATCTCAACCTATTGGTATCGCACCCCTGAGAAATTGCATGAGATGGACCGCTCGATACCTGGGACATGCTGGCGCAACTGTGGTCAGACCGGCACACTTACTCATATATTGTGGGATTGTCCCCTTCTGGCCCCTTACTGGGAGGAGGTCCTCAATGAGGTTGACAAATGCTTTGGAATAGAATTTCCCCGTTTCCCTGCGTATGTCCTGCTAGGTTTGCCGAATGGATTGATGTACCCTCTCAGATCTAAAAGGGGTAGACAGACAGCGATAGCTTTGGGGTCAGCAGCACAGAATATACTTATCCACTGGCGCTCCACCATGCTCCCCACTGTTGTCGGTGGGCTGCACAGATTGTGGCATGTTCTTCGCATGGAGAAGCTGTCCCTGGTGGTGGCGGGAGACGTAGACGCCTTTGAGGAGCTGTGGGCACCCTTCCATAATCTGTTATGCTTGGTATTCAAAGAAATCACCTGCCCTAGGTATCTTAGACTGTTGCGGCTGCCGCCGCCACCAGACCCGCCTGTTTGATTGGCCTAAGCTGGCAATTGGTAGTGGGGGTAGGTAATGGGTTACCACGGGAGAAGAGCGAGTGGTTGACGGCACAGTACAGGGGGTGGGGGAGGGGGGGTGGGGGTTGAGGGGGTTGTTGGTTGGGTGGGAGGGAGGGCAGGGTTGTTCCCCCCCCCTTTTCTTCTTTTTCCCCCCCCCCCCTTTTTTTTGCTTCCACCCACAGGTGCGCGAGCTGTGAGATCCAGGCACGACTGTGCCCGCAGTGTTGAATTGACTGCGTTTAAGTATTCGATGTACCATGCGCACTAATTTTGAGGGGCACCTGTGGCTCTTGGTTGTTTTTGTTGTTTCCTTCCTTACCCTGCTTCAATAAAATACTTTAAACCTAAAAAACAACAGCTACCCAGTGGACCATTGATTGATTCAATTTTCTTGGCAAATACACAGTATTATAATGTACACTATTATACAGTGCTCAGCAGTGCAAGAAAAGGGAAAGGTAATTGAGGTAGGATAGATGTGGTTAGGTCAGTGAGGGACAGGGTAAAGGCGTTGTGGTAAAAGCACAATTCAGTAATATTTGATGGAACCTTTACAGTCTATTATAGATCATAAGTTCCCATAGTACAACATTACACATAGGGCAATCATGCCTTCTTGTAATCCTATAGTGTATGTTGCTATGTAGGTGTTGTTGATGTTTCGACATCTATTATCAAAGGGTTAGTAGATCCTCATTCTGTGGTCTTCTTCAGGACAAATGATGGGGTGTGAGCACCTAAAAGCATATAAATGTCAATCAGTCTCTAATACAGGGGTATCTTGATCCACCATTGTTCTCAAGGAAATGGGTACCTACTTAGGATATGCAGGCTCTGGGGGTCCAATCTTGATTGATGGCCGCTGTAGGGAGCCGTGTCTGTGGGTAAGGATCGCCACCTTAATATTGGATGGAGGGAGAGGCTGAGGGGGCAACTATTGCGAGAAATCAATAATGAACTCACGCAGCGGGCGAGCGCAGCGGGCGCGCCTAAGGCAAGCCCGTCTGTGCCCGTCTGTGCCGCGGCCGGCACTAGGGCTAGCCACGCTGTTCAACCCTCGTCCACCATAGCAAACACTCCGACTCTTACCAGGGAGGAAATTCTCTCTTTAAACTCCCATTCTGAATACTGCCACAAATCCATAAACGTTGAAAACTGGCTAGAACCAATTTGCTGTTGCAAGTGTAGAACTTATCTTACCCCAGAGCCGTGGCCACCCAACACGGGACAAGAAATCCTCCTTCAAGGAGGACTGATCAATGCGAGACCTATGTGCAAAAATGGGGCGCATATTCATGATTTAATTACGGAGACTGATCTCGACATGCTCTTTGTGACAGAAACATGGCTTAAAGCCTGGTGTAACCCGGTAATAGCCCTAACAGTTCCTCAAAGCTATCTTATTCAAAGAGTAGACAGACAGGAACAGAGAGGGGGTGGTCTTGCCATCATTTACCGCAATTCTATTAAATGCACCATGTTTGAACTTTCGGACATTAAGGGGGCAGAAAGCATGGGTTTCTGCATTCAGATAAACGCGGAGACTACCTTTTCAGGAGCTCTAGTTTATCGCCCACCGGGATCACAGAATAACTTCCTGGAAAGTCTTGGGGAAGCACTCAGCAACCTCACTCTCAAATTTGCTAATTTTACTTTACTAGGTGACCTAAATCTCCACCTTGACGAGGCTGAGGACCCTAACGCAGTATGGCTGAGAGACCTAACTAGTGTCCTGGGGCTCACAATACTGACTATAGAACCCACTCACAAAGCGGGGCACATCTTAGACTGCATCTGCACCAATACCAAATCCATGAAAGTTGACTCCCCCCATATCCAGACCTGGACTGACCATCTGCTGGTCCCCTTTAAATTGACTGTAGAAAGGAAAGGGATCAAAACGGACCATATGACAATCGAAGTCCATACAAAGAAAGACTGGAAAAAGATTAGGGACACTCCCAACCTGTACCTAATTGCCGAGGACAGTAAACCCCTTCTAACTGGAAACACGGGAACAGATTATAACAGCTTCTGTAAATGGGTCACAGGTTTCTGCGGGCCTGAGGATTCCAGTAAAGTGAGCAAAAACGGGGAAAAAAAGGTCCGCCCCCTGGTTCTCCCTCCCCTTAAAAGAAAAACAAAAAGAGGTCAGAACCCTGGAAAGGAAATGGCGTCGTGCATATGGAAATGAAGAACTCATCATCTATGAAACATCTAGAAAGCAGTACCATGCAATGATTAAAAGTGCCAAAAAAAACTACTTTTTAGAAGCCATAAACTCCTCCAACAACAAACAAAAAGAAATCTTTAAAATAGTCGATGACTTCATGAATCCTAGGATTCTTAGACAAGAGATCCCCCCTTCGCTGCCATTATGTAACTCAATCGCTAACTACTTTGAACAGAAAATATCCGATCTCACCAAAGATTTCCCAGACCCACCAGCACCCCCCCTCGCAGAAACCACAAGACCTTACAATGAGAAGTCCCAGCTTAACAAATTCACCCATGTTAGTCTGGAAGAAACCCGTCAGGCGATTCTATCCAGCAAATCCGGCTCCCCATTTGATCCCTGCCCTCCCTTACTGCTACATGCTCTTGTTGACACTGTAAACCCAAGCATAAATGCCATCATTAATTCATCCCTGGCTACTGCCGCCATTCCATCCGAATGGAAATTAGCCGCTGTCAAACCACTGCATAAGAAACCCCTAGCAGACCCCACTAGACTTTCAAACCTCTGTCCTATTTCGCTGCTCCCAATTCTCTTTAAACTCACGGAAGCAGCAGTGAATAAGCAGCTAACTAGGAATCTGGAGGGAAATGACATCCTGCATCCCAACCAGGCGGGTTTCAGGGCTAAACACTCCACGCAGTCAGCACTACTACACACGGTGGAGACCCTGAAGACAGCTATGGACCAAGGAAAAAAGGCTGTTCTGGTGCTGCTCGATTTATCGGCGGCCTTTGATACGGTCTCACACTCCGTATTAATTGGCCGCCTAGCAGAATCAGGAATAGCAGGAGTTGCTCTTGAATGGCTAAAAAACTTTCTCAGCCACAGGAAGCAAGTCACGGTACTAGGGAAATACTGCTCAGAGGATAAAGCACTAAAAACAGGAGTACCACAGGGCTCTAGTCTAAGCCCAGTACTATTTAACCTGTACATGACCGCCCTGATAGAGCTGATCACTTCATTTCACATCAGCACCATGCCTTATGCTGATGATACTCAGCTCATCCTCATATTAGACAGCAATACAACAAAGGCGGAGGAAAATCTGATAGATTGTCTCACCGCCACATTCGACTGGATGAGAAAACACCATCTCAAATGTAATTCGGGCAAGACCGAAATACTACCATTCGGACAACAAAACCTTTTCTCCCCCAAATCATGGTGGCCACAAGATGCAGAAGTCCCCCCAAACACCATTACTACGGCCCGCAACCTTGGAGATTAGGTTTGACGAGGCCCTGTCATTTAGGCAACAAGCAGGTGCTGTGGCAGGGTCCTGCTTTAGCATAATCAAAGGCCTCTGAAGATTCTTCGACCTTCTCCCACTGACAGCCAGAAAGACTGTGGCGGTGGCTCTCATTACATCCCGCCTGGACTACTGCAACAGTCTTTATGCAGGCTCCAGTAAAGCAGTACTGCATAGACTGCAGATGGTCCAGAATGCCACCGCCCGCCTTGTGCTGAGATGGCCCAGGAAGTCGTCTGCATCAGCTGCATTCAAGATCCTGCACTGGCTGCCCATCCACAAAAGGGTACAATTAAAAATCCTAGTTATCACCTTCAGGTCCTATTACCAGCTGGGTCCTACCTACCTGTCAAAAAGGTTTGGAAGATATGTGCCTTCTCGTTCACTCAGATCTTCCAACCTGAACCTGCTGGTTACTCCCAAATTTAGACTAGCTACGAAAGAAGGAAAATCCCTTGGAGTGCTGGGTGCTAGGGCCTGGAATAAACTACCACTCCAACTACGCCAGATCCCGTCAGAGAACCTTTTCCGAAAGGCTCTAAAGATATGCATTTTTAAACTTACAGACACAGCCAGTTTAGCCCTAGTCTAAACCCTTTCTCTAGAAACACCGAATATTGTCTTACCAGTGTCTCACTAGTTCCCTGGCCAAACACCTCCTAGACATGAGTGGTCAGCGCCAAGATGCTCCGTGGAGTGTAAGCCGCGCTTTACAAAAATAAAATTACATTACATTACTCTGAATTGAAGGAGACCTTCCTTGGTTATATCCTGTCACGTTGATAGATCCAATGTATAAAATGTTCATTATTAATCCGAACAATAATTGGTAGTGTACCGCTAATCAGTCGGTACCAGCATCTATAAAAACAAGTATGGGCAACCAGTTAAGTGTGTATAGTACATGTACGGGCCTGTCATGAGAATAGGGTCAAGGTGTCTCCATTCGGTATACCCGTCGATGTCTAGAGATAAAACTAATGAGGAAAACTCCATCTATAGTGAAACTAGCTCGCGGGTCAGTGTGGATTAACTTTGCCTGTGTGTGGCTGATGGCTTTCCTAAAAAACAACCGATGTTAAGGAGCGTGGTGGTGTGATTGTGCCCGTATTGGGGCAATATAATGGCAACTGAGTCCCGTATTAATGGCTGTGCCCCGAAGCTGTGGAGCGCGGTGATGTGTTTGTGCTCGTATTTCGGCAATAATAAAGGCTCTTGCCCAATATAGTCTATACACGGCTGCTTCGTTCAGGGGATGAAAATGGAAGCCTTTCCGTAATTTCAGGGTCTTGCAAAGGGTATGTGCTTGGGCGTGGTAGCGTAATTGTGCTCGTATTATATTGGTAAATTCAAAACCCCAAATAGACTACTAAGTTCCCTTGAGTCTGCATAAGGCTGCTTGGTTCAAGATATACTCGTGATTGCGGATCTAGAGTAAAACGGGAGCCGACTATGTTAAAAAATAACAAAACAGGCCGAAAGAAGTGCCCGAGTTCAAACGTCTCAGTGGCTTAATGGGTCTCGCTTTGTAGGAGGGAGAGCTTGGAGGTACAAATTACTCGAGAACAATAAAGTTAAGTGAGATGCAACTAACAAAACAGGCTGGTAGAAGTGTCCGGAGTTCCAATGTCTCAGTGACTTAATGGGTCTCGCTTAGTACGCGGGAGAGCATGGAGGTGCAAATTACTCGAGAACGACAAAGTTAGGTGAGCGTTTAGAAGAACCGCAATGTGTGCGTCGTACCTTCCAGCGCAGCCGATCGCTCTGTGGTATGCTGTTGGAACTGACAGTGCTTGTCAGTGGTTACTGCTGCGGGGGCGTGGCCAGCCTCGCGGTGCCGCCGCTGAATGCTTACAGTGTCTCAGGCGTTCATGGAAGAAGGACTAGTGCGTGCACCTTGGTATTTGGACTAGGGAGTGTCAACTCATTGTGACTACTCTAACTTTAGTTGCTGTGCATACTAGGTGTTGGGGAAGTGTATTACCATGGGTGCTAATAAAGCACGTTCACAACGTGTCTTGCCCATATTCATGTCAGAGAATCTATTCATTTTTTAATTCAGCGTGCTCCGCGATACAGTGTTATACAGGGTAGCGGCACAAAGAACTGTATCTTGCAATTGCATATAATGGTACATATCAATTACAATCTGTATACTATCACATACAGAGTTATACGAAATGGCATATTGGTGGGTTATTCCTTCTTACGCTGCAAAGTACAATGTTACATTATCGTGATGGAATCGCAATGCACAGTTGTTACAAGGTGGAGGAACAATAAACCGTATCTTATAAATGCATGAAATGATTATACATATTCACATTGCAATCTGTACACTAGCACATACAGTGTACTTCGAAATGGCATGTTGTGCTGTGCCTATCGTAAAGGGGGGTTATTCCTACTTGCGCTGCGTGTTACAGTGTTTCATTGTCATGGTGGAAAACCACTGAACCCCAGTAATTGGCCTCTCCTAGAGAGGTATTTTACAAGAAATCCAACCTCCCTCATTTCTCGATTGGCCTATAGACATGGCAAGTACATGAGAAGTTACAGGTTGTTCATAAGCCGCTGCGCCGACTGATGTTAGCTTATACACTATGGAATAATATAACGTGCGCCTAGTGGCAAGGCTACCAGAACGTATACAAGGATGGTAAATTGGGACCTATAGATCATGTATGCATTATATTCCGGTTTTACAAACTGAATGGTTCGTGATGCATAGTATCAGTGTCTCATGGTTCAGGGTCCAAACCAGCCATCTGTGTATAGGTGGCGTCAAGTTCGTTAAGGTCATTTTCCACTGTGTCTAGTAGGTGCATCCATTTGCATTCTCTCACATTCATAATAGGACTCAGGTCACCGCCTCTTGGGCCCAATGTTATCTTTTCTACTATTAACCACTTCATGGATTCAGGGCTATGGGATTTCATCTGGAAGTGTTCTACCAATAGGGCGCCTACTGTTTGGCATCTGATGCGACTACGATGTTGTAGGATGCGGTTCTTTATCTTCTGCTTGGTTTGGCCTATGTGTACTAGGTCGCATGGACAGATGATTGCATAGATCACCTATCTAGTGTTACAGTTAGTATGTGTTTTCAAATCCACTGTATGGTCTTTGTATGTCCATGATTTAGTTTCTAGTGTTAATGGGCACGCTTTACATCTGGTACATCTATAGTGGCCCACTACTTCCGGAAGGTTCCAGAGACTTTGAATGGTTGGTGGAGGTGGTTTCTCCAGGAGTGATCGGACCACATGGTCCCGAATATTCTTGGCCTTTTTTAGGTCTCGCCTGGAATTAGCATCCTAAGGATGCGTCCAGGTAGGAGACTTATAGCTAGCTGACTCGGGGGAATGAAGGACAAGAAAGTGCCACGCGCTTCTCTTCGGCTGAATTTCACTGCGTGCACGTGCACCCACACTCACGCATGCGCACATACACAGCCACACGCATACCCAGCACTCACGCATGCGAACATACACATGCATACACAGGCACACCCCCGTCGCACCTACACACACACTAGCGCACCTATACGCACACACAGAAACCCCCCCACACACACCAGCCCCTCTCCTCCCGGCTCAGCTCCACTCACCGGTGTCTGGCGGGCGCTCCCCGGGTCTCCAGGCTCCTTCCCTTCCTCCGCAGCTGCGAGCTCTCCCCACACCACGGGGCCCCGCTGCTGGACAGAAGGCGTCTCTGTGGCCGGGCGGCGGTAGCGCTCGGCGGGGCTCTCTCTCCACATGGGAGCCCCGCCTCCTCAGTGCGCCCGCTTCGCCCCGCGGGTCTTCACCCGGTCCCCCATCTCGGGACCGGGACTTTAAGGGAAACAGTATCCGGGGCTCCTTCCTGGTCACGGGAGCCCCGCAATGCTCACGCCACTTCCTGCTGCCGGCTCCTCTTACTGGTTGCACGTCAGGTCCCGGGCCAGCAGCCAATCAGAGACGGCCCGGGAATGACGTCACAGAGGTGTCCCGCAGTACCGCCCCCGGCCTGCCTGACTTCCTGGTCGCGCGCCGGGCGCAATGTTGGTCTGTGCGGTGCCGGTCTGTGATAGTGGTGGTGCCGGTGACTGAGTGACAGACACCCGGGCTGCTAGCTAGAGAGGAGCGGAGGTCGGGAGGAGGACTCGCGAGTCACTTGACACTCGTTGTGTGTCACACTGCTGCTGCTGCCGCCCGCTGCTGCCCACCCAGGCCCCACACCACAGTGAACTTGCTGCAGTGCCCAGGCCCAGCCCCAGCCCTTGAGCAGTACTTAATTTGTGCCGGTGCTTAGCATCGGCACTTAAATGTCAGGGCCGGGGCTACGCTTCCCATCTCCTTAAATGATTTCTGCAGTAAAAAGTTCAAAGACTGGTGTTAAATGTAGCCATAAAGTCCATTGTTTAGTGATCGCGTCCGGTGAGAAGCCCTTTTATGTCAGGGCACAAAGCTGAGGCCTACTCAGCGTTTGTTCGCCAAGAGGCAGCTATTAATTGGGCCATAAAACTCCAAGAAGCCAGACTGGGTTCCCCCGCTCTCTTTGATGTGCTACAATTTGGTAGGCATGACTCAGATGGGAGATAAAAAGAGATAGCCCTGCACAGTGGCTGAAGTTGAACTGATCGGGAGAGAGTGTTTAAAGAAGTGTCTCAACCTTATCTTGCGGAAAAATCTGAACAACTCAGTTTTGATGTTGAACTTGTTGGCATGCGAGGTGGGAACAAATGATAGGCCCTTATTCAATACATTTGTCTCTTTTGTGGTAAGTATGTGCTTCGATAGATTGATTATAGGACTTTTTTCAGTTACCACCTGTATGTCTTAGGTCTGGTACCAAGAGCTCTAGCCCTGCCCTTTGAAAACACTGCTCGCAAACTCACAACTACAGCAAACACAACTAGAACAGCGCATCTGCTTTGCTTTTCTAAAGATGCGGCCCTGGTGCAGTCACAAAAGCATCTTTAAGATTGCAAGCCCAATGAAATAGGCAGTTAAGTACCAATATCTCTAGACTCACTCACTGGCACTTTCGGGTGTTTGAATGCAGCCTGTCTGCCTCTTGGATGCCAAACCTGCATCATACACATGCAAAGTCACCCAAAGCGGAAGCCATCACTTCCCCTCACCCCACACTTGTTAGTCCACAAATGTCCCCATCCCTCCTCCCAGAACTGCATCTTACCAACTTTTATTAAATTGTTAAATATACATGCAAAACAACCGCAGCTGCAAGTGAAGAAAGTTTACATCACAAAAACTCCCTTCAGCACCAGACTGCCCTGTCCCGTTACCTCTAAGCCGCTGGAGCAGGAAGGGCCGTAAGAAACCGGACATCAAAACTTACCTGGAGTGGCAGCGGGGCTGTTCCTGAAAGTTGAGGGAACCGTGGAGCACCGCACCCTTAAGCACCACCAAACGGACTACTCGAGTGGCCACCAGGGCTGCAGATGCAGCTCTCAAATCAGGCGAGCGCGGTCCGGCGTCAGAGACGATTATATGTTGTGCGGACTATAATGCTGGACGTCAACTCCACCTGAGGCATTCATGCTCACCAGCTACAAACGTACTGGTCGGTATAGTATTAGTTTAAAAAACAACAGCTAACCAGTGGACCATTGATTGATTCAATTTTCTTGGCAAATACACAGTATTCTAATGTACACTATTATACAGTGCTCAGCAGTGCAAGAAAAGGGAAAGGTAATTGAGGTAGGATAGATGTGGTTAGGTCAGTGAGGGACAGGGTAAAGGCGTTGTGGTAAAAGCACAATTCAGTAATGTATGATGGAACATTTACAGTCTATTATCGATCATAAGTTCCTATAGTACAACATTACACATAGGGCAATCATGCCTTCTTGTACTCCTATAGTGTATGTTGCTATGTAGGTGTTGTTGATGTTTCGATATCTATTATCAAAGGGTTAGTAGATCCTCATTCTGGGGTCTTCTTCAGGACAAATGATGGGGTGTGAGCACCTAAAAGCATATAAATGTCAATCAGTCTCTAATACAGGGGTATCTTGATCCACCATTGTTCTCAAGGTAATGGGTACCTACTTAGGATATGCAGGCTCTGGGGATCCAATCTTGATTGATGGCCGCCGTAGGGAGCCGTGTCTGTGGGTAAGGATCACCACCTTAAAATTGGAAGGAGGGAGAGGTTGAGGGGACAACTATTGCGAGAAATCTATAATGAACTCACTCTGAATTGAAGGAGACCTTCCTTGGTTATATCCTGTCACGTTGATAGATCCAATGTATAAAATGTTCATTATCAATCCGAACAATTGTGGCACAAAGAACTGTATCTTGCAATTGCATATAATGGTACATATCAATTACAATCTGTATACTATCACATACAGAGTTATACGAAATGGCATATTGGTGGGTTATTCCTTCTTACGCTGCAAAGTACAATGTTACATTATCGTGATGGAATCGCAATGCACAGTTGTTACAAGGTGGAGGAACAATAAACCGTATCTTATAAATGCATGAAATGACGATACATATTCACATTGCAATCTGTACACTAGCACATACAGTGTACTTCGAAATGGCATGTTGTGCTGTGCCTATCATAAAGGGGGGTTATTCCTACTTGCGCTGCGTGTTACAGTGTTTCATTGTCATGGTGGAAAACCACTGAACCACAGTAATTGGCCTCTCCTAGAGAGGTATTTTACTAGAAATCCAACCTCCCTCATTTCTCGATTGGCCTATAGACATGGCAAGTACATGAGAAGTTACAGGTTGTTCATAAGCCGCTGCGCCGACTGATGTTAGCTTATACACTATGGAATAATATAACGTGCGCCTAGTGGCAAGGCTACCAGATCGTATACAAGGATGGTAAATTGGGACCTATAGATCATGTATGCATTATATTCCGGTTTTACAAACTGAATGGTTCGTGATGCATAGTATCAGTGTCTCATGGTTCAGGGTCCAAACCAGCCATCTGTGTATAGGTGGCGTCAAGTTCGTTAAGGCCATTTTCCACTGTGTCTAGTAGGTGCATCCATTTGCATTCTCTCACATTCATAATAGGACTCAGGTCACCACCTCTTGGGCCCAATGTTATCTTTTCTACTATTAACCACTTCATGGATTCAGGGCTATGGGATTTCATCTGGAAGTGTTCTACCAATAGGGCGCCTACTGTTTGGCATCTGATGTGACTACAATGTTGTAGGATGCGGTTCTTTATCTTCTGCTTGGTTTGGCCTATGTATACTAGGTCGCATGGACAGATGATTGCATAGATCACCTTGCTAGTGTTACAGTTAGTGTGTGTTTTCAAATCCACTGTATGGTCTTTGTATGTCCATGATTTAGTTTCTAGTGTTAATGGGCACGCTTTACATCTGGTACATCTATAGTGGCCCACTACTTCCGGAAGGTTCCAGAGACTTTGAATGGTTGGTGGAGGTGGTTTCTCCAGGAGTGATCGGACCACATAGTCCCGAATATTCTTGGCCTTTTTAGGTCTCGCCTGGAATTAGCATCCTAAGTATGCGTCCAGGTTGGAGACTTATAGCTAGCTGACTCGGGGGAATGAAGGACAAGAAAGTGCCACGCGCTTCTCTTCGGCTGGATTTCACTGCGTGCACGCGCACCCACACTCACGCATGCGCACATACACAGCCACACGCATACACAGCACTCACGCATGCGAACATACACACGCATACACAGGCACACCCCCGTCGCACCTACACACACACTAGCGCACCTACACGCACACACAGAGACCCCCCCACACACACCAGCCCCTCTCCTCCCGGCTCAGCTCCACTCACCGGTGTCTGGCGGGCGCTCCCCGGGTCTCCAGGCTCCTTCCCTTCTAAGCATGGGCGAATTTTGCGAATCTCGCGTTCGCGAATTTTGTGGATTTGCGAACTCGCAATCCGCAAAATCCGCGAATTCTCGCGAATTTGCAGATTTTTTTTTTTGTGTTCGCGCGGGTTTCTGCCAGTTCGCGAGGGTTTTGTACAATTTCGCAAACGCGAACTTACCTGTCGGGTCGCAAGTTTTGCGAACTTGTTGTTTCTACGTGTCCAGCCTGTTTGGGACACTCTTCTTCATCACTGCCACTCTCTGTCACCACTGCCACTCTCTGACTACTCATGCCACCCTCTGGCCCACCCATGCCACCCTCTGTTTCATCACAGCACCCTCTGGTTGTCCAGTGTACAATATTGTGGCAAAGCAAAGCACACCTTCCCTGCCTCAAGTGACCTGAATTAATTTGGGGCTGATTAATGTGTCACAGAATATTTTTTTAGCTGGCACCTGCTTCCTTAGTGCTTCCTGATTAGTGATCTTTTGCACTTGCTAAGTGCTTTCATTGTTGCAAAATTAGTTATAACACCTGGCCTGCCCCAACTGACAATAATGAATTAGGGGCTGATTAATGTGTCACTGGATTTGAACTTCCAGCCTGGCTCCTGCTTGTCTGCCTTAGCTGTAATTCAGGACCTTTGTGTAACTAATCTGAGGGTCAGAGCAGGGTCACATAATAGTTGCAAGTAGACAACTGAACTCTGGAGGGGCCCCTCAGGAAGCACTACAGGAAATGACTACTAATGATGAGCTTGAACTTTTGAACCTGGTAAGTAGTTTCAGTTTTGCTAAGATCGTATTTCTGCAATTTAGCGCTTATTCGCGGGGCGCGAAGTTGAACTGGGAAGCCGCGAACTCACGCGAACAGTGCGAGCAAGCCATAAAATCCGCTGCTCGCGGATTTGCGGATTTTGCGGGAAATTCGCGAATCTCGCCGATTGCGGATTTACCGAAAATCCGCAAGCGGAACGGATTTTCCGCCCATGCTTATTCCCTTCCTCCGCAGCTGCGAGCTCTCCCCACACCACGGGGCCCCGCTGCTGGACAGAAGGCGTCTCTGTGGCCGGGCGCTCGGCGGGGCTCTCTCTCCACATGGGAGCCCCGCCTCCTCAGTGCGCCCGCTTCGCCCCGCGTGTCTTCACCCGGTACCCCATCTCGGGACCGGGACTTTAAGGGAAACAGTATCCGGGGCTCCTTCCTGGTCACGGGAGCCCCGCAATGCTCACGCCACTTCCTGCTGCCGGCTCCTCTTACTGGTTGCACGTCAGGTCCCGGGCCAGCAGCCAATCAGAGACGGCCCGGGAATGACGTCACAGAGGTGTCCCGCAGTACCGCCCCCGGCCTGCCTGACTTCCTGGTCGCGGGCCGGGCGCAATGTTGGTCTGTGCGGTGACGGTCTGTGATAGTGGTGGTGCCGGTGACTGAGTGACAGACACCCGGGCTGCTAGCTAGAGAGGAGCGGAGGTCGGGAGGAGGACTCGCGAGTCACTTGACACTCGTTGTGTGTCACACTGCTGCTGCTGCCGCCCGCTGCTGCCCACCCAGGCCCCACACCACAGTGAACTTGCTGCAGTGCCCAGGCCCAGCCCCAGGCCTTGAGCAGTACTTAATTTGTGCGGGTGCTTAGCACCGGCACTTAAATGTCAGGGCTGGGGCTACGCTTCCCATCTCCTTAAATAATTTCTGCAGTAAAAAGTTAAGTAAATATAATCATCAGCAGCAGCTGCTGCAGCTACAGGCCCGGCCGGCGGCTGTTCATGGTGTGTGTGACTGTGTTCGCGTTCGTTCAAACTGCTGCTCATGTGTCAGACTAGAGTCTCTGTCTCAACTGCAAGGCTCCGATTCCCGCCTGCACGCAAGACTGCAAATGCAATCAATCATGTATGTTGTAATTTTTTATTTGCGAGTGTGCCTGGCTGTCCCGTCCGCCGGCCCGGGCGGCCCGCCCCGCGCACATTCTTGTTGATGTCAACTGATCCAGCCAGCAGCCAGCAACCAGGACATGGTAGCGTAGCCCGGCCGGCCGGCCCAGGCCAAGAATGATTAATTAGAGAGAGAATAATATAAAATCGTTTGCGCAGACTAATATACTGTTGTACTGGCCAACAGCAGTGCACGGCCGTTCAGTTTCGTTTACAGGTACTGGCAGCGGTTTCGTTTTGGCGTTTTGGCACCCAGTACTGGTGGTACCGATGTTGTTAGTTTCGGTTTGAGTGGGTGGGCGAGCGGGCCGGGGCCGCGTTGTGAATGGTGGGGGCAGTTGGGTGGGGAAGGGGGTAGTCAACTGAGGCAGGGGCTGTAGTGTGTGTGCGATTTCACTTCTTGGCTCAGGCAGGCTGCCACACTGCCAGTTGCCATGCCACAGCATAACCTGCGCAAGTGCGCAGTCACATCAGCAGGCGCCCCCCACACGCCACGGCCGACGACCACGAACGAAGGCGGGCAACCCCCCCCCCCCCCCCCCCCCCGGCCCCACGACGACCACGAAGTGGCAGAGAGCTGGGCCTGGGCTGCCTGTCGGCTGTCCTCGAGTCCTGTGTCCCCTGATTCCCCGAAACTGCAAGCAGGCAGCAGCCAGTATGCACACGTCGCACAGAGAAGAGAACTGAGTAAGTACAAACACGAACACCAACCAGTTGGGCAGCCAATCAGCAATGCATGCATTCCAGTGTGTGTGCGCATCAACAAGGCACACATGAGATTAGATCACATCACGATTCACCCCAGGGCCCCCACCTGACCTGCTCATGGGACTCAATGTATTGATCTCGAGATATCTATATTGGAAAGCTGTGTGTCTCTGCAACTTAAATTACAAAAGAAGAGGAGCACTCAAGTTTATGTCAATTTAACCAAATAAACTAAGGGTGCAAACTGCAAGACTATGTTGGCTACATAGTACCAAAACAATGACTGAAAATGCAAGCAGAGCCTACATGCAGGATGCACTGTTCCTAGGAGAATATATCCTCACAAAGTAAACATATAATAAACTGCTAGTAAATCAAAAGATATATACCTAGATATTACCAACATAAATTTTATTTTTCACAGTGATTATTCAGTAATAATCCTGCCTTTTCAACTCATCTTATAGATCATACAATGTTATCTTTACATAAATCTATATGGTTGATAACAATAGAAAAATACAAATGTATGTGTGACTTCATGAGCCACTATAATTCAAGTTCATCCATATGAAAAAATGACATTAAATATAGTTGCTAGTTGTCGCCCGATGCATTTCGGGAAGCCCTGTTCCCTTCTTCAGGGGCGAGTACCTAGAACAAATATAATACAGAGAAATGTGTGTATCAAAAAAACTACAATTGCAAATAAATAAACACTGTACACAGGAAGGAAAAAAGAAATCACTTTCAAATTTTGTCATTAAGAAGATATTCAGTCGTTGAAACATATCAACTGTGTTGAGCTAAAAAATCATAATGCATATCCCATAATATGAATCCGTAAAAACATTCATCTTATGTTGTTATACTGTCCATCTGATAGTAGAACAAAATGTTAATCATCCAACATAAGTATACATAAGTAGAAAACACCGCTCTTGGTTCACGAACAATAACATGTAAAAACAACTAAGTATATGTGTGTGGTCTGTGGATAAACTGAAAAAACCAGGCAGATTCCATGTAAAATAGACCAGTATGTATCATGACCTGTAGTGACGATCACACAGACTGAATAACCATCAGTGCGCTTATGCTGAGTTCAATTAATACGTACGGGAAAATAGGAGAGTAATAAACATACCAGTAGAAGGATGGTGAATAATACGCTATCTGGGTCTTTCCCTGGTTAATGTCGCGGTAAAACACTGTGGAAACATGAAGTAAATGGACGCCTTATAAGCTTACGGTGTTCCATAAGAAAAGGTCATCTAAATATATTAAAAATAAATGGCTATATTGAGATCGACATGAGCCTAAAAACGTGCGCTAGGAAAGCATTAACAAAAGTGAAAAAATCGGCTCTAGGAAATGACCTAATGGTGCTAGTACAGGCATGTCCCCTGTGATGGAAATACAATCACACTGACCGTGAGCAAATAGGCAAATGAAAAGAATACCTGGAGATTTAATCCAGTGAGTTATACTTTACAACGGACCGTTCTGTAGGATGCGTAGAAAGCACTTCTCATTGTACAAAGGGAATCTACAAAAAATGCAAAAAACAGCGCTAGAGGCTTTATCTACTACACTATGACTGCTAAGGCTTAAGCAATGCAACGAGCCTTACCGGTTCTGAGGTGAACTCGGAAATCTTCTCGTGAAATTTAGGGTCGACTCCTAAAAAAATAATGTAACACTGCTTAGTCAAACGGTTACCCGCTACTGGGAAAAAGAAAAAGCAAGCGCTGCCCTGATTCTTACCGAAAAGCTGAGGAACGCGACGACACACGCGACGGTGGAATCCTGATGCGAAAATTAGCGGATGGATACCATACAGGATATTAAATAGTTCCTAGGCGAACCACGTGTGAAACTGACAGAACTGCTGGGAAATGAAGTGCTCAAAACTAACGTGGTGTCATAGTAAGACTGAAGCGGCAGGGGCTTATACAAAGAGAAGCCACTCAAGATAAAATGACCCTCTATGAATTTGATCGATAACCCAAAAATAGAAAATCAATTAAAGTTTAAATATTTACAGACACAATACAAAACCAAATCTGTAGGATGTCAGTTTACCAAAAACAAACAGTGCTGTGCAACATGAATAATAGTCTCTATCTAGAGAATACTGTGTTTATTTATTTGCAATTGTAGTTTTTTTGATACACACATTTCTCTGTATTATATTTGTTCTAGGTACTCGCCCCTGAAGAAGGGAACAGGGCTTCCCGAAATGCATCGGGCGACAACTAGCAACTATATTTAATGTCATTTTTTCATATGGATGAACTTGAATTATAGTGGCTCATGAAGTCACACATACATTTGTATTTTTCTATTGTTATCAACCATATAGATTTATGTAAAGATAACATTGTATGATCTATAAGATGAGTTGAAAAGGCAGGATTATTACTGAATAATCACTGTGAAAAATAAAATTTATGTTGGTAATATCTAGGTATATATCTTTTGATTTACTAGCAGTTTATTATATGTTTACTTTGTGAGGATATATTCTCCTAGGAACAGTGCATCCTGCATGTAGGCTCTGCTTGCATTTTCAGTCATTGTCTCTGCAACTTGACATCAGCGAGCATACCCACAGATCTTTACCCCAAGCCGCATAGGATTTTTTGGTGACCATAACCTGCAGTCTCTGTCCTTTATAAACATACAGGTGTTTGTTCCGACCTGCAATGTCCTGGTTAATTACATTTGGAAATAATTCATGTCTGATAACATCTGTGACCTGTCACAAAGGTACTCATTCCTTTGCTCTTCTTACGCCTACTTTTCTGTTGACAAAACGTTTTCCTAAACGTTGTAAGAGGACTTTACGTACTATCGGAAAGCAGCCGCCCGCTCTCTCCTCTCTAAATGAGGCAGGCCTGCTGTTAAATGCCAGATCTCTGGTGCGAAATAATGTTGCCTTTAACGACTTTGTTTCCCAAAACAAACCACCCTGGGTTTTTATCACTGAAACCTGGGGCTCTGAAACCGCTGGCCCAGATCTCGTGGACGCAGTTCCTGAGGGCTATTCCCTGTCCAGACTTGATAGGACAAGGTATAGGGGTGGTGGGCTGGGAATCTTGTTTAGAGACATCTTTACTTGTTGTACCAAGCCTCTCTCTTTACCATCAGACACCTTTGAGGCAATGTATTTCTCCATTACCTTTCTCCCTTCTGAGTCTTTTTCTGGAATTCTCTGTTATAGACCCCCAGGCCCTAAAACGACTTTTTCCTACGAAATTCTTAAATTCACTGAACCCTATGTCGACAGGCCCCATTTTACCATTCTGGGTGATTTTAACTTCCATCTAGAGGCCACAGATTCGAAGGACACACTAGGACTTATAGATGGCCTAGCTGCATGTGGACTGCATCAATTGGTCAATGGCCCCACACATCTGGCCTCTCATACGCTTGACGGCATTTTTTCTAATGATGCCAGACTTAGGACTGACACTCCTATTCCCCTCTCTTGGTCCGACCATCTGGCAGTTCCCTTTTTTCTTAAAGTAAACTCCAATCCAGGCAAAAAACCTAAGACTGATGTTTGGTCTTCTAGAAGGAACTATAAATCTATAAATGATAATTCTCTTTCACCTTTTATGAACAATCTTAGGTGTCCTTCTCTGGAGGATCCAAATAGGGCTGCCTCTGATCTTTTTAATGCCCTAACTACTGCTATGGACTCTCTTGCCCCGGCCAAACGACATTACTCAGCCCGAAAGAGCCCCTCCCAACCTTGGTTTTCTGACCGCCTAAAAACTATGCGTCAGAAATGCCGGCAACAAGAAAGGTCCTGGATTGCTCATCCTGATCCACGGGGGAAAGCCCTGCATAAATCCCTTCTCAGAGATTATAAGAAAGCGATAATGGAAGAAAAAAGGCATTATTTCACTAACCTGACTACATCCCTAAAATCCCCTAGAGACCTTTTTAACATTATCGACACTCTTTCGGCACCTAGACCGGCTGACCCTACCATCGAAACTCAGGAACTCTGTAACAGCTTCGCGAGTTTTTTCCATGATAAGATTGCGGATATCTATAGTGTGCTCGAAATTAGAAACCAAGAGCTTAACGCTAAGGCACCAGAATCCTCCCTTTCCATCCCTGACAGAAATGAAAAGACTGATGTTTTGCTGAAACCTTTATTTACATGTTTTCCCTCTTTATCTATAGAAGATCTCAATCTTTTACTTGATGCCACAAAGTCCTGCTCGCCTCTTGACCCCTGCCCGCTAAAAATCTTAAAAACTTGCAGAGGGTCGGTGCTTCCCCCGCTACTGGAAGTTATGAACTTGGCGATCCAAGAGGGTATTTTTCCCTCTTCCTGGAAAACCGCTATTGTTAGGCCTCTGCTTAAAAAACCTTCCTTAGACCCAGGGATCTTGAAGAATTATCGCCCTATTTCCTTACTCCCGGCCCCAGCCAAGATTCTGGAATCTCACATAAATCAACATCTGTCTACTTATATTGAAAATTCCAACATGCTTGATAGCTCCCAGCACGGTTTTCGATCAGCTCACAGCACTGAGTCTGCCCTCACTGTTGTGACAAACAAAATTCGATCTGAGGTTGACAAGGGACATCCCTCACTGCTTGTGTTGTTAGATCTCACAGCAGCTTTTGACACCCTGTCCCCGTCAATACTGATCTCCAGGCTCAAAGATATCGGATTAGGAGGTTCTGCTCTCCTCCTTTCTCCATCACAAGGAGCAGAGAGTAAAAATGGGCAACTTTCTCTCCGATCCCCAAAAGGTGCAATGTGGGGTTCCCTAGGGCTCTTCATTGAGCCCTTTACTGTTTAACATCTATGTTACCCCACTTGCACAGGTAGTAAGATCCTTTGGCCTGGACCTGCTGTCATATGCTGACGACACACAGATCTTGGTATCCATCACCCAGCCAGTTTGTGAGATCGCCTCCAAGTTTAGAGCTTGTATGGAGGCAGTCTCCAATTGGATGACATGTAACTTCCTAAAATTGAACGGTGAAAAAACCGAAGTTATGGTCTTCGGAGGGAGCCAAGATCTCTGGTCAAAGGACTGGTGGCCTCCGTCCTGGGCGATTGCCCGACTCCCACTCCTATTGCTAAGAACCTTGGAGTACAAATTGATCCCGCCCTTTCCTTCGACCCCAGGTAAATAGGACAGTGTCTACTTGTTGTGGCTCCATTAGAATCTTAAAGAAAATTGCCCCTTACCTGTCCTTGGCAGCCCGGAAACAAGCAATAACTGGCCTAGTACTATCGAGGCTAGATTATTGTAATGCCCTTTACAGTGGCATCAATAAAGGCTCTATCCATCGCCTCCAAATGGTGCAAAATGCTGCAGCCAGATTGGTTCTTAGCCTCCCTAGGAGGACGTCTGCAACAATGGCCAGAAGGGACCTTCATTGGCTCCCAATTCCATCTAGGATCTCCTTCAAAATTCTCTGTCTGGCCCATGGTGCTATCCATGGCTCAGGATCTGAAGGCATTAGATCTCTTCTGTGTGCCTACACCCCCACTAGAACGCTTCGTTCATCTTCAAAGAATAGGCTGGTAGTCCCTAGGTTTGCTAAGGTTAGATGGGGAGGTAGAGCCTTTTCCACCTTGGCTCCCAAACTGTGGAACTCCCTTCCCCTTGAGCTTACCAGTCAATCCTCCTTGACAATCTTCAAAAAACTTCTCAAAACCTGGCTTTTTTCTCAAGCATATTAGATTCTTGCTCTCCCAATGGCGTCTGGTCTAGTTATCTGGAGTCTGGACTTTCCATGTCTGTTCGTATTGCGCCTTGATGCCCCTTGGGGCTAAGTTTTGTGCGGTATAAAAACGCTATTCATTCATTCATTCATTCACACCTTCTCGTCGTCTTTGTTTTCACCTCTTTCTTGCTTTCGCCTCGACCTTTTCCGCCCTCCCAGAAGCACCTTATGCCCTTCGCTTTTACAGACGCCTTGCAGTTTTTCCTGTCCGTTGCTTACAAGTACGTTTTTCTGTAGCAACCGCGTCTTACTCTCATCAGTCTTCACCCCTCCCCCAGCACAGATTCAACAAAGGTGGCTCACGCCAGTGGCAAAGCAAAGATCGCAGAGCCATAGTGCAGTTCAGCCAAATAACCCCTCCCCCCCTCCTCCCCCGCAGTCCCTTGGTTAGGTACTGAATGCAGCCATAATAGGAGTGCACAAGTCCCCTCAGACCTCTAGGTCCCGG
The DNA here is from genome assembly GCF_964263255.1 of Lissotriton vulgaris. Lineage (NCBI taxonomy): Eukaryota > Metazoa > Chordata > Amphibia > Caudata > Salamandridae > Lissotriton > Lissotriton vulgaris. The sequence goes on from NW_028242968.1 coordinate 434,602, forward strand.
TGCCACTGCAGCTGCTGTACCATTGAAAAGCACGCCTCTTGTTCTCACAGGAAGAAATGCACTAATTTCCTAGAAAATCGGCTAGCGGTCCCCTTTATTTATAATAAATATGGTGAAACAAAATTTGAAGCTATTATAAAGGGCATTTATCCGTATTTAGGTATTTTTTGTTTGGCGCTGCATTCTTTCGCAGATGTATTGAATTGATACGGGTGGGGGGGGAAATATGGTCAAGATCACACAGTGTAACCAAGTGTACATGCCAGGACTAGAATTAAGTGCTCTTAGTTCAAAAGCCTGTCAAGTAGTCACCAAACGTGCTGCGTTGTGGTTCTGTAAATAAGTGCTACCTTCAGCTTACTGGGTCTGGACGCTATTTATTTTATCGACGCCAGAAAGATGAAAGGCACTCCTGTCATCCTGTAACCTGTTGGTTAAAGCGCTGAGCCTCGCAGCTGACGCTCACTCCGCTGCCCTTTCTTCCTGGCAGGTGAAGTGAAGAGGACAAACAGGGGTCGATGAGAGGTGATAAAAGTTGTAAACACCGCTTAGAAGTTTGCGGTGCCATACAGGCGCTTGTGCAGGAGCACGCGGTGAAAGTGTCCCTTGTTACTGAGAGGCACTATCTCACTAGTTAAACGATCGGCGCCAGACATGAAATGCTGTGTTTTTTATTCTCACTTGTGCCTTTGACCAAAACCGTGTGACCTTGGGCAGACTGGGCCGGGTGGGCCCAGGCCCCAGCACAGCCAGTATATTCTATTTTTAAAAGCACCTGCTGCCGAGTTCCTTCCTAGCCTCCAGTAATATTCAGGCATACATTCCAATGTCAAAATAACTGGTGATTAATCTTCTTCATAGAGAGAGACAGGAGTTTTGTCTAGGGGAAGTTGTAGGACTGCTTGTAAGGTAGTACAGATGCCAGATGGTTACTATACCTGCTGCAAAGAACGTTTACCATGCTGATCAAAAAGTGCATGCAATCATGTAAAGTAGGTCAGTGACACGTGTTACTGCTTCTGTCAGAGAGATCCTGCGTGCATATACAGTCTGATTTTTTTTGTTTTTTTGTGGGTGTGTTGTCGTCCAGCTACATCTTGTGGCCCACAGGCTCATGTATTTGGAGTTTGATCTTTTCTTGGTTGTTTCTCTACAATTGCTGGACTAACCCCTAGAAGATATTCTATAACGGTTTGTTCAAATCATATTACTTTGGTTTGATTCCTGCCAAGTTTGGATGGACTCCTAAAGTAGACACTATATCTTGTTGTATATTACTAATTCGTATAGGTTTATTATTCACCACACTTATGTGGAAACAGAACATATACTGCAGCTGATGCAATACTTTACATTCAAAGGTAGCGCCTTCCCATCTGGGCAACTCCATATGCACCATAATCAATGGGGTAAAAAAAATACATTTCACAAACCAGTCCGGACCACCTAAGATGGGAAGTATCTGTAGGTGTGATTGGCACGCCTCATTCTTTATCGCATCCGTTCATTGGCACAGCTAAATGCTTATAGTGCATGATCTGAGCAGTACCTGCCATACAGGCAAGCCATCAAATCATTACTCCCAAAGAGCTCACACACCATCCACCCATGCACCAGCATCTCATGCTTACCTGTTCTATCTCTCACTCCTTTTAGATCTCGCTGGTACTGCATCCGAAGGATGCGTCCAGCTGGAGACTTATAGCTGCCCGTCCCGTATTTGCAATGCAATAGGTCTCACTTTTGCAAGAGTTTAAGCTATTAGCATTGTAAATGACAATGCCTTTTATTTATGTTTAAAAGCAAAAACATAAATAAAAGGCATTGCCATTTACAATGCCAATAGCTGTAACTTTAATAATGCGAGACCTATTGCATTGCAAATGCTTGTTGAAAGCATGCATTGGTGGTTCCTTAATGCTGATGATATCCGAGACAAGATCCCAGTATTTGTTAACAGTCTTCTTGATTTCACTGCTCTTGGTGCAGTACGTTGTCACACATATGATTCGGTCCTGTGTCGTCAGGCGTTCCTTAGGTGTCAAAAGATCCTCCCTGGTGTTATACCATGCTCTCTTCCTCGGTCTTGTCAGCAACCTCCTAGGGTAGCCTCTTTCTAGAAGGCAGCAGATGAGGGAATCCGACTCCTTATAAAAGTCCTCTTTCAAAGCACAATTCCTCCGGATCCGGAGGAATTGGCCGAAGGGGAGATTATCCCGGAGACTTTTGGTATGGTGGCTCGAGTATCTCAATAGCGTGTTCCTTTCAGCCGGTTTGCGGTACAAGGTCGTATACAGATGTCCGTCGGTGTTTTTAATACTTATATCAAGGAAATCAATGCTTTCCTTACTGCTGGTCATAGTGAACTTGATGTCAGTAGATTGTGTATTGAGCCATGTTAGAAACAGTGCAAGATCCTCTGCATCTCCTGTCCATAGTATAACCACATCATCGATGTAGCATCTCCAGTCACTTATATTGTTCCTGTACCAGTTTGTTGCTGACAGAATGCAGTTCTGTTTATAGTCGTCCATGTATAATATCACCAGGTCGGTAGCAAAGGCTGCCCCCATGGCTACTCCCTTACTTTGTATGAAGAAGTCATTTTGGAAAATAAAGAAATTCTTCTTCATTGCCACTCCTAGCAGTTCTATTATGAATTCAGTAGGCACCATCGAGGTTTGCGGTCTTCGTTGGAGGGCTCTTGTCATTGATTCCAGGGCAGGATTCTGTGGGATGCTCGTATATAACGAGACTATGTCCAATGTCACCATTATTTGTTTTTCTTTGTCAAAGGGCGCCTGGTCTAGTAGATTGATGATTTGCATCGTATCTCTCACATACGCTGCAGTGTTTTCTGCTAACGGTTTTAGAAAAACGTCCACATACTTGCAGACAGGTTCCAGAAGGGAACCGCACCCCGATATTATAGGACGTCCCGGGGGTTTCTGTAGGTTCTTATGGAGCTTTGGTAGAGTGTAAATCGTGGGTACTCTGGGTTGCCCCACATTCAGATATTCGTATTCTTTAGTACTAAGGAAACCCGCATTCTTTCCTCTTCCTGTAATTTCTTGGATTTCCATCCTTATCTGCCTGGTGGGGTCACTATTGATGGCAGTGTAACTGACTCCATCCCTTAATTGCGAGTAGATTTCATCTTTGTAGTCTTGCACATCTTGTAGGACAATGGTTCCCCCCTTGTCCGCGGATTTTATCACCACAGATTTTTTGTTTTTTAATGCGTTCAAAGCCCCTCTTTCGCCTATTGTGATATTGTGTTTCACATATGGTCTGGTTGGGCAAATTTTCATAACGTCTCTAAGCACCATACTTTCATAGGACAGGATCCTGTGCAGCATTGAATGTACCTGTGGGGTAAATTTCGACGGTGGTCTCAATCCAGTGGCTGAAGTTGAACTGATCGGGAGAGAGTGTTTAAAGAAGTGTCTCAACCTTATCTTGCGGAAAAATCTGAACAACTCAGTTTTGATGTTGAACTTGTTGGCATGCGAGGTGGGAACAAATGATAGGCCCTTATTCCAATACATTTGTCTCTTCTGTTGTAAGTATGTGCTTCGATAGATTGATTATAGGACTTTTTTCAGTTACCACCTGTATGTCTTGCGTCTGGTACCAAGAGCTCTAGCCCTGCCCTTTGAAAACACGTCTCGCAAACTCACAACTACAGCAAACATAACTAGAACAGCGCATCTGCTTTGATTTTTCAAAGATGCGGCCCTGGTGCAGTCACAAAAGCATCTTTAAGATCGCAAGGCCAATGAAACAGGCAGTTAAGTACCAATATCTCTAGACTCACTCACTGGCACTTTCGGGTGTTTGAATGCAGCCTGTCTGCCTCTTGGGTGCCAAACCTGCATCATACACATGCAAAGTCACCCAAAGCGGATGCCATCACTTCCCCTCCCCCCACGCTTGTTAGTCCACAACTTTCCCATCCCTCCTCGCAGAACTGCGTCTTACCAACTTTTATTAGATTATTAAATATACCTGCGAAACAACCGCAGCTGCAAGTGAATAAAGTTTACATCACAAAAGCTCCCTTCAGCACCAGACTGCCCTACCCCGTTACCTCTAAGCCGCTGGAGCAGGAAGGGGCCGTAAGAAAACGAACATCAAAACTTACCTGGAGTGGCAGCTGGGCTGTTACTGAAAGTTGTGGTAACCGCGGGACACCGCACCCTTAAGCACGACCAAACGGGCTACTCGAGTGGCCACTAGGGCCGCAGATGCTGCTCGCAAATCAGGCAAGCGTGGTTCGGCGTCAGAGACGATTATCATCTTGAAGGAGAACACACTGTGTCCTGGTATTTGAAGTGACAAACCGGTGCATTTTCAGAGCCGAGAAGCCGGTTCCTTTCAATCGAACCAATAAACTAAGGCACCTGTGAACAATGATGTGTAACTTATAAGCAGCCGGACCGGAAACGTAAAATCAACCACGCAGGGCCAGAGGCCGATGTCGCGCAAGGGCTCTGGGGTATGGTGGGGTCACGGCGTTTCGCCCTGCTCTGGTTGGCGTTGAGACAGCCAGCAGAGGGTGGTAAGGCGGTGGGCACCGCAGGTTCTGGGATGTAATAGCAGGGAAGGAAAGAGGACACGCGAACCAGGAAACAAGAAAAAAAAATGGCTGCCGTAAAGCTCTGACATTTTTGCGATTCGGGTGTATATTTTTTGTTGAGTGACGGATGACGTCACAGATAGAAAGCACGCAAAAAACACGCCCCCGAATCCGAAAAAGACGGGGCTTAAAAGGAGTGATGCCCCACTCCTCCAATGGCTGGCCTCCGTTTAGGAAGCCAGCCAATGGAGAAGAGAGGCGGGTTAATGCTCCACTCTAGGCGACATTAATTCTCTGACCGAGACTGCGCAAGTGCAGCCTACGGTCCTCGACCTAATGATTTCAAATCACGGAAACATCACAATAGTCAGACCAACAAACAAATAAAATTTGAATGCACACAACTAGAAACAGTAAATTCCTGTTAAATATCAATCTTAAAGCCTCCATATACGTGTCGCGTATACGGAGGCTGAGGACCCCATGTTGAATCGCCGATACAAGGAACGCAACTCAGTTTTAGAGACTAGCCTTATCTTGCACATACCGTATGGAGTAAGAAGGTGTCTTCCCTCGCATGCATGTGACAGAAAGACGGGATCAGTCTTGATATTCTGAACAGATTGGAAGTATTACCCTCTTGCTTTTTGAATTTATAAAAAGAAAATGAACCTTAGGCTAAAGGAGCTGTATGCCACTTTGAAAGACGAGATGAATATTGTCTCTCTTTTTATAAGCCTTGTATGACGAGGATTATAGTCTGTGCCTTTATAGTACACCTGATTCTGGGAGTACTTTCCCTTGGAGAATTATTGATACGAGGTGGGAAGAAATTTTATTTTCCTGAAGAAGGTGGCGAGATATGACGTTGGACCCATCGAAACGCGTGTTGGAATTTATCACGGATCAATGACAAATACACACTTAAAGATAGATATTTAACAGGAAATACTGTTTCTAGTTGTGTGCATTCACATTTTATTTATTTGTTGGTCTGACTATCGTGATGCTTCTGTAATTTGAAATCATTTTTCTTTCTGTTTCTGTGTCCCACTTGTTGTTGTGATTTCTAAACTGTATTGACTGTTGTGATTATCTGTTTTTAAACTTAAATGAATTATTGGAACATAAAATCTGTTTTGGTCTATTGGCACCCTACCCCTTTGGTGTCATAGGGCCCCTCTCTCTTTTGCTTATATTCAAGACAAAACGGACAAACAACGCAAAAAGCAAAATGTATTCGAAATTAACCAAAACAAATTCGTAAGAAATCAAATTTACGACTGAAAAGGAATGTTGGTAGAGGCTATTCCAAAACCACCACCACCAATCGCACTAATACGAGTTCTCCAACAGCAATAACCCACCTTTTGATCAGCAGGCATATCCTTGTGCACTAAGGAGTAAACACCACTTATGGCACTTAATTCACATTTACAGGTTGTTTAGTTTCCATTCTAGTATTTTTAGTTTTCCTTATTTTGAGCCACATGTACGAACATTTGAAATAGAGTCCTTAATTGTGATTCCATATGAATTGCAATTGGGAAATCGCAATTTCAAATGTATGAAACTCTCTAGAGTTTCATTTGCCATTCCCAGTGGGTCGCAAATAGACTTACTTCATTAATATTTATGAGTTAGGTCGAATTTGCAACCCATTGAGAATTGCTAAAATCACAGGGATGGTGGCCTGATGGGGACAGCAGACCACCATGTCTGTGTTTGCCTTTAAATAAAGCAGCTTTTCTTTTTAATGCAGCCCGTTTTCCTTAAAGGAACACAGGATGCTTCTCATAAAGAAAAATGAAAGTTTCAGTTTCATTTTGTAAGATTAGGCAGTGGTCCATGTGACTATTGCGTACCCGTGAAAAACGTTTTGCATGCATTCACAAAGGGGAAGGTGTCCCCTTGGGATCCTTTCCCGTTTGTGAATGAGTTGCCACCAAATTGTATTTGGTGGTAAAAAGCAAAAGTTTTGCGACTGCATTTCGTTGCAAAGCATTCTTACATACCACGGCCAGTCGCTATTAGGAAGGGATGCCCTACCACACCCCTTCCTAATACAAAACCGCAAACCTATTTTACCATCCGGTAATAAGTTACCGAATCGCAAAATAGAGTTTGTACATAGAAAAAAGCCTTTTTTACGGTAACAAATGGCCTGATTCTGCGAATCAGGCCATTTGCAAACGCAAAAAGCTATGTGCATGTGGCCCTTTGTTCTTGTTTAGGCTTACTGTTCATATGATTTTAAAAAAGTGACTTCAAATCCCACCATGCAGTGTGCTGTTGGACAAACACACAGTCGTGGATGAATTATATAGGTGGAAGGCTGCCTGTCGACATCCAAACATGGGTGCTCAGCTCAGCTTTAAGCACAGCTCTATCCTGTGAGCATCCATCCTTTGGCGACAGGTTTGCGGCCTGTTTTTCGAATGCTTCTACTCCTTTGTGTGGGTGCACATAGGTTGTTGGTTTTCTGCCCTTCTGTTCAGCAGTATATGGAGCAACCAATGAGTTGTTACGTCTCACTATTTCTCTTTACTCTGCATGTTGCACTGCTGAGGGGTTATTCCTCTCCTTCAATTTTACAGTTTCACCCTACGCTGATGACACCCAGCTGCTTCCTAGGCTGGAACCGGAGTTTGACAATTGCATCCGTCTTCTGGGGGTCTGCCTGCCACCCATTCAAGTCCAGGCAACTGATAAAAGTTCAAAGATGAACAGAAATAAAACAGTTGTTTTCACTGGTGGAGCACAGGAAGCCAGATCCTTTGCCTACACTAGTTGTCACTGTAGCAAGTTAAGAACCTGGGCATCACATTTGTCTGTGACCTTACATTTCATCCTTAAATCCAAAACGTTTGTTCTTACATTTTACAATGGTGGAACCCTGAAATGATTGTGACATTACTCCCCACTCCTAAAAGAGTGGAAGAGGTGGGAGCATATATTCTCTACCAAGTAGACTATCTATCTTGGCTTACTGGAGGCTGTGACGGGAAGCCGGCAGCAGCAGATTCAAAATATATCAGTAATGCGGACGCTAGTGCTGCAGAAATGTCATCATGTCATTTCACTGGTTCCCAGGTGAAAAAACACAAAACAAATCCACTTCAAAGTCCTCTGTCTTATTCATCAGGCCTTTTACAGAGTACGGAGGTAGTCCAACCTCCTTGTCAGACACATTGGTGACTCACACTCTTACACCCTTATGATCCAGCTAGCAAGCCTTAAATCATATTCCTCAGTTCCAGTGGCTAGGTATAGGCGGAGGGTCTTCAGTGAGCTGGGTCATCTCCTATGGAACAGGCTGTATTTGGTCCCTCGAGTCAACCCTTCCCATTATAAATTTAGAGTTGCTTCAATTTGACAGTATAGTTATTCTGCTGATGCGCTGTCCTGTTGGCTTGTGCTTTGTGTGTCTGTTTCAAGTCCATGAGTCTGTCCTTGGTCCAGTTGTGCCAGGACACCTGTGGTCACAGTATGATCAACAGATAAAGCATTTCTACAGCTCCAGGACCCTGGATGAAAAGGTAGTGCAGGGCACACAGATTCCTCATACTGCAATAGGATTCACTGCAGCATGCACAGATGTCTCCCAGTGCAGTAAGAGACAGTGCAGTGGCACAGATGTTTCACAGTGCAGCAAGATGCAGTACAGTAAGCACAGATTCCTTACAGCGCAGTAAGATGCATTGCAGCGTGCACAGATTTCTCATAGTGCAGTTAGGTGCAGTGTGACAGGTTTCTGAAAGTGCAGTATGAGAAAACAGGGCTCTTTGCACGTATACCCCCACATTTGCCCCTATTATTGACAGATACTGGCGTTTTCTGACTCTGATTGTGTCCTGGGTCCTGGTAACCGGACCCAGTGCTCTGTTTAAAAGGTGGAATTACAATTGGTACTGCCAACCTACGTGTTAGTCTCTAGTATATGGTAGGATACATAGGTTAAGAGGTCCAGTAGATTTAATGCACTTAAGTGTGCAATGCTGTGGTGCCTGCTGTTTAATGCCAGTCTGCCTTTCATGCTGCTTTTAAAGTAAAACTATGTCCAAATTCGATTTTGGAATAAAGGTACTGCAAAAGTCTTAAACTACCATATTTTTACATATACATCACAGCTAAGGTCTCCCCTAAGTGCCCCAAGGGTGTGGCGCCATGTTAAAATAAGCAGGGTGAGGGAAAAACTGGCAAATTCGTTTTCCCCATTGGTGTACATTAGCTCCGTAGGTTAACATGGGAGGGCTTTATTTAACATTAATAAAGTCTGTCTTTTGACACTAGTGAGCTAAAATATTATTGATTCTAAGTGTCAAATTAATAGTTGCATTGAATCCAACAACCTTCCAAGGTTAGATGTATTATAACTATTGTAGGAAATAAGTTATAGAACTGCTTTCTGAAAGTTATCCAATTCAGTCTTGTAGCAGCCACTTCTGATTGGTCAGCCTTTGACAGGCTGAAACGAACTGCCATACTGAGGTGTGAAGTGGCCTGACCTGAGACAAAAGAGACATCTGTTGGGAGGATGCCTGCGCAGCTGATGCCAGGACTGGAAGGGGGCTGGGTAGCCAAACTGGTCTTCAAAAGGAAAATGACAGCAAGGACAGGAATCAGGTTCAACCCCTACTTCAAACACCCCCAGCCAAGGGGGAGCCCCTGTAACTGAAGAGGGGGTGGAAGGGGAGTGTAAGGGAAAGTTAGCCAGACCTGTGGGTGGGTAAAACCTAACCTGGAGCTCCAGCCGATATTAATCCATTTAGATTTTTGTAGAACTGTGCTTTCCGTGAAAAAATATGCCACACTTCAGGGAAAGTGGTCACCATAGAGGGTGGCACCCTGCACCCCATTGGTCAGGCGTACTCCCTTCTTGCCAGCCCAGAAATCTGGATATATATGGGAGATCTGTACAGCAACTCAGATCCCGGCCTGGAAATATCAAGAGAAGGAGGACTGCCCTGTTGAACCCCTGTTCTGCAACGAAAGAGGACAGCCCTCATAAGGACTGCACCAGCTGCACACTTTGAGCTTCACAACAGAGGACGTTGACTTGTTTCAAAAGATTAAGGAATGGATCCTTGAAAACAGCAGGTACGAGAGAGAATCAAGAAGTCACCTACATCAACTGCACCAAGACAAGCCCAGCTAGACCAGCTTCAGCTGGACTTTAAAGAATTTGACCAGGTGCATTGTGGGAATTCTAGTACCAACCCTCCAAGAGGAAAATCAGAGCTTCTGGACCATTGGCTGGTGCCATGGACCCTCAAAGAACTAAAAGAAACATCTGGAGAAGAAAGACTGCCCTGCTGGACAATTGGATGGCATTCATAAGGACTGCACCTGCTGCCTTCACACAGCTTCACAACAAAAGGATTTTGCCTACCTTAAAGGATAAGAAGAGGACTACCTGATCACCGGCAGTTTGAAAAGTGCTGGAAGGGCTAACTGCAACATCAACAAGGACAACTCCAGCTGACAAGCTTCACCTGGATTTTACTTGGGATTGACCAGGAGCACTGTGGGAGTTGCAGTCCCAGGCCGCAAGAGACAGAATAGGGCTTCTGAACCTATGGCTGGTACTGTAGACCGCTTTCCTCCATCAAGAAGCACTTATGGAAGTTAGTCTAAAAGGTTTATATCGCTGGTGGCCTGAATTCTTGACTTTGTCCCAGTCCAATGCGATCCTTTTTTTTTTTTTTAACCCTTTGAGCGTTATTTGCTTCTATGTGCTCGTTCTATTTTTAAGGTTGGTACTGAACAGAATCCAGACCTGGATTGAGGAATGTAATATTCTGTCTCCTCTCCAGGCGGGTTTTCGTGCTTGCACTAGCACTATTGATCAGGTGTTCAGGTTCATCCTGATATACTGGTGTGTTGTAGTACTAGGAGGGAGGTACAATTTATGCAGCATTTGTCGACCTTAAGCTGGCTTTTGACATTGTCCCCCGTACCAAGATGTGGCAAATCTTTTTGGCACTGGGAATGCCACGAGATCTGGCTTTTTGAGTAAGCTACATGTGGCAAATTATGCGCAGGTGAGATGGGTTGCGCAGGGGAGTACTACCAAAAAGTTCCATGTAGAGAAGGTTGTTAGACAGGGGTGCATTTTAGCACCAACCCTCTTCTCACTATATATTAACGGGGTAGTGCAATTTTTCCACAATTATCCCACGGATGCACCATCTTTAGCCGGGATGAAGATCCCGTTGCTTATGTTTGCAGACAATACCCTTATAATTTCCAAGACACGAAAGGGCCTTCAGCGTGCCCTCTCAATATTTGAGGAGTTCTGTCAGGACCATGATCTTGTAGTCAATGTTGACCAAACAAAATATATGGTCCTACACAAACACAGGACTATCAAGGGTAGAGTTGAGATGAGGGAAGGTACTCTGGAACAAACCCAGGTTTTTACTTATTTAGGGGTAACCATTAGTAATAAATTAAGTTGGAAGCCTCAACTACATTTGCTCTCCGTTAAGCATGCCCAACTTTCAGGAGCCTTGCTAAAGGAGCAGTGACTATACCATACTAAACCCATTGCTCAGGCATTACAAATGTATTCCTCAAAAATTAGCACTTCGAAACTGTATGGGGCTGAATTGTGGGGTCGTGCCAACATAGACTCATTGGTAACATCACAAAATAAATTCTTAAGGTCATTCATTGGCGTACCGCAATCTACCCCACTGTTGTCTTTGTTTTTAGATCCGGGCTGCTACTCGAAAGGATGTGGCACATTATAGGCCTGTGGCCTACTGGAGAAGGCTGTGGGTTACACCAGAGCTTTCACATTATGCCCAAGCCTTAATGGAAGTTAGGGAGGCTGATGGTATGAGCAAACTCATGTGAGTAAAACGAGTAAAGGCCACCCTTTGCGATATGGGGATGACCCGTCTTTGGGTTTCCCCAGCTGAGAATGTATTTCCGTAAAAAAATTAATTTAAGGCAGCATATTGGAACATGCTAGTTATGAGGCGATTTGCTGCTCTAATGGGCCCCTCCTTGTCTAGAGACTTCCTTGACTTTAAGCACGAAGTGAAATATGAGGGGTATTGGGATCTGATAACTACCCCTAAAGACAGGAAACTGTATCATTACTTAGGGTGTGTTCACTCCCTACTAATGTATTTACCAGCAACTGGTGTAGCTCGAATAGTAGCAATTGTCTATTCTGTCCTAACCCCTACGAATCACTGACACATATTCTTTTCGCTTTTCCAGCATATTGAAAACCCTCGTTTAGATGGTTGAAACCTGTATGTTTAAACCTAGGGACTAGGTCAAGTAGCGAGGCATTCAGGATTTAAAAAAAATGTCCATTGAAGACTATGTTGTGATTGCTGTCGCTAAGTTCTTGGGCTGGGTTTGGGTGATTCGTTCAAAGAAGAGGAGCTGTTAGTTTTATGCTCTATAGTTTCTCTCCTGACGATTGCTTATGTACCATGTACTTTTAGTATGATTTTCAAATGAACCTAATCTGATTGTATACGAATTAAGGAAAAATGGTCACCCTAGGTGGTAGTATTTCAGGGTCGAACATCTTAGCTGGGTTGTTTTAGCTGTTTTTTTTAACTATTTATTGTACAATAATGTATTTTTAAAAGGAGTGATTGAAATCCATGTAACACACCTGTATGTTTATTTTGGTTATATTTTTATATATTCACACCTCTATGTACAATGTATTAACGTTTGTGATTTTATACATCGAAATAAAGTTTTTGACTGACTAACTGACTATTTTTAATCTTTCAAAAATCATATCTCCTGTTATCTACATTGGAGTTTTGTAGTTTTGTTGTCATTTTAATCATACAAATATTTCCTATTTTTATACATTGGTGTTGGATTTCTATTGAATATTGTGTCCAACTTATTTACTGTTATTGGGGTTTTCAAACGCTTTAACCCCTTCGACGCTGATGACGAGCTGGGCTCGTCATTGCGTAGCCTCCTCGCACGCTGATGACGAGCCCAGCTCGTCATGTAAAGTGCGTTTTTTAAAAACCCAGCGTGCGAGCAGAATTCCGCTAGCGCGCATGCGGTTAAACACCTGTCTCCTAAGTTAACCCTGACTGCTTGTAAGCCAAGCTACCAAGGGTTGAACAAAAACCAATTTATTGAGACTTTATCTGACCTTGTTTGTGATTGTGATGTTATTACTAGCTGTAGCTATCTACCTGTGCCTACTACAACAAGCATTGGCATAGCCAATAGGTCTCTCCTTTGGAACCTTGTAAGTATTTAGCCAAGCGGCACATTATCGGACTACCCAATGTGTAACAAAACCTATATTATTAAATGAAAACAGTCTGATAATCATCAACTACCTTCCGGAGAAAGCCTGAAGCACGTAATGAGCTTATGGCGCAATTCGAACAGTCAGCAACTACAGGCCTATAAAGTTGCTGCCATACTTCTCCAAGGCTTTGGAGAAGTATGTGAATACTGTGTTCACTGATTTCATTGAGACTACTCATGCTTTGCATCCCAGTCAATCTGGGTTCAGATCTAATTATAGTATGGAGACAGCTTTACTGGAAGTCTTTGACACCATTAAAACCACTTTGGAAAGCAGTGGCAAAGAGGTACTGATACTGTTGGACCTTTCAGCGGCCTTCGGTACCATGCCCCACGATCAATTTATGCACAGGCTTCAGGACTGGTATCGGGGGCACGGTCCTCAGGTGGTTCGCCTCCCTTCTTTATAGCCACCAGCAAACGATATGGTCCCCCCCCCCCTTTCACTGCCCCTATCCATCCTATGAGGGTTGGAGTGCCACAAGGTTCGATTTTGAGCCCAACTTTGTTTAATCTATATATGGTTCCCTTGGCTCTCCTGGCAGAGCATCATGGGGCTACGGTCATATCTTACACTGACGACACGCAGCTGTTGTTTACCTTTGGGAAAAACGAGATGTTGAGAGGAGATGATATTAACAACTGCCTGTCCAATGTGTTCTCCTGGTTCCGGCAAGATCAACTGCTGTGTAACACGGATAAGTCCGAAATCATCTCTTTCGGCCATATGGCTGCACATTATGCATCTGGGAGGGCTTTGTTAATAAACTAGGGTAGCCTTCAACAAAGCAGGCTTTGTGCAATCTCAGCCAGAGTGCTGTGTCTCTGGCACCGGGCAACGTGCAACTGCAAGTCCTGCTTCTCAACACACGTTGTCTTAAATCTTAACATGTATGAGTTATTAGTGGATAAATCCCCTGATGTTCTATTATTAACCGAGACTTGGCTGAACAAGACCTCCAACCCCACCATAGCTTCTGCAATCCCGCCGGGCTTTCAGATTATTAGGAAAGACCACCAGGAAGGTATTGGGGGTGGCATTGACATTATTTTTAAAAATCAGTTCTCTTGTACGATTGTCCCATCTGCTGAAGTAGTGGGAGCCGAATGTCTTGGTTTTCATCTGGTGGTGTCTCCCTATCAACCCTTGGCGGGTATTCTAATATATAGACCCCCGGGTCCAGCTACTAGGTTCCTAGCTTCTATTGGCGAAGCGGTTTCACCTTTTGTCATGAAGTATAAACACTGTATAGTACTAGGAGACCTTAACATCCACATGGATATTCCTGAAGACCCAGATTTGATCAAACTCTGAGAGGCATTAGAAATATTTGAATTAACCCCTTATGTCCGCTCCCCTACCCATGAGATGGGTCTTACCCTAGATTAGATCTTCTCCACAGTTAAGCTAGCTATGCGTCGACCTCTCCCTCTCACTTGGTTAGAACATTTTCTCTTGGACTTTTCAATTAATAAAGAAACCCACCCCTATAAGAACATAGGAAAGCACAGAGTAATAATTTTAGACCCTTTCATTTAATCACACCTGAGGCACTAAGTAACGTTATCAACCAGTACCCGATCACTTTTAGCGGGGACCTAGAGGCTGACGCATTGGATACGTGGATCCGGCTCCGGGCTGAGAAGCTTGCACCTACCATTCCCCGGCTGGGGATGAATGTACGGAACTCTGTCCCCCGGTTTACTACTGCCCTTAGGGAAAGCGAGAGGTCATGTAAACATCTAGAGAGGATCTGGCGCAAATTGTCCGACCCCAAGGACAAAATAACTTGCAAACAGGCCCTGAAAGCCTATTACAAACAAGTCATAGAGACTACAAAAACTTTTTTCTGGGCTACAATAGAACTGGCATCGAACAAAAGCAAAGACATTTTTTAAATAGTCCGAGATTTTACTTCCCCTGTAGCGTCAGTTAAGCCTTTCACCCTTATGGAGGAATGGGCTGGTCGTATGGCCGCCTATTTCTACAATAAGATCAAAGACATCCAGGAGTCCTTTGTGATAACAGCTGTGTCACACAGTGAAAGTGCTATGCCTGCCTCCTCACTCACGCAAGGTAAAGCACCTTCTTTTGAAGACTTTCTGAGGATCTCGATGGAACAATCCTCAAACATTATGAAAAGCCTCAAATCAGGCTCTCCCTCCGACCCTTGCCCCGCTGCCACTTTGGCCTTGACTGCAGAGATTATTAATCCAGCGGTCAGTCAGGTCCTCAATCTCTCTTTAGAGTCAGGTCAGGTCCCTGACAGACTGAAACAAGCCCCGTGGCGGGGGGGTAAGTTTTGGGGGGAGGGGGCGGACGGGAAACACACACTCACATACACATAACACTCACAACTAGGCGTACACACACGCACTAAAATGCACACAAACACATTGATTCACAACACTCTTTCCCAAACATTCATACATGCACGTACGCACGCACCAAACAATGTAAAAAGAAAATAAATCACACTTACCTTCAGCCAGCTCAGCTCTGCCTCAGAGGTTCCAGGAGGCTTGGGACTGCTGCCTTCCCTCATTGGCTGACCCGAGTTCAGCCAATGAGGGAAGGCAGCAGTCCTATCGTCATCACAGAGTGGGATGGGGTCAGGGAGGCTACTGACCCCACCCCACTCTGTGATGAAGTGTCACTCATTGACACTCGACCCTGGGTGCTTCAGGGCTTAAAACTGAAGCGCCCAGGTGAAAGGCAATCAGTGACGCTATTCCTCGTCACTGAGGGGAGGGCCTCGGGGACCTTTGCTGAGCTTAGAAAGTCACGCCCAACGGAGCTGTGACTTTCTCAGCCCAGCAAAGTTCTGTTCAGGTAGCCAGGAGCCAGCGCTAAATGCGCATGTGTGTCTCCTCGCTGCTTAAACTGAAAGTAAATAGTGTCTGTCAGGCTGACTTTTGTTTAGCCTGACAGACACTTTTCTACGGGGAAAAAGGGGGCATGGCGGGGCCCTTCCACCCAAATGGACCAGTTGCACCTGAACGAGCCAAAATCATACCCCTATTGAAGAAACCCATCCTGGACCCAGAGCTGGCTTATAACTACAGGCCGATATCCTTGCTCCCTTTCCTCTCTAAGGCTCTTGAAAAAGCAGTGAATAGCACCACTATGGCTTTTGTCGAGTCTAACTCACTTTTACATTCGAGTCAGTCTGGATTTAGGGCTAATTTCAGCACCAAAACCGTTCTATTGGAAGTTTCTGCGACCATAAAGGAGGTCATAGATAGAGGCGGCAGAGCTATACTCATATTGTTAGATCTACCTGCGCCCTTTAACACCGTCCCCCATGACCGCATGCTACTGAGACTCCGGGAGTGCGGTTTTGGGGGTATGGTGTTGTAGCGAGGTCAAGCTGGAGAAGCACTCTTACTGGTGGTTGGCTGTCCCTCATTCCCCTCGTTCCCTGCAGACTAACAACCCAAGGGCGGAGTGGGACAGCGTTTCGGAACAGGAGGAAGACAGAGACCGCGGCGCCTTTAATTGGACCTTCGTGGAGCAGGACAAGACTCCGCCCCTTTCTGACGTCAGAGGACCCGGACTGGACAAAGGGCAGGATATCCTGTATGGTGGGTGTGTTTACACCTCGGAGGACGGAAGCGGAGAAGGCGAGCAAGCGAGGAAGTACGGAAACGGAGAAGACGAGCAAGCGTGGAAGCGAGGAGCGGAGAAGAAGGACGAGAGCACCGAGAGTGAGGGAGAGCCAGGAGGCCAACGACCCTGTGCACCACCGTGCCACACTCCCGAGGGAGGAGTGTGGCTTTCCCAGGTACGGAGACGTTTGGCGGCTTGGGTGGGGAAGAAGAACGCCCCTGTGTAAATCTGTAATTAGTCTTTTGCGTGCCTTTCCCTGTGTGTGTTCCGATTCCCGTCCACCCTCCCTACCCGTTTGGTTCCCTCACATGCTTATCCCGCCACTCTTCACAAACACGATAAGGTAGCGAGAGACACGGGTGTTTCCTCACTTCACTTGGGCCCCTGAACAGTCGGAAAGTATCCAAACATTAAACTAACGGCTCCCTCTGTTGGTCTCCTTTTCCCTCGGTATACCGGCCTGGAGAACCGAAGCAGAAGACAGCTGCGCCGGTCAAGACAGCGTGGACCCTCTAAAAGCCGAAGACACCGCCACCACGAACAACCTGGAGTTCGCAAGGGAAAGGCTGACATATAGGACAAAGAAAACCATAAAAATAAAGCCAAGTTTGAAACGTTATACCGGTGTATCGCCTCTACCTGACCCAGTAACCAGTACCACACCCCCTCCCACGCCTACATTGGTGTCAGAAGTGGGATCCGCCCCTTCTCTGCCGGACCCAGCGATGGAACAGGTGATCCAGCAGCTCATTGAGGGGCAACAGAAATTGGAGTGGGCTGTAGGACAGCAGATGTCAGTAGCCGATGCAGACAGAGACTTGTTCAAATCAACAACGGCCGCCCAGATGGACAGTCTGCATAAAGTGGTGCAGAGTCCAGGTGCGCCAATACCGATGGAAAGAAGACAGTTCGGACCCTCGGGGGTCCATTTGCAAAAATATGTGCCGCGTGAAGACCCCGACGCCTTCCTAGTTAACTTTGAAAGAGCAGCCAGAGCATGTGGATGGCCGGAAGATAAGTGGCCTTTTTTTTTGGCTCCCCTCCTTTCTGGCGAAGCCCAGGGGGCTTACCAAGTAGCCAACCATACCGGAGTAACACCTTATGTGACCATCAAAGCAGTACTTCTGGACCACTTGGGGCTGGATTCCGAAGCCTACCGTCTCCGGTTCAGGAAAGAAAGAGGTATAGCAGGAGAGCACCCAAAGACCCTGTACCTCAGGCTAAAAATGGCAGCGGATAAATGGTTGAAACCCGAGAGTCGTACCAAGGAAGAAGTAATGGCCAGCATCTATCTCGAACAATTCATGGAGGCTCTGCCATACGGAACACAGCGTTGGTTGAGACAACATTCCGGGCTAACTCCAGACCAAGCTATCGAGATGGCTTCCAATTATAACCGAGCGATGCCCCGCACGTTTCCCTGGGACTCTGACAAGGGCAACAAATCTAGCACGGGACCCGTGAAACAAGACAAGAAAATAAACAAACCAACCCAGGACATTGGGAGACCTTGACCAATAAGAATAGAAGCTCCTCCTCATAGGGGTCCGCAGTGTTTTGAGTGTGGGGAGTGGGGCCACATTGCCTGAATGTGTCCACGAAAAAAGACTGTAGAAGAACCAATGGAAGTCGGGTACATACCGAGAGCCGTGATGTACACAGCCGAGATGGGGCCCTCCTTTTACGTAAGGATGTTTGTAAATAGTCAGTGCGTTAAAGCCCTGTTAGACTCTGGATGTCGACAATCCGTAATACAGTCCAAATTTGTTCTGCCTTCACAGATAGGCCCCGAGGCTATCGTGCATATCAGATGTGTCCACGGGGATGTGAAGCCCTACCCCGTAGTCCAAGTCACTCTACGCCCAATAGGCAGAGACCCATGTGAGGTAAAAGTGGGGCTGGTGGACTCCCTACCCGAGGACCTGATAGTGGGAATAGATAACCCTGATTTCCTTGCCCTCTTCAGGAGGGAGTTGAGGACCCAACCCCGAGAAGCCTATCTAGCAACGGAACCTTGGGAGTTAGATAAGGGGTTCAAGTTCGCACAAGCCAATGATCCAACCCTTATGAACGCATGGGAGTCAGGACATAGAGAACAAACAACGCCTTCCCAGGGGTATCCCAAGTTCAGGATCATGAATGACCTACTGTATAGGGAAGGGAAGGCAGGCGAACCCCTTCAGCTGGTTGTTCCGCAGGATTTCAGGGAGCAGATATTGTTCTATGCACACACCCACTTGACAGCGGGGCATAGCGGGCCGAAAAAACACTACAAAGCATCGTCCGTTTATTCTTTTGGCCTGGTATTTACTAGACAGCCGAGATGTACTGTAAGCAATGCGAAGTCTGCCAGAAGAAGAACATGTACCGGCCCCCAGCAGTACCACTACAACCCTTACCTATAATAGGTAACCCCTTCGAGAGGGTGGGTATGGACTTAATCGGACCCCTCCCACGCACCCCGAGAGGGCACACATACGCCTTAGTCATAGTGGACTACAACACCAGGTTTCCGGAAGCCTTTGCCCTGAGTACTCCTACCACAAAAAACGTGGCAGAAAAGCTGATTGAACTATTTGCTAGGGTAGGATTCCCTAGGGAGATACTTACAGACCAGGGAACCCCTTTTGTGTCCAGAATGATGTCGGAAGTATGCAAATTGTTAGATCTGAAACATATACGGACGTCCGCCTACCACCCACAAACAGACGGGTTAGTTGAAAGGTATAATCGCACCTTGAAGTCCACTCTTAAGAAAATGTTAAGTGCGGAAAACAAAGACTGGGACAAATTGCTGCCCTTGGCACTTTATGTGTTACGGTCCCAAGTGCAAAGTAGTTTAGGGTTCTCGCCTTTCGAACTCCTTTATGGGAGACAGCCCAGGTCCCTGTTAGAAATCACAAGGGAAGCCTGGGAAAGGGAAGAAGCGGCAGAACAAAGGTCCTTATTGGATTATACGGCTCAACTGAAGTCCCGGTTAGGCAAGCTAAGAGACTTAGCTTATTCCAATTTGGAAAAAGCCCAGGTCCAACAAAAAGTACAGTACGACAAAGGGAAGAAATGGAGGATACTACACAAAGGGGACTGGGCCTTGGTACTTCTACCATCGTCCACTCAGAAGTTTAGGAGTGAATGGAAGGGGCCCTATCTGATCACAGAGACCCTGGGAAAAACCACTTACAAACTACAAGTCTCTCCATCACGTCAACAGACCTTCCACATCAATCTGTTAAAAAAATGGATAGGTCCCCCTCCCAAAACAATCCAGCTAGCACTACCAGGTCTAGACGAGAGGTCAACCCTAGAACAACTACCGATTAACCCGGACTTGCCAAACGATAAACGTGCGGAGCTGGTCCACAGATTACAGCAGTTCTCCTCCATGTTCTCAGACAAACCAGGGTGTACCCCCTTAGCCGAACACTGTATATAGACAGAAGAAGGAAAAGTGGTCAAGCAAAGACCATATCGCATCCCAGCCGCAAGGCAAGCCAACGTTAAAAAAGAAGTTAGGGACATGCTACAACTAGGCGTCATACGTCCTTCAAAAAGTAACTGGGCTTCGCCCATAGTCTTGGTCCCAAAACCGGACGGGTCCACCCGTTTTTGTATGGACTTTAGGGCCCTAAACGCAATCTCCTCCTTCGACTCCTACCCTATCCCCAGGGTAGACGAGTTAATAGAAAGGATAGGAGAAGCAAAGTACATCACTACGCTGGACCTGACAAAAGGCTATTGGCAGGTGCCTCTGAGGGAAAGTGACAAGCACAAAACAGCCTTTGCCACAGATGATGGTTTATACGAATTCAACGTTTTACCATTCGGGCTCCATGGAGCCCCAGCAACGTTCCAAAGATTAATGAACACCGTATTAGCCCCTCACTCCGAGTATAGCTCAGTATACCTCGATGATATTGTTATTTTCAGTCTCACGTGGGAGCACTACTTAGGACACGTAGAGAGTATCCTCACTGCCCTACAAGAAGCCCGGCTCCATGTCAATGCAAAAAAATCGAGAGCAGCCTTCCCCAGAGTACAGTATCTCGGGTACATGTTAGGAGATGGCGTTATCGCTCCCCAGGAAGAGAAAGTAAACGCCATAACCAAAACGCCTTTTCCATCCACTATCAGAGAACTGCGTGCCTTCTTGGGCCTGATAGGCTATTACAGGCGGTTCATTAGGGACTTCGCAGAAATTGCAGCCCCCTTAACTAATCTCCTTAGAAAGAATTCCAACTTCAACAGAGGGAACCCCCCTCCAGAAGAAGCACGACTGGCGTTTGAGGCTCTAAAAAGTACCATCACATCCAGCCCGGTCTTAATTCCCCCTAACTATGAGAAACCTTTTATCCTGGCAACAGATGCCTCAGATACAGGAATAGGCGCAGTCCTATCACAGGAGGGGGAGGACGGGATGGAACATCCTATTCTCTTTATAAGCAGGAAACTACATCCCAGAGAAAAACAGTACCCAACTGTAGAAAAAGAATGCCTGGCGATACGATGGGCCGTGGACAAGCTAAGATATTACCTAGAAGGGAGACCCTTCACACTGCACTCCGATCACGCTCCGCTGCAGTGGATGCAGAAGAACCTATCCCAGAACGCACGAGTGCAGCGATGGTTTTTGTACCTGCAGCCCTTTATGTTTAAAATTGTACACAAGAAAGGCATAGCAAACAGTAATGCCGACTACCTGTCGAGGGCACCCATTCTCCCCGAACGGGAGAATCTAAGGGGGGAGGAGTGTAGCGAGGTCAAGCTGGAGAAGCACTCTAACTGGTGGTTGCCTGTCCCTCATTCCCCTCGTTCCCTGCAGACTAACAACCCAAGGGCGGAGTGGGACAGCGTTTCGGAACAGGAGGAAGACAGAGACCGCGGCGCCTTTAATTGGACCTTCGTGGAGCAGGACGAGACTCCGCCCCTTTCTGACATCAGAGGACCCGGACTGGACAAAGGGCAGGATATCCTGTATGGTGGGTGTGTTTACACCTCGGAGGACGGAAGCGGAGAAGGCGAGCAAGCGAGGAAGTACGGAAACGGAGAAGACGAGCAAGCGTGGAAGCGAGGAGCGGAGAAGAAGGACGAGAGCACCGAGAGTGAGGGAGAGCCAGGAGGCCAACGACCCTGTGCACCGCCGTGCCACACTCCCGAGGGAGGAGTGTGGCTTTCCCAGGTACGGAGACGTTTGGCGGCTTGGGTGGGGAAGAAGAACGCCCCTGTGTAAATCTGTAATTAGTCTTGTGCGTGCCTTTCCCTGTGTGTGTTCCGATTCCCGTCCACCCTCCCTACCCGTTTGGTTCCCTCACATGCTTATCCCGCCACTCTTCACAAACACGATAAGGTAGCGAGAGACACGGGTGTTTCCTCACTTCACTTGGGCCCCTGAACAGTCGGAAAGTATCCAAACATTAAACTAACGGCTCCCTCTGTTGGTCTCCTTTTCCCTCGGTATACCGGCCTGGAGAACCGAAGCAGAAGACAGCTGCGCCGCTCAAGACAGCGTGGACCCTCTAAAAGCCGAAGACACCGCCACCACGAACAAACTGGAGTTCGCAAGGGAAAGGCTGACATATAAGACAAAGAAAACCATACAAATAAAGCCAAGTTTGAAACGTTATACCGGTGTATCGCCTCTACCTGACCCAGTAACCAGTACCACACCCCCTCCCACGCCTACAGGTGTTTAATTGGTTTGCCTCCTTTTTAAAAGACCGCCAGCCAACAGTGTGGTCTCCCCCTTTCACAGCCCTTATTGCCCCTTTAAGAGTGGGTGTACCTCAGGGCTCCATCTTGAGCCCAACCCTTTTCAACTTATATATGTTCCCCTTAGCTACTCTGGCAGAGGAACATGTAGCCAAAATTGTATCATACGCGGATGATATGCAGTTGTTATTCACCTGCAACAAAGATACTGACTTCATTGGAGACAGGATTAATAGCTGCTTGGCAAAAGTGTTCTCCTGGTTCCAGTGCAACCAACTAAAATTTAAACCCGGGAAGTTGGAGATCATCTTCTTTGGACTCCACCACAGTAACGTATGGCGTACATGGTGGCCCGCCGACATGTCTTCCCCCCACCACATCCGTAAAACCAGTGATAAATCTGGGGGTAAAGATGGATGAGGATCTTTCTATGCAGCCACAGATCCAGTCAGTGGCTGGCACCTGCTTCGGCATGCTTAGGATGCTTAAGCAGTTCCTACCTCTATTGTCTATCTCCCATAGGAAATTGGTGGTCCAAGCCTTAATAATATCTAGGCTGGACTACGTCAATGCACTTTACCTGGGGCTTCCAGAGTACTAACTGGCTAGATTGCAAGTGGTCCAGAACACCGCAGCCAGGGCTATACTGATGCTTGGCCCAAGAGCCCGCATGACGCCACAACTGAGATCCTTGCATTGGCTTCCTGTTCGCAGGAGGATCCAATTTAAGTTCGTGGTCCTTTCTTTTAAGGCTCTTCTTGGCAGCGGTGCTGGTTCCATTGCAAAGAGAATGCAATTCTATCAGCCCCATCGCACTCTCCGGTGTTCCACTCTACAATTGGCCCGCATTCCAAGATTCTTGTGAGCCCGCATCGGGAGCCGTCCCTTCCAGGTACAAGCTGCCAACCTTTGGAATAAGTTGCCTGGCTTTTAGGAAATCACTGAAAACATGGTTATTTCAGCTTTAACTTCCTGATCAGCGGTCACTGATGCTTAGCGATAGCCGGGACACTCATTTGAGTAGCTGTGCACTTAACAAAACCCACTTAATATAGTCTCGGTGTGGAATGGCGTCACTGGTGACCTCAGGATATGTCCACCCCATTTGTTCAGTGACTACCGTAAAAAAAACCTTGGGGTAAAAATGGATGCGACATGTCCATGAAGGCACAAGTCCAATCTGTGGCCACCACTTGTTTCGGACTACTCCAAATGAGAGGAACTTTCTCCCTCTGCTCTCAGTTCCCCACAGGAAAACAGTGGGCCAAGCCCTGGCTACATGAGCAGTAATTACTACCCAAGATACCCCATGCCCGGATACTACCGCCAGGTGACAGCTGATTGAAGCTCACGTAGGCAGGACTTCCTCTGGTCTACAGAGGGCTGTCATTGTCTTTCCCCATCCTGTCCTGATGAAGCCCCAACGTGACCACCTAATGGAGCACACCACGGGTTGAAATGTCGACAATCATACAAGGCTCAGACTGACCAAGGGTCTGCACACCCAAAGGAGCAGGATAAGCCAACATAGCCATTAGTTACACATATTTTTCTGGCTGGCCAACCTCGCCTTTCCCCCTCCTATCTATGTATATAAGTCCTTATCACTCTGTACATATTACACACTTGATTTAGCACTGAGCACTTATGTCACGTTGTTATCACTCATGTATATATTGTATCGTACTTTGACAGCCTTGATTTACTACCTATGCAAATATTGATAGATGATTTAATTCTGTAATAACATAAACAGTAGACACTACTATTGAGTCATGGCTCTCATTATCTACAAGGATTCTCTACTAAGTAGGGACAAGCACAATGAATACACCAGTAAAAAGGCTGCATTTCAGAATGGCACAAGTAATAACCTATGGATATTGATGGGCGTGTCAAGAGCCCATGGATGAGGTATTGCATGTCAAGAGACAGCGCATGCGCACTGCCTAGGCTCAAAAAACTACCTTCTAACATGCAACAAGATACATTGAAGCGTGCACAGGTTTCTCGAACTGCATTAAGAATTTAAGATGCAGTGCAGTGGCACAGGTGTCTCACAGCGCAGTTAGATTTGGTGCATTCTTCATAGGGCTGTCAGATTGGGGGAGGGTCTGTAAGGGTCTGAAGGTGAAATAACTACACAGACAGACAAGAGGGCCTCCCTGCGCTGCATCATGCTGGACACACAAAGATAGGCCAGAAAACACAAAAAACACAATCTACTCTCCCACATCAACTCCACTGCAAAGCCTGCTCGATACCAACTGCGCCTTCTTTGGGGGATTCGTGACTTCTTCCTGGAGCAAGACCTTAAAACCCTGGTCCAATCGCTGGTTCTCTCCCGACTGGCCTACTCCAATTCTCTTCTTACTGGCCTCCCCAAATCCCACCTGTGCCCCCTCAAATCTGTTCTCCATTCAGCAGATCGTTTCATATATGGGGCCAAAAGAAGCGACCACATCACACCCATTTGATCCACCCTCCATTGGCTTCCCATCGAGGCAAGATCTATCTACAAGACCTCCTGTATCATCCACAAAGCCTTGCACTCCTCCTCTCCTCACTTCCTGGCGGATAAACTGTAACTCTCTAGAGGCTCTAGATCATCACGTAATGTGGAAAATGTATTGCTTGAACCTCCCACTTTCAAGAAGGAAAGATCGATGGCCCAATCCTTTTCAGGCAACGCAGTTAGAGTCTGGAACTCACTTCCGCCTCAGCTCCGGACCACCACCTCTTCCCAGGCCTTCAAAACTGACCTCGAAGTTCTCCTCCTTCAAAGACACTTCCAAATTTAATTCACGCCCTCTCTATTATCTGAAGGAAGTCCTTTCATTATAGGAAATTCTGTTCTCCATGACTATAGAAGTGCCTTCCCAGTGTGTTCTTGTAGTCTGAGTGCCTGCCATTTATTGCAGTATTATCACGCTACATAAAACTTTATAAATAAAATTAATAAATATACTTCTACTTGTATTGTGTACACTTTTGTAACATACACACGTCACTTTTCCTCGTGTAATATATCGTTTGCTACCTCTTGTATTTTTTTTGCCTCTGATACATGCACAATTGCCACCATTGCCTCATGTAACGTAACGTTTGTTCCTGTATTTTGAGTATCTGCCATTTATTGCAGTTTTATACCTCTACTTGTACTTTGTACGCTTTTGTAACATGTGTGGAATTTGGGCCCTAGGCCCTCATACTGCTAAAATGAGGTGACGCAGACACAGGTTTAATACTTGGTTAACTGGCCATGAGCACGTGCGCTCAGCCCTTTTTATTTAGCAGGGTCATCTGACTGATGACGCCTGTGGTGGGTGGGTGTTCAGTGTGTGACAAAATGCTGAACACTAGAATGTATCCAGCGCAATACTACATCCCTCCCAAACAAAATGAAGTCCGAACCTGTGGGAGAGAATACAAAATTGCAAAAGCAAACATAACTCAATGTGGACGACTTCCACATAATCTGTTTGCTCCTGGTCATCTGCCGGCGAGGGTATTCTTGCAGCCCGGACCACTCCTTCTCCTTGTCACGATGTTCTGGTGCTCTGTGGACGTGCTCCTTTTTGTACTTGCACCGTGGAAGTGTGCTTTACAATTCCTTTCTTCCGACATCGCAGTAAGTGAAAAGTGTAGATAGAATGATGGTGGATCATCGGTGTGTTGCTGTCCACTGTATGGTCCTGTTTGAGGTGTTTTCTCCAACTGGTGGCTGTCTCCAACAGGATCTGCAGTTGCAGGATATCACGCTCACTGATACCGCTCTCTCGTGGGTGTCCCCTCTCACTGGACAACCCGGAGGCCCTTTGCTGCCAGGCTTCCACTGGACCGGTGGCCTGCCTCCTTGTCGCTCCAAGAACATTGGAGGAGTCGCTACGGGTCCCTTCTCCATGTCCGTAGCTCCACCTGAAAAGGGTGTTGTTGGCACTTGTTCTGTCATGTGCTACTCTTGTTCTCCCTAGATCTTTAGAGCAAGCTTCAACGGTCCATCTCTCGTCTTGAGACCCGCTGCCACCGGTGTCCCTAAGGCCTCTGCCCCTTGGATTTCATGGTCCTGTGTCCGTTCTATCCCAGAGGTGGTTGTTACCAATGGAATGGCCTGCTCGTCTTTGTCGTTCCCGGGTGACCTTCGGGTTTGCACGTAGATGTGTACTCCCAGTGGTGCTGATGCTTTCCAGGTACTGTGTTCGGAT
Organism: Lissotriton vulgaris; assembly: GCF_964263255.1. NCBI lineage: Eukaryota > Metazoa > Chordata > Amphibia > Caudata > Salamandridae > Lissotriton > Lissotriton vulgaris. The sequence goes on from NW_028242968.1 coordinate 461,015, forward strand.
GTCCGTGTATCTTTTCACTTTCCCCATCGGGTGTTCCCCTTCTGGTGTGTGTTGTGGTGTTCTATCACACACACTTCTTTGCTTTTCTCCTTTGCTCCTCAGGTGTTCTCCTTCTGGTGTGTGGTGGGGTGGTCTGTCACGCACACCTCTTTGCTCTTCTCCTTTCCTCTCTTCTTCCTTCGTCGTGGCATTGTGCCCCTCAGGATTGGTCTTCTCTTTCTTCCTTCGCGACTCAGTCTGGTCTTCTATCTGGTTGTTTGCTCTGACCGGGCTTCTCCGCGCAGCATGCACTCCACACGTTTCCCCCATAGTCTTGTCCAAGCACTCGGACACTGTCTTCACTTCGCTCTGTTACTGGACCTGTCGTTGCGACCTTCTTTCGCTTGATTATTTCTGACATTTAGTTAATTCAGTTAGACTTTGCTTCAGTCTTCTTCCTGGTCCTCTTCATGGACATCTCCTCCGTTGTTCTCTTCACAGATGTCTTTTCCGTTCTTCTTGTCAGACGTATTTGTCCGATCTCTTCGCTCGCTGACTTCTTGCAGGTCTGCACCATCCTTGCGACCGTACTGGCAGGTCGGCTTCTTCCTCTTTGGGACCAACTGGGTGGTTGGCTTCTTCCTTGCGACCAACTGGGTGGTCGGCTTCTGGTGATCTGCGCAACCATTCCTACGCCTCTACGTAGTCGCGGTGCTTCGGCGCGCTTCTGACTGCCCTCTCCTGTTCCTTCAGTGACTTGCTGCTTTGGGTGGTTGTCTTGTAGTCTTCTGTTCCTGGAGCTGTAGCCGCTGTCTTTGTGATGGTTCTGGGCTCTTGAATCGCGCTTGTATTTCTGGTGGTGCTCCTGCCTTTTCCTGCTGCTGCAGCAACAACCTGTGGCCTCCAGGTACCGCTGCGCCTACTGTTTCACGGTGTTCAGGTTTCCCTTCCAGCCGATACTCCTCTCCCTGTCAGTGGGTTCTGCAGCTCTTGCGCTGCCTTTTACCTTGGACGCTCTCCAGTGTTGTCTGGAGAGGATGTGCTTGCTGCTTGTGCTCTACCTCCTGCACATATTGTCTTTATCCACAAAGGATGTGTAGTAGCCTAGCCCCACTCTGGCACATCAGTTTGCCTTCTCATTTGCTTCCTATGGCTTTAGGACTAGTGGAGCTCGCAGGCAGTCTTACTATGCATTATCCTTGCCTGGGTATCCTTTATTGTTCTCCCATGGAAGTGTCACTGTTTCCTTTCTCGCTTGTGTGGGTACTCTCTTCACCTTTACTTTTCCTGGAGAGGAATTTATTGCGTTTCCTGGCCAGCCCTTGCAGTGTTCTCTGGCAGGCTACAGCGCTCAGGTGTCTGTTCCCTGCCTGTCTGTACTCTGCAATGTTTGTTCTCCCAGAATGCGTTGCCACGAAAAGGCCACCGGAGGGCAGTGCTGCTTTAAGTTCAGCGACCCTGGCAGCTTTGTTCCTGCCGTGGCCTTCGTGCTGGCTGTCCCCGAGTTTCCTCCTCTCAGAGCCCGCCAGTCGATTAAGCATTTTCCTGCCTGCTGCCCCACGTCATGGCCGATGAGTGACCCGTTTATTCTCTCATTGAATTGAGCCGGTGCAGGGGGTCAGAATGCATTGGGAGGGGCACTGCTTCCCCCTCCTGACTTCTGACTTCTACTGCTTCAGCGGCGCTGGCCGCACTCAGTCTAAATGAGTTCTCCGCCCCTTGCAGTAGGCCTTAATCATCACTCAAGCCGTGCGGGGGCTGGAGCTGATGCTGGGGAACTGTCCTTCTCCCCCCACACGGGCTGTGCAGGGATGGCACACACCAGACGGCCACACCGTCTTCCTTCGCCAGGTGAGCTACCTCATCATTTCAGCTGGTGCTGGGAAGGTGGGGGTGAGGGGGGCTGCGGGGGGGGGAGCACACCGGCTGCCCCGTGCCTTTTGTTTCTTTTGTCCACGGCCGCACACCATCCCTTGCAGCAGCAGGCTCCCAGCGCTTCACTGGCTACACGGGGGGGACACGTGTGATTAAGGGCAGTCTGTACACTTTGCAGGGGGAGGGCTGGCTCTTTTGCTCGCTGGCCCTCTGACCAGCCACGCCCGTAGTTAGACCCCACCGGAGGAATCTGCTTTCCCCAGTGAGTCACTTTCACTTTCGGCCCCCTTCAGGTGGCTGCCTCCTCCGCGCTATCACCGCCCGCAGCAGCCTCACACGCTCCACGGGGGTGTAGGAGCTGTTTCCAGACACTGGGTAGTGTGACTACGGGACACTGTTTCCCTTGAATGCGGGTAGGCTCCGCTTCAGTTGGGGCCTCGGCAGGTCAGGGGCAGGTGCATGGCATGGCTCCTTGGCTTCTTTCCCCACGCCCGCAGTTCCTCACCTTCGCCCCACTCCTTGGGCTTCACAAACTCAGAAACGGCCGCGTCTCAGCAGTCCGGCCCACCTGATCTTTCTATGCCACGTTCACCCCAGGGCACTTCACACGCCCCGTGGGACTTCATTAGGGTGACCAACTGGCATTGGTGCAAATTCAGGACGGTGAGTGTAAAAATTCAGGACAAAGGGTCAAAATTCAGGACACAAATTCAGGACAGGAGGTCAAAATTCAGGACAAAACTTCAGGACAATAGGTACGTTTTACAGACACATCAGAGGTCACGCAATAGTATATAAGTAAGCCCAGCCATTCCCAAACATATTCAACCGTTTGCAAACCTATCCATCATGTATCCTTCCATCTATCATTTCACTCATCCATCCCTTCATCCATCCCCTCATCCATCCTTTCACTCATCTCCATTATCCATCCATCCATCCATCCCCCATTTCACCCTATCCATCTGTACACTTATCCATCCACTCTTTATCCCATCCACCCATTCACTCATCCATTCAGCCATTTACCCTTTCACCAATCCAGCCATCCCTTCACTTACTAATCATTCCACCCATCCACTAGTTTAGTCATCCATCCATCCTCCCTTTCTCTCTCCATCGACCCTTTCACTTAGCCATCCTTCCTTCCATTCATCCATCCACCCATCCATCCATCCATCCATCTACTCATCCACTCATGAATCCATCCATTGATCCTATCACTCATCCATCTATCATTTCACTCCTTCACACATCTATTCATCCTTTTGTCCATCTACCCTCCCTTTCACTCACTCATCCATCCTTACATCCACCCTTTCACTCATACGTCCATTCATTCACCCTTGCACTACAATCCATCCATCATTTCACTCATCCACCTACCCATCCATCATCCACCCAACCATCCACCCACCCACCATCCACCCACCCACTCAACCATCCTTTCACCCACCCACCAGCCAATCCACTGATCCATCCTTTCACCCACCCACTATCCACCCACCCACTCATCCATCCATCCATCCTTTCACCCACCCACTCATCATCCATCCATCCTTTCACCCACCCACTCATCATCCATCCATCCTTTCACCCACCGACTCTCCATCCATCCATCCTTTCACCCACCCATCATCCATCCATCCATCCGTCCTTCCCCTCATCATCCATCCTTCCCCTCATCATCCATCCATCCTTTTCCCTCATCATCCATCCATCCTTTTCCCTCATCATCCATCCATCCATCCTTCTACCCACCCACTCATCATCCATCCATCCTTCCCCTCATCATCCATCCATCCTTTTACCCACCCCCTCATCATCCATCCATTCTCTAATCATCCATCCATCCTTTCACGCACCCCCTCATCATCCATCCATCCACCCTTCCCCTCATCATCCATCCATCCACCCTTCCCCTCATCATCCATCCATCCACCCTTCCCCTCATCATCCATCCTTTCACCCACCCCCTCATCATCCATCCATCCATCCCCTCATCATCCATCCATCCATCCTTCCCCTCATCATCCATCCTTCCCCTCATCATCCATCCATCCATCCTTTCACCCACCCATCCATCCATCCCTCCCCTCTATCCATCCCCTCATCCATCCATCCATCCATCCCCTCACCCATCCATCCATCCCCTCACCCATCCCCTCATCCATCCATCCCCTCACTCATCCATCCTTCCCCTCATCCATCCATACCCTCATCCATCCATCCTTCCCCTCATCCATCCATCCCCTCATCCATCCTTCCTTTCATCCATCATCCATCCTTCCCCTCACCCATCCATCCATCCCATCCATTTATCCTTCCCTTCATCCATCCATCCATCTCCTGATCCATCCATCCTTCCCCTCCATCCATCCACTCCATCCATCCATCCTTCCCCTCCATCCATCCATCCATCTTTCTCCTCATCCATCATCCTTCCCCTCATCCATCTTTCCCCTCATCCATCATCCAGCTACCCTTCCACCCATACATCCAGCTATTTACATTTTCTCTCCATCCTTCCCCTCACTCATCAATCATCCATCCTCTCTCATTAGCCATTTATTCAATCTTTCATTCATCCATTCACCCTTTCACTAATTCATCCAGCCATTCACCCATCCCTTCACTTACTTACTCGCCGATCTTTCCATATTCATTTTGAGCTGAGCCATTTTGAGAAGAGGCCCATCAAGAACTTCACCCTCGCTGCAGGGGCCGTTCCAGGACTGGGACGGAAGCCACCCAGGGAGGAGACAGGATCCACCACAGGGGGGGACAAGAGCCACCACAGGTGGGGGTGGACTGGAGCCACAACATGGGGGGACAGGAGCCATCCTAGGCGTGGGGTGGACTGGAGCCACCACATGGGGGGACAGGTGCCATCACTGAGGGGAGGGCAGGAGCCATCACAGGAGAGGGAACACAGGGGTGGGCATGCAGTATTCTAGTATCATCATGGGCTCCTCTCCTGCACAAGACAACGAGAAGACAGGCTCTCTGTCCAAAATGCCATCCCCCACTGTGATGTACAGTACTTACAGGAGATACTCTAAGAGAACTGATTGAACTGATTGTCCTCCATACTTTGTTAATCAGTGTCGGTGCGATTGTGCCATTTCTTTATTTTCTTACGTTATAGACTGCATGTTTGAAGAACCAAGGTTTGCTTACAATTTAGTGACAGTAATTAAGCTCTGTGAAGAGAACCACGTGCTGCCTCGGTGTAATCAGGGGTGTAATCTGGCCGAGTCTCGGATGTTTGGGGCCCTGGGTAGAAATGGAATGTGTGAGCCCCCCTCTAAATAGCAGAGACATGACACATTCAGGGCTGTTTGCATGTGAATAGATGCCGCTGCTCCTGAACCGGCAGCCCCTCCCTCTCAGTCACCTTCGAAGCACCTCTTAACAGGTCATCAAGGGCTGGAGGTGTGAGCGTAGCCATCCCGCTGTGCCTCTTCAATGCTGCGGGGCATCTGAGGAGCTTTGGTGCAGCATCGGAGTGAAGAAAAGAGGTGGGTGCAAGCTGTGCCGGCTTTAGGGTGGAGCAACCGGTGCCCTGTTAAAATGACGGACAAATGGCGTCCGTTAAAGATTCCTTCACGGACAACGGACAGACGGCCGAAATTACGGACTGTCCGTGAAATTTACGGACGGTTGGTCAACCTAGACTTCATGCCGATGTGGGGTGGGCTTCTTAACATCTCGCACGCCCGGGGCTCTTCACATGGCCCGCATGCAGTTAAGCATTTCTCGCCCACTCACCAGGGGAGCCCTTCGCACAGGCCGCTCTCCTCCCCCATTTCTCAGTTTCTGGGCCGCTACACGCACGGGCACAGCCCCCTCGTCACCAATGTGGTATTTCAGCCCTAGGCCCTCATACTGCTAAAATGAGGTGACGCATACACAGGTGTAATACTTGGTTAACTGGCCCTGAGCACGTGCGCTCAGCCCTTTTTATTTAGCGGGGTCATCTGACTGATGACGCCTGTGGTGGGTGGGTGTTCAGTGTGTGACAACATGCTGAACACTAGAAAGTATCCAGCGCAATACTACATCATGCACACGTCACTTTTTTTTCCTCATGTAACGTATCGTTTGCTACCCTTTGTATTTTGTTTGCTCTAGATACATGCACAATTGTCACTGTTGCCTCACGTAACATAACGTTTGCTTTTGTAACATGCCCACTTGTAATTTTCTCCCCTTGTATCAGTTCTGTTCGTATTGTGAAGCGCTCTGACACCTTCGGGTAAAGTCTGGGCTATATAAAAACGCATAAAATAAGTAAATTAAAAAAAGTCATATCACTGCCGCTGCTCGTGCTGTCCCTGCTGCGGTGACCCGAAGAGAAACACTTCCCTTTCATACAATGATATCCCTGGATTACATCAGCAAGCGAGGCGCGCCATCTGGTGACCGCTGACAGAACCTCCGCCTTCAGACTCCCAGGCTCAATCGCGCGGGCTCTCATTGGTCTACGTGAATTTTTCTCCCATTGTCCTACGTGAATTTTTCTCCCATTGGCCAAACCGTAGAGCTCTCGGGCAGGGCAGGCTTGCATTGGCTAAACCTTGAGTAGGCTCTAACCCTAAAGCCACATTGTGATTGGCTTTGTCGCTAGGCTAACTGTCCTCGAGTCAGGGCAGCTATTGGTGTCCACTCCCCGTTCCATCCAATCGACTCGTGTTAGGGCCTGTCCGAGGTGAAACCGATCAGAGCCTGCTGTTCCCGAGAGCGCTACTGTTCAGCCAATATGAGTTCTGTCAGCTGCCACCCGAGGGCGCTCGTCGTCCGATGATGAAATCCAATAAGCACTTTATATGAGCGAGCGAAGGATTTCCCATTCCGGGTCAGTAGCGGTAGAGACAGCTGCAGCAGTGGTTGCGGACATCACTTCCGGTTTTTCTTTGTATGTCCAGCCTTCTAAGAGGAGGAAGGACCCTCTGTCTGTCTGTCTGAGTAGTTTTGATTCAGACCTTCGCAGGCTCCCTCCCCCAGGCCTCAAATCTGCACCCGCCCCACCTCAGCCCCAGGAGAAGGAGAGCGCCTGGAAATGTCTGCTCAGGTAGGAGATTGTCAGCACCTTCTGCTATATTTGTTGGAATAAAATGAATAATCCTGGAGAAAATCACTTCCAGGAGCTGGACTGGGCTGGGCTCTTCCATCCGGGGACCTCTGTGGGAGCATCATTTGTGTTAGAGGGGATCTGTGCACTGTATCTTACTGCATTATGAGAAATATGTGCTGTTGCACTGCATCTTACTGCACTATGAGGTATCTGTGCACACTGCTTCATACTGCACTATAAGGAATCTGTGCACATTGCATCTTACTGCACAGTGAGGAAATTGTGCACTGCATTGCAGCTTACTGCACTATGAGAAATATGTGCTGTTGCACTGCATCTTACTGCACTATGAGGTATCTGTGCACACTGCTTCATACTGCACTATAAGGAATCTGTGCACATTGCATCTTACTGCACAGTGAGGAAATTGAGCACTGCATTGCATCTTACTGCACTATGAGAAATATGTGCTGTTGCACTGCATCGTACCGCTCTATGAGGAATCTCTGCACACTGCACTATAAAAGAACTGTGCACTGCATTGAATCTTACTGCACTCTGAGAAACCTGTACACTGTGTCTTACTACACTGTGAGAAATCTGTGTCCGTGCACTGCATCGTACTGTAGTGTGAGGAATGTGTGCATGCTGACCTGCATCTTCCTGTACTGGGAGAAATCTGTATGCACTGCATCTTACTGTGCGAAGAGGAATCTGAGCACTCTGCACTGCATCTGACTGCACTATGAGGAATCTGAGTACGCAACTCTGTACCTTACTGCACTACGAGGAATCTGTGGACACCGCACTGCTTTTTACTGCACTTTGTGGGGGATTGACAGAAGAGGAAATCTGGGCACACTGCACTGCTTTTAACTATACCATGAAAGCAGAAATTGATGCACACTAAGAGGAGTGTTTACAGCAGGTAGTAAGTCTGCACTACACTACACGGGGAAGATAATCTGTGCATAATGCATGACCTTTTGCTCACACTATAAGAAATCTGTTCATACTACACTACTTTTTCCTACATTATGAGGAGTGTTTACATTAGAGTTATTCTGTGCACGCACATCTGTTCTTTCCTATATTGCGAGGGGCAGATACAGAAGAGGAAATTTGCACACTTTGCTATTTTTTTATCTGCACTAGGAGGGGTGTTTACAGGCACAGGAGAAAGTCCATTTTACAGCAGAATGAAGGATGGTACAAAAGAGTAAATCAGTACTCACTGAACTGCTGTTTGCTGGTACTGTGAGGTGCCATTACAGAGACAATCTGTAATCACTGCACTACTTTTACCTAGACCGTGAAGGGGGAGGGGTTTCACACTGCCTCACACTCCATCACTCAGTTTGCCCCGATGCATCATAATAAATGCAGTGCACTTTCAGATGGGATGCACGAATATCGGACAGCAGTGCTGCTGGGCGGTGAACTCTAAGCAAAACTTGACTTATAATTGCCTGTGACAGGTAATTGCTCTGACTATGTGTCTTCTTTCCTCGTGTTCTTAACATTATGCCATTTGGGGGTTGCACCGTTTTTTAGCTCTGCCTATGGGTTTTCTGTTTCTTTTAACTCCTAGATCCTTACCACTGCATCTACTTTTTATCCGACTCACCCGGCATGACATAAGACTAATCCAATTGTCTAGGAAGTATGAGACCTTCTTTTTTTCCCATTACTTCAAAATAATTTCCATCCACGGTTTTCACTGATCTTGCGCCTCATACTTTTCAGGTGCCACGCTGACTCTCCTGCCCTAGGAGCCCACACACCCTTCCACGCCCCTATTTACAGTGCAGAGGCCTATTGGTAATAATGTTATTTAGAATTTATCTCCCTTCTTATGTATCGAATCCAGCCCCGTATGGAAATGGTTCTAAAGTTTATTCATGTCCATCCCTAGATCACACCCTTCCTCAATACCACACCTTGTCTTAATGAAGACCCTGGCGTAAGGGATACAACTGCCCATAGTTTTTCAGGGGTCGAAACTTCGACACTTTACTGCATAGCCAGCAATGACAACAGATATTCCATGTTGTGTTACTCTTGTTATCATGGCTGTATATTGGTTCTGCAGAGATTGAGATTCACAAGCTTGATGAATGAACCTCATGTTTTCAAAGTAATGTACTTTTTCTGATTGACACTCTTTCTCCCAATCACTTCCTTATCCTCACAAAACACATATACCCACTCTCCCTTCCTCCCCTTCACTTTGTTCCTGCCTAGGGACATTGTCACATGTAATAACATATAATAATATAAAGATATTTTGCATTAAGAGATTGCTGCCCAGTGTGAATTAAACACTGAGCATAAAAATACCTTGTGTTTTATGCTTTATTTTGAATAATTGTTTTGATTCCACACATTGTACTGTTCTTGTCTAGGACCACTGTCCTTACGTAATGGAGGAAACAACAAAAGATTACTGTAGGGCAGAAGCGAGGGAAAGTGCATGAGCTAGAAAAGGGCAAAGCTAAATAAAGACAAAATATAGGGGAAAGAGAAGGACAGCCACTTCCCTGAGGTGGTAAACACAAATGGTGAAGAAATAAAAGAAAAGTTGTTCGCTGCTATCAGCATTTCAAGGAAACAATGTATTCAAATCATGGTAAAGCCAAATTCCTATAGGAGTGGGACCTGCACAAGATTAGAGAGAAAAGACAAAATCAGGATCTGCCAATGGAATGGACAAAAAGCCTTGCAATCATGAGCAGAGGGCTGAACCAAAGCCCACTCTATATAATATTGTATGCAAAGCTGTGAAAGGCCTCTGAAGCTGTCTATAGTAAGCCCACCCAACTGATCAGAACAGTCAGTGGCTATGGGTAGTAGATCCAGGGTGTGTGTGTGGTAGCATGGATATGAAGGTGTCTGCCTTATAGGAGAAAGGATGAAGTAAACCGTGAAAGAAGGGTTGGTCTTCATCACCATGGCAGTTTGTCATGTTTCTATTGCTTCAGCATGGCTGGATCGCAATCCCCCGTCCTACCAGCAATGGCAAGGGCGTTTCTTAGAGTCTGTACTATAAGAGTGTAAAGGGAGGAAGGGCAGGCGGACGGGGAAGATAATCTGGGGGGCCCTCTCAGACTGGCCTCAGCGGTCATGAAGTTTGCTCCAGGAATAACAAGCACTGGCATAGCCAATAGGTCTCGCCTTTGGGGCCTTATAAGAATTTAGTTATGCAGCACAATATCCTTCCTGCAACCGCATCAACTGTTGCATGGCTAAACACTTATAAGGTCCCAAACACGAGACTTATTGGCTATGCCAATGCTTGTTAATACTGTGATTGTTGAAAGCTTCCTCCAAAAGAACAAATACTAAGAAAATGTAAACTCTTACAGACCAATCAGTTTGCTAAATTCTGATTATAAAATAGTAACATTGTTGGCAAATACATTCAATCAGGTAGTGGGTTTGTTGATACATGAGGATCATATCGGTTTTATAGCAGGAAGATGGTTGTCTACTAACACACATTTAGTTGAAGCTCTAGATTTTCTTAACACCAAACATATTCCAGCTCATATTTGTATGTCAGATGCTGAATTATTTTGATTTGGCTAATTGTCAGTTTGCCCCTGTCAACATTGGCTGTGTTTTTCAGGGCACATTATGGATTATACGAGGGGTATGTGTCTGCCAAGATCAGATTCTGCCCCAGTCAACGCTGGGTGTGTTTATGACGGCACACTATGGATTGTACCAGGGGTATGTGTCTGCCAAGATCTAACTCTGCCCCGGTCACCGCTGGGTGTTTTTTTTAGGGCAGGCTATGGAATGTAGGAGGGGTATGTGTGTGCTCACGTAACTCACAATTGCTATAGCTTTGCAGCTGGTCGCAGAGGGAGGGGGCAGCGGTGTAAAAGGACGTATAATACAACAAAATGCAATTACGTATTGGTAATAACATGGCGGATGAAGGCCATGGCGGGTGAAGAATCCAGGGGAAAAATGCAAGCAAGATAGGGACAGAAAGAGAGACAGGGTAAATAAACAGGATAAATAAAGACTAACTTCGGAAAGTAAAGAGAAGAAAAAGACACGTTATAGGGTGTGAAAAAAAATCTGATTTCCGCTGCCAGAGCTACGCTGTTTATTCACGATAACGATGATGGCCATGAGGTGACTGAGAGCGGGTGGAGGGAGCGGGCAGCGGTGAATGGTAAACGCAGGGATATTATTGGCGACGCAGTGCCAGATAGACGAGGCAATGGCGGGAAGCGACGGTAGCCGTAGATGGACAATTTATTCTAACATGCATTAAGGGGATACATCTGTGTGGGGACCAACAAATCCCACCGTATTGATATAAAAAACGCATTGCACAAGCAAATTTGTAAGCGCATTAAAACAGGAACCGTGGACCTACTGTTTGAGAAAAAAGAGAAGAGACTGGAGCAGACCAAATATTGAAAGAGGGGGAGATAAAAGTAAAATAAACGTAGGGAAACAAATGTATAAAATCTAGTGAAAGCAAGGAGTTCGAATAAAAGAGGAACACGACACAGGGCGGGACAATCCAAGGAAGACCAATTGCAGACTGGGAGAGGGTGGCATGCCCTCAAAGGACCAATGCTATTGGAAAGAGGGTCTGCTTTACAATAGATGGCCAATTAAAGAAAAGGGGAGGTAAGGAGTCAATATATAAGCGATCATTTCGATGCAGTGAAGAGGCTAGATTATGTAGCGAGGGTCAACCAATTGGACAGCAGAGAAGGGAGGCCGATACAAAGAGGACCAATAGGAAGTAGAACATGAAGATTCGGCGAACACGCAGAGACTGGCGTTGTATTCTGTTTACCATTGCTCGTTGTAGTGATGAACGCTTCTCTAGATAAATCTTAAGTATGTGACAAAGTATATGCACAAGGGAGTCAGGATGAGGAGGATTAGGAATCTCCTTTTGGAAGGTGAGAGTGAATTTTTGAAAGCAAAAAAGAGAATAAGGATGGCAGAAGAGGACTAAAAATAGGGTAGAATGTTTTTTCCAATGGAAGATAACATGGTATGCAACAGAAAGACAGGGGGTGGTGAGGACAACAGGTGAGGGGACACGGGGAGTCTGAGCGGATAGATGCAAGAAATAGATTATCAAAACGCAGAGCGGCCCGGTCCAGTGAAATTGGGTCGCGTGCAGGGGTGTAGCTATTAGTGGTACAACAGGTGCAGTGGCACTGGGAATCCGAGGCTTATTGAGCACACAGAGGAAAGGAGGGGTGGGGGGACATTTACCTTGGTTGCACCAGGGCGCATGAGACCCTTGCTGCAGCACGAGTTAAGGGCAAGGCATGAATGTGGGAGGGAGAGAGCCAATGGTGGAGAGGGCCACGTGGAGGGAATGAGTGGAAAGCGTCAGAGAAGAGATGAGAGAAAACACGAAGGGAAAGGTAGCGAAATAGAAGACAGAAGGTCTTGCGGAGAACTCAACGGAAGAGGCAAGGAAGAAGTACAGAAAATGGTGAAGACAGAGACGAAAATAACGAAAAGGCAGAAATAGGCACTTGAAAGATGCTGGTAGAGGGGCAGCGAGAAGCAGCAAAGTATTAAATGATAATAAAGAAAACAACAGGGGGTAGGGGTACAATCGCTTTTGAGTAAAGAAAATGAGAGAATAAGCAAACCATCTAGCTGCAGAAGAGCTAAGAGAAACATGGGGCGAGCGAGAGAGCACGAGAAACCGGTGAGTGGAACATCTTCTTTAAAGAGCATGGGAAATAAGAAAGTAAATGACAGATCGGGATGAGTAAGAGAAACAGCAGGGATAACTTTGAGTAAGGAAAATGAAAGAATAAGTCAAACATCTGGGTAGGGAGGAGAAACGGCAGTGTGAGTAAGAGAAGCAGCAGAGTGTGAGATTCACAGGTTCGGGAGTGGGCATTAATGGGAAAACCTGGGTAGACACTGGAGACAGGCACTGGGGACGCTGAATAAACAGATCAACAGGAAGCGATATAATTGAAAGAAGGGAAGAAAGCGATACAGAACGATGTACAGAGAGTGATGCCCAGAAGAAGGGAGGCAAAGGAAAGGTACGGAGTCAGAAAAAGAATGGGAGAGATGCAAGGAGCAGAGAGAAGAAAGACAATTAAGCGTAGAGGCAGAGAGAAAAAGAGAGACAGGAGAGAGACAGAAAAAAATACAGGAGGGGAGAATGATGCATAGTGAAGTGAAGCAACAAAGTAGATTGGTATTGTGAATGGAGTAGAGTGAGAACCAATGAAGGGGGATGAAAAAACGAAAGAGATATAAGAGGTGACACAAGTTAAGAAAGTAATAGAGAGACACAAAGTACGAAATGAGCGGAAGACGTAAGCAGAACAGAATACAATAAAGTAAGGCACGCAAAGGGGAGAGGGTTGAAGGAGCAAACGAGAAAGGCAGCAAAAGGGTAGAAAGAGGTAGGTGCCTCAAAGGAGAGAAGAGATGTGTGGGTAGATAGCACAGAGACGTGTCTACGGTACAATCTGCTGGGTGGACTTTAGCAGTGTATGGGTGACCGTACAGAGGGGTGAGTGGGCAATAGAGAGGAATAGGTGGACAGCATAGAGAAAAAGGTAGACTTGAACAGAGGTTTGGGGCAGCGAAATGGTATGGGTGGCTGCACGAGAGGAATGGGTGCACAGCATAAAGAGATGGGTAGACTTGAAGAGAAGTTTGGGGCAGTAGAGTAGTATGGGTGGATGCCAGAGAGGAACTGGTGTATGTTTTAAAGATATGGGTGGAAAGTAGAGAGGTCTGAGGACAGAAGAGAGGAATGGATGGACTGTAGAGAGAGGTGAGTATACTATAGGGTAGGATAGGTGGACAGTAGAAATGGATGAGCTGGCTGTACAGTGGGTAGATGCACAGACCAAGAGGAGTAGGTGGACAGAATATAGAGATGGGTAGATAGAAGTGAAATCTGGGGAAAGCAAAGAGAGGTGAGCGGACAGTGTGGAGAGGTAGATGGACTTTAGCAATGAGTGGGCTAGCTGTACAGAGGGACGGGTGGATAATAGTAATAGAAAGGAGGATGTAGCGGACAGAGGCTGGGGGACAGTAGAGACCCTGCTGGTAGGTCGCTCCCCCACCACACAAAGTCAAAGTCAAAAATTTGTATAGCGCACTACTCACCCAGAGGGTCTCAAGGCGCTTGGGGTCGGGGGGTTTCGCTATTTATCAAACAGACAGGTTTTGAGTTGTTTTCTGAAGGAGAGGTGGTTCTGTGTAAGGCGGAGGTGGGTGGAGAGAGAATTCCAGGTTTTGGCCGCTAAGTAGGAGAATGATCTTCCTCCCATGGTGGCTCTTCGGATTCGTGGAATCGTGGCGAGGGCTTGATTGGACGATCGTAGTTGGTGGGTGGGGGGTGGGGGTGTAGAAGGTCAGGCGCGTGTTGAGGTAACTGGGTCCTCGGTCGTAGAGGGCCTTGTGTGCGTGGGTGAGGAGACAGAACTTGATTCTCTTGTTGACGGGGAGCCAGTGAAGGTCTCTCAGGTGACCGGAGATGTGATTGTGGCGGGGTATGTCTAGGATGAGTCGGGCGGAGGCGTTCTGAATGCGTTGGAGTTTTTTCTGTAGTTTGGCTGTGGTTCCGGCGTATCGGGTGTTTCCGTAGTCCAGTCGGCTTGTGACAAGTGCTTGGGTGACCGTCTTTCTTGTTTCGGTGGGGATCCATCGGAAGATCTTTCGGAGCGTGCGTAAAATGTTGAAGCATGATGATGAGACGGCGTTGACTTGTCTGGTCATTGAGAGGGAGGAGTCTAGGATGAATCCCAGGTTGCGATCATGGTCCGTTGGTTTGGGCGCGCTGCCAAGGGCCGGAGGCCACCATGAGTCGTCCCATGCAGAGGGGGATGATCCTAGGGTGAGGACTTCCGTCTTGTCTACATTCAGTTTTAGGCGGCTGTTCTTCATCCACTCGGCTACGTCTTTCATCCCTTCGTGTAGGTTGGTTTTGGCGGTGTTTGGGTCTTTTGTGAGGGAGAGGATCAGCTGTGTGTCGTCAGCGTAGGAGATGATGTTAAGGTTGTGCTGGTGTGCCTGATATCGTGTGCTTTGCGCTGGTGAGCTTTCCTATCGCCTGAAGCTGCTTGCTCCACTGTATCTGCACGTTAGCCTGCATAGCGCTGCTGGCTTCACTTAGTGCTTTAACGTGCCTGCCTGCCTGCTTGTGCGCTCGATTGTTACTGTATCTGTTCACTGTGTGTTCTGTTTAAATATACTTTTGCCAATTACCTCCGCATCTCCCCCAACCCGGTCTGCCCTCGTGTTGCAGCCGCCATTTGCTGTGCTGTTGTTGTTGTCTTGCCCTGAGCCCGCCCCCTCCACCACGCACCCGCCTCCCATCGGACCCTCCCTCGCCCCTCCCCCTCCACCATCCATTTATGACAGTTTCTTCCGCGCGCAGCGTTCACGCGCAGCGACCGCGCCCAACCCGCGCCGAAGGTGCGCCAAAGGTAAGCCCGTCTACGCCCGTCTGCGCCTGGACCGCGCCCAGCGCCAGACCCCCTGGCCCCCGTCCCTCCCAGCCCCCCGCATTACCTACGATGCCGCAACCCTCCTAGCCCTTAA
This sequence comes from Lissotriton vulgaris, assembly GCF_964263255.1. Lineage (NCBI taxonomy): Eukaryota > Metazoa > Chordata > Amphibia > Caudata > Salamandridae > Lissotriton > Lissotriton vulgaris. The sequence continues at coordinate 476,520 of NW_028242968.1, forward strand.
CCCCGGTCGCGCCCCCAACTGCGCCCAAGCCGCTCCTGGACGCACCCATGGACCGTTCTCCTGCTTCTCCTGCAAATTTAGCGGCACCGACAACATCTCCGCTACGACCACACCACAGATTCCCGACCCCAACCACCTAGAATGCATCCTTCTCAACACCCGCTCGGTCCACAGGCACGCCATTGACCTTTGGAACCTACTAGACACCATCTCTCCTGACGTCGCCTTCCTAACGGAAACATGGATGAACGCTTCCTCCGCCCCTGACATCGCCATCGCTATCCCTGATGACTATAAGATCACACGCAAGGACCGCACCGACCATACAGGAGGTGGAATCGCTATCGTCCATAAGAAAACAATCCGCATCTCAACCAGCTCTGATGCCAACCTCGCCAACTCTGAACACCTTCACTTCCAGATCCACATCGACCCCAAGACCACACTCAGAGGCACCCTCCTCTACAGACCACCAGGGCCACGCGCAAAATTCAGTGAAGACATCACGGACTTCATCACCCCACACGCGCTCCCCTCCAAAGACTACATCCTTCTGGGAGACCTCAACTTCCACCTTGAAAAGATCAACGACCGCAACACCGCCACCCTCTTAGACAACCTCGCCAACCTCGGACTTAAACAACTGGTCACTTCCCCCACCCACATCGCAGGTCACACTCTCGACCCCATCTTCACCTCCAGCAACCATGTCTCCTTCAGCCACACTACAGATCTCCTCTGGACTGACCACAGCTGCGTTTACTTCACCTACAACAAGCCGAAACCCATCATCCACCTCCAACCAACTCTACAAAGAAACTGGAACAAAATCACCACAGAGCAGATCTCCACATCACTCCTTCAAACCTCCCCAGCCCCCTCTTCTAACGCCAACGAAGCCGCCTCCAACCTCACCCTTTGGTTATCCAACACCGCCGACACCTTAGCACCACTGAAAAAACGTCAACACAAACTTGGCATCAAGAAGGCTTCATGGTTCAACGACGACCTCAAGAAATCCAAGAAACTGTGCCGCTCCCTTGAAAAGGCCTGGAAAAAAGACCCATCCACCAGCAACAAGGACGCCTTCAAAAGCGCCATCCGTACTCACCACCAACTGATCCGAAAAGCCAAGAAAACAGCATTCAAAGATCGACTTGACAACAACGCCCACAACAGCAAGGAACTTTTCAACATCGTCAAGGAATTTTCCAACCCCTCGGCCAACTCCAACGACATCACCCCCTCTCAAACCCTCTGCGATTCCCTAGCCTCTTTTTTCCACAACAAGATTGCTGACATCCACAACAGCTTTGACAACCAACCCGGAAGCCAACCCACCCTACCATCAGCTGAACATCTTCCCCCGTCAACACCCTTAACGCCTGGAACCCAATCTCCACTGAGGACACCATCCGCCTGATGAATTCCATCCACTCTGGATCCCCCACAGACCCATGCCCCCACCACATCTTCAACAAAGCAGACTCCGTCATAGCTCCGCACCTCCGAGACGTCATCAACTGCTCCTTCAACTCCGCTACCTTCCCAGAAGATTGGAAACACGCCGAACTCACCGCCCTTCTGAAAAAACCAACAGCAGACCCCACCGAACTCAAAAACTACCGCCCCATCTCGCTTCTTCCATTCCCGGCCAAAGTCATCGAGAAAGCTGTCAACAACCAGCTCGCCGCCTTCCTCGAAGCCAACAAATCACTCGACCCCTCACAATCTGGCTTCCGAGCCAAACACAGCACTGAGACCGCCCTCATCGCAGCAACAGACGACATTCGAACTCTACTGGACAATGGAGACACAGTCGCCCTCATCCTCCTCGACCTCTCTGCAGCCTTCGACACAGTCTGCCACAGCACCCTTTTACAACGCCTCAGAAACATCGGAATCCAAGGAAAGGCACTGGAATGGATCACCTCGTTCCTCACCGGAAGAACCCAGAGAGTCCGCCTCCCACCATTCAAGTCCGAGGCCTCTGAAATCATCTGCGGCGTACCACAAGGATCCTCACTCAGTCCCACCCTCTTCAACGTATACATGAGCCCCCTCGCGGCCATCGCCCGCAAACACAACCTCAACATCATCTCTTACGCTGATGACACTCAACTGATCCTATCTCTCACCAAGGACCCCAGCACCGCTAAAACTAACCTACACGAAGGAATGAAAGAAGTCGCCGAATGGATGAAACAAAGCCGTCTGAAACTGAATTCAGACAAAACAGAAGTCCTCATCTTAGGTAAATCCCCCTCTGCATGGGACGACTCCTGGTGGCCGGAAGCCCTCGGAAAGGCACCCATCCCGACAGACCACGCACGGAACCTTGGCGTCATCCTGGATTCTTCACTCTCTATGAACAGACAAGTCAGCGCCGTATCCTCTTCCTGCTTCAACATTCTTCGCATGCTCGCTGGATCCCCTCCGAAACAAGGAAAACAGTCATCCACGCTCTAGTCACGAGCCGACTGGACTACGGAAACACCCTCTACGCAGGTACCACCGCTAAACTCCAGTAGAAACTACAACGAATCCAAAACGCCTCAGCCAGGCTCATATTAGACATCCCACGCAACGAACACATCTCTGGTCACCTTAAAGACCTCCACTGGCTACCCGTCAATAAGAGGATCACTTTCCGACTGCTTACCCACGCTCACAAATCACTCTACGACATCGGACCAGATTGCCTCAACTCTCGACTGTCCTTCTACACCCCCTCCCGCCAACTTCGCTCTTCCAGCCAAGCCTTCGCCACTGTACCTCGCATCAACAAGTCCACCATGGGAGGCAGATCCTTCTCATACCTGGCTGCCAAAACATGGAACTCACTCCCCGCTTACCTCCGCCTCACCCAGAATCACCTAGCGTTCAGAAAGCAGCTTAAAACGTGGATATTTGACAAATAATCCACCTCCCCTCCCTAAGCGCCTTGAAACCCTCTGGGTATGTAGTGCGCTATATAAATGTTATGACTTGACTTGACTTGACAAGAGGGTGGGGCTCAGGGATGATCCTTGTGGTACTCCACACATAACTTCGGTGGCCTCAGATCTGAAGGGGGGGGAGGCGGACTCTCTGGGTTCTTCCGGCGAGGAACGAGATGATCCAGTCCAATGCTTTTTCTTGTATTCCGACGTTGCTGAGGCGTTGTACAAGGGTGCTATGGCAGACCTTGTCAAATGCTGCGGAGAGGTCCAGGAGGATGAGGGCAGCTGTTTCCCCATTGTCGAGTAGTGTTCGGAGGTCGTCTGTGGCTGCGATGAGGGCGGTCTCGGTGCTGTGTTTGGCTCGGAAGCCGGATTGTGAGGGGCCGAGGGAGCCGTTAGACTCAAGGAAGGCGGCGAGCTGGTTGTTGACAGTCTTCTCTATGACTTTGGCAGGGAATGGGAGGAGCGAGATGAGGCAGTAGTTCTTAAGTTCGGCGGGGTCTACTGTAGGTTTCTTCAGGAGGGCATTGAGTTTGGCATGTTTCCAGCTTTCCGGGAAGGTAGCGTTGTAGAGGGAGCAGTTGATGATATCTCGGAGTTGGGGTGCAATGATGGAGTCGGCCTTGTTGAAGATGTGGTGGGGGCATGGGTCAGTTGGTGATCCGGAGTGGATGGAGTTCATCAAGCAGATTGTGTCTTCGGTGCTGATCGGGTCCAGGCGCAAAGGGTGGTGGTGAGGGGCTTCAGTTCGGTAGTGAGGGGAGTGAGTTGTTCGCCGAAGCTGTTATGTATGTCAGCGATCTTGCTGTGGAAGAACAAGGCTAGAGAGTCGCAGAGGTCTTGAGAGGGAGTGATGTCGTTGTTGCCAGCACTGGGATTGGTAATCTCTTTGACAATGCTGAAGAGTTCCTTGCTGTTGTAGGCGTTGTTGTCGAGTCGATCCTTGAATGCTGCTTTCTTGGTGGATCGGATCAGCTGGTGGTGTTTGCGGGTGGCGTCCTTGAGGGCGGTCATGTTGTCTGTGGTTGGGTTTTTTCGCCAGGCTTTCTCGAGGGTGCTGCATTTTTTTTGGGAGTTTTTGAGGTCGTCATTGAACCAGGTGGCTCTTTTGCTTCCTGGCTTGTTGTGGTGTTTTTTCAAGGGTGCTAATTCGTCAGCGCAGCGGGTGAGCCATTGTGCGAGATTGATAGCTGTATGGTTTGGGTCCGATACTCTGGCGGGAGAGTTTTGGTTTAGCGATGTGGTGAGCTGGTCGGTGGTAATTTTGTTCCAGTTTCTGCGGGGGACTTGTTGTGGGTGGTGGTGTGTCGTGGTTTTTCTGAAGTTTAAGTGGGCACAGCTGTGGTCCGTCCAGTGGAGTCCTGTGGCGTGATTGAAGTAGATGTGCTTGCTGGAGGAGAAGATTGCGTCGAGCGTGTGTCCGGCGTAGTGGGTGGAGGTGTTTACCAGTTGTTTGAGTCCGAGATTGGCGAGGTTGTCCAGAAGGGTGGTGGTGTTGCTATCGTTGTTCTTTTCCAGGTGGAAGTTGAGGTCCCCAAGGAGAATGTAGTCCTCGGAGGGGAGGGCGTGTGGGCTGATAAAGTCAGTGATGTCTTCGCAGAATTGTGTGCGGGGTCCTGGGGGTCTGTAGACGAGGGTGCCTCTAAGTGTTGTCTTGGGGTCGGTGTGAATCTGGAAGTGAAGATGTTCGGCGGCTGTGAGGGTGTCGTCGGTGCTGGTCGTGATGCGGATTGAGTTCTTGTGGATGATGGCGATGCCTCCTCCTGTTTGATTGATGCGGTCCCTTCGGATGATCTTGTAACCGTCCGGGATAGCTATGGCGATGTCCGGCACTGATGAGGCGTTCATCCAGGTTTCTGTAAGAAAGGCAACGTCCGGCGATGTGGTATCGAGTAGGTTCCATAGTTCAATGGCGTGTCTGTGGACCGAGCGGGTGTTGACCAGGATGCACTTCAGGTGGTTGTTGTTTGGGCTCTGTTTGGTGTTTGTGGTTGCAGTGTGGGTCCTGATGCAGCAGAACTTGCAGGATTGGCAGGTGAAGGGTCCATGGGCGCGTCCTGGGGCGGCTTGGTGGCAGTCGGGGAGTCGGCCGGTGTTGAGTGCAGTGAGGGTTGCGGCGTCGTATATTAGGCGGGTGGAGTGGTTATTGCGGGGCCAGGGGGTCTGGCGCTGGGTGCGGTCCAGGCGCGGACGGGCGTAGACGGGCTTACCTTCGGCGCGCAAGGGGCGCGCCCGCTGCGTGTGAACGCTGCACGTTTGCCACTCTGCCATAAGTGGAGCGTGGAGGGGGGGGGAGCGAGGGAGGAGCAGCCGGAAGATGGGGGTGGGTAGGAGCGTCTATGCAGGAGGGGACGGGGGTTGGGTTGAGCAGCGGCAGGGAGCGGGGTGGAGGGGCACAACAAATGGTCTCTGAGGATGAAAGCGAAATTGACCAGAGAGTCACAGCGGGTAGCGGTGGCGGGGGCACGACTAAATTAAAGCAGAGCACACGAACACAGGCACAACAGTGAAAAATGGCGCAAAACTGAAAATAAATTAAATGAAATATTAAAATAAATTAGTGCACAAGACCGGATCCTTGGTGGCGATTATCAGGGGCACAGCAGCTCAGGGGCACACCGGGGACACAGCGTCACAGCAGCTCAGGGACACACCGGAGACACAGCGGCAGGCGTCAGGCACGAGGCGGGTGGAGTGCCCTACCGGTGCTGTAGAAGTCGAGGCCCTCTTTCACCGCAGGCTACCACATGTGCCTCATCCCTGGTAGTCAGTGGTAGGCCTTAGGTTTGTATCTCTGTCACTGTTCCCTGTATTGCCTGCTTTTGTCTGTGCCGTGTTGCTTGCCTTCTGTTTACTCCTCGCTGCCTCTGATTTGTGCCTGTTTTTTGCCTTCAGTTTCCTTCTGTTGCCATCTGTTTCCCTGATTCATGCCCGTTTTTGCCTTCTGTTTCCCCCTCGCTGCCCCTGATTGTGCCCTCACCGCTCCCGTTCTCGCCACTGCGTCCCCTGCAGCCGGCCCCCTCACTGCCCATTCGCTGTCCCTGCCTCGCAGCTGCTCCTCCCTCCCACATCCCCATATATGGCGGCTGCTGTGCGGCCGTGCCGCTAGCGGCCAAGGCAAGCCCGACCGTGCCCTGCGCCAGAACCCCTGGTCCCCGCACCCACCACAACGAGCACCACTGCTACGATGGCATCACACTCCGCGCTCTCAACCCCGGACGGACCAACACCTGCTTCAAGGGAGCCCCAAAACGCACACAAGGCCCCTTCACCTGCCAGAACTACAGCAACACCAGCCTCAGAGCTGCCAAACAACCCGCCAAGAAGGACCTCACCAGCTACGATGCATCCTACTGAACATCCGTTCCGCACGCAAACACGCCGTCGAGCTCTGGACCCTGCTCGACGCATCATCCCCGGACATCGCCTTCCTGACAGAGACCTGGATGAACAACTCCACCGCACCCGACACCGCAATAGCCATTCCAGACTGCTACAAGATCACCCGCAGAGACCGGACCAACGGAGTCGGAGGAGGAATCGCCATCGTCCACAACAATAGCTTCAGGGTCTCGACCAGCACCGACGACACACTCAGCACCGCCGAACACATGCGTTTTTAGATCCACACAGACCCTAACTCCACCCTCAGAGGCACCCTCGTCCACAGACCCCCCGGACCCAGACCCCAGTTCAGCGACTCAATCGCCGACTTCATCAGCACGCACGCCCTGACCTCCACCGACTACATCCTCCTCAGAGATATGAACTTTCAACTGGAGAACAACAGCAACTCAACAACCCTAAATGATAACCTCACCAGCCTTGGACTGAGGCAACTCGTCACAATGCCTACCCACTCCGCAGGCCCCATGCTGGACCCCATCTTCTCCTCAAGCCCCCACGACGACTTCAGCCACACCACCGAACTCCTCTGGACCGACCACCGCTGCATCCACTTCTCCTTCCAGAAACCTAACAGACACCAGCGCACCCAACCGATCCCTCGCCGCTGCTGGAGAAAAATCACCAAAGACCAACTACACCCAACACTCGCTCTCAGCCACCCACTTAACCCTCCAACACCAAAGACTCTGCCCACAACCCCTGACGCTGGATCAACAACTGCGCCAACACCCTCGCCCTGCTGAAGAAATAACCCCCCCCCCCCACTGGGACATCGGCAAGAGGGCCAGCTGGTTCACCCCAGAACTCCTAGCGTCCAAGTGAGCCTGCCGAAAACCAGAGAACAAATAGCACAGTGAACAGACCCCGGACAGCCACGCATCCCACAAGGATGCCACCCGCAACCACCATCACCTTATCAGGACTGCCAAGAGGACCTCCTTCAAAGATCGCCTCGACAACAATGAGCACAACAGCAAGGAGCTCTTCAACATTGTGAAGGAACACTCCAACCCCAGCTCCAACACCAATGACACCCCGACGACGCAAGCCCTGTGCGACTCCCTCGCAACTTTCTTCCACCGCCAGATAGCAGACATCCACGACAGTTTCAACATCCAGACAGCCCCAACAGACAGCAACACAACACACACCATCGACTACGACCCCTTGCTAGCCTGGACCAGCGTGAGCATCGATGACACCATCAAAACCATGAGCACAATCCACTCCAGCTCCCCGTCAGACCCAGTCCCGCACCACATCTTCAACAAAGCCAGCAGCTCCATCGCACCCCACCTACGCAACATCATCAATCTCTCCCTCCAGACTGCGACCTTCCCAGAGAGCTGGAAACATGCCGAGATCAACACCCTACTCAAAAAACCCAAAGCAGACCCTAGAGATCTCAAGAACTACCGGCCCATCTCGCTGCTCCTGTTCCCTGCCAAGGTCATCGAGAAGATCGTCAACAGACAGCTTACCCGATACCTCTAAGAAAACAGAATCCTGGACCCTTCCCAGTCAGGATTCCGCAGCAACCACAGCACCGAGACCGCCCTCATCGCCGCCACCGATGACATCAGGACACTACTGTACAACGGTGAGACCGCAGCCCTCATCTTCCTGGGCCTCCCCGCCGCCTTCGACACCGTCTGCCACCGCACACTACGCACACGCCTCCACGCCACATGGATCCGAGACAAAGCCTTGGAATGGACCACCTACTTCCTCTCCGTCAGAACTCAGAGCGTCCGCCTCCCCCCTTTCCGATCTGAAGCCTCCGAGATCATCTGCAGCATACCCGAAGGTTCCTCCCTCAGCCCAACACTGTTCAACATCTACATGGCCCATGCTCGCACATGTCGTATCCTCTCCCTCACCAAGGACCCCATCACCGCCAAAGCCAACCTCCACGAAGGAATGAAGGCCGTCGCTGAGTGGATGAAGACCAGCCGACTGAAGCTGAACACGGACAAAACAGAGGTCCTCATCCTCGGCTCCAATCCCTCAGCCTCGGACGACTCCTGGTGGCCGACGGCACTGGGGGCAGCCCCAATAACCACTGACCACGCGTGCAACCTGGATGTCATCCTCGACTCAACGCCCTCCATGACCAAGCAAGTCAACGCCATCTCCTCCTCCTGCTTCAACATCCTCAGTATGCTCCACAAGATCTACAGGTGGATCCAGACAGATGCAAGAAGAACAGTCACCCAGGCCCTCGTCAGCAGCGGACTCGACTACGGAAACACCCTCTACGCGGGAGCTCCGACCAAGCTCAAAAAACGACTTCAACGCATCCAAAACGCCTCGGCACGTCTGATCCTCGACGTACCACGCCATGGCACTGGCTGCCGGTCAACAAGAGGATATCCTTCAAGCTCATCATCCACGCACACAAGGCACTCCACAAGACCAACCCAGCCTACCTCAACAAACGACTTTCCTTCTACATCCCCAACCGCCAGCTCCGGTCCGCTGACCTCACACTCTCCTCCGTCCCGCACATCCGAGGAACAACCACCGGTGGGAGAGTCTTCTCCCACCTCTCCACCAAGATCTGGGACACCCTCCCACTGAGCCTACAACAGACCCAAGACCTGCTGACCTTTAGGAGGTTACTCAAGACCTGGCTGTTCGATCAGTAGCGGTCCCCTCCCCCACGGGTTTGTAGTGCGCTCTCCAAATGTTTGATTGCTTGAGAGTGTGATGGGTTGACAGTACAGGTAGGTGAACAGTAGAGAAGTGTTGGGCAGGGGTGTGTGGATATGTATGTATGTACAGAGGGGTGAGGAACCGCACGGAAAGGAGGGGTGGGGAGGAATGACGGAAGAAAGATAAACAGCATCCGGGCGAAAATAACAACAGCATGGGAAAGAGAAACAGCAAGGAGGTGGGGATTACAAGCAACTACAGGAAATTGTAGACAACAACAGATAGATAACTCCTGGGGGAGGGAAGAGACTGAAACAATAATAGGAGAAATAACTAATAACAGCAGGGAGAGTCATTAGGACAGAGAGACTTAAACAGAAAGAAGAGAGAAAGAGAAAATTGTGGGGGCAACAGATGGAGAAAGATTTAAAGATATATTGACCAATAAAGGGTACCAGCAGAGGAGACACAGAGCAAGTGAGGGGCACTAAAGGAATAGCAACAGCAGGACAGGGCGAATCAACAGAGAGGATGGTTCGAGAAGGAGCAAAGGGAGGGTGTGAGAAACAGCCGAGCTAGGCAGTGCAGAGCGATGGGGCAGCAGTAACAGGAAAGACAGAAACAGCAATGGAGTAGAGGTCACAGAATTCACATAGGATAGGGAAACAGCAGACTGAGGGGTAAGGAAAAGAAGGGAAAAGGTGAGTGAAGGTGTGGTGTAACGGCCAGAAGAGTTGGTTTTCGAACTGCGGAAACAGATCTGAGTCTCGGCTTGGGGTCAACATCCTGTGATTCTGGCCAAATCACTTAATCTCCCCTTAGCTACCAAAATGAATGTGTCCTTGCGTAATGTAACTGGTGCTTATTTAAAGCGCTATAGTACCTTCGGGATAAGTTCATGCCATATAAAACCTGGGAAAGGTGGAAAAACAGAAGTGGGGGGAGACTGCAACACAAAAAATACGGGGGTGGAGTAGAGGGAAAGGTGGAGAAACAGAAGTGGGGGAGAAAAAGGAGAGACAACAGGGAGCGACAAACAGAAGGGGGGGTCTGAAATAGCAAGCGGGAGAGCAACGGAAAGGAGAGAGAAAAACGAGATGGACGGATGCACCTATTACCTTAGTGAGGTAATAGCAGGGAAGAGCAACAGTATAGGACGAGAGAAACCAACAGTGAAAGAGACGCAAGGTGAGAGGAAGAAGCAGTAGGTGAAGAGAAGTACGGGGAATGGTAGGAAAGAGAAAACAAGAGATGACGTAGAAGCCGAAATTAAAGGAAGAACAGTGGTGAAAGAAACGCAAGAGAAGCCCAGGAGTTGTGTGCGAAAGTGAAAGTGATCGCGATGCACTTAATGAGGCCGGCAGAGGGACGAGATATGTGGTGAGGGAAGGAATTGAAGAGCAGTGAGAGGCCCACAAAGTCGCGCCCGCGCACTTGCAGTCAAGCTCTAGTCCGGCCATGGCAGCATTTATTGAACCTCCACTTCCGCTCGTTTTTCTCAACAGAGGCACCGACGGACAGAGCGGGGCCTCATATTCCCGAGCGGTTGCCGGGTGAGGTGAGGTCTTCATCCACACAAAGCTGGGAAGAAGATGTTTTCCTTTTCCTTCCAGTGGGCATTCAAATGTGATGGTTCCTGGTAGATATGTACCCATGTTAAGTACATTGTCTCTTGTTGATATAATATTGTCAATCATGTTTGCAGTAGCATTTCTAGTCATGGTCCTGAAGAAAGCCGGGGCAATGCCCCTGAGGCTGAAACATGTCGACCGATTCACACAACGCCAGAGGGTAATCTTATTACTCGGCGTGTTTTTTTACTCTTGACACAAGGATTGAGTTTTGAATATTTTACAACGCCCCTGTAGTCAATTTTATCTCACTATTATTATTTGAGCACTGCACTTTAGTAAACATCACTTCATGTTGAATATCACGGCTAGTTTTCTGACATCCGTTTCCACATCGACACTACTGGGTCGGTTGTGTTTTGGAATGATCAGTAGATATCCCACATGACGCAAATTCCGCCACAATGGGTGGTCTGATGGGATTTATCTAGTCAGTGACTCTCAACATCATCTGTCCATGCATGCATCCATTCTTTGCACTTTCGCAAGTACAGCTACACACTGTTTCCAGACCTGGTCAGCTCTGTTGGGTGTTATATAGCATTTATTGAAGCCCTTACTAAAAGTCTCACCAGTCTAGCGCATGCGCTGGATCAGGCGAGACCTAAAAAGTTAACCCTTGGAGTCCTCTTGACTTTCTTCAGTTTTTGGTCCTTGCCTTTCTGCCATTCAGTTTGCAAGACATTGCAACCACACTGGAATTTTGGACCCCTGACAGAAAGTTTGTGAGTATCCATGCTTTACAGGTTCTCATAAGTTAGTCTGAGACCTCCTACCTGAATGACTTGGTCTGGTGTTGGGTTGGGAATCCCTCTCTGCAGGATCAGGATGGGAGATCAACATTAGCAGAGCTGTGTGTTGAAGACCGCATAATTTCCAGGTTTGCTGTGGCCGGATTACCCTTTTCACCTTTAAGTGGACAATGGAGTGTTTATATAATAAATCCCGCTGTGTTAAATGTACAGCACTGGATGTCCTATGGCACATGCTCTACAGGACTGCTACCGCCACTATTTAGGACGGGCCCCCCAACACATTTTTTCCTGTTCATGATGCCATGAAATGGATGGGGTACATAAAGATACTATAGTAGTCCCATTCGAAGAAAAGTTCCTATATTTGTTGTTGTTTGACCGCCTAAAGAGATTCAACTAAGGACATAGTCCTTTGAGGTGTGTCTGGGTAAAACATGTGGTAAGCGACTACGATAGACTAACACCACAGAACTCCCTCCTTGGGTTCCTATCATGTACCTACCTATGAATGCAACACAGTTTCCTCCCTAGCAACCAGTTTCCCAAATTGGCGCCAAATAAAACTCACAAGAATGTGCCTATCCTCGTTTCTGGGAGTCCTCAGTCCTGCCTCCAAACACGGATTCCTCAACTGACTGGATGTCAAGGTCCATACCTACAAAGCTTGTATCTGATACTGTAATGTGCAGGTAATGCTGTGCGGCAGGTGAACTTATTGTTCTGTTCAAGACAGAGATTGGACTTGCAGATATCCCACCATTTACTACCTAATTTCAGACCCCTTACAGGGGCCACAGCTCAGACAGGCTACGGGGACCCATTTGTGGTGGGTGTGGTTGTTTGCCACTGTCGTTCAGGGATCCCTCCTACGATTGCTTTAGAAAGTAGGCAACCCTTAGCACATTATATTCTCCCATCAGCAATAGTGTGTAGCCACAGGCTTCTCAGTGATGTCCAGCCTAGGCCTTATCTTGATGGAGGATAAAAAAGTAATTTAATGTCAAAGCAAAACTAAATACTTAACACAATAAGAGTATAATATGGGTTTGAAATCAGTAGCCTCTGATAGTGAAGAGCTATATTCTCTCTAGCTCCCTTCTCCTTCCTTATATAGTAAAGTTTCTGTCTCTACAGTTACAAAAGCTTAACGGAGGAGGCAAGAATGAGGCACAGGTGTGAATAACTCCAGCAGTGTCACTCAATAGCTGTACGTAGGAGGCAAGAACAAGGTCCAGGTGCGAATAACTCCAGCAGTGTCACTCAATAGCTGTACGGAGGAGGCAAGAGCAAGGCACAGGTGTGAATAGCTCCAGCAGTGTCACTCAATAGCTGTATGGAGGCGGCAAGAACAAGGTCCAGGTGCGAATAACTCCAGCAGTGTCACTCAATAGCTGTATGGAGGAGGCAAGAATGAGGCACAGGTGTGAATAACTCCAGCAGTGTCACTCAATAGCTGTACGTAGGAGGCAAGAACAAGGTCCAGGTGCGAATAACTCCAGCAGTGTCACTCAATAGCTGTACGGAGGAGGCAAGAGCAAGGCACAGGTGTGAATAGCTCCAGCAGTGTCACTCAATAGCTGTATGGAGGCGGCAAGAACAAGGTCCAGGTGCGAATAACTCCAGCAGTGTCACTCAATAGCTGTATGGAGGAGGCAAGAACGAGGCCCAGGTGGGAATAACTCCAGCAGTGTCACTCAATAGCTGTACGGAGGAGGCAAGAACAAGGCCCAGGTGCGAATAACTCCAGCAGTGTCACTCAATAGCTGTACGGAGGAGGTAAGAACGAGGCACAGGTGCAGATAACTCAAAGCAACATGCTTGAAAAGTCTTTATTCTCATTAATAACTTTTTTAACTGCCATTACATTCTCATTCTTTGTTGTTACCGTTCATTTTATTTGCACAAAATCAAGACCTGTATAGTATACTTTTAAAACTAGAAGTGCAGAATTCCTAATACAATGTTTGAGTGTTGTGTGCAAGACGAGCACATGGTGTTTATTACCATTGTGTCCCTGAACCTGTTTAACGGGACTGCTGACAGTAACCTGAAAACACCACCTACGCAAAGAATAGCGTGGTGGGTTTGTGTTGAGACTGCGGTCCATTGTGCATCTCTAACTCAGCATGTGCACTTAATGGAGTCCTTGAACCCTGGAGAAATCTCCATCATTTCTATAAGGATGTCCACCTTGGAATGTCTCTGTTTCTCCCATGGTATGATTGAAAGGCTGGCAAGGGATGAATGGTCTTCAGAATCTGTGTGGACCCGTGTTTTAGTTATGAAGAGGGTATAGAAAGTGAGAGACTCCCTAGTGAAATGGTTGTTCATGTTATGTATAAGTGAATGAATGTCTGACGTTAATTAGGGCTGTTCTTTGTCCTAGACCACCTCTCCATGTCCCACGTTTCTTGTTGAGTAGGACAGGTGGCCGCTCCTTTCGAGTAGTGGCCGCAAAGCTGTGGAACTCTCTTCCTGCTGAAATTCGGGCACTGGATGACTTACTCCAGTTTAGACGGGCCATTAAAACCTTCCTTTTTGAATAAAAATCTCTGATTGAGTATCTTTTATGCTGTGTTGTGTATACCTTCTTATGGCGCCAGGACGCCCCTTTGCTGGGGCAGCTGTGCGCGGTACAAAATCAGTTAACATAACATAACATCATTGTCAGTTGCAGGGAAGTTATCCTCTGTCCAAAGTCAATTTGATACTGAACTATTATCGCACAGCTTATCCACCCCCTCCTCCATTGGGACACCATGGTGTTACGGTGTATCAACTCCCTCATGAAGGAATTAGGGAGAAGGGTAGCTAGGCTTCCAGGGAGGTATGATTTCGTCTGTAACATCCTGGGCTCTAATTTACAGAGGCAAGGATGCACCCTGCTCTTCCAGACAGGTTATATTTTATTTATTGATAGAGTTTTGTATACTGCAAACTTGATCCGAATGTAACGGAGCTCTTCACAGAGTTTGCAAGCAACAATTTACAAGGGGTTGCATTTGGAATAAATATAATACAAGGTGAAAGGATATCTCTCATGACGTGGTCAGTAACATCAACGATGACATCAGGCCTTTATATATGTTTTTTTAAAAAGGGGAGAAGGCAGCGCGGTCCCCCCCTCAGGCTGATTTCGGCCCCTGAGACCTCATTACCTGGGACGCTTTGTGAAAATTTGGAGGATATTTGTAAAGCATTGCCAAAGTTATTCAAGAACTGCTTTTCCTATGGAAACTTTGGTCCTAATTATAACTACCTACTGGCGACCACCAATAGGAAATATACAGGGTTTTGCAGGTTTAGCACAGCAGCAATTAAATGAGTTACAAGTGGAGTAAACAACATACGAATAGTAATTTTTTGCATAAATGTATAACGGACAGTAGCACAGATGGACGATATACAGTCTGAGAAAGTTGAGGTAAGTTGTTGTGGGTGTGGGTGAGGAGATTTTCATGTAGAGTTGGGTGTCATCTGCATAGAGATGATGGGCAGTTTTAGCTTGTTTCAGGATTATTGAAAGGGATTCTATATAGAGGTTGAATAGGGCAGGAGACAGGATTGACCCTTGGGGGCTCCTTGCGAGACTGGCATTGTTTGTGAGGTTGAGTTGTTTAGGTTGATTAGCTGTGAGCGTTGGTTCAGGAAGGAAGTAAACCACTGAAGGATCATTCCATTGATGCCTGCACTCTGAGACAGGATGTTTAATAGGGTGTCATAGTTGATAGAATCAAAGACAGCCAAGAGGTTCAGGAGGACTAGGAGGCAGGCCTGGCCATCATCCAGAGATCTGTGTAGGCCGTCTATGATGTGCACTAGTGCAGTTGTAAATTGTGCTTCACTTTGTACCCCTCATGTATGCTTATTTGATTTAATAGTTGTGTGACTTTTACTAGTGTCAGGGTTATACAAGTACAAAACATATTCTTCCAGAAATTGATTGTCTGTGCATATTCTCCATTTGTGGATTTACGTTTTTTGGGCCAGTGTAACCGAAACTCTCTTGGAGGCTAGGTGACCTCATGTGAGGGTTGTCCATTGGAGACATCCATTGCTCTCGAGGTCTGTGTCACAGGGAACTCAATGGGGGCTTACAGAGGAGGGTGGCTTTAATCTGCAAGGTCCCAGGCTGTTATCTGCAGAGGGATCGATGTTCTCAGCTCTGCCAGGCAATCTGGTTAATTTAACATGTACTTCTCATTTTAGGACTGTGTGTACTGGGGTGGTAAATCGTGCTTGCCTTTTTACCCCAGTTTATGCTTATTTAATGTATCCTACTTAGAGGGAGATCACCTTGGCCTTGGCTTCAAGCCACAGTTCTTGTTCAGGTGTTGCTCTGGCCAGGTTACACTCTGATCTGCTTAAACTGGTTTGGTTTCAGTCCATTGCAGTTAAAAGTCCTTCCTCCCCTGTGATGATTCAAGCCACACATTTAACCTAACTGTTAAAAATGGGATCTCTGGCTGTCTATGGCTTGTGCCAAAACCAGGCAGAGACCACCACTCTACGTCAGGGCAAGGGAGTTACACGCCAAGATAACCCCTGCTCACCCCCTTGGTAACGTGACACGAGCAGTAAGGCTAATCTCGGAGGCTATGTAAGTTAAGCGTTTGCGTGCGCACCCAGCAACAACATCCAAGGCCCACCACAAAGGAAACTCCTCACAAGGTCAACTTCTAGAAGTAGCACTTCCACACTAGACACATTCACGCCACACACATCATTGCACAGCATTTAATCACACGATTCCGCACATACCAAACTCGAGCTTGCACTCCCCACGCATCAGGAACTAACATGGACACATACATTCCCCATGCATTCCTATGGGAGGGCAGGCCAATCTCATTACACGCATGCACTTTACCCTGGGACACAGTGGTAAAGTGCGCAGAAACCAAAAAATAACTAGCACCAAGTCACATATCACCAGCAAAAAGTTTAGGGGTGAACCTGCCAGAAGGGCCAAGTCCAACACTAACAAAGAGTTTCAGAGGGATGGTTAAATCGAAGGAGCAGTGAGTAGGGAGTAGGGAATATAAGGAGCGGAATCTAGCAGTGCAGAGGAACATTCAAGGAGATCTGAGACGGTCAACTCTGATCACTACCAACTCTACAAAACCATACAACTTTAGGGGCTACATACATTTAATTAAGAGACCCAGCCACCTCTTCTTAACTTAGCAAGCGCCTGGCTATGACATCATACACAGATTTACCACACAGATAGCAAATAAAAATACACAATATTAGGACAAAGTGCAGATGTACTTCATGGGTTACACATTGATTTACGGGCCCTTATAAGCATTCACAGACAAGTTCCAACATGCAAAATTAATTCATCATCAGACAAGTTAAGTATACAGCTAAGAACATTGGGTAATTGAATTGGAGCAACTACTGAGCATACTTTACGTAATATCTACAGAACAATAAAAAAATTCAATTGTTTGGCACACTCTTTCCGTCACATGGGCATGGCAGGGAGAAAAGTTTCGCATTATACCTCAGAGGGAAGCAGAGCAGATATTTTATAGTCCCAGCTCTTAGATGCAAGAAGTAAACCTCTCTCCCAGTTTGACATTGGTAATGTGATGTAACTAGGTAGACGTTTTTCAGATTGCACAATGGGTATATATTTAGCAAAAGTTTCAGCTGTGATTGGATTTAGAAGCAATCCCTCAAAGTTAACACTTTTCAAGCTTCTGTTAACCCCAGCAAGCCATGGGATATCCATCCCCTTATCACAGCTAATACAGTTGTCTATTATGTACCTAGTCAGCAAAGCAGCTGAGTTTCTCATTAAGGCTAACCAAAACAGTGAAGGACAGGCCCTTATAAATTCTTCAATATAGCCTGGTTTTAATTCACTATGGCATATATACTGGAGGATAGAAATTGGTACGCCCAAGAGCTTCCTGCAAAATCTATTTTCCTCTAATTGGACACTAGAGTTTTTAGTGATACCCCAAACCTTTGCACCATAAGTCGCTATTGGTACGCACTGTCGTTTAAAAATCTCTAAAATCGCTGGGATTGCCCCTGTTCTTTTTGGGCGTGGAAGGCTGAGGATCGAATGAGTGGCCTTTGAGAACTTGTTCTTACAAAACACCATGTGTTCAGACCAGGTGCTGGTTGCAGCAAAGACCATCCCCAGATCTGGTAAGGTAGCAGTGCTAACTAATCTTTGATCTCCCACAGAAATGGATCTTAGGGAAGGCTTCATTGGCCCACAGGACATTATAAAAGACATTATAAAATGCATGAAATCCGTAAATCTCTATACTAAGGTGTGTAGTGCATTTGTTGTGCTTCCAATTAAAACTGCATCATCTGCATAGAGGAGGAATGGGAGGGTTTTGCCTTTAGCTCTGGGTACGTCATCTGCAAGTGTAATTAAAAATTTATGCAAATTGTTAATATAAATGAAAAGTAGAGTAGCCGGGACGCACCCTTGTCTAACCCCTCTACCAACATTAATAACGTTTGACACCTCGCCCCTGCCACCAATCCTAACCCGTGCTTTCAGATCCGTGTGTAGATAGGCCAATAAATGGACAAGGGCCCTGTTCAGGCCATGGGCTAGGAGAATGGACCATAATCTGGATCTGTTAACGAAATCAAAGACGGAGGTCAGGTCCATGAAGGCTAAATAAAATGGCGAGTGCTGTGCAATTGTATACTTCCCAATTATCAAATTTAGATTTAAGTACTGCTTAATTGTACCTACCTTGCTCCTAAAACCTAATTTACATTACTCTAAAATATGATTAACATCAGCCCAGGTTAAAACTTTATTATATAAAACTCTGCCTAAAATTTATAGGGTGTTATCAATTAAGGAGATCGGCCTATAACAACTTGGTAGGGAACGATCACCCTTTTTAGGTCTCGTCTCTTTGAGACATTTAGTAAGTGACTTTTAAAAGTGCCACCACAGGCTTTTGCTGGCCTACAGCTTGCGTTCACAAGCTTGTGCACGTGCACAGCTCCCATCTGTGTTTTTATTGCAGTAATCACGCCCTTCTGCTTGCACTACCCCTCTCCCTTTTCCCCCTCCCTTCTGGTCAGCTTCGTTTGTGCTTCTAGCTGTGCATCATGCTCCTCTGCTCACACTTCCCCTCCCTCACTTCTCCTCCTCCTCTTCGTCAGTTTCATTTGTGTCTTCTATCACTGTGAATGCTCCTGCTTCCACCAGGCACACACACCATCAGTCGTCAGTGCACGCTTTCACCAAGCACACACACCATCAGTCATCAGTGCATGCTTTCACCAGGCACACACACCACCAGCCGATAGTGCACGCTTCCACCAGGCACACACACCACCAGCCGTCAGTGCACGCTTCCACCAGGCACACACACCAACGGCCGTTGGTGCACGCTTCCAAAAGGCAGACACACCACCAGCGCACTTTCACCAGGCACACACACTATCAGCCGTCACACACTACCAGCCGTCGGTGCATGCTTCCACCAGGCACATACCACCAGCCGTCAGTGCACGCTTTCACCAGGCAGACACACACCACCAGCTGTCGGTGCACGCTTTCACCAGGCACACACACCACCAGCCGTCAGTGCAGCAGGCAGGCTCTTCTCAGAGTTTCTTGGTAAATATGTGTTCGATGCCTGGGAGGGAGTGGGTCGAGTTTCCTTAAACCATGCTGAGCATGCAGGTGCAGTGCATGAACTCATGTGTGAGTGAGTCATGCTGCCTGGGGTTCACTCACTCCACACTTGTAAATTGCGCTTGCACCAGGCTTTTTTCACATTTGCAAAGTGTGGCGCATGCGCACAGCTAGGCAGCCCCCACTCCCCCGGGAATGACTGCTTCCTACAACCAGAATGGAAACAACTTTCAGAGCAATGAAAACAAGTTCATTTGATGCAATGAACTGTTAACAAAAACCATGTCCAGCTGGTATTGTAGATCTGGCAACTTAAACAAAACAGCAACAGCGCTGACGAATTAGCACCCTTGAAAAACCATCAAAACAAGCCAGGTGGCAAATAAGCCCCCTGGTTCAATGACGACCTTAAGAACTCCAAAAAGAACTGCCGCACCCTCGAGAAAGCCTGGCGAAAAAAACCCAACCACAGACAATATGACCGCCCTCAAGAACGCCACCCGCAAACACCACCAGCTGATCCGGTCCACCAAGAAATCAGCATTTAAGGATCGACTCGACAACAACGCCCACAACAGCAAGGAACTCTTCAGCATCGTCAAAGAGCTTACCAATCCCAGCGCCGGCACCAACGACATCACTCCCTCTCAAGTCCTCTGCGACTCTCTCGCCTCGTTCTTCCACAGCAAAATTGCTGACATACATAACAGCTTCGGCGACCAGTCCACCCCCCCTACCACCGAACTGAAGCCCCCCACCACCAACCTTTGTGCCTAGAACCCAATCAGCACTGAAGACACCATCCGCTTGATGAACTCCATCCACTCCGGATCACCAACCGACCCATGCCCCCACCACATCTTCAACAAAGCCGACTCCATCATCGCACCCCATCTCCGGGATATCATCAACTGCTCCCTCAACACCGCTACCTTCCCGGAAAGCTGGAAACATGCCGAACTCAGTGCCCTCCTGAAGAAACCCACAGCAGACCCCACCGAACTTAAGAACTATCGCCCCATTTCGCTCCTCCCATTCCCTGCCAAAGTCATTGAGAAGACCGTCAACAGTCAGCTCGCTGCCTTCCTCGAGTCTAACGGATCCCTCGACCCTTCACAGTCCGGCTTCCGAGCCAAACACAGCACCGAGACCGCCCTCATCGCAGCCACAGACCTCTCCGCAGCGTTCGACACGGTCTGTCATAGCACCCGACTCATCCTAGACATCCCCCGCCACAATCACATATCCGGTCACCTGAGAGACCTTCACTGGCTCCGAGTCAACAAAAGAATAACGTTCCGTCTCCTCACCCACGCACACAAAGCCCTCTATGACCTAGGACCCAAATACCTCAACACGCGCCTGACCTTTTACACCCCCACCCGCAAACTACCATCGTCCAATTAAGCCCTCGCCGCGATTCCACGCATCCGAAGATCCACCATGGGAGGAAGATCTTTCTCCTACTTAGCGGCCAAAACCTGGAATTCTCTCCCCACCCACCTCCGCCTTACACAGAACCACCTCTCCTTCAGAAAACAACTCAAAACTTGGATATTTGATAAGTAACAAACCCCCCCTACACTCCCCCCCCCCTCCCTCAAGCTCCTTGAGACCCTCTGGGTGAGTAGTGCGCTATGCAAATTTTAACTTGAACTTGAAAAAAAAACAAGCATTGACATAGCCACTAGATCTTGCTTTTTGAACCCTATAAGTATTTAGTTATGCAGCAGAATATCCTGTTGCATGACTAAAAACTTATAAGGTCCCAAATGCAAGACCTATTGGCTATGCCAATGCTTGTTAAAAATAGGCACGATAATACTAGTAGGCACGATAATACTAGTAGACCAGGTCTCTGACATGGGGCATTGATTAGATCTTTAAAGAAATTCAACAGCAATGGGGCCCAACCATCTGGTTTATATTTAATCAGGTCAATGGGTAATCTATTGGGGCCTGGGGCTTTATTGCCCGCGCTCTGACAAATTACCTCCTCGACCTCTACTATCGATATTGGGACTCTAGTTAAAACCTTAACGTTAATGTTAATTGTGACTTCTAATGCGCTTAAAGGTGAATATGGCCCCTGACTGAATGGAATTAAGCCCAGGCTTCAATGAAGAGGAGGGTCTTCAGGTGCTTCCTAAATGGTAGGAGGGCCTCCTCGGATCGAAGATGGAATGGAAGCCTATTCCATAATTGTGGGATGAAAGCAGAAAATGCCCGACCTTCTTTTCTTGTAAGGTTAAACCGCGGGGAAGATAGTTGGTTCCCCAACGAGGATCTTAGAGAGCGGCTTGGGACATATTTCATAAGGCGCTCTTTGATGTAACTTGGGACTTGAATATGTAGGGCCTTATGGGCGATACAGAGTCCCATAAATTTGGTCCTTTGCTTGATAGGAAGCCAATTAAGTTTCTGCAGCAAGGGAGTATCCCTTGTATATATGGGTAGTTTAAAAATCTATCTGGCTGTGTCATTCATTACCACCTGAAGTTTGCTTAGCAAATTATCCCATAACCCAATGTAAAGCTCATTGCCATAGTCAAAACTAGATAAGATCAATGCTGTCACCACCGTTCTCATGGTGGCTAAAGAGAGGATAGATGAAAGTGTCCTCAATTGCCTTAGTAGGCCCACACATGTCCCAAAGACGGTGGAAACTTGATTAGACAAAGAGAGATTAGTGTTTTATACCCAGGCTTTTTCCACTAATGCTGGAGACTGAGTGTCTCCCAGCTCCTGTGGCAAAAATTGATAGGACCATAGGTTAATATCCATAGGCCAACACCTCTGTTTTATCGGGGTTCACCTTTAGTGAATTGAGTGTCATCCAACTTACTAAGAATCTCAAGATGTCTTTTACAAGTGCCTGGGCTTGGGGGAGTTTTCATTTGTAGGATGATTTAGGTGTCATCAGCGCAGTTAAACACTTGACAATCCATTTGTACCAGGTCCATCACCAAAGGGCGCAAATAAATGTTAAACAACAGTGGTGATAGAGCGGACCCATGGGGAACTCCACGAGTTATGGGCCCTCTGTCAGACACACAGTCGCCCATATGAATAACTTGGGTGCGATCCGTCAGGAAGGAGGCACTCCGTTGATGGATCGTCCCGCCAATCCCTACGTCCCGGATTCTGGTAAAAAGTTAATCATGATTGACCATGTCGAACGCAGCCGACAGGTCTTAGAGAACATGGGCACACAGCTTTATTTGGTCTACCGTTAGCCTGATTTCATCCAGTACGGACAGCATCACTAGCTCCGTGCTATGGTGGGCTCTGAAGCCAGCCTGCCTGTCCCCAAGTAAGTGATGATCTTCCATAAATCCTGATAAGGTTTTAAGAACATGTAGTTCCAAAATTTAGGCCATAAAAGGGAGCTGGGAGATGGGTCTATAAT
Source organism: Lissotriton vulgaris (assembly GCF_964263255.1). Lineage (NCBI taxonomy): Eukaryota > Metazoa > Chordata > Amphibia > Caudata > Salamandridae > Lissotriton > Lissotriton vulgaris. The sequence continues at coordinate 498,956 of NW_028242968.1, forward strand.
TTTTCATAATGATGGTATTGCCTCCCACTTTTTTGAGTAATGGAATTACTCTAGCTTCCTTAAAATTTCTGGGGACTATCCCGGTCTCCGGAGAAAGATTAAGCAGGGAAAGGACTTCTACATCAATCGCTGGCAGGGCTAGTTTGAAAATCTTTGGGGGGGCAGGGATCCGCGGGTGAGCCTGACTTAATCTTAGATGCAATGTGGAGCAGAGAGTTTTGGTCCAATTTTGGAAAAGTGGTGATAGATTCTATTTTTATGAATGTCTATTAAGATATCTTTGACTTTACCTGAGAAGAAAGTCAGGAACTTATTACATAGTTCCCGACTGGTTGGGGCTTCTTGCATTTGCTTTTGGCTACGCTCCTCCAAAATTTTTAAAGTTTCTTTTTGCTGATTGTCGGCAGCCAGGATCCTGGATTCTTAAAATTCGGCCTTCCTTTTAAGGATGGCTTTTTTTAACTGGTACGTTTAAGCCTATATTCCAGAAGTGCCTGTGGCTCGTAGATTTTACACCACAGTCTCTCATAGTGGCAGAGGGTCTGCTTCAACCCCCTGAGTTTTTCAGTGAACCAGGGGACGCCCTTCCCCTTGTTTTTTTCTGTTATTCTGCGAGCTGGTGCCAATTTATTAATGGCCGTAGTCAATTGGTTACAAATAGATTCACACCTAATGTCAGGATCCTTATACCAGGTTTCCCTGGGAGCCATAACTCAGAGAATTTCCCCGAAGCTATTGGGCTCAATCTTTTTCCAACTCCGCACCATTTTCCTTCTGTGCGGAGGACGGGGAGACCAACTAGTTAGGGTCATTTGGAAACGGATAAAATAATGATCGGACCACCTACAACGGGATGTCTCTACTAGTTTAAACCGTGACCGAGTAGATCAAACCAGGTCTAATGTGTGACCTTTCTCGTGAGTGGGGGTGTCTACTAACTGGTGCATTCCCAATGTGGCCATTGTTTCATCTAATTGTTTGGCTTGTGCTTCTCTGGATAGCTGGTCCCTGTGATAGTTGAAATCACCTACCACCAAAAGCTGTTGGAACCAAGAACGTATGTTAGCGACAATTTCAGTGAGATGGTCAATAAACTTGGAGGGAGCTCTTGGGGGCCGATAAACTACCACTACTGCCATACTCGTGGTATTGGTGTAAGCTTTAGCTATTAGTATATCAGCTCCTTCAAGGTTTTCTCCTGTTAGTTTCCCCATGGTCAGCTATTTTTTGTAGAAGATTGCCACTCCCCAACCTCTTTTCCCATCAGACCTATTGTGCCATAAGGCATCATAGCTAGTGGTCAATGCCGCAGCTATGTTTAGACCAGAGTTATCAACAGCCCAAGTTTCAGTAATTACCAGAATATCAGGCAAGTCTTCTTGCAGTAAAGTACATATTTCAAGGCAGTGCTTCTGAAGTGACCGCGTATTTAGCATCATAACTTTCATGTGCTTACTCCGGTTGGGATTTTTGCCTTTACAGGTGAGGGGGGATTGCACTTATATCCTCAATAAAATATGTGGTGAGAATGCCTTCTACTAAGAGCCTGTAGGTGGCTGTAGGTGAGGTGTAATATGATTCAAAGCACGCAGTTCAGTACGCAAATATGACAAGATTTGTCCAGGGGTCCTGGCCCCTGGACCTGTTCGGGCGCGGATGGGCGCAGACAGGCTTGTCTTAGGCGCGCCCGCTTCACCGTGAAGTTATGTGCACCTTGCGTGTCTCTCCCCACCCCCTCAATCAGGCCAGCTGACTATCCTCACAACCACTAGACCGCAACTGAAGAGCGGAAGTGGCGAGGAGGAAGTCTGTGCCTGGAATGCAATCTATATGAGCCCCACATATGTCACAACCTAATTCAAATCCAATTAAAAAAAATAGCAGCGTGATACACTTTAATGTTTGAATCTTTTAAACTTTTAAAGAGTTATTAGCGAGCGAGCGAGCGCACAGCACCGGGATACTGTAACGTGACTTAAGAGAACATACCTGAAGAGAATCATCTTCTGTAGCAGGCGCAGAGTACATTTTAGAGAAATGATTTTCCCAAGTTGAACTTAATATGTTGCAGCTTAAGGGGGATGATGGCTGCCCCATTGAGCTTAAATCTCTAACCTTAGTCCAAAATGAATTCCTCTTTTTTTTAGACAGACAGCATTAACAAGTTTATTTCAATGCTCTGCCTTCCTTTTGGCCATAGCCAATTTATATGTCTGTTTTGATGACTTAACCAATAAACCATCCCTTGGGCAGTGTGACAGGACCTCCTGTAGCTGCCTATTTGCCAATGAACACTCGTGGTTAAACCACCTGGGATCATGCTGTACTATAGACAGCAGGGATTTGATAACTAAGCAGAGTTTGTTGAAGGCATGAATTACCTCCGGATATGGATCCCGGTCCTCCAGACAAAGGTTGATGAGGTATAGATTCCCTCTAGCCAGTGTACTAAACGAGTCATTATTATTTACATCCCGCCATACCAATCTTAAATTGTTTGTGGATAAATAATAATAAAGATATTTATAGAGCGCATGGATAAGAGTATGCCATCCCGGCGTGTCCCCGCGCTAAAAAAAGAGAGAGGAAAAAACTTATTAGGGGGGGGGAAGAACAGTGCGAGGCAAGAGGGCAAAAGTAAGCTATAAGGAGAACAGATAAGTTTTAAGTTTTCGTCGGAAAGTAGTTTCTGAAGGCTCCAGGCGGAGATGGATGGGAAGTTTATTCCATGCTGTGGCAGCCGTCACTCTGAAGGACCGGCCTCCCATTTTTTCTCTCCTGTAGCGGTGGGTCACAAGCGTGCCCGTACCGCTAGATCTTAGTGATCTGCGTGGTTCGTACCTGGTAACCAGACCTGCCAGATATCCGGGGGCTTTATGCCAGATGATCTGATGACATATGAGGAGTGCTTTGTATTTTATTCTTTTTTTCACTGGGAGCCAGTGGAGGGCATCCAGGGCGGCTTTAGAGTTAGCTCTTCGTGGGAGTCTAAGCACTAGGCGGGCTGCAGCATTTTGCAATATCTGGAGTCGTCCTATGCTTTTACTAGAAGCTCCCAGGAACAGGACATTACCATAATCGAGGCGTGATGTAATTAGTGCCTGGGTCATAGTGCGCCTGGCCTCTAAAGGAAGGAGATCTAGGGTTTTGTAGAGAGTTTTAAGGACTCCAAAGCACTTGCCTACTAGACGGTTGATGTGTGTCTCGTAGGAGAGTGTGGGATCCATCCATATCCCTAAGTTTTTGGCTTCAGTACATGGTGTTGGCATAGCGCCTAAACAGTTTGGCCACCAGTCACATGTCCAATGTCGTTGATCGCCACCAACCACCAAGACTTCCGTCTTGGATCCGTTCAATTTAAGGCAGTGCGTATCCATCCAAGTGGCTAGTGCTTGCATACAGGCTCTGAAGTTATTGGCTTCAGCAGCCGGTGTTTGGGTGAGGGTGAGTAAGAGCTGTGTATCGTCGGCGTAGGATACAATCTCTATGCCGAACGATTGAACTAGCTCAGCCAGGGGTGCCATATATAAGTTAAAAAGGGTAGGACTTAGAGCAGAGCCCTGTGGCACTCCCTGTTCTAGTACCCACTTTTCAGACTGAAATGAGCCCCGTTGAACCTGAAAGCTTCTGCCTGTTAGAAACGATTTAAGCCAACCGAGTGTTCTATCAGTCACACCTCCTCTGTTCAGACACTGTAGCAAGGTGATATGTGCTACAGTGTCGAACGCTGCGCTCAGATCTAGCATGACCAGTGCCATGGTTAGTCCAGCGTCAGCTCCTTGACGGAGAGTTTCGGTGGCTCTTAATAAGGCCGTCTCAGTAGAGAAGCCTTTTCGGAAACCCGATTGGGAGGGGTGTAGGAGATTATTCTGCTCCGCAAATGCCATCAGTTGCACATTTGCAATTTTCTCAGCAATTTTGGCGGTATAGGGCAGCAGAGAGATTGGTCGTAGGTTCTCTAGGACATCATGGTTTACATTAGGTTTTTTCCTAATAGGTAGTACAATTGCCTTTTTCCATTTTCTTGGCAGGGTCTGGGAGTCGAAGGATGTAGTAAGGACATGGCGGATGTACGGTTCTAAGGTGGCTATACTTGCGGCCAGAACCCTTGGAGGAGCGGGTCATGAGGAGACCCCGATTTTATGCTAGAGCATATGGTAGCAAGTTCTTTACTTGGCGGGACAGTGAAGCATTCTAGCTTCGGTTTTGAAATTGCCATCGCCGGTTCCTTCATTTCTGTGAAGGTTTCTCCAGCCACAGGATGAGTGGAGAAAGAGCTGTAAATTTTCTTGACCTTGTTGGCAAAATATGCTGCCACCTTGTTACATTCCATAACGGAATCAGTTTCCGGAGAATTGGAAAGCGAGACGACTGAGATTTCTTTATAGATTTTATAAAGAGTTCCCTAGATGAGCAGTCTGCCTCACTAATTCTTTTTCCGTAGAAGGTTGCTTTAGCAGCTCTGACCGGTTTTTGATAGCTTCTCTGGGCTGTTTTGTATTGAAGCTTAGTTTGATCATTCTTATCCTTGCACCAGAATCTTTCTAGCTTTTTGCACTCTGATCTGACCGACTGCAGATCTGTGTTGTACCAAGGTGCCGTTCTCCTGGCTCTGTTTCCTTTTTTGGCCGTGGATAGAGGGGCTACCCTATTCAAGGCGTCAAGGATTCGGGTTTCTAAGTTTTGATTGGCACTTTCACTATCTGTGCCTCCCGGCATCCCACCTAGGCTTAGCATCTCGTTAAAGCTGGGTTGTGAAAAATGTTTCCATCTGCGATGTGGGTAGCTATTATTGCCACTCAAAAGGGGGGTAGGCTTGTTTACAGTGTTAATTTCAAAAGGGACTAAAAAATGGTCAGTCCAGGGGAGTGGGTTAGGAGTACTCGTGGTGATGCCCTCCCAGTTGGCGAACACCGGATCCAGTAAAGGCCATGGATATGTGTGGGTGTTAGGTTTTTTAGAACCAGATTCGTATTTAATAATTCCTGCTTTAGGTCAGTGACCTCCTTTAGCTGGATCTCATCAAAGTGGATATTTAGATCACCCATGAGGATGATGATAAATCCTTGGCACCACCTTCTATATTGATTGTGGGGACGGGAGACATTCTTAGTATTGTTTGAATTGGGTTATGGTCCCCAAAAGTTGTGGCCATAGTTTCTGCTTTTAATAGAATGGCCTCTAAAACAGGGACAATTACACATAGTCAATTGTAGATGAACAGCTCCTCCCTCTAAAGGTCAGCTCAGGAGGAGCGTTATCCTTTGTGGTAGCTGCAATTTCCATAACATTTGTTAGGTTATGGGTATTCAAATGATCCAATAAGTCAATGCCCCTATTGCATTTTTGCACTCTGTTATGGAATTGATTACTTAGCCTTGGTTGGCACAGTTTAGCATTAAAGTCACCACCCAGGCAGATTCCGATTGATTTAAAACAGTCCTTGTACTTTTGAAGAGTCCCAATTGAATTGAATACATTAATAAAATTACCATTTGGTATAGAATGAAAATCATTATTGTAGAAGTTAATTATGAATAGGGAAGCCCCCCTAGTGTACAGTATCACTTGAAAGTTGGTATTATTAGTACATATCGGCTTGATGATGCCACCAGCAGCGATGATAACCCAAATCGATAATCCCTACCATACTTAGGGAATGTTGCTAGAGTATTATGGCATTTAAACCTGTCATTAGATAGCTCTCGAGTAGCCTAGGTCTCTTGGAACAGGAGAATATCTTGTTCTTTTCTAAATTTTAGCCAATCCGGTTCTTGAAGTTTTGAATGCAGCCCTGCAACATTCCAAGTTAAGATACGAAGATCTTGGCTAGCTGGCACATTAGTTGATGTATGTGTACTAGTAAACTCAATTGTTGTTGGGAAATGTGGTAGTTCATTGGCAGGGTCAGGGGGTGTCGAAGGTGGCAGTAGTCAGTCTTGTGTGTCCAATCCAAACAATGCCAGGAACCTATTCGAGGTAGAAAGTTGGTGGGTCTCATTGAAATAGGACTCATGGTTTGGTTTATAGAAATAACCTAGGGATAGTGTACAGATGTTAGTGTTGCTAAGTGTTGTTGACCCACTCGCTGTTAATAAATGTCTTACCAATAATGGTCTGCGAAAGTTGAGAACAATGCAGTCCCCCTCGATAGTCTTGGTAAAGGCACTAACCCACCAAACTCTGTGTGCCATAATAATATCATTCATATCAGATGGATAGAACCTCCTATACCTTGTTAACCAATGCATGCATTTGTTGCGTAGTTGATCCCATGACTCGTGCTGGTCCCTCTTGCCAACACCAGCACATAAGGGCGAGCCATAGGTGGCAGGCTCAAAACCTCTTGATTTGCTCTACCGGGGCTACACCCAGGGGGGATAATATGCTACTATTGCTGTTCAATCTACCAGGCAGTGAGATCTGATCGACTCTGTTGGGTCCATTAACACTGACCCGATTCAGGTTGAAACACGAGTTAGTAGGTACATCAACGTGGGGTGTGTTACTATGCCTATTGGGAGGCAAATGAGGGCGGCCCCTAGTTTGGCCCTGTGTACTGTGCAAATTGCTTACGGGGTGTTGACTCTAACGGTTGGGGGGTACATTTAATTAACTGCAGCTCTTGTAAGTGTGTGCTGCCCTCCTCCGCACATTGCCGATCCTGCTTCTACAACTATTGTTTGTTCGAGATCCACTAATTCACCAATCCCCCATATTAGTGAGGACAATTTATCAAGGCGATCCTTTAATAGAACAGATTTAGTGTCTATAAACTCATTAAGTTGTTTGGTCAGCAGTGCAGCGTCAACATTAGCAATAACATCTCCCAGGTTCTCAAGGTCCCGTATTCCATCAGTCTGTGTCCCGATTGAACAAATCTATTTCGTGGTGGGAGTTGTCACAAGGCAATCCGAGGTTTCAGAGGTGCCAATATTGGTGCTTTGGGGTGGGTGTATCCAAACGGAAAGGCATGATCGAGGGGTTAAATGTATCTGAGAAGGGTTGTTAGATCAGGGATTGATTAAGGCGCTCAGCTGATATACGTAAATGAGTATAGTATTGCAAAATAAGTACTATATGGTGCTAGCTAGGCAAGAGGATAAGCCCTATAACCCCTTAAATAAGCACGGGAAAACCCGCACCAAATGAACAAAAACAAACGCCTGAGCACACATAAACGAGAATCAAAATGAGGTGAAAAACAATGTACAAGTGTCATCAGGATGGAAGGAAAAAGTCTTCAAGTAATTTGAGTGTGAGGTTCAATCAGGTTGAATCTTTAAAGTCTTTTTCCACATTAAGGGCACGTAGAACAAGCCAGCTGACACATGTTTCGTCGCACACAGGCCCGGACTGGCCGTTGTGGGCACCGGCAATCCCCCGGTGGGCCGCATGGTTGGGGGCCGGTTTTGGATCCATGGGGGCCGTTTTATATTACATATATATTAGCTATGCTGAAAAAAAACCGACCCTGTAACAAAAGCGGCTGAAAAACGGCCCTGGCACAGAACGCGGTAGCAATACCCCCCCCCCCCGACACCCCTCTCCCCTTCTCCCCCCCCTCCTCCCGGAGAGGGGGAGGGGGGCCGGCCGAGCACTTTGCCAGGGCCGGTTCTGGATCCCAGTCCGGCCCTGGTCGCACAAAGGAGTGATGCTCCGCGACTTCTTCAGGGCTGTATCTCAATGTGTCAGTTAGTATGAACGCTCAACCAGTGATGATTCCAACCCAGCCGGTCTGTTAAATGGTAAATGAAGTAATCCGGAATATCAGTTGTGTAAAAAATTTAGTAGATGACACAAAACTGGTCTCCAAAGGTGCGGATTAATTGATCTTATGTCAATAGCGTCGAGAATATCTAAGGTCGTGGGGAAGTATCCAAAGGAATATATCAATCGTAACACACCCGTTTTCTAAGTAGTCAATCTTGTGTTCTGACAGCAGTAATTGGCCCCACGACACTCCACTCGGTTCCAGGTATCGGACCTATTGTTCGAGGGGTGCAGGTATGTGTGGGCGGTTTTCTTTTAGTGCACATTGGTTTTACGCACTTCCTCTTCCGTTTTGCAGTTGGAAGATCCGCTAGTGGAACAATGTCCATGTCGGGCTGTGGCTGTAACGAATTATCTCAACTGTCCCAGTTGTCTCAATTGTCTCTGCTACACTTGTACGCCCACTTGCAGTTGAGGCTCAATACATCCAATGCTCTGTCCTTGAGATAGGAGTGAGCCTTGTGTGTCATCAGTCAATGTGTTTCTAAAGTTAGCAATGTCCGCCTGACCGTCAATACCCAAAGACATCCGCTGTTCCGTCAGTTCAATCTCCCCTCAGACGATATTGACCACCCTCTTGAGCATGCGGTTAATGCTTGTGGTTAGTGGACGCACGGGAGTTAGGGTGGTGTGTTTCCCAATTGTAGTTACCCAGGTGTTAAATTAGGTAGATTTGGCTACTGAACTTACTTATTAGTCCTTGTTAGTCTTCATAGGGGAGGTAGAGAGCTTACCTGAGTTGTTGCTATTTTCCCACGGCAGATGAAGGTGGGATGGCCCAGCCTAGCCTCCTCCGGACCCGGACGGGCACAGACGGGCCGGTCGCTGCCCGCTTTCGTTCCGCGCCACGGGGGCCCGCAGATGACTTTATGCACCTCCTGGTGCTCACAGGTGTTTCGGCAGAGGCGGCTTGTCCCACAGAGGCTGCTGTGGGCTGTATTGCAGAGCTCCGTTCCCCCTGCCGCATACGGGAAATGGTCCGCGGGTTTCACTCGCAGCTCTCCCTGATGCAAATTACAGGAATACGGGCTCCAGCGCCGCAGGGGCCCGCAGATGCTTTTATGCAAACTCCAGAAAAGACTACTACGCATACAGAACTCCTCTGCACGCCTCATCCTCTACATCCCATGCCACACTCCCATTACAGACCACCTGAGAAAACTGCACTGGCTCCCAGTCAGTGGATCACCTTCAAGCTCCTCACCCACGCTCACAAATCACTCCACAACGCTGGCCCAGCATACCTCAACAAATGACTCCCCTTCTACACCTCGAGCCGCCAGCTTTGCTCCACTGACCTCGCAACCGTTCCACGCATCCACAGGACAACCACCGGCGGCAGATCTTTCTCCTAACTCGCCGCCAAGACATGGCACACCCTCCCCACCCATCTGCGACAGAGCCAGGACCTGCTGACCTTCAGGAGACTTCTCAAGACCTGGCTGTTCGAGCAATAGCTTCACCCCTCCTCCCCCCTCAGCGCCTTGAGACCCTCACAGGTGATTAGTGCGCTCTACAAATGATTGATTGATTGATGCGCCTCCTGGTGCTTACAGATGTGTCAACGGTGGCGGCTTGACCCGCAAAGGCTGCTAGGGGCTGTAGTGCAGAGCCCCTTTCCCCCGCTGCATATGGGAACTGTCCAAGAGTTTCACTTGCGGCTCTCCCTGATGCAAATTACAGGAATACGGGCTTCTTTACTGCGTGGCGTCAGGCTCACTACAGGGGGTATGCAGCCGTTTGTGTGAGGACAGGACACAGCTTATTCAGGTGTAAGTGGGGCTGTGCCCAGTTCCTACCTCCCATCCTGCCAGAGATCAACCATTGAGACACACCTAAGCTCCCATAATATGTGGCTGTTTAGGAGGAATACACAAAGCCCAACTGCCTACTACACCCAGGCATGTGATCAGAGACAGACTGCAGACACCAAATGGCTAAGGTAAGAAAATGTTAACTTTCTAAAAGTGGCGTTTTCAGAATTGCAATTTAAAATCCGACTTCATAATACGTTTGGACTTTAAATTGTGATTCCTGAGACACCAGACTTGAAGGGTTTATCGTCTTCCCAGTTGGAGATTACTGTTACATGGCTGGGTTAGGCCCGGAAAGAAACTCTGCCATTTAACATTCCCACGTTTCTTAAGTTGCCTGCTTTCTTACACATTGGCTTTTGACACACATTTGCTTGCATGACTGTGCAGAATATGGTTCTTAGAAACCACATTTCAACTTCGTAGGAACACTATCACGATACCTTGAACAATTAGTACAAGGGATAAAGTTCACTGCGCAAATATTTTTGTTTGTTGATGTTCCATTAGTCGACATAGCTATCTTAAGAGGATGAACAATGACAGCCTGACTGGGGTCTCGGCATGGTAGCATGGATGCTGTATATTATATATACACAACCATTTCTGTATTCAAATGAGAGGAGCACTCTACTGTCACTGCGAGGTCGCTGCTTGCCGGAATTCCAGTTCCGCTGATTCCTGTTTAACCTCTACGAGAAGGAATGTCCAACTTTTGACCAAGACTTGCCCCTGAAGACACTTACCCTCAGGCAATGGGGAGTTAGATCACCAAGTAGGGATTTTTGGCAATTCACCAGCCATATGTAACTAGGTTAGGGAGCGCATAGTAGGAGTAACCTATACATAGTACTTATATGCCAGCATGTATATACTGCTTTAGCACTTTGGTGACATTTTTTATCCTCTTCACTGTTCTAGTGATGCTAATTACCCACACCTATTTCTGTCTATTAATCATTGCAGCGCATATATTTCTCATATCTTTCTTTAGGTATGCACGAGGGACTGAGCAAAAAGGTTTTAGATCTGTTACCACGATACCTTGGGGAGTAAGGGTTGTCATGTTCTGAGGTTGCACAATCCATTTCTTAGCTTCTTAGGTTTAGGGGTACTTATGGTTGCACTGTGAGCTAGGAGGATTATAGGTCAACATATCCAGAGGGCATGCACGGAATCAATCTGGCACAATTCCAACGTTTTTGTTGTCCAACAAATGTACAGTTCTCACCGAGAAAGTGGAAAACGTATGCCATTACGTTTCTAAAATGTAATTCGTAATCCCAATGTTATCCTAAGGGAGATACAGGCCTTGCAGTAGTGAAAAGCGAATTTGAGAGGTTTTCAATACCAGTATACATGTAAAAGTTAAAAGTAAATTTTCTACCTTTCAAATACATTACACCTTGCCCTCTGTGTTGTCCATGGCCTACCTTGGGGGTGACTTATATGTATAAAAATGAAAGGTTTGGGCCTGGCAAAAAGTTTGTTTTAAATTTGATGTAATGTGACAGAATGCACACTTATCTAGTTAGCAACATGTTCATAGGCAACAATATCTGCGTGCAGACTGGCATTGTGCCTTGCCTCAAGAGGACGAGTGAGTGATTTCATATCCTTTGGAGGGACGTTACGGTCCATCCACCAATCGAACAGCCAATTCAAAATATATTCTACAGACTCCATTTTAAATTGAATAATCCATTTTAATCCATTGAATCCTATTTTCATTCCATAACTTTCTCTTTACTTTCTCCATTCACTTAAAGGCCGCTTGTTACCCAAATTCTTAAGATGCTGTAGATAGGCCTATCCAGGCATTCTTCTGTAGCATGTGGGGTAGATAATTCATCCTAGGCAGCTGTATTTGCTTTAACCCAATGCATTTCGGGCAGGACAGCCCTTCGTCAGGGGTAGTTATGAATTCAGATAAAAACCATTATTAGTATTTTACAACATTCAGCATCACACATAAGCTGTGATGTCTTAACCCACAATACAAGCTGCAATCTATTCTTATTTAGTAGAAAAAATATAGGGCATGAACACATACAGCCCATTATCTTTGCAAAACAATGAACATAAAAATGAAAACCTAAACAGTCAACATCAACCAAATTCTTCTCTTGTGCAACTAAACACCCCACAATGTCCATCAATCTGAACTTGCATAGCGCAATAACCTTCCAAGCCAATCATCATTAACTCTAGCTGCTCATGCTAAACGCTGTACCTAGCAATGAAACCGGCTCCTCTCCTGTTCGGCGTATCACTGTGCGAGTACTCGACCAACTAAATACTACCTCGTGATCACAATTAAACCAACTCTGCTGCATACCTTCCAACCAATCACCTGATTCTAATGACCAATTCCAAAATCTAAAACTACAAGTCCCAATAACCATTGCGTGTCTTGCATTTCTACTTCAATCCAAACATTTACATGTATTATTTATCAATAATATCTGATATTTTTATGGAATTTCATATGCCAGATGTCATTTGTACAACATATGTACACGATGTTTAAACATGTTAAAAATGTAAAATCCGTCAGCAAAAGACTTTTTTGAGGTTTTCTAAAAAAGAGAACTAGACTTCCTCTCATGAATTTTGATGTTCCTAAGCAGCCTTTTCCGTGATATTGTTTCATTTCTTTCTCATTTTAATCCATGTCACTGTCCTGGGTGGAAACGATCCACGGGGCAAAATCCATTCAAAATTCATGTAAAGTGACAGAATGCACACCTATCTAGTTAACAATCCACTTTTGCAACATGCTCATAGGCAGCAATAGTTGCGCGCAGACTGGCATTGTGCCTGGTCTCAAGAGGCCGAGTGTGGGATTTCATAACCCTTGTAGTGATGTGGCGCCTACCCTGGCCTTTTTCTGTAGCACATGGGATACACAATTCATACAGCTGCCTAGGATGAATTGTGTATCCCATGTGCTACAGAAAAAGGCCAGGCTAGGTGTATGCCCAGGATGAATTATGTATGTCATGTGCTACAGAAAAAGGCATATCTATAGGATCTGAAAAAATTGGGTAACATGCGGCCTTTGCATGAATGGTGAAAGTAAAGAGAAAGTTATGGAATGAAATAAGGATTCATTGGATTAAAATTGATTATTCAATTTAAAATGGAATCCGTGGAATATATTTAGGTTAAAAAGGTTTAATTTGCCAGGTCCACACGGCAGTGTAAAACTTCACACACAGACTCTGCAATGGCAGACCTGATACATGGTTAAAGGGCTACTTAAGTAGGTGGCTGAATCAGTGCTGCAGGCCCACTAGCAGCATTTAATTTACAGGCCCTGGGTACCTGCAGTACAACTTTACTAGGAACCTACAAGTAAATTATATATGCCAATTGGGGATGAACCAGTATTGCCATGTTTAGGGGACAGAGCACAAGCATTTTGGCACTGGTTAACAGTGGTAAAGTGTACAGAGTCCTAAACCCAACAAAATCAAGGGCAGAGGAGAAAGGCAAGCAGTTGGAGGGAAAACCACCATAAGGCTGTCACGTCTACTACCTTACCACATAACTCTATGCAGACGTTGGCCTCTTAGTGTCTTCATTGTGATACTGAATGCAGGGCCTGGTCTCTCTAGATTGCCTCTTTGTTACAGTGGATGCTGAGTCTGGCCTCTCCCTGTCTCTTCTCCATCACACTGGGTGCAGAGCCTGTCCTCTTTAAATCTCTCTACCATCACACTGGGTGCTGAGCTTGGCCTTTTTAAGTCTCTCACCTGTCACACTGGGTGCAGGGCATGACCTTTCCGGGTCGTTCCTCTGTTACAAAGGGTGTGTATTGTTTTGAGATTGATTAAAGAAAAATATTTTCTGTACTTGAATAGGTAACCAGAGTTGTGTTGATTACTTACATATCTTGCAACATGAATGTACTAATGTGGAACAGAAACAACAATCATGTTGATTCCTACATAATATAAGGCATAGAGTTTTTGTGTGTTATTTTGAGTATTCAGTGGCACTCTATTACCTACATTTTCTCACTCCCTTTCTGGTATTACTTCAATCAGAACTTGATCTGTCCTCTGCCCTAAGAAAAGTCCTGATTTATCATTCATTTCACCCCAACTAAGAAAAAAAGTGTCTGGGCGTTCATAAGTAATGGAGGTTCCAAAAAAGGGTCAAGTCAATGTAATGGAAAATCTGTTGATGAAACTTCACGCAAATGTGGGGCACAGATTTTACTTTACTAGAAAATATGTATTTACTTCAACATGGGATGTTAACCTTCTACGTGTAGCTCTGCCTGAGTATTATCCACATAGAGAGAACGGCTTGGCCCCCCCAAGCAGGGACTTCAACTCAGCACTGTCCCTGAACAAAGCAGTAATATGAAGCGTTTCTCTCTGAGAGCAGAGAATCAGCTTGTTTTGGACCTTCCACCTGCTGCCACACCCTACACTATTATTTTGAAAGGTGTTTCTACTCTAGGCCCAGAGGAAGTAGAAAGGCATGACCAATTACTCAACAAGGTCACCCATTGGTTAACCCCCGTCTGAAAGATCGTTCTACCCCACACAAGGACACAAGCATGGTACTAAGAGTTGCACAAATTAGCAATAGTCCTTAGCAGATTGTAATTGTAGGTAAAACGTAAACAGCGCACTGTAACCCAACAGGCATCCTTGTGCTAAAAGAGGGAGGTATGTGAAAAGCTACTGGGAACTGAGCAGTAGAAAGCATTAGCTTGTAGGAAAGAGCCAGGTTTTTATTTGTTTCCGAAATGCAAAAGATCATTCAGCTGTCGCAGCTCTAGGGGCAGCTTATTCCAAAGTCTAGCAGCTGCAACACTGAAAGCCTGACCTCCCAGCTTGACTCTTCTGATCTGGGGAATTTTCACCAGGAAGGCTGAAGAGGATCGAAGACAGCGGGAAGGAACATACCAACTGGATTTACTCTGTAATAGTATAGGGCCCAATCCATGAAGCGCCGTGGACACAGCACAGAGTGATTTTAAAATAAATTCTCTGCACTATAGGGAGCCAGTGCAGCTCCACAAGGGCCTGAGAAGGAGAAGAATGTCGAGGACCTGACAAGGCCAGCTTAGCTGCCACATTCTGGACTCACTGTAGTCTGCCAGTCAAGAACTTCCAGATTCCAGCAAAAGGGAGTTACAATAGTCTAATCTAATCTACTCAATATCACGCTCCTGACTATCAGAGGGCGTGTTTGAGCAGGGAGCAAAGGGAGACTCTTCTTCATGGTCCTAATAAGGAAAATGCAAGGCGCCCAAGCTCTTGTTGACATGTGTCTTCAGCTTCAATTTTTCATGAAATGGAACCCCCAAGTTACGAACAGACTTGGATGGTAACAGTGGGGAGTCCGCATGAATAGGCCAGAAGTCAGCCAGAAAGATTCAGTGGCTCCCTCCCATTCTGAATGCAGAGTGTTGGACTTGGCCCTCTTGGCAGGGTCATCCCTGAACTTTTTGCCTTCCTCCAATATTCTCTCTGACCTGTTTTTGTTGGTTTAATGACTTTGGGCACTTTACCACTGCTGACCAGTGCTAAAGTGCATATGCTCTCCCGATACAAAATGTATATGTGATTGATGTCCATGATTAGTTCATTGGATTTACTGTCAGTCCCCAGTGAAGTCCACCAGGAGTGCCAGGGCTTGTGAATGCCAATACTGCTAGTGGGCCTGCAGCGCTGGTTGCGCCACCCACAGAAGCAGCCTTGTAAAATGTGTCTAGGTCTGCCATTGCAGAACCTGCGTGCAGTCTGGTACTGTCATGCTGGCTGGGCAACTTGCCAGCCTCTAAACCTTCCCTGTACTTCATATTAGTCACCCCTATGGTATGCCCTAGGGCAGGGTGCATTGTAAGTATAAGTCAGGACAGGCCCTGATGTTTGTGGCATGTCCTAATAGTGAATTACAGCCATTTTCGTTTTTCACTATTGTGCGGCTACCGGTTCTCATAGGCCAGAATCGGCTACTGGAATTATTACACTTTATCCCGGGACTACGCCCGAAGCAGACGTGAGCCTCCACGCCGCAGCCAATTTTGTACTATAAGCCCCACAGGAATCAGGATAACGGCACTACGGGTACTATCTTGCCCATACTCCACTTCGTTATATTGCGGAGACATTTTAAATAGCCAAATGAAAAAAAGAGGATCCAAAAGTCTCTAAATATATTGAAACGTTGGGCGATTAAAGGACATATCAAGTACCTCACGGCCCATGAACCCCATTCTTAGACGCTATCCCATTATCTATATACCCGTTATTCAGATAAATCAGATTCCGACACGCAACTTATAATCGACCGAGATATATCTGTAGGGTGGAGGCTAAACTATTTAAAGTCCTAATCCTGATTTAATTCCGATATTCCGTGATCCGGTTCGGAAAACTAGATGGAACCGTTTTAATCTAAAGTCATCACATAGATGTTCATTCTGATATTACCTGCGAACATTGTAAATTGTCTTGAGAAAGGCGCTGGTCGCCGAAACGCGTCGACACTCAACTTACCCTCCATGTTCAAGAATTTTTATGTCATGATTGGTGTAAATTTAAATTTTTTTATGAAATGTTAATTTTATCTTTTGTTATTGTGACTATAATAAACTGTAATAAACTTATGTACTTAACTGGAAGCTGTTCACTCTCAGTTTTGGTCCTTTTTGTATTGTGTTTTTAAATTTTGAACTTACTGCCTAGGTAGTTTTCTCCATTGAATTTATTTCCCTGACCTAGGGGCTGATTGTTAACGTGCATACAGGGAACCCTTGTTGTCTTCAAAGAGTGTTGGACTTGGCCCTCTTGGCAGGGTCATCCCTGAACTTTTTGCCTTCCTCCAATATTCTCTCTGACCTGTTTTTGTTGGTTTAATGACTTTGGGCACTTTACCACTGCTGACCAGTGCTAAAGTGCATATGCTCTCCCGATACAAAATGTATATGTGATTGATGTCCATGATTAGTTCATTGGATTTACTGTCAGTCCCCAGTGAAGTCCACCAGGAGTGCCAGGGCTTGTGAATGCCAATACTGCTAGTGGGCCTGCAGCGCTGGTTGCGCCACCCACAGAAGCAGCCTTGTAAAATGTGTCTAGGTCTGCCATTGCAGAACCTGCGTGCAGTCTGGTACTGTCATGCTGGCTGGGCAACTTGCCAGCCTCTAAACCTTCCCTGTACTTCATATTAGTCACCCCTATGGTATGCCCTAGGGCAGGGTGCATTGTAAGTATAAGTCAGGACAGGCCCTGATGTTTGTGGCATGTCCTAATAGTGAATTACAGCCATTTTCGTTTTTCACTATTGTGCGGCTACCGGTTCTCATAGGCCAGAATCGGCTACTGGAATTATTACACCCTATAATCTCAGCAGGCTCAGGGAACATGGTATAAGGTTAAGTTTAGTAGGCCTGAACTCAGAATAATAAAATATTCTTCTTTTAGTAAAGTTTATTTTAATATCCTGTGTTTGCAAATGCTACTTTTAGAAAGTTAGCATTTGCTTGCCTAACCATTTCAGCCCGCCTCCGCTCTTGT
This sequence comes from Lissotriton vulgaris, assembly GCF_964263255.1. Lineage (NCBI taxonomy): Eukaryota > Metazoa > Chordata > Amphibia > Caudata > Salamandridae > Lissotriton > Lissotriton vulgaris. Next base: position 516,087 of record NW_028242968.1, read on the forward strand.
GTGGATCTGCTGTCTGTGTTGCGTGAGTGACAGGGCTGGGGATGACAGGTGGTGAATGGAGGGATTACACCAGAGAGGGTGGTGGGAGTGCCCCTTGACTCTGAATAGGGCTGTGCTCTGCCACCACAATGCTGGCTCCGCCCCCTGGGGAGCGACTGATGACTTTGCCCTGCACCTGGCCCAAGAAGAGGGAGGACTGTCATCGGAGTACTCCTGACTGTACTTGCCAGCTGAATGCTGGCTCCACCTCCTGCGGAGCGTCTAATGGTTCTGCCCCTCACACTGAAAGAAGAAACCAGGAACAGCACAACAGAGTGCTTCAGGACTGAAAAGGATTATGCAGAGGCCCCCCTGGCCTGAAAAGACAAAAGAAACTGAGTATAAGTAAAGGAGCCCTGCTCCCAAGAAATCAGATCTAGTTTTACCACAACAAACCTCCGCCCAACTAGAAGGAGTAAGAAGAAGCTGGAAGGACTGGCCTGCAGTTTGCCTTGCTGAGGAAGGAGAGGAAAAGACCAGAGAAGGACTTTGCTGACTTGTGCTCTAAACTGACTCCAAGGGCTTGACTGAGCTTGCCCCCTGAACGGAACCCCAGGACCAGTGGGTTCCATGTGTCTTCGCTCGTCTTGTGGATTAAGCCGTGTGTTCTTCCTGCCAGAGCTGGGACTGCACCCCCTCGCCCCCTCCTAGGGCTGTGGCTCTCGAGCTGGCCTGCCTTCCACCCGCTGAGAGCCCGCTCGTGTAGAGCCGCTCTCTGTCCCTCTGGTCAGGCCGCCTGCTCCTCTGCCACCCCGCCTGCTACTGGAGTGCGCCCGGGTGCTCTCTCCCCCCTCCCGCCGGAATCCCTCTTGTAAGCACGATCTATGCCTGGGTGGCTGTCCATATCCCTGGACGTCCCCGGCCGCCCCGCTTTGCCTCTAAGTAAGTGATACAAGCCACGCCGCCCTCTGAGTTGAGCCCCAGTACCGTCCGTACTGGAGGTCGTGGGCCGCGCCTGCCTCTTTGAACCTGCCCACTGTTCGGAAAGATCCGGATATACGCTTGTGAACGAGTCGCACTGACAGCGTACGACCCGTCCCCTAACCAAGAGGACATCGGAAGACTGAGTGTCGTACCCCCAAGGTACTGCACACTTCACGCTTGCTACAACGGGCTCGGGGCCCGCAACGTTCTTTATTCCCCGCCTACAGTGAAGTGTGCGCCGCATACATCTGCCTGGGCGCATTGAACTGCCCGCTGTGTTTTTAAAGTATGGACTTAAAGCGCTGCGTACTGAGGGGAAGAAGCTGTACGCTGCGCACCACAGAACTGAACTGTGCGCTTGTTATTTAATTTAAACCGGACGCTTCGCCTGCGGAATTCAACTTGTGCCCTTCGCACCTGCCTTGTGCGACTCATCCCCTTGGTTCGCCTGACTTACCGAGTACGCGTCTCACCCGGATGCGTGTGACCCAGTAGGTTCTTTTTCCGATCAGCGTACGAGACGTCCAGAGGCACTCCGAGGCGTTCTGGCCTCTACGGACAGCGCGTCCAACCATTGGGTCTTGCCTGCAATCTGGGGAAACCGTGTTTTGAGCCTCTGTGACCCTGTGAGATAAGTAAACCGTGCCTGAAGCCCAGTGAAGTGGATTGAGGGCCATTGAACATTGTTTAAAGACTAAACCTTGCTGATCAAGACCTGTGGCATCCTGAAAAGGAAATGGAATCATTTTAAAGTGCAAAGACGGTTTTTACCCGCCTGCTTGAGATATATATAAAACAGATATACGTAACGTGCCTTAGCCACCCTTCACTGGCTACCCATACGTGAGCGCATTACATTTAAAACAATGTGCATGACTCACCGTATTGCCCAAGGAAAAGGACAATATACCTCCAAAAACTACTGACCAAGTATCAACCCAAACGATTCTTAAGATACCAAGGCTGTATGCTCTTTCAAGTGCCCAGAATTTACCGGGCACGTATGGGCGGTAGATCTTTTAAATACTTGGCCAGCAAACAATGGAACACACTACCCACTGAACTCAGAATGGAACCATCAGAAAAAAATTTCCGCCAAAAACTAAAAACATACCTGTTCCCGAAAGTATGAGCTCCTTCTTCTGCCCCCTTCAAATTTTCTCCCCCATCTTCCCAAATTCAGCCCAGTCCATGTTCATAAAGCGCGGGGACACACTGTTTCCTAGTGTAACCAGGTGCTGTATAAAAGACTTTTATTATTATTATTATTATTATTATTATTAGATATATTTTTACTAAAATACAGTCTGGTGTTATTTTATGGTGGGTTGGTATTCATTGTGTGTGATACTGCAAATGTTCAACTACATGTACTCTAGAGATTAGCCTTGACTGCTTGCGCCACAATACCTAGAGGGTAAGCAGGGGTTATTTCTTGAGGCGAATCCTGTGCCCTGACGTAGAGGAGAGGGTCCCTGCTTGGCACAAGTGAATACTTGCGCCAACCAGAGACTCTCAAGTCTAACACAGAGAATTTCAGTTTTGTCTGCATTAAATTGCAGAAAGTTATCTCTTAACCACTGAGCCACATTCCGCAAACAGCTGTGAAAAGTGAAAAGAAAATCAGCTGGGTATCATCTGCATAGTTAACTACCCCTAAGCTGAAAGATCTAATACGTTTCATCAAAGTATGCATGTAAACATTAAAAAGAATGGGGTTAATCGCAGATCCCTGCGACACCCCATGATGGACCTTAGTAAACTCAGACTGAAAAGGATGGAGAGCCACAGCCTGACATCTGTCGGCTAGATAGGCATGGAACCATTTAAGTGCCTGACTAGCTACCCCAATATCTTCCAGCCGTTTCAAGAGGACCGAGTGGTTGACCGTGTCGAAAGCGGCATACAGATCTAATAGGATCAAAATGGCATGTTGACCCTTGTCTGCACGCAAACGAAGATCGTCCAACGCGGTCAGCAGAGCAGTCTCCGTGCCATGCCCTAGCCGAAAACCATACTGGACCTCATCCAGTAGATCATTACCCTCAAAAACTGGGAGAGTGCTCTACTCACAAGACGTTCTACAATCTTCACAGGGTAGGGAAGAAGTGAGATTGGCCTGTAGTTTTTAAAACAGGCTGGGTCTAATGAGGGCTTTTTCAATAAAGCGGAGACAATTGCTTGCTTCCAACAGGAGGGAACTGCTCCACTGTTCAAGGATTGATTGCACAACTGTCTGAGAGGAGGAAACAGTTCAGTTCAGATGAATGTGACTGTGTCATTGTTAATTGTATGAATGGCTTTATAGTGAGAAGAATCTTTTTGAGACTCAATAACTATATAGAGATCCGGAGCAGAATAGGAGCTGTCCCCTTCGGCAATTGTACTACCCTTGTTGTGCTGGGTCTACTGATGCTTTAATCAGCTATGTTCATGGTAATAGTGATATGAAAGTGCCAAAAACGTTGGGGATCCACTCAAGCCATACCTCCCTGGACTCCACAGGGTGTCTAGTTTTCAGAATGGTCTTGTTTTGGTAGGTGTGCCTAGATAGCCGCCGAGCCCAGGACCAAAAACCCAGGTGAGCCCCTTTGCAAAACCAGGTCGTTTTGTGATAGCTAATTTTGATATCGCTTCACAATCCGTTTTGGGCCCTTCCCTGCTGCAGGCACTTGGCCCACCCACACAAGTGAGGTACTATTTTTATCGGGAGACTTTGGAGAATGCGGGATGAGTGGAAGTTTGTGGCAGATTCCAGAACTTTCCATCAAAGAAATGTGGGGAAAATGTTTTTTTTATTACAAAGTTTGAGGTTTGCAAGGGATTCTGGGTAACAGAACCTCGTGAGAACCACACAAGTCACCCCGTCCTGGATTCTCCTGGGTATCTAGTTTAAAAACATGTATAGGTTTGCTAGGTTTCCCTAAGGGCCCGCAGAGCTAGGGTTCAAAATCCACAGCTAGGCACTTTGAAAATGAAAAAAGGGTCAGTTTTCACTGTATACATGTGGTGTGGCCATGTTGCGTTTTTGCCCGTTCCCGTCACGGGCACTAGGCCTTCCCACACAAGTGAGGTACCATTTTTATTGGAACACTGCGGGGAATGCAGGGTGGGTGGAATTTTGTGAATCCACACAGATTTCAGAACTTTTCATCATAGAATTGTGATAAAAATGTGTTTTTTTGACAAAGTTGGAGGTTTGCAAGTGATTCTGGGTAACATAACTTGGTGAGAGCCACACAAGTCACCCCCTCCTGGATTTCCTGGTATGTCTTGTTTTAAAAAATGTATAGGTTTGCTAGGTTTCCCTAGGTGCCGACAGAGCTACGGTTCAAAATGCACAGCTAGTCACTTTGCAAAAAAAGGGTCTGTTTTTAACAGTAAAAATGCAGTCTGTCCACATTGCGTTTTGAGCCGTTTTCTATTGCGGGCACTAGGCCTACCCACACAAGTGAGGTGCCATTTTTATCGGGAGGCTTAGGGGAACACAGAATTGTAGAGCAACTGTTATTACCTATTGACTTTCTATGCATTTCTACCTTCCAAAAGTAAGACAATATGTAAAAAAGAATTCACTTTGAAAAATGTCCTATAATTCACTTGCTAGTATGGGTACCCACAATCTTAGAAATGTGCAAATAGCTACTTCTTCTAAACTCTATATTTTGTTCCTATTTCAGAAATGCATAGATGTCCTTGATTCCCATTTTTCACTCTCTATATTTTACCGAATTAATTGCTATATACCCGGTACACAATGAAAATCCATTGCAAGACACAGCTCAGTTATTGGTTCTGGGTTCCTTGGGTTCTTGGTGAACCTACAAGTCATATATATCCCCACAACCATAAGAGTCCAGCGAATGTAACAATATATTGCTTTAAAAAATCTGTCATACTTAGAAGTTACAGGTGAAAACGTTGGCACAACGGCTGTTTTTTTCTATTTTTCTTATTTTCAACTGTTAGTTTCTATAAAAAAATTGAAGGATCTACACAAATGACCCCTTGATGAATTTAGAATTTTGTCTACTTTTCAGAAATGTTTAGCTTTCCAGGTTCCATTATTGCTCTCATACCCATTCCTACCACTTACTGGAAGGAGGTTGAAAGCACAAAAAGTAGCATAAATAAGCTATGTCCCAGTAAAATGCCAAAACTGTGTAAAAGATTTTGGTTTTCTGAAAAAAGTCTGTCTGTCCCTGAAAGCTGAGAATATGGTGATTTCAGCACCACAAACCCTTTATTGATATGATTTGCAGGGGAAAAAAACAGACGCTTTTGTCTGCAGCCCTTTTTCCCATTTGAAAGGTCTAGGCAAAGTAGCTCAGATCGTAGCACAATAACAGGCTGAAGCAGTGTTGTACACGTAAAGTTACTTAGGCAATCTTCTAAATACACCTGGGGTGCTGATACAGTGTAACCAGAATTCAAATTTCCATTTCCTGCATTCCAGTATTGCTTCAGGTAAACAAGACCTCGCCTACCCCCGTGACATATGCAGGCTTCCATTGTTGGTAAGATGCTAAGTAATGTCCTCAAGGGAATATTCACTGCAGTTTGGGTTGTGTGTGCCTCTACAACAACAGACGGCTGTGTTATCAGATATGCTTGTAGAGAGTCTCAGATATTTCAGGGTTGAGAACTAGGGGGTAGTAGCTCAGCATACGTGGTTAGCTGGTCTTCACAGTATGTTAGATCTTGTAGAGTCTCCTTAAATGATGGTGCATGCATCTACCCCACTTGCATGCAACCGTGCGTTTGGATAGTAGGAGACAGAGTGCGACATGAATGATTTGTAACCTACTGCTGGAGGAGATATGCTTCTTCTGTTGAAAGCAGTATAACCACTGTTTATCTGTGATGGGGTCCAGAGCTCCATATCCCTTCCATCCCGAGCGTGACTAGCACTTTCAGGCGATTCAGTCTGAGCTGAGTGGTAAAGGATTAATACCAAATATCTAGGACCTGTTGGGTTGAGTAGTGTATGTAGTGTTAAATGTGGGAGTGGCTGCCTTAACGTTCTGTCGGAGTCTTATATAGCGAAAGATATCTAGCGGTCTCTGCATTTCACCAGAGAAAAAACATCCAGGTCCTCAAATATACCATCAGAGTTTAAATCTCCCCACAAATTGGCTCTGCAAGCTGCTTCATGCGTCACAGGGAATGCATAGAGATAGGGTAATGGAATTAGTGGTGAATATAGTATAGGTTTACTAAGTCGTTTAGCCAATCGGAGCCATGTTGCCGTTGTGCAAGCAACCACAGAGTCCACTATCCCGGGAAAATTTGCTGCTAGTACCCAGGTATGCTGTAGATAGGATTGAGGCCGTGCAACCCTGCTCTATAGTCGAGTTCGGCATGAAAGAAGTGGGTTTGTACGAGTGTATGGCATAGGACGCCTGAGCAGATAGAAAATAAAGCTCCATATTTGGTACCTTAACCCCCCGCTCCTCCCCCCGTTTCCACCACCAGAAAAAGACTGGGTTAATATGTAATCTTTGCGAAAAATGTAACATCGCAATTGATAAGGAAGAAGGGGTCTGTAAGAATCACTAATCTCCACAGGTTTACCAGCCTTATGTAAAGTGATAGCCCTCTCTTTCCTCATAGTGGGTCATAGCAGACCAGTCTCCTTTGCTTCACGATATACCAACTTTAAAATTGGGGCCAGTGTACCAATGTTCGTTTTATAAAAACCTACAGCCAGCCCGCCAGGAGCTTTACCCAAATGTAACTACATGATAGCCTAATTTCATCTTCCTTAATATCTGCAGAAAGGTATTCCCTATGCACATTGCTCAGCCATGCCAGTGAGAGTTCTTCCTGTTCGCTGTGCGGGTCCTTTGCGTATCATATAGGTGCTGATAGATCCTGGAGAATACTTGTAGAATTTCTGAAGGGTTGCTGGCTATATTCCAATGCTTGTCTTGTTTTCAAGGATGGCATTATTGTCTCTAGGTTGGTGTGTAATGGCTGCCAATGCACATCCCGGTCTCTCTCTCTCTCTTTCTCCCACCATACTCCCTTGCTTTACTGTATTTGCCGTGGGACAGGTATTCTCATTCAGCTTTTTACTGGTACTCTGAGATAATAGTCCTAATCTTACTAGTCACCTCAGGATTCGGGGGTCTCCTAAACCCTTCTCTAATGCTCTGATGTCTTGTTACAGTCTACCAAGATTATCTCGGATGGAGCTGAGAATCCCTCTGCTCTTGGCCAGGCATATGCCATGCATGGTAGCTGTAGGAGAGTAGGGTCTGCAATCCTATGATCACCCAGATTTTTTGCTTTTGTTTCACTGGTTTACGACTTTCTCTGGCTGTGGGCCTGCCAATCAGACCCACAGCCTGGCTGTTCTCTTTCTAAATTACGAGATGTACCCTAGGTGCATTTACCAATTGGTACTGGGCCACCTTATCAGACCCCGTAACGCAGGGCATAGGTGTACCCAGGGCCGCCAGGGGCTGCAGCATGTATTATGCCACCCCTGGCTGGCCTCCTAAATTTGACACAACTGGCTGCATGACAGCTGGGGCGAAGTCGTGTAATCACCCTTTGCTGTAGATATAGTAGTCCTATATCTAACCACAATGGACACCCGAGTTCCTATCAGTCACTCCTATGGCAGGCCTTGACAATCCTGAAGGCAGAGTGCGTGGGCTCGTGTGAACTGTGCTCTGGCCCGAGCCGAGCCCGGTTGCAGCTTGCGGACAAAGAACCCAATGGCTGTTCCATGATAACGCGTGCCACATCGGTAACTTCGGTGTCGCGTTATCAAGACATGTCGAGTAAGGTGTCATACGAATCGGGGTGCTGCCCTCTCACCAATTCTGGCGATGAGGTTAGCATTCCACCCTTCTAGAGGGACACGACATGTACGTAACTGTGAACCCCGGTTAAAGTTAACGAAAGCCTCAGCTCCACAAAATGGATGCTGCCACCACAGACACGAGTCTGACCTCCTGCTGCTGGGAGTCCTTCCAGCGAGGAGCGCTTGGACAAAGGGTTTCCTGTCGAGGGCGGTGTTCGCACCGTCCCAGACAGGGTTTGTGTATTCTGGGTAGGTAGGGCTTTTGCGAGAAGGTGACTGCGGAGTGGCACCCCGGTGCTCACTACGCATCTGCCGGTTAGAACCAGTTCCAGGGGCGACAGCCCTGGCCTGGGGAAAGTCCGGCAGGGGAGAGGGGTGTAACTACCCCCTTCCTGGTCCCACCCTTAGGGCAGGACCTAGTCATGTTCCCACCCCTTTCTTTAGAATAAAGGCCGGAGCGGGGACCCTTCCAAATTAGATCATCTTTGAATCAAGAATACTTTCTACGAAAGGACTTCAAGACTCTTCTCAAGATTTCTCCCTTGTGACTAAGGAGTAGTCACCCTGCATCAGCGGGCACCATCTAAGAACTCTGCGGTTTGCTGTAAGTCCTTCCTCCAGGAATCCGACGGCCCAGCTCGACGAGAACCGGCTTCCCTGGCACCTCTGACCTCTACCCACGTCATCAGCTCAGCTGTGATCTGTGGGTGCGACGAGACCTCGAGGGACCGGCCATCATCAGAACCTGCACGCTCTTAACCAGCACGACCATCGAGGTAACTCTCTGGTGAGTGCTCTGGGGTCCGAGAAGCCCCGACCCTGAGCCGCTCCAGCACCGAAGTGCAGTCTCCCAGCATCTCCACGATCTGCGTGGGGCCCTTCTGCTCGCTGCTCAGCACGTTGTCTGGTCACTAACCGCTGGCTTGTGCCCTTCTTTGACGACATCCGAGAATCATCACTGCTGGTCTGGTTGCTCCAGACTGGCCCTTGCTTCCATCTTTGCGAGAAGCACCCCGGACCCTCCTGGTCCACTCAAGACGCCATCTTAGGCCCACCACGTGGCCCTGAGACCTGCCGAGGCTTGTTGCCCCATCCTGGGCCCAGCGACGCCGACAGCATCATCCTTCGTGGGACAGCTCGCACCTCCACCGTGGTCGCCGACAACGCCTCCTGGTCCGTGAGACTGCAGAGCCTAGCGTCGCCCACTCACCTAGTCGAGGTGACGGCCAACCGGTGCCTTCCTGGTACCCTCTGACTACTGGCTAGTAGTACGAACTTGGTCCCCTCTGCTTTCAAGTTTCATCAATCCCCGATCCAGGCTTGGATCTCTACGAACTATTCTTCACTGGTCGCCGGCCAGCAACTCCTTTTCTTCTGGCTCCTGGCTCGTCAGCGAAGACCCCGACGCCTGTAAGACTTGTGCAGCCGCAGCCCTCGTGGCTAGGTAACTCGGCATTTCGGTGCCTGCATAGCCTCCTTACTCTAGGGTCCCGAGTCCCTCGCTTCCGACTTGCCTTAACCTTTCCGTGTCCTCGGACACTTGTTTTAACTGTGCACTTAAAGTATTTGCTAAAGAGATTTGGTTTGTGCTAAGTACCCTGTCCTCATAAAGAGTACAGGGCTGTTGTGATTCTTAATAAATATACTGTTTATTTTCATAACACTTGTGTGGTGTCCTTTCACTGGGTGTTCAAGGGGTACATGTGTGGTAAACAGCTGGCTTAACGCGCCCTCTCGAGTCTTTAGCCTTAGACTGCTCGTATCCACGCTACTAGGATAGCTGGTCTATAGGTTGACTTACAACCAAACACCATAAGGGTCGTTGGAACGATACATAGCGGTCGCTAGAATAGCGAACGTTGCATATCGGGCCAACTTCTCACATTGGTGAGCAGCGGTTGGGATTTGAGCTTGCTGTTGTTTTACCACACGTATCCTAAGAATATCTTGTTGAAAGATCGCACAAGTACTGTTAGTACATATAACTAAAGCTTAGAATACTCTGAGTTCTACTGAACCAGCTGTTGTAGCTCCTCAAGGCTTAGCACACCTTGGCTACAACTCTTAGCAAGGGAAAAGTAGGTAAACACATAGTGTAGGTAGGTGCATCACTTACACCACACTAGAAACAGTATGTCGGACAAAGGTGGAAACTCCGGGTCTCCCCTTGTGTCAGTTGACCCTCCACAGGTCATCCCGTCAAGATATACTGCGCTTAACTTCCATGAGTTACGACAAGTATGTACCTCTAGGAAAATTAAGCAAGGGGCTAACCCCACCACCTCCTTTCTGATTGGTCTCCTAGAGACTTATGATGCCAGAAAGGCTGAGAAGCTTCTTAGCCCTTCTAATCCAGAAGGAGGCATGCCTCCCCTCGAGGGAACCCGGGACGATCCTGACCTCATTCTCCTCGCAACTGAGAACGAAGATGGGGAGGAGGATGAGGATGGGGATCTCTCTGGGGATGAGGCAGATAAGGGACTTGTAGAAGTCGTCAGACTAACACGGTCCAACTTAAGCAAACACGATAGTGGTACTGGGGGACCCCCGGCGCTACTGTCAGGTGCGCTTAACATTGGGAATGGACGAGTTAGGTCTCTATCAAGAGGCTCTAACAGATCCTTTCGAACCAATGGCTCTCACAACTCTTCTCAAAGAGGGATGACGTCCCCTCAGAGGAGAGTGTACGAAGCTAAGGAAAGGGCAGCTAATCTGCGGATCGAAAGGGAAGAACTTGCCCTGGCCAAAGAGAAGCTTGCCTTTGCTAGAGAGCAACAGTTAAGTGGGGTAGTCCCCACTGGTGGCAGCAATGTACCTAGTAATAGGGAAAAGAGTTTCGATACGAACCACCTTGGGAAGATAGTGCCCCCCTTTAAACAAGGAGACGACATCCACAAATGGATTACTGCTTTGGAGAGGGCCTGCACTGTGCAGGGTGTTCCCCAGAGTCAGTGGGCAGCTATCTTGTGGCTCTCCTTTGCAGGAAAAGGAAGAGACAAGCTCCTCACCACAAGGGTGGAGGATGCTAACAATTACCAAGTCTTGAAGAATACACTCGTTGAAGGGTTCGGCCTAACCACTGAGCAGTACAGGGTGCTGTTCAGGGATACCCAGAAAACGCAGTCTCAGGATTGGTCTGATTTTGTTGATTGTGCCACTAAGGCTTTTGAGGGCTGGTTGCTGGGCAGTAAGGTTACTGATTACAAAGGATTGTACAATTTGATGATGAGAGAACAAATGTTAAACAATTGTCAGAACCAGTTGTTGCATCAGCATCTTGTCGACTCGGATCTGACCTCTCCCCAAGAATTGGGACAGAAGGCAGACAAATGGGTTCGTACGAGAGTTAAACAGAACCAGGGCCAGAATCAAGGTGGTCAGAAGAAAGCAGACCAGAAGGGTAAAGATTCTAAGGGGGAACAAAATGACCAGAAGTCTTCGACAGGTCCCCAACAACCCAAAGAGGGTGGGGGTCAGGCTCCCCAAAAGAAGAAAGAAGGCCAATCCAAAAGATGGTGCCAGTACTGTAAAAGTAAGTCTCACTGGTTTAGTGAGTGCACCAAGAAAGGAGGAGGGCAGACTCCTGCCACTGCAGCCCCTAAGGCACCTGTGCCCCCTAGTACAGTCAGCAGTGGTAGTGCGCCTCCCAAGGGTTTAGTAGGGTTAACCCTGGGTTCTGAGGGGCGTGACAACTTAGTTGGCACACTCACTCAGGCTGTCCTTGTCAGTACAGGGGACGTGGACGTGTCCCCTGACGTAAGCCCCAATACTTTGGGCAAATACCGACAGACGCCTTTCATAAATGGAAAGATGGCTCAGGCCTATAGGGACACTTGTGCCAGCGTCACCATGGTGACGCCTAACTTTGTGGACCCTGGACAGATCATGCCAGGTACAGAATTCCTGGTGACCAATGCAAGCAATGTCACTACCAATCACAGTATGGCAATTGTAGCTTTCTCCTGGGGAGGGGTAACTGGCCAAAAGAAGGTTGTAGTTAGTCCAGACCTCCCAGTGGATTGTTTGTTGGGCAATGATTTGGAGTCATCACAATGGTCAGAAGTGGAGCACCGGACTCACATGGAAATGTTAGGTTTGCCAGCACATGTGTTCGCTGTGACTAGGTCACAGGTCAGGAAATGCCCCACTGAACAGGTGCTGGATCCTGGAACAACGGACCAGACACCTCCCAAGAAAAAGAGCGGTAGGGTTAAGGCTGCGCCTTCCCCCTTGCCCCAGGTCGTGGATCAAGTCTCAGAGGAGGCTGACCTACAGGAATTGAGGGAAACTGAGCCGCGGGAGTTCGAACTTGATCAAGTTGAATTCTTGGGCTCAGGGGGACCCTCAAGAGAGGACCTGGGGAAGGACCAGTTAGACTGCCCTTCTCTTGAACCCCTCAGACAGCAGGCTGCTGCTGAGGCTGCTGGGAACGCCACAGGTACCCACAAGGTATACTGGGAAGATGGACTCCTGTACACTGAGTCAAGAGACCCCAAGCCTGGCATGACCAGGAGGCTGGTCGTACCCTTGTCTCAGCGTGGTTTCCTACTTACCTTGGCCCACGAGATTCCCTTAGCAGGTCACTTAGGCCAGACGAAAACGTGGGACAGGCTCGTCTCACACTTTCACTGGCCGCACATGAACGAAGATACCAAGGAGTTTTGCCGCTCCTGTGTCACTTGCCAAGCCAGTGGTAAGTCAGGTGGCACGACAAAGGCCCCCCTTATACCAATGCCTGTGGTGGGGGTGCCCTTTGAACGGGTGGGGATCGACATCGTCGGTCCCATGGAACCACCAACAGCATCAGGGCACAAGTTTATACTGGTGGTAGTGGATCATGCCACCAGGTATCCTGAAGCTATTCCCCTTAGGACCACTACAGCACCTGTTGTGGCAAGAGCCCTAGTTGGAGTATTCTCCAGAGTGGGCTTCCCCAAGGAGGTCGTCTCCGACAGAGGTGCAAACTTTATGTCGAGCTACTTAACTGCTATGTGGAAGGAATGTGGTGTCAACTACAAGTTCACTACACCCTATCATCCACAATGCAATGGGCTTGTTGAGAGATTTAACAGGACCCTAAAAGGGATGATTCATGGACTACCGGAAAAGCTTCGGCGTAGATGGGACGTCCTGATCCCCTGCCTCTTGTTCGCCTACAGAGAAGTCCCACAGAAGGGGGTTGGCTACAGCCCTTTTGAACTTTTGTACGGGCATCCTGTAAGAGGACCCCTGTGTTTGGTGAAGGAAGGATGGGAGAGACCTCTCAAAAAGCCTGCAGCCAACATAGTGGACTATGTGCTTGGCCTCCGCTCGCGGATGGCTGAGTACATGGAAAAGGCATCTGAAAACCTTAAGGCCAGCCAAGAACTCCAAAAAGCTTGGCATGACCAAAAGGCTGTCTTGACTGTTTACCAGCCCGGACAGAAGGTGTGGGTGTTGGAGCCAGTGGCCCCAGCAGCACTCAAGGACAAATGGTCCGGGCCCCACACCATCCTGGAGAAAAAGGGAGAGGTCACCTACCTGGTCGACCTGGGAACTCCCCGGAGCCCCCACAGGGTGCTTCATGTCAACAGGCTAAAAGCATATGTCGACAGGAAGGACATGAGTTTGCTCATGGCCCTAGATGAGGGACAGGAAGAAGAGAGTGACCCTCTCCCCGACCTGCTCACTCAGAATCCTGACGATGGCTCGGTAGATGGTGTTGTCTTTTGTGGCAGCCTCTCCGAACATCAACAGAGCGACTGTAAACAGGTTCTTCAGTCGTTCAGGCATATGTTTTCTCTAACACCCAGTCAGACCGATTGGTGCACCCATGAGGTTGACACTGGTGACAGCTTGCCCGTCAAGAGTAAAATCTACAGGCAGCCTGATCACGTTAGAGACTGCATCAAGAGTGAAGTGCAGAAAATGTTGGAGCTGGGAGTCATTGAACCCTCGGATAGCCCCTGGGCTAGTCCCGTAGTTCTAGTGCCGAAACCTCACACCCAGGGTGGTAAGAGAGAGATGAGGTTTTGCGTAGACTACAGGGGTCTCAATGCAGTCACTAAGACTGACGCCCACCCAATACCAAGGGCAGACGAGCTTATCGATAGATTGGCTTCGGCCAACTACTTAAGTACGTTTGACCTGACAGCTGGGTATTGGCAAATCAGGTTAGCTGAGGACGCCAAGCCTAAAACCGCATTTTCAACCCCTGGGGGGCATTATCAGTTCGTGGTGATGCCCTTCGGTCTGAAAAATGCACCTGCCACCTTCCAACGGTTGGTGAATCAAGTCCTTACTGGGCTGGATGACTTCTGTGCGGCGTATCTTGACGATATTGCTGTCTTTAGCTCCACCTGGGAGGATCACCTGGTCCACCTGCGGAAGACGTTAGAGGCGCTGCAAGCAGCAGGTCTCACTATCAAGGCCACCAAGTGCCAGATAGGGCAGACACAGGTTGTATACCTGGGCCACCTTGTAGGTGGAGGCCAGGTTCAGCCACTGGAGAGCAAGATACAGTCAATCAGGGACTGGGCTCCTCCAACCACCCAGACTCAGGTTCGAGCTTTCTTGGGCCTGACTGGTTACTATAGGAAGTTTGTCAGGAACTATGGTTCAATTGTGACACCATTAAACGAACTGACAAGTAAGAAAATGCCAAAAAAGGTTCAGTGGACAGCGAGCTGTCAAAAAGCATTCGATGACCTAAAGCAGGCCATGTGCACGGCGCCTATCCTCAAGAGTCCGGACTACTCCAAACCATTCATTGTCCAAACAGATGCTTCTGAGTTGGGTGTGGGAGCTGTTCTTTCTCAACTGAATTTTGATGGTCAAGACCAGCCCATTGCTTTTATAAGCAGAAGGCTGACCCCTAGAGAGAAGAATTGGTCAGCTGTTGAGAGGGAGGCCTTTGCTGTGGTTTGGGCCCTGAAGAAGCTGAGGCCATACTTGTTTGGCACTCACTTCAAGATTCAGACCGACCATAAGCCCCTCTTGTGGCTAAATCAGATGAAGGGTGAAAACCCCAAACTGCTTAGGTGGTCCATTTCCCTACAGGGGATGGACTTTACAGTGGAACATAGACCTGGTACTGATCATGGCAATGCCGATGGGCTCTCCAGATATTTCCACTTAGAACAAGAAGACTCACCTGGTCAAGGTTAGCTAATTGTTCCGACGTTTGGGGGGGGGTCATGTAGGAGAGTAGGGTCTGCAATCCTATGATCACCCAGATTTTTTGCTTTTGTTTCACTGGTTTACGACTTTCTCTGGCTGTGGGCCTGCCAATCAGACCCACAGCCTGGCTGTTCTCTTTCTAAATTACGAGATGTACCCTAGGTGCATTTACCAATTGGTACTGGGCCACCTTATCAGACCCCGTAACGCAGGGCATAGGTGTACCCAGGGCCGCCAGGGGCTGCAGCATGTATTATGCCACCCCTGGCTGGCCTCCTAAATTTGACACAACTGGCTGCATGACAGCTGGGGCGAAGTCGTGTAATCACCCTTTGCTGTAGATATAGTAGTCCTATATCTAACCACAATGGACACCCGAGTTCCTATCAGTCACTCCTATGGCAGGCCTTGACAATCCTGAAGGCAGAGTGCGTGGGCTCGTGTGAACTGTGCTCTGGCCCGAGCCGAGCCCGGTTGCAGCTTGCGGACAAAGAACCCAATGGCTGTTCCATGATAACGCGTGCCACATCGGTAACTTCGGTGTCGCGTTATCAAGACATGTCGAGTAAGGTGTCATACGAATCGGGGTGCTGCCCTCTCACCAATTCTGGCGATGAGGTTAGCATTCCACCCTTCTAGAGGGACACGACATGTACGTAACTGTGAACCCCGGTTAAAGTTAACGAAAGCCTCAGCTCCACAAAATGGATGCTGCCACCACAGACACGAGTCTGACCTCCTGCTGCTGGGAGTCCTTCCAGCGAGGAGCGCTTGGACAAAGGGTTTCCTGTCGAGGGCGGTGTTCGCACCGTCCCAGACAGGGTTTGTGTATTCTGGGTAGGTAGGGCTTTTGCGAGAAGGTGACTGCGGAGTGGCACCCCGGTGCTCACTACGCATCTGCCGGTTAGAACCAGTTCCAGGGGCGACAGCCCTGGCCTGGGGAAAGTCCGGCAGGGGAGAGGGGTGTAACTACCCCCCTTCCTGGTCCCACCCTTAGGGCAGGACCTAGTCATGTTCCCACCCCTTTCTTTAGAATAAAGGCCGGAGCGGGGACCCTTCCAAATTAGATCATCTTTGAATCAAGAATACTTTCTACGAAAGGACTTCAAGACTCTTCTCAAGATTTCTCCCTTGTGACTAAGGAGTAGTCACCCTGCATCAGCGGGCACCATCTAAGAACTCTGCGGTTTGCTGTAAGTCCTTCCTCCAGGAATCCGACGGCCCAGCTCGACGAGAACCGGCTTCCCTGGCACCTCTGACCTCTACCCACGTCATCAGCTCAGCTGTGATCTGTGGGTGCGACGAGACCTCGAGGGACCGGCCATCATCAGAACCTGCACGCTCTTAACCAGCACGACCATCGAGGTAACTCTCTGGTGAGTGCTCTGGGGTCCGAGAAGCCCCGACCCTGAGCCGCTCCAGCACCGAAGTGCAGTCTCCCAGCATCTCCACGATCTGCGTGGGGCCCTTCTGCTCGCTGCTCAGCACGTTGTCTGGTCACTAGCCGCTGGCTTGTGCCCTTCTTTGACGACATCCGAGAATCATCACTGCTGGTCTGGTTGCTCCAGACTGGCCCTTGCTTCCATCTTTGCGAGAAGCACCCCGGACCCTCCTGGTCCACTCAAGACGCCATCTTAGGCCCACCACGTGGCCCTGAGACCTGCCGAGGCTTGTTGCCCCATCTTGGGCCCAGCGACGCCGACAGCATCATCCTTCGTGGGACAGCTCGCACCTCCACCGTGGTCGCCGACAACGCCTCCTGGTCCGTGAGACTGCAGAGCCTAGCGTCGCCCACTCACCTAGTCGAGGTGACGGCCAACCGGTGCCTTCCTGGTACCCTCTGACTACTGGCTAGTAGTACGAACTTGGTCCCCTCTGCTTTCAAGTTTCATCAATCCCCGATCCAGGCTTGGATCTCTACGAACTATTCTTTACTGGTCGCCGGCCAGCAACTCCTTTTCTTCCGGCTCCTGGCTCGTCAGCGAAGACCCCGACGCCTGTAAGACTTGTGCAGCCGCAGCCCTCGTGGCTAGGTAACTCGGCATTTCGGTGCCTGCATAGCCTCCTTACTCTAGGGTCCCGAGTCCCTCGCTTCCGACTTGCCTTAACCTTTCCGTGTCCTCGGACACTTGTTTTAACTATGCACTTAAAGTATTTGCTAAATAGATTTGGTTTGTGCTAAGTACCCTGTCCTCATAAAGAGTACAGGGCTGTTGTGATTCTTAATAAATATACTGTTTATTTTCATAACACTTGTGTGGTGTCCTTTCACTGGGTGTTCAAGGGGTACATGTGTGGTAAACAGCTGGCTTAACGCGCCCTCTCGAGTCTTTAGCCTTAGACTGCTCGTATCCACGCTACTAGGATAGCTGGTCTATAGGTTGACTTACAACCAAACACCATAAGGGTCGTTGGAACGATACATAGCGGTCGCTAGAATAGCAAACGTTGCATATCGGGCCAACTTCTCACAGTAGCCTTAAAAGCCTCCCAGACTGTGCTGATCTACAAGACTGTGTCTTTGTTCCCATCAAAGAATTCCACTACCTCGTTTCAATTCCTCTCGAAAAGCCTCATCTAGGAGCAGTGTTGAACATTGCTGCCAGGAAGCGAGTGGGGATAGGGCATCCTGCTGGCTTAGTACCATAAGTACCAGGGAGTGATCCTAATAGGTGCGCACAGGTGCGTCGCCTCCCGCAGCTAGGTTCCCAGTCCTTGAGTTATGAGCCAGTAATCTATTCTGGACCGAGGATTATGTACACCTGAGTGGAAGGTGCCTTCCCTCGACTTCGGGTGGAGAGTTCTCCATGGTACAAGTCAATTCTATTTGTCCACAATGGTTTCAATATGTCTGCTTGCAGTGAGATGTCTTTAAATATGGTATGGGATCCATCATATTGCACATTTAGCGTTCTATTAAAATCTTCTCCCCAAAGAATATCTGTAAAGCCAATGTCGACAATTAGACCCCAGAAAAAATGTGGGATCATCCGTCTTAGGGCCATATCAATTGACAATAGTGACAGAAACCGAGGTGAGCCTTCTCCACATTTGTGTATAATGTCCATGAGGATCATTAAGGGGGCCACCATGGGCGTACAGTATACCCTTGCTTGTGAGTGTTGCATTGCTCCTTGCATACGTGGAGCAGGACGAGAAATATCTGTGAGAAGCCCAGGGGGAAACAAATGTAGTGTGCGCAGAGGCCTCTATGTGAGTCTCCTGAAGTAGGGCGATCTTAATATTATGTCTGTCAAGGTACGCTAATGTACGACTGCGTCTGCGTGGATCACCCGGCCTCACACATGTTAAACGGGTATATCTAGCCTGTGTTTGTTGTTATATGATTGCCCATTGTAAGCCATTTTGAGTGGAGAGTTGACAGACTTTAGGAACATCCCCTATTCCACCAAAGGGACGTTTTCGCAAGTCAGCAAGTATGCTGGTGCCATAATGACTGGATACATATTAACCCAAAAACATAACTGTCCCCCTACCTCCCTCCACCCACTCTGATGGCCCAGTCCCGCCAGGAATGTGTCTCCCTCCTGAAAATCAAACCGGGGCATAAGCTCAATCCAGAGAAAGGGTGATAAAGTAAGATAGGAGTGAGAGAATTACAGTAGTGAGAGAGAATATTGAAGATCTAAAAAGATGCAGAAAGGGAAATGGGTATTTAGAGCTTAAAGAAGAGGGTGAGAATTAAAGATGAGCCACAAAAAATAAGAACAGTTAGGGGCAACCTTTGGAGCTGTCAGCCAGAGTGTCAGGCAGTTCCTCATCGAATGAACAAGGGTGTCCAGCATACATGTGTGTGGTCAGCAAGTACCTCATCACCATCGCACTCACTCAGGGAGGCGACGTGTTCTAGCAAATTCTTAATTGAGGACAAATATATTTTTTGTTTCATTGCTGTCGCAGCGTAGATGCACCTCAAATTTCCAGTTTACTCAGAGCGTACATTCAACTGGTCCACATTGATAAGATTGTAAGATTCATATTATGAAGTTGTCCATTCAACGAGGTTATCGCAGCTCTGATGGCAGCGAGGAAGGCCTAGATGCATGTGTTCTCTTGTGGAAGGGGACAATCTCGCCAAACTGCACTTCAGAAACTCACTGGCCTGTTCAGGATCATTAAAACTGTGGAACTTGCTCTGATGAGCGATGCGGAGCCATGCCGATATAGCATCGCATAATGGATATTCACCTGCTGCAATTTATGCTTGATTGGCATATATTTCCTGCAACCTCCTAGACAGTCAATGTGAAGTCTGGGTATGTGGTCACGGTTTTCCCTCAAATTGTAGTACACGCTTCGCTCTGGCAAGCTTTAAAGTAGTATCTCTGTCTCTGTAATTCAGCAACCAGACTATGATCAGGCAACGGGCTGCACCTGGTGGAGGTCGTATCATCAAGCCTCGGTGTGCACGCTAGTAGGAAGCTTGCCCTGTATATGGTATTGCCAATATGTGGTTATACTGTTCACAGAGTCTAGTGGTTCCCCAAAAGTGCACAGAGCTCAATGTAAATCCCAAAGTGCTCTATTAGTGGTAGTGTGGGCGAGCAGCCTTAGGCCTAACGCGGAGGAGTGTAAGACATTTATTGCACAACATTGATCAATAATGGACACACGATTCAAGAAGGAGATCCAAACCAATTTTAGAAAAGTATTCTTTATTTGTATTTAATTTTAAGACCAAGATCTTTTCAATAATGAGTAACCATTTACAATTCCAGGCATCAAGACCAAATGTCAGCAAGGGTTCAGATTCAGTTGAGTACCAACACTGCACCACCAGTAGCAGAGGGCCAGCCAGGTGCAGTGGTCAAAATCGGAGTTCGGCCCAATACTTTTCAATGGAGAATGGGGTTGCCTGTAGCCACACTGCTTGCAGGTAAATCGGTTGCAGGGGCCAAGCTTTTATTTCTTTTTATTTTTTTGTCCTCATACTCCATTAAGCAGTTCCAGAGATATTCGATGTCCACTGTGGCCCCCTGACTGATTTGCACCACCGTAAACCCTCTGGTCTAAATGGAAAGCACTTTACACAGAGCTACTTGTTTTCAGTCTGTCCCATTCTACTAACTGGGAGTCCATCCGGACTAACCCAAGTAGTTAAGTATTTCCATGTATAGGCTTAATCATTGGACATGGTTCTCAATTAATTATAAATGATCCAGCCAGGTCTTACATGCTATCCAGAACTGCTTCTTCTTTCCACTGTTATTTGTCTCCCTGGCTGTGTCCAGTTTAACTACATATTTAATAGCATTTACCCAATCTAAAAAGGTAGGAGTTACAGATCTAATCCAACACTTACAAATGTCTCTCCTAGCTAGTATAATAAGGTATAAACACAACTTATTCTTATCCAATGATAATAGCTCATAATTTGGAAGTAAACCAAAAAATACTAATAAGATGCTCACCTCTATTTCAAAACCAAATATTTCCACCATACCTCTAGTAACTGAACTCCCCGAAATATTTAACACTGGGCAGCTTAAGAACATGTGCTCATCATCTGCTTTATCCAACAAACATTTTGGGCAGCAGGGCACTGCACCTTTCGCTAACTTGGAAAGCTTGTATGGTGACCAGTACACTCTGTGGAGACAAAACATTGGATTTCTTCTTAAATTGGCAGCATATACAGTAGAATATAGTAGGTCATAAGATACTTGCCATAGTGTTTCTGTACTGGAACTCGGCAAGCATTCTCCCCACAATTGTGTTGAAAGGGTAAAATCTTCATCTACCAATTCGATCAGAAGCCAATATAAATTTGCCACTTCTTTCTTGTGCCGTTGATTCTTATTCAAAATTGACTCCATCTCGTTTGTTTTGCCACTTGATTGTGACCAGCTTTTTTTTTGGATATACTTAAATTTTGAAAGTTGCTCATTCGTTATCTCCTTAAGAACTTCCCATGGTAGCACACAACCTTCAGGTATAAGTTGAGTCTATAAATTGATCCCTGCTGCTTTAAGTGGTACCACTAATGCATCTTTGGTCCATTCGGGAGACCCAGGGGTGTCCCATATAGGAGCCATTGTGCTGAAATAACTTATCTTAAGAAGTTTCCTCACTTTGTACCAGAGGGGCCAAGCTTTGGGGGTTAGCACAGGGGGTAAGGGGTGGGCACAAAGCAGCCCCAAACATGCGGCACAGGGGCAGTTGGGTGGAGGGTGCAAAATCAGCATCAGGTGCCCAATACTTTTCTTTGGAGTTTCTTCTTTTGCTGCAGGTGTGTCACTGGAGGTTGCTGGAGGGGTACCGTTGGTTCACCTCACCAAGGGGCTTCAGTGCAGAACTGTCTTTCAACGTCAGAGGCTTCTTACCTGTCACGGTCAGAGGGAGTCTCTGGATTTACACTGGAGGCGCCGCCGTGGAGATGAGCCAACACTGAACACGAGGTCAGGATCGCTGGGGAGACTCTGCTGCAAAGGTGAGCCACTCAGACTCGGGTCGTAGGCGTCGGGTGCAAAGTAGGTGTAGGGATCACGTTCCTGCCGGATCAGGAGACTTGAAGTCTGTTTCTTCTGGACAAGTCCGCTGTCCACGGGAGATTGGAGTCTTTTTCAAAGGCAGAGGTCTTCCTCGGCTGCAAGACAGGTCGCAAGTTTGCAGAAGCTGGAGGCAGGCTGTTAGGGCTGGGGCCAAGTCAGTTGTTGTCTTCTCTGCTGGATGTCTTCTTGCTTTTTAGGTTGCTTCAGATGTAGTTTCTTGGTCTGGGGGAGCCACCTAAATACTACATGTAGGTAGGGCCGGTGGGCACCTTACCTAGGGTGACAACACCCACTATTATGCTACACTCCTGTGGGAGGGATCTTAGATCTGGCCCTGATTAGAGGAGTCTCCCAATCTTCAAGATAGCAGGTATTGAAAGATCTGCTTCACTGCCCCTCCCCCACCTTAGGGGTGGAGTTGGCAGCGGTGGACACACCTCCTATTCTCCTGAGTTTTCCACTGGTTTTCCTGCCCGAAGTGGTGGTGTAAACCAGGGGCTGCCATCTGCTGCCAGCAGCAGAGCCTCTGGTCGCATTATAAAGGCGGCAGGTGTTTGAAGCTTTTCCCTTCGAGCACTGGCGCATCCTTGTTAAAATCTAGTTTGCAACATCAACATTATTGGCGTCATCTTGTCCCTTTTCAGGCTCATATGTGCGCGTAAGTAGCAGCCATTTTGAATGCCATGGCCTCTCGGCCCACTGCCAATAGCCAGCGCGTCTCTCTCTCTCTCCCTCTGACATCCCAAGCATCCCCCCGCACGCTGACAGCCCCCGCTCTCACAGCTCGGGCCATAAACCTCCCCTTCAGCGCGATCCTGCCTCAGAGCCACATCCCGTAACCAGCTAACACCTCCCTCCATCCCTTTCATGATCACACATCTTTTGATGAACCCCCCTTTCCTCTGTGCCCGATTGTCCTGCTCGTTCCCAGGCCACCACCTGGCCCTGGGGATGCAGTTTATTGCCCCCATACAGTCGGAAGCTGCTCTCCTCAAAGGATCTACGACTGATCAAAGCCCCCACCCCATGAGATCCGATCAACCGCACACATTCCGGGAACCGGCGGAATGTCCAGCTGCGCGACAGTCATCACCTACTGAGATCGGGTGGGGACTTCTACTGAAAATGTGTGTGGGAGCGGGCTTGAAGCGGGGATTCCGAGCATGTCTTTCCATACTTCAAAGTATTTGCAGAATGTGCCACATGTAATAAACTGTAATAAAGACCATAAACCTGTATATAAGAGGCCAGGCTTCAGAGATGCGGTTAGAGCACCTCGAGAAGATACCCTGTTGTCTGATTTGACGTGTTCTGCTCCGTCGGAATAAACTCCTGTTTCCTGCCTTCCAGTCTCCAGCGCCTGCCTCTTTGTTTGATAATTTCGAATGGTATGAGAGGTGGCTAACGCTGGGCAATACTTTTAGGTTTTCGGTCGAAATCGGCCCTACCTTTTAACATCCTGGGGTAGGAGGTTTGACACCTCTGCACAGGACGTGTAAATATTCTGGCCAGAAAGGAGGCGAGATGGATCTACTCCGAGAAGGCGGACAAGGAGGATCTTAATGACCTTATCGAATGGAATAAGGTTAGCAGGTATTGAGCCCCAGTGTTTTGGAAAATAGTTCACAGTCTATGCATAAAGCTGTTTTAAAAGATAGATCTAGCATAGGTGAACGTTATGCATATCACCTTGGACAATCGCTGTTTATACCATTCCTCTCAGCACTAATTATTATGTAATGGATTGGGTGACAAATTTTGTGAACCCCTGTTGTCCTTAAACAATATGTGACATTTGTTTTTGAGAGGGTGTGTTTTGACAAATATTCCGCAGCAAAGAGTTTTTTTAAACAAGGATTTTTTTTAAAATTCATAGATGGCAAGATCTGTTGATTTTGATATGTGTTTCCCTTGAGGTGCATGCATATTGCTCAGCAGATGTGGAATACGTATTAAAGTTTTTTTTAAAAGGGACTTTTTGGCGAGTGAACTCGTTGTGGAAGATAGTTGATGTACACTTACACTCCACTCTGATATAACACTCGTTACCGTCGGGCCAAATAGCAACAATAATGAGAACCCACGAAAAAAGACATGAAAAGAGATATGGGAATAGCATTATTTGCAATGGGCTCTATACACTTCAAGATGGCCGCCACTATCCCGCATGATTCGCCCTTCACTCGGAAGCTGCTCACTTATGAGCGCGATTGGGAAAGTGACGCGGATGGCGGGTTAAATGAGCTTGGAATACTGCGGCCGTAGTCGGTGCTCCTTGAACGTCGGTGGGACGCGGCAGCGGTAAGGTAGAACGGAGGTTCTGAGAACGGCGGGCGGGCGCCGATGTAAATGTTGTGCGCTGTTGTTGGCGTCAGCTGAGCGAATTCGGGCACTCACCCGGGGGTCTTGTATCAGAGGGGTGCACTTGCCTAACAATACGTTGAGCATTACAGGTGCACGAATATTAACGTGTTAATGAGATTAGTCGTATGAAATGGAGGGAGAGTCTTATCTTTGTGTTGTGTACACATCCGTATAAATTGTTTCTCCAGTATTAGGGGTGTCTTTCATAGATTCACATGCTTGAATATTCCCCGTCGTCGAAGTGGGAGTCCCACAGTATATAAAATAGCAATAATGCTAAAATATAGATATATGTAATAACATAATACATAATAAAACAGAGATATTATACACTGAAAAACCAACCTCAACAAAGGTTCCTCCATAGGAATGCAGTACAAAGAGAAAAACTCATTTGCAACATATCAGAGTCATTATGTTAGTCCAAACTGCAGCCAATCAGGCTCAAGCACCCTCTAGAACCTTCTCCTCAGAAGCTCAAGCCCTTAGATTTTCTACCGCACGTCGTGTGAAGGGAGTCTCCCTGAGATCTGCTCAGTTTTCTTCATTCTTGTCTTCTACTTCTGTAGTTCTCAGGATGTCAAGTAAGAAATCTTTGTTTAGGCCTTGCTCTTCCTGTGGGAAGCTGCGTCTGTTTGAGAAGGACCCCCACCAAAAATGTATTTACTGCCATTATCCTGAACATAAAGTGGCTGACTGCAAGTTCTGTAGAACTTTTCCTGCTAAGACTCTCAGGGACAGGGAAGGTCGTCTTCTTTTGTGGTTGAAGCGCCTTCAGGACAAGGAAGGAGTCTTGTCTGATGCAGAGAGTTTCCAGTCAGGTCCTTCAACTGCCCCTTCTAAGCGAGGCAGTGTTCAGGAGTTGCCTTCTCCTTTCCTGAAGAAGAAAAAGCTGGCCTTAACAGTAGCCCCCGTGAAACCTACTGCTACTGTCACTTCTGTGGCTACGCCCACGAGACCTGGCTCTCAGGCGTCTTTTCCAGCCTCTACAAGTGTTTTTACACTTCAGTCAGCGCGGTCGTCGACGGGCTCGTCGATGACCATTCCATCGACGAAGTTGGCTGCTGTGGCTTCGTCGACGTTACTGAGACGACGACGTCGGCTTCGTCGTCGTCGACGAGGGTTTTGTCAACGGCTTTCACGACTACGAGAGCCTCTACCTCCTCAGTCTCGTCGACGATTCCGATTATATCGTCCACGAAAGAGCCTCCGTCGACGAAGAAGTCATCGTCGACGATGCATGTCCCGTCGACGTCGAAGATCCCGTCGACGGTGAAGATCCCGTCGACGTCGAAGATCCCGTCAACCAGCTCGTCGACGACTTTTATCCCGACGACGAAGATAACATCCAAGGATTCGACGGCGAAGTTCCCGTCGACGAAGACTCCGTCGACGACTGTGTCGAAGCACTCTTCGTCGACTAATACATCCAAGACATCATCGCCTCCGATAGCTGTCTCTAAATCATCGTCGTCGACGGCTGCTCCAGTTAAAACATCTACGTCGACGGCTGCGTCAACGACAGCTTTGCCTTTACCTTCTGTAACACAGCAAGAAGACGCAGCATCCACTTCAGGATCACTGTCTTTCGCCAATATGCCCTTAGTGGCTTTGGACACTTCAGCTCCTACGGTCATTACGGAGTCTTCTTTGAGCAATATCCAGGACTCTGCACTCCAGTTGCCGCCTCCTACTCTTCAGCCACCTTCACCATTGTTGGTAACTGACCATGAAACGGAATCCATTGCAGACGACAATGTTTTTAATGATGCTCACAGTCCATCGGATTTGATTATCAAGTGTCAGGACACTAGTTCTGAAGATGACGAGGAGGAGATTGAAGACCAACAGGAGGAACAATATGTGCAAGTTCCTATGGCGACTTTTCCG
Source organism: Lissotriton vulgaris (assembly GCF_964263255.1). Classification (NCBI taxonomy): domain Eukaryota; kingdom Metazoa; phylum Chordata; class Amphibia; order Caudata; family Salamandridae; genus Lissotriton; species Lissotriton vulgaris. The sequence continues at coordinate 541,788 of NW_028242968.1, forward strand.
GTATTGCTGTTTTCCAACCTCCAACATATGTTGGATGATTACAATAGGATATGTCCTCCTACGCCCCGGGCCATACTGCCTCTGAGACCACAGAGCCTACTCAACCTCAGCAAACTCCTCCAAGGCAGACTGCTCCATCGGAAGGGCCACGTCCGGCTATCCCCACTAATTCTCAACGAGATGTGGAGGATGAGTCAGAGCCGGAAAGAGAGGAAGGAGAAGTTGCTCAAGATACGCATGATGACCAAGATCCGGATATGGCAGACTTCGATGACTATCGAATACAAACGCCCTCTCCACAACAGGGCGATTCCGGTGATTCACCTCCGGTTGACATCGCTAGCTTCCATAATTTGATGGATAAGGCGGCAGACCGCTTCAAATTGCCAAGAGTGCAGCGAGACGAGGACTGCTTTCTCTATGACTTTAAAAATCAGCCTTATAAGCAGGTCCACACCATTCCAATTTTTGAATTTGTGTGGAAGGAGGGATTAAAGATCATGCAGGCCCCTAACTCCTTACCTGCTCAACTCCGTCGATTGGAGAAAAAATACAAGGCCCCAACGGGCTCGCCCGCTTGCTTGCCCTCGCATCCTAAACCAGATTCCGTTGTGACCCAGGCAGCGCAACGTCGGGCGCGTAACCCTGCAACTCCAGTCACTTCTCCTCCTGATAGGGAGGGTCGACGTTTGGATGCGATTGGGGAAAAAAATGTCATCCATGGCATCTACTTCAGCCCGTGCCGCTAATGCTTTGGCCATTCTAGGTTGTTTCGACCGACAAATGTGGTCAGACATTTCTGCGCTGGTTTCGTTGATTCCGGAAACATCCAGAGCAGAAGCACACCAAATCCTTCAAGATGGCAAGAGGGCTTCAGAAGAAATAATTGACTGTGCTGTGGACGTTGCGGGTACTGCTTTCCGTATCCTTGCCAGTGCCGTGCCTCTCCGGCGCCAGGGTTGGCTAAAGTCCACATCGTTCCGACAAGAGATCCAGTCGAAGATACTCGACATGCCGTATGACGGAGAGTCTCTTTTCGGCTCTCACATCGATGAGGCGTTGGAATCGATAAAGAAAGATACCGATACGGTAAGTTGCTTGGTTTCTTACAATTCAAGAAACAGCCTTTTCGTGGTGCGCTTGGACGAGGCACCTCGTCCGGCATTTCTCGAGGAGGGCAGTCCCAGTACCACCAGTACAATCAAGGGAACCAGCGTTACTCCAACCAACAATCTACTCGTCAGCAGCAGTCCAAGCCCTATAGAGGAAAATCTAACTATAGAGGTTCCAACAATAAACGTCAATGACTTTCAAGTTCAGCAGAGAGTTGGAGGGCGAATCTCGCAGTTTTACTCCCAGTGGTCTTTGATAACATCGGACCGATGGGTTTTAGACATTGTGCACAAGGGTCATGCCTTGGAATTCACAGAGTTTCCTCCACATTCTCCACCTTCAGGCCCGCCACCTCCCCATCTAGAGGAACTACAACATCAGGTTTATCTTCTGATAGAAAAGGGTGCAGTCGAAGTCGTTCCTGTGTCTCAGCGAGGGAAAGGTTTCTACTCAAGGTTTTTCCTCATTCTCAAAAAGACAGGGGAGTGGCGACCCATTATGGACTTGAGAGCTCTCAATCTGTTCCTCAAACAACAATCTTTCCGCATGCTGACGTTATCGGAAGTCTTACGACTTCTCTGCAGCGGAGATTTCTTAACAACAATAGACCTGCAAGACGCCTATTTCCATGTGCCAATTATCCATCGACATCGGCAATACTTGAGGTTCAAGGTGGGTCACGATCACTATCAGTTCAGAGTCCTGCCTTTTGGCCTAAGATCAGCACCTCGTGTTGAGGAAATAGAAATTTTTAGGTAGTCAATGTGTCCCCCACTCGCACCCCATCCATGCACCTGTGCCCCATGTATGTCCTGTAATTCCCTTTCCGTGCCTGCCATGAAGACGCATATGCATTTGCGTCCAACGTTAACATGTCAGTTATTCAGTCCTCCAAGAAAGCAACGTTAATTTGGCTTTTAGGCCTATGGTGCCAACGTCTTTACATGGTGCACTTTTAAATATCGCAAAGCACACGTTCTCCACGTTTTTCTGGCTCAGTCGTGCCAGGCCCTTAATTGAGGCTCCGAGTCTCCTCTGTCTCTGAAAGCTGCAGTTTAGGTATGCATCCCTGACCTCTGTCTTACTTCCTGCCCAGGCGAGCGGTGCCCGGCTCGGCCTGGCCTGCCTGCCAAGACGGTATTTTGCCTACAGTTATCTGCTCAGCCTCTGTAAAAACACATTCCAGTCTAGTGAAATAGGTAAACATATTCCCGGCTGCAGAGTAAAGGGCCCGGCCTTCCTGTCTCCATGCAAGTAATTTACTGCACCCGTTACCATGGTAGGCCCATGGCCCCCGTACATTGCACGAAGAACCATATGCACGCACTAGCATTCAGTATTGAACGGCCTCTGCCCGAGAGACCTTTTACTTCAGATAATACATCCTCTAAACACAAGATACCAGATATGCTATAGGTGCAGGTCGTTCTGACATCCCAGACACCAGTCTCCTCTACTAGTGCTAAAGTCAAGCCCCCAGTTCTCCCCAGCTACACGTCTACGCCACGTCATGCTCAGTTGCGCGCGCATCCGTGGCAAAGGTTTCTGCTGACCCTGCAAACTTTCTCTGAACATCCACCCACTTGTGACGTTTCTCTGACTCGTCAAGTGCACACCTATGTGTACGCCCCCTTACACGCCTTCTTTTATGCCAATGTGTTCTTATCTCTCTCATTTCACTTGTTACGCCTTCTGTATTCATTTCAATTATATGGTTTTACTATATATAATGTGTGATGTTAATAAAATGTTGAATATGCCTTTCTGAACCTTAGTGGTGATGGAACCCGATGTCCAGTGTCTCGAGATACTTAATTAAAGCCCGTATGACTCAGATACCACGGACTCTGCCTCTCATTTAATTGAGCTATCCTTATTGTCATTTAATGTATAGAAAAATAGTCCCGGTAATTTTATTTACCACATAATCTGGCGCCCGAACAGGTACCCCTCCCCTTCCCCACGCGCCGGCGATGTAACGCAGGCCCTTGACCCCTTCTACAGCCGTGACGGACTCCTGTGCACACCTGCGGGTTTTCCTGCTATTTCCCTCAGGCCCACGGAGGAGACGGAGACTGCGACCCGGCATCCAGACGAGGCGGTGAGGAATGCGGAGGATCCCGACCAGAGCCCCAAGCCGAGAGAGCAAGGTCCGAGGTATCCGGAGGCCCACCTGTTCTGAAGCGCCTGCGTAGTAGTAGTAGCAGCCCGACGCCGTAGCAGTCCAGTCCAGTCCAGTGTTGAGTTTCCGAGGCCTTCCGTTTCTGCTTCCCGGTGAGTACCGTTGTCGGGAACGCATCTAGACGGGTTCATTAATTTGTGCCCGGTCAAGACGGGTCTGGGTACACAGACCCGGTCCAGACGTGTTCACTTAGGTGAATACGGTATGACGTGTCTCTTTATGGGACCGGTATGTCTGTACTGTTCTAGCAGTGCATCTAGTAATTCAGTATTCTAGTGTTGTATCTCGAGATTTTCAGAATTGTGTTTTTCTATGTACTAGGTAGCATCTGTCCGAAAATGTTTTAATGTGTTTAATGTCGTGGTATGAATGATCGTTTGCAATTCATTACTGTGTTTATTGTGTTCACGTTCAAGTCAGTTCAAATATGCCGCTGTTCTCGAAATTACGTCAGATAGGAACCAGGAAAGGGATACTCGAAGAGGCAGTTCCCGTCCCGCCTAGGGACACTCCCGGACATTTTATGTACCATAAACATGGCTTAGATGCCATACTGTATTTAGACTTATGGGTTGATTATACCAAGGATCTGGAAGAGAAGTATAGATGGCCTGTCTCAGGGACATGGGATGCTGAATGCATCATGAGAGTAGAAGAAGCATTATGGAAAAAGAAAGCCAGACAATCTCAGAAAGATGCCATAGAATTATGGCGTAAAGAAGCGCATAGAAGAACAGAGAAAGAAATCAGGAAAGCAGAGAGAAGTAGAGAAGAATCCGAAAAAGCTAAAGAAAGAGAGCTACTAGAAGAAGGTGAACGAGTCAAAGTAGAACAATCAGACAGACAAAGAAATGCCCTTATTACAGGTCTGTATCCTGTTCTCACCGAGGGCCTACCTAAGGCGACCCCGGAAGTACCCCGTAACTTGCCGCCACCATTGGTCCCGACTACACTCCGTCATAAACAGACCGCAGCGGTCATTTTCCTTTCTTCCTATTTAGATGACGTTGCTCCAGAGTATGCCAATACACGTGTACCACCTACTAATAATAATCCTCAGCACCCTGCTAATACGATTCCCCCCACTGTTCAACCTGTTACTAATCCCCCTCCCAATCCTTTTCACGCAGCACCTGTAATCCAGGACCAACCTACACCCACTTTACCAGCACCAATATTACCAGTGCCAGCGCAGCCTGCAAGCCCCGGTAGCTCACATCTAGGAGGCGCGGCAGGAGGTTTTTCCACCCCTCCTCCAGTGAAACGAATATCGTTACGAGAATTAGCACTGGAACAAACGCCAAAGGCAACGTATGCATTCCTTAGAAAGAACCTTTCTGATTGTATATATGATCCAGTACCGGGTGAAGATTCATTGGTCTTACACTCACTACAATTAAGGCGCGTTGCAGATTATTTGATCACTTTACCAGGCATGAGAGTGAAATTAGACAAGATATATAACTTCATTAGAACGGGGGAGGGACCAGAAAGTGTACATGAGGCCATGGCACATGAGAAAGCGGAAACTCAACGTACGATTTTACAGTTTTTGATAAATTGTTTGATCAGGGAACAAGACCAACCACATAGAGAAGTAACTAAACGTATGTTAAATTGGTGTGACAGCATAGCGGTCGGAAAGCATGATAAACAAAGTTGTGTAGAGGCAATGTACAGGAAAATCCGTAAGGAAATAGTTGACATACGTGAGAAAGAACGGGCCTTGGCACAGGCCGACGAGAACGAAACTGAGAAAGAGGACGACGAAGTTTCAGAGGACGAAGATGTAACTCAAGCGAACATGAGTAAAATAGCGTACGTAGGTAGGGCAAGGCCTTTTGACAGACCCATACGCCCAGAATGCAAGAAACGTTTTCTTTCTCCCATACCAGAACAATGTTCTCTTGAGCATCTATTCCAAGTCACTGATAAAGTACTGAAACAACGAATAGGTTACAGTGAACTTAGTACCGTGCATGAACAGGAACTAGCTCGGTCAGCAGTACAATGGGCTGGAAATTCTACCATATATAAAGATGATTCAGAAGCGCAAACATTTTTGAATCTTTCCCCAGACGAACAACGATTAGCTGGTACGTACATGATCCAGCATCTCATTACACTATATGAGAGTCAGCATTCTGATCCAGGTCCCCTATATAATATATTGGAAGAGTTACTCCTAGGTAGATGGAGAGGCCTAGGTACCGATTTAATTAATATCATTCTAGAACAACAACACAAATACAGAACTTTCCTGACTCCACATTTTGTTCCCGTTCCACCCCAAGTAAGGAAATCCTTTTACATAGACAAACAGAATCCCTTACGAGAAGTTCATCCCGTTCGGACAACAGGTGGTGAGCTTGAACGAGTATTTGTTTACACCCCCTTAACGAAAATAGAACTATTGGAAATGAAAAAATTAGTGCCCTGTCACGATAAAGATCCAGCAGCGTTCCACCGTGAATTAAAAGACATGCTCCGCATGGGGGAGTATACGTATCCCGATATTATTAAAATGTTAAAGGTACTGTTGCCAGCCGGCATTTACGAAAAACTTAAAGAAAAAGAGTGGGAGGTGGGAGAGAAAAAGATTGACTGGGCAGAATTAGAAAACGAAGACAATACACGAGTTCCTGGTACTGGTCTCGGGGGAAAAAGCCAAAGCATTACCCGAGTTGTTAATACAGGTTTTGCCAAGATTACTAACTACTAAAAAGGAAGACTGGGATGCAATCTCAGCCTGCAAACAGAAACAAGACGAAGACACTAGTGATTTTTATTCCAGATTCGAGAAATGTTTCATTATTAATAGAGGCCTGAAAAAAAGTAGTGAATCATACCCACATCTTTTTGTGACCAAATTAGTAGAGAATTCCTTACCACAAGTTAAAAATAGAGTACTGAAAGTCGAGAGTACATGGCAAGCAAACAGCCCTTCTCAAATGTTACAAATGTTACAGTACCACCAGAACCGAATTAGAGAGGAACACTAACTGTCGTGATTGCAAGCAGCGCAAGAACACGCATGCGCCACTAACCTTGCTCCAAGGGCCAGCAGAGACGACAAGACGATAGTCCTCAAAGCCTCTCCCCATAAACTCCCAACACTGGGTAATCCACCACTGTTTGAGGGAATCTGGAAAGAGGCCGCGAGGTGAATGAGCAGAGGACGTCTTTGGTTCCTCGAATTTCTCAGGTCAAAGCTACCACAGTAGGCATAGGGATTGACAGTACTGCAAGAGGAGGAAAAGACAAACAACAGGTTCTTAGTGCCTATACTGTTGTTGCCCTTCCCGCCGTCCCCCTGATAGCTCAACTCACCAAGATCTTTTCTTCTTCTTTCCGTAGAGATCTCAGGAGAATTAGAAGCAAATAGGATGGCCAAAAGGGTACAAGAAGTTACGTCACTTCTCAGTGTTTGCATTCACCTCGACTAAGTTTATTTATAGGTAGCAGAAATATCCTGTTAGACGTTAACCGCACGTCTAAGTATCACCACAATACTTCTTGTGGATAAATAGTTAACAGATTCAGTAATCTTTCTCTTTACTCGTACGTCGGGAGGTAACAGGGTAAACAGGCAATCCCCCACGCACGTTGCACTACGGATGTGCAGGCTGCTATGAATTTCAAAAGTATAACAAACAAACACAACGGAAATAAGGAGGCGATCCCGCACTCCTCTCGATACTTGCTATTTGGAGAAAACGGCTTGGGCTCCAACTCCGCGGTGACTGGGATCTTTCAGGCTTTTTCCCCGGCGAGGCGCGTGTAAGGATTCTGACCGCGCTGGCTCTTGATCGGCGCTGAATACTCTCAGGACTCTGACCGCGCTGCCTCTTCGTTGGCGCTGAAACTCTCTCTCGGATTCTGACCGCGCTGGCTCTTGATCGGCGATGGTAAACACAGAAACGCCAACCTCACAGGACTCACTGTCGGCGCAATAGAAAACAGGCATCCACAAGATAGGAAACGGAGCAGTCTCAGGAACAACATTGACAAGCACTGGTCCGGTGATTGGGGGTAACCTATATAGTGTCCGCCCACTTCCCTGGTTCTTGGCGCCGCTTTGCCTTCTGGTACCAGTAGTTCTTCCATTTGGGAAGCGTAATGAAAATGCACTTATTCCTCCTCGTGCCTGTTAGGGTGATCGCTACACTAACATGAACAGAGACGTATTAAAGACACGAAAATGAAAGTACTAGTTGCTCAGTCTGTCCCAGCTGACGGTCAGAAGAAGGGTACGGCACCGCCAGGCCATTCTGCAGCTCCTGTTAAAGGGAACTGCAATTATTGTAAACAGCCAGGTCACTATATAAACGAATGTGCCGTTCTAAAATACAATATCGCTACAGGCAGGACGAAAGAAAGACCGCGTCCACCTAGACAAGAACATGTTCCACAAAATATTCCACAGAACACGCAACCTCCACAGAATACACAACAGACAGTAGCTGTACCCCAACCCATTGCTGCCTCCCAACATGTCACTCAACAAATGTACCAGTATGCACAGTCAGATTACCCCGATTATCAGCAGTACTCATGAAACAGCCTAGAGAGGGAGGTTGGCTTGCCCCTTATCGAGGTTCCTGTAGATCAACAGGGTCCCTATGTACATAGTCAGGTATTAGGGAAAGACAGAAAATTTTTGATTGACACAGGGGCGAGCAGAACTACCATCAGTCATGACGAGGTTCCAGGGGCACCCCTCTCAGGCTCACAGAATGTTTCCCTGGGTTTTTCAGGAAAGCCTATTGTTAACGAAGTGTCAAAGCCAGTTTCCCTAGAAGTTGGTCCATTGTCCCGTACTACAGACTTGTTACTTACGAAAGCGTGTCCTGAAAATCTGCTTGGTATTAAAACGTTGAAAGCACTAGGAGCAGTAATATGTTGTTCTCCGGAAGGAGTGAGATTGTTTTTACGTGATTTTAAAGGACATTATGTGTTGAGAGATTTTGATCCAAGATTGCAGAATGTACCACAGCATTTATGGGCACAAGGTCCGACTGATGTTGGTTGTATGCACATTACACCATATCGTGTTACTCTAAAGCAAGGAGTTGTACTGCCCCGAATCCGACAATACAAGTTACCACCTGAGGCTGTAGCAGCCTTACTGAAAATTATTGACGAACTGATTGCACAAGGAGTGGTTGTAGAAACCGACTCCAATGTATGTAATTCTCCAATCATTCCGATTCTTAAACGAACTGACCCAAATGCACCACCGGTCTACAGATTGGTGATCGACCTTCGAGAATTAAACAAATGCATAATACCCCAGTACCCAGTGGTCCCAGACATTTCTTCCTTATTGACTGCCATTGATTCCGAAGCAGCGTTCTTCACTGTCATCGATCTCAAGAACGATTCTTTAGTGTCCCCATCCATCCGGAAAGCCAGTATCTCTTCGGATTCTGTTTAAATGGCCGAAGCTTCAAATTTGTCCGTGCTCCTCAAGGGTTCACGGAAAGTCCTAGTATTTACAGTCAAGCTCTGAAACGACAACTAGACAGTATTCACATGCCTACTGACACTGCCCTACTCCAGTATGTTGACGATCTGTTAATTACAGCACGGACCGAACGTGACTGCGAGCGTGCATCACTGACTGTCTTGTATTTCTTGGCCGAAAAGGGACATAAGGTGTCCCCTTCGAAGCTACAATTCTGTGCCCAGCAAGTGGTATACCTTGGACACTTGCTGTCCAAGTGGGGTAGACAGTTGACACCAGACCGCATCCAGTTAATTGCACATCTTCCACAACCCAAGACACAAAAGGAAGTACGGGCCTTCATTGGCCTCACTTCTTATTGCAGACAATGGATTCCTCAGTATGCATACCTAGCCAAACCACTCATACAGTTGACAACACAGGAGGCAGCGACTTCGACTGACCTCCCTTGGACTCAGGAACATACACTTGCTTTTGACGAATTGAAGAAAGCCCTATGTCAAGCACCTGTTTTAGCGACACCATGTTACAGCAAACCTTTTACACTTTTTGTCACTGAACGCGATGGCACAGCATTATCTGTTCTTACACAAGATCAAGCAGGAAAACACAAGCCTTGTGCTTATTTTTCTAGTACATTGGATCCAGTGGCCCAGGCTCTGCCTGCGTGCCTGAAATCAGTTGCAGCAACAGCTTTAGCAATCAGACAAAGCGACTCAATAGTGTTAGGACATCCCCTGACAGTACAAGTTCCACACTCCGTGGAAGTTCTCCTGAACCGAACCCAGACACAGCACCTGACCATAGCAAGACTGACAGGATATGAATTGACATTGTTTCAGCCACACATAGAGATCAGACGTTGCAACACTTTAAACCCTGCCACATTGTTACCCTCGAGCACAATTGACCCTACACCACATGACTACGTGGAAGTCATTAATACTGTAACAAAACCCAGACAAGACTTGACAGACATTGCATTGCCCGACCCAGACCTGACACTTTACGTAGATGGTTCATGTATGAGAACAAGCACAGGAGAGTTAGTGGCCGCATATGCAGTGACCACTGAAACTGAAGTCATAGAAACACATCGTATTGACACATTGTCTGGCCAAGCAGCAGAGCTCATCGCTCTGACCCAAGCCTGCATACGAGCCAAGAACCTGAAAGTAAACATATACACAGATTCACAGTACGCATTCGGAGTCGTTCACGACTTCGGTATCCTCTGGCAAGAAAGAGGTTTTTTAACTTCTCACGGCGCCAAGATACAACATGGTCCCCTCATTCAAGCTCTGTTAAATGCCATACATCTACCTGCATCCATTGCTATCATGAAGTGCAAAGCATATACGAAAGTTACTGACACCATTTCCCAGGGTAACGACCTGGCAGATCGAACAGCTAAACTCACAGCTCAGACTCAAACAGACATACCGACTGATCCGACAAAGACTGAAGTATCATCACAGACACATTGTATGACAGTTAAGGATCCCACTCTAGATGTACTCGACATACAGACACATGCCACTCCAGATGAAATCAAGAAATGGACTGAACAAGGAGGGATCCAGACAGATCAGGGATGGATGACGAAGGGAAGAGCCACATGGTTTCTCCCCGACTCTATGGTTCAAGTTATCATAAATACAGCACATAGTCCAGCACACTTAGGAGAAAAAGCCATGTTAGACAGCATACAGAATATCTGGTCCAACAAGCATTTACGTGCAGCAGCAAAACAGAAAGTGCGTACCTGCATGATCTGTTGTCAGTTCAATCCAGGCAAAGGCATTCCTGTGGAACAAGGTGGATTCCATCCTCCTGACCACCCTTTCGAAGTCCTCCAGATGGATTATATCCAGATGGACCGGTGTCGAGGATTTAAGTATGTCCTCGTAGTCGTATGTGCCCTTTCCAGATGGACAGAAGCGTACCCAGTCCCAGATTACACTGCCGTGACCACTGCCAAACAGTTGGTCCGTGAATTTTTCCTGCGATACGGCTTGCCCCGTGTCGTGTACTCAGATAATGGACAGCCATTCTCGTCCGAACTGATGAAACAGGTATCACTCCTATTAGGATACCAGTGGAAATTTCACTGTGTACGACACCCCAAAGCAGCTGGTCTTGTCGAGAGACATAATCAGACTCTGAAAACACGATTAGCGAAGGTCTGTGCAGAAAAAGGTGTAGATTGGATGGTAGCCCTGCCGGTTGCCCTCTTTTACATGCGTATGGTAGCTCATTCCAGAACCGGACTATCTCCCTATGAGGTAGTCTTCGGCAGACCTCCAAACATGTGGGGTACGCCTATGCCTCGTAAGATAACTGATGTTGATAGTAACATGCTGACAGATTACCTGGCTTCCTAGATGTCTGCACTACTCTCTTGTTGTTCACAGGTCGCGGCTGCCTTCCCGGACAACACCCAAGTGAAATCGCATGAAATTGTTCCGGGTGACCTGGTATGCATAAGGAATTTCGATCGCACAAGCCCTCTGGAGCCCAGGTGGAGGGAACCGAAACTGGTGTTGATGACCACGAGGACCGCAGTTAAAGTAGAGGGAAGAAAAGGCTGGCTCCATTCCAGCCACATCAAACGTTTTCATGGACTGTGTCCAGAGACATTTTCCAAGGACTGCCCCGATACTGACTCTAAACTCCCTCTGTTAGAGAAAACTCCGCAGCAGGAGTGCAAGGCCAAACTAAGGTCTAGTAAGTCAGACAGCGTTTAATTGTTTAAGTCCCCCTCGGGTGAAGCGGTTAGACAGGTTTCTGACATGTATAAGATAGACCCAAATAGTCAGAGAGATAGGCGAATCGAAAAGAGAGAAAAATATTGCAAAAACCTGCACAGCAGATGCGTCATTACTTTAATTATTATGTTTGTTCTGAGTATATCGATTATATGCATAAGCTTGATGCTACATGTTTTCTTTCCTCCTCTTGGTTCCCATGTACATACTTCCTCTAATGACACCATGGAGCACACTTTCAGTGACCTGCCCCCACACGAGCTGTCCTATCGATTAGCAATGCGCAACAACACTTTCATTCGTATGTTACACCATACTCACCAGACCAGCAATGCCACAAATTGCTGGGTATGTGGCCGACTCCCACCTTATCAGAAATACAAGGGAGCTCTGCCCCTCTTTCCCTACCCGTTTACACATAATGGTTCGTGCGGAGCATGGTTTGCTTTAATGTCTTCCTTAGATAGTAAGTCCAAAGTTTCCCAAGGCAATTGGATATGGGGGAACCTGAATACAGTCATGAATAAAGCATGTTTCCCAGACGCAGACGGTCTTCCCCAAAGGATAGGGACCGATCTAGAAAATGAAGTGTATGAATTAGGTAATTTTTCCCTCAATCTCATGATTCTGAACGTTCAGTCCGAGACTAATTCGGACTTGCCGTTTATAACAGTTTTACCAGTGAAAGGCGAATTATGCGTTAGAAAGAATGGTTCAGTACATTTAGGACACAGTGATTGTAATACTGTGGTCGAATTCAGCGATAAAGGAAAGTCTACTTTCAAAGCCTCTCGCCATTCCTATTTTATTTGTGGTCAGACAGCTTATGTACACCTGCCCCTGGATTGGGATGGAACGTGTTATATCGCGTTCCTATTACCACCTGTTTTTCTAGCCCCACCTGATTATCATCGAAATTCACACCTTGTGCATGTAAGACATAGAAGGGAGATCAAGTTCCCAATTGTCGATCAGACTGAGACAACGTGGGAACAATATACAGATTTCAATAAAGGATTCTTTTTCTTTGTAGGTCCTGTCCAAAACAGTAAACTGATACGCAAATTGACCAGAACTTTGGAAGCAGTAGTGAATGAGACTACTTCTGCTTTGGGTAACCTGACCGAAGAGCAGTCTCCTATGAGACTTGTTGTTCTTCAAAATCGCCTTGTTCTTGACGTCATCCTGGCCGATAGGGGCGGGGCTTGTAGAGTGATCGGATCCAGTTGTTGCGTGTTTATTCCTAATAACGCGCCATCCGTGTATAAAGCAATAACAAGGCTTCATGAAATAGCTCACCTGATACACCAGAATCCTGGCACCTGGACTTGGTCCGGTTGGCTATGGAGTGTGATATCCGCCTGGGGATGGAAAGTGTTATCATTCCTAGGAATAATACTGCTTATTCTATTCAGTTGTTGTCTCTGTCTGCAATGTGGGCCAGCGATTTGAGGCTTGTGCGCCACAGCTTGTATTCCCCGTCCAAGTTCACGTTCCCGTTCCCGAATGAAAAAAGATGAGCAAATGATGTTATATGAACAGATAGATGGTCTCATGAAGATAGATATATCCTAAAGGGTGAAGTAGGGGCCAAGGAGGGAATGAGGAAATAGAAATTTTTAGGTAGTCAATGTGTCCCCCACTCGCACCCCATCCATGCACCTGTGCCCCATGTATGTCCTATAATTCCCTTTCCGTGCCTGCCATGAAGACGCATATGCATTTGCGTCCAACGTTAACATGTCAGTTATTCAGTCCTCCAAGAAAGCAACGTTAATTTGGCTTTTAGGCCTATGGTGCCAACGTCTTTACATGGTGCACTTTTAAATATCGCAAAGCACACGTTCTCCACGTTTTTCTGGCTCAGTCGTGCCAGGCCCTTAATTGAGGCTCCGAGTCTCCTCTGTCTCTGAAAGCTGCAGTTTAGGTATGCATCCCTGACCTCTGTCTTACTTCCTGCCCAGGCGAGCGGTGCCCGGCTTCGCCTGGCCTGCCTGCCAAGACGGTATTTTGCCTACAGTTATCTGCTCAGCCTCCGTAAAAACACATTCCAGTCTAGTGAAATAGGTAAACATATCCCCGGCTGCAGAGTAAAGGGCCCTGCCTTCCTGTCTCCATGCAAGTAATTTACTGCACCCGTTACCATGGTAGGCCCATGGCCCCCGTACATTGCACGAAGAACCATATGCACGCACTAGCATTCAGTATTGAACGGCCTCTGCCCAAGAGACCTTTTACTTCAGATAATACATCCTCTAAACACAAGATACCAGATATGCTATAGGTGCAGGTCGTTCTGACATCCCAGACACCAGTCTCCTCTACTAGTGCTAAAGTCAAGCCCCCAGTTCTCCCCAGCTACACGTCTACGCCACGTCATGCTCAGTTGCGCGCGCATCCGTGGCAAAGGTTTCTGCAGACCCTGCAAACTTTCTCTGAACATCCACCCACTTGTGACGTTTCTCTGACTCGTCAAGTGCACACCTACGTGTACGCCCCCTTACACGCCTTCTTTTATGCCAATGTATTCTTATCTCTCTCTTTTCACTTGTTACGCCTACTGTATTCATTTCAATTATATGGTTTTACTATATATAATGTGTGATGTTAATAAAATTTTGAATATCCCTTCCTGAACCTTAGTGGTGATGGAACCCGATGTCCAGTGTCTCGAGATACTTAATTAAAGCCCGTATGACTCAGATACCACGGACTCTGCCTCTCATTTAATTGAGCTATCCTAATTGTCATTTAATGTATAGAAAAATAGTCCCGGTAATTTTATTTACCACAGTGTCTTCACGAAAGTTCTGGCTCCGGTCATGGCTCATCTGCGTTTTCAGGGAGTTCAGATCTGTCCTTATCTGGACGATTGTCTTCTCAAATCCCAATCTCCTCAACAGCTGGCTCACGACACACGTCTATGCCAACAAAGGTTCAAGGCTCTAGGGTTAACCATCAATGTGGAGAAGTCACACTTTACACCACTGCGAAGACGAAACTTCCTGGAAGCAATTCTAGACACAAACCTGTCAAAAGCCTTCATCTCCCTCGAACGACATCAGAAGATAATTTGTCTGGTCTCACTCATCAGGTCAAAAAAGTCAGTTTCTGTGCGAACGTTAAAGTCGTTTCTGGGGATGGCATCATCTTGTATCGCACTGATCCCAAATTGCAGGTTACGCACTCGTCCTATTCAGGAGGAATTGGACCTGCAATGGCGTCAAGTGTCGGGGTCGTTCAACGATCAGGTGACGGTCACATCCCGCATAAAAAGCGGTTTGCTCTGGTGGGAACAACCAGCCAATCTAGACGAAGGGGTTTCTTTCCTAGCCCAGTCTCCGGATCTGACGTTGACTACAGATGCGTCCATGGAGGGTTGGGGCGCTCATCTCCTGGACCTTTCCATCAAGGGCAAATGGACGGCGACACAACGAACCTGGCATATCAATCGGCTGGAGTTGATGGCAATCTTCCTAGCGCTCAAATCATTCTTGCCCATAGTGCAGGGGGAATCGGTGCTGGTTCAGACAGACAACACCACCAGCATGCACTACATGAACAAACAGGGCGGCACAACATCTCAGCCACTGTCTCGTCTAGCTCAAAGGATTTGGGATTGGGCTCTTCATCACCAAATTTCTTTGACGGCAGTCCATCTGCCGGGGGTGTCCAACATCCTTGCGGATTCACTGAGCAGGTCCGCGTCATCCACTCACGAGTGGGAGAAACATCAACCGACTCTAGACCTGATGTTCCACCGTTGGGGTCGTCCCATGATAGACCTCTTTGCAACCCCAGTGAATCGGAAGTGTCAAACTTTCGCAAGTTGGCATCCCCATCCAGAGTCCAGCGGAAATGCCCTTCTCATGGATTGGAGCGGACTGTTTGCTTAAGCATTTCCACCGATTCCGTTGGTGCCGAGGACGTTGTGGAAGATGCGCAGGCAACCCTGCCACTTAATACTGATCGCCCCACGTTGGCCCAGACAGGCTTGGTTCTCGGAACTGCTTCTGCTATCACAATGCACACCCATTCATCTGCATCCACTTCCAGACCTCCTGACGATGGACGACGGTCAAATTCGCCATCCAGATCCATCCACGCTTCAATTATCGGCATGGAACCTGAATACGTTGAATTTGTGACCTTAAATATGCCCCAAGAATGCAGAGACATTCTAGCATCTGCTAGAGCTCCATCAACCATCAAGACATATAAGCTGAAGTAGAAGCGTTTCTGTCATTGGTGTGCTGCATCCAATATCCACCCAATCAACTCAACTCCGGAGCAGCTTTTGCCTTTCTTTCTGAGCCTGGCTCAGTCTGGTCTCTCTCATGCCACCTTGAGAGTTTTTCAAGCGGCTATTTCACGCTTTCGGCACGATGGCTCAACATCTCTCTGTTTATCCAGAATCATCCGACAATTCTTTAAAGGTCTCTTCAGGAAGTTTGCTCCGATTAGGCGCCCTCCTCCGGCATGGCACCTCAACGTGGTATTGTCACAACTTATGAAGCCTCCATTTGAACCGATCCACAGAGCAGACATCAAGTATCTTACCTGGAAGGTTGCTTTACTTTTGGCCTTAACATTGTCTCGTCGTGTCAGTGATCTTCACGCTTTCACGATCAAGCCTCCGTATTTACAATTTAAGCCCGATGGAGTGTCACTTCGTACCAATCCTTCTTTTTTGCCGAAAGTACCTACTGATTTCCATTTGAACGAACCTGTCTTCTTAAAGACTTTTTTCCCGTTTCCAAAATCTCCGGCAGAACAACGACTACATTCTTTAGACATCAAGCGTTGTCTGAAATTTTACATTTCAAAGACCACCCCTCTCCGTAAATCCGATCAACTGTTTGTAGCATATGGACGGATGCGGAAGGGACATTCAGTGACAAAACAGACAGTTGCAAGATGGCTCTCAGCGGCCATATCCTTTTGTCACCAGCAAGCTGGCAAGCCTTTACAACGTCCAGTGAAGGCACATTCAACGATAGCGATGGCGTCATCCTCTGCTTTGTTTGCTGGAGTGCCTCTACACCAGATTTGTCGGGCAGCGACATGGTCCAGCAGGCACACCTTTACCAGACATTACTGTTTGGAAGCCATCAACGAAGCGGATACCACAGTGGGGCAAGCAGTGCTTCGTCATCTTTTCAAATAAGGTGAGCCTCTGTTCCCTCCTCCATTTCTTTTGAGATTGCTAAATGCTTTTAAGCTATATGTTGTTGAACGAACTTGTCTTCTTAAAGACTTTTTTCCCGTTTCCAAAATCTCCGGCAGAACAACGACTACATTCTTTAGACATCAAGCGTTGTCTGAAATTTTACATTTCAAAGACCACCCCTTTCCGTAAATCCGATCAACTGTTTGTAGCATATGGACGGATGCGGAAGGGACATTCAGTGACAAAACAGACAGTTGCAAGATGGCTCTCAGCGGCCATATCCTTTTGTCACCAGCAAGCTGGCAAGCCTTTACAACGTCCAGTGAAGGCACATTCAACGAGAGCGATGGCGTCATCCTCTGCTTTGTTTGCTGGAGTGCCTCTACACCAGATTTGTCGGGCAGCGACATAGTCCAGCAGGCACACCTTTACCAGACATTACTGTTTGGAAGCCATCAACGAAGCGGATACCACAGTGGGGCAAGCAGTGCTTCGTCATCTTTTCAAATAAGGTGAGCCTCTGTTCCCTCCTCCATTTCTTTTGAGATTGCTAAATGCTTTTAAGCTATATGTTGTTGTTTTCAAATTTTAAGAATATATTGCAATCTCAGCTTCTAAGGAGGTTACTGCTATCTATTCTATTCAAGCATGTGAATCTATGAAAGACACCCCTAATACTGGAGAAGAACAGGTGGTTCTCCAGTATTGGTGTCTTTCATAGATTCACATGCGACCCTCCCTCCTCCCCTCAGAGGCTCTGTTCTCCTCATACGCTCTTATTACTAAAATCTGAGGGCTTCAGCTTCTGAGGAGAAGGTTCTAGAGGGTGCTTGAGCCTGATTGGCTGCAGTTTGGACTAACATAATGACACTGATATGTTGCAAATTAGTTTTTCTCTTTATACTGCATTCCTATAGAGGAACCTTTGTTGAGGTTTTTCAGTGTATATTATCTCTGTTTTATTATTTATTAGGTTATTACATATATCTATATTTTAGCATTATTGCTATTTTATATACCGTGGGACTCCCACTTCGACGACAGGGAATATTCAAGCATGTGAATCTATGAAAGACACCAATACTGGAGAACCACCTGTTTACAGGTAAGTAACAATTGTTCATATCTCTACACAATGAACAAAATACTTACAGTTCGGCCAGCCTGCCCTAAGGGAGATTGTATACTTGTTTTATACCTACTTTTGTTCACACCAAGCGATCATCTGCTACAGTCAGAATATATAAAAGGTAAACTCTTGAGGCACTGATATGTACAATTGTTTGTGTCTTCCCTCTTCTGCCCACTCGAACAGAACCCGAACAGTGTGGTGGGTGTTCGCAGGGAAACGTGATCGATTGACACTATGTCCTGGACAAGAGGTGTGCTGGTATGTTGTCACTGGGCCACCTCAAGGTAATTGTGTTTTGAGTGATCCATAAGTCACTACATGCAACAGATCGTCAATATTGTTGCACGGTACAGCAATTTCTGATTTTCTTTTAAATTTGTCTATCTACCATTGTCTACCACTGCAGGTGTTGAATTGAAAAAACACTGAGGAATGAGTGAAAGGAAGTACCCTTGTAAGCCCTGATGAAGTTGCGCAAATTTACAGCAAAAAACATGTTGGCATTTGAACAATAGGTTGGTCATCAAAGAAACCAATTTTAGTTTGATAGGCTTGCAGCCCAGAATAAAGGTCAGAGTGGCCAAGCGAGCCTCTCAATTTTATTGATAAGAATCACATTTTGGTGTTCTTTCACGTGGGGTGTTTGTTTAGGTGATTGTGTGCACAAAATGGGAGCTATTATTTATGTTTCCTGATTAGTGAAGTGATGTGTTGATTTCACTTTTCGTTTCTTTCCTTTCCTCTTCTCTTCAAGAGTGAGAGAGAGTTACCGATGATGATAAGTGGGTAAACTGGTAATCATTAGCCAGTAACCCCTTTTGGCGGTTCTTCCGTGAGGTGCTCTCTCTCGCTCCTCACATTTTTTCACTGGATGGAATGTGGGGTCTGATGGTGGTAGATGATGGCCAGTTAGCTTGTTTGTTTTCATAAATTAGACACAGTGACGTAATGAATAAATGAAATTCTTATAAAAGGGAAATAGGAAAAATTGGTTTTCCCATAGAGTCACTTGTACACAAGAATGTGTGTCTGGTAGGAGGAGTCTTTTGTGTATGAATAGGCTTTGAGTGGGGGGCAGCCTCCTCCTTTCTTCCCCCTGTGCTCCAAGTGAACCAAGGACACAATACACATGAAAAGTTGTTGCCCTTAACCCCAAGCAATATGTCCTGGGTGTCGGGCTAAAGGAATTCCACATCCCTGGTCCTTTTTATGTTTGTCAATCCATTACTCTCCCAGCAATCTGTGCACCATCTCTCCCCTCAAAAGAGGAGAGACTTATCTGCTGGGCCAGTTGAAGCTTTAGAAGTGTGTAATCATCAAAAACTCCTCTATGTAAATTAGTTTATGCTTACTGTATCCCATAAAATCAGTGAAACTACACCAATCCTGAATCCAATACCCTAACAATTAAGGCTTGCTATAGGCTTACTCAACCACATTCCAGAAGGAACAGGTGCAGGAAAAGCAGACGTAGTTCCAGAGATCACATTGCATCAATAACAACCTTAGCAGTGAAAGCAAGGCTTGAAAAGTTTGAACTGCTTTCATTGCTACTAGGCTCTTCAAGTCTTTTATGCCTGCTCGAGCACTGACAGCATTCCACTGCCTTCCAAGCACATGGGTTTAGGGAGAGTTACCAACTCTCCCTTAAACCATGCTTCATGTTCTTGGAAAAGTATAGGGATTTCTAATGTTACATATTGTTCATAATTTGCAGAAATAGCACATGCTTGTGAAATGTCTAGTTGCAGGATCTACAGGTTCGCAAACTACCCACTAATAAAATATTTGAAAGGGATATGCTGCATGTGCTGAGACTACTCCGATAACTATACCCCCTGCCTCAGGGTACTCTTGTCCCATTGAGGTATTGAACCAACAAACCCCTAAAATTTGCCTTTTTTTGTCCAGCCATTTCAAAATGTGATTTAAACTGAAATAAATCTAAATGGAGAAACCTTTTATTAATTACACGTTTAACAATTCCTACAGCTAATAAGGAGCTCCTAATATGAGGGGAATGTATTCAATATTACAATGGACAACTCCCTATTAGTAATAATGGGTAGAGCCTAGTTCGTGTCCCCTAGGGTTAATGTAATTCTGGCCCAAGTTGGGTGCAGTGGTGTGCTTTTGCACATCTAAGAGCAAATATGTCACAGATTTATAAATCCTAACTATCTGAGGAGCGCAGGTTTCACCAACACTAAAGTTTGGCGGAAGGAAATCCAGCGGATTGCAATCACGCAGCTCCCAACTCTTACTCCAAGATAGTGTTTATTGGACAGCACCATGACCAGTCCTTTAAGACTCACAGGATTATTTATAAGTGAGTTAAAGAGTCTCTTCCCCACATGAGTGAGCACACAGAAGAAATACAGACTGTATATTTTAGAAAGCTTAATGAAACTTCATGCCCTTTCCAAGTCCAGATAATATAAATACATGTAATCAGTATAAACAGAACATGCATATAGATATGAGCAATAAAACAGTAAATTTAAAATAAGTGGAAACATGTTTAACAGTTTTCTTTATATGATAGAACCACTCCCTTTCAATGTTGTAGCTCAGTTAAACATATTCAGAAAGGAAAGTACCTACATGAGATTTTCAGAAGACCCTGACGCTCATACATTATAAGATGTTTTCCCAATCTACTACTGTGCGCGGCCATATAGACAATGCAGCTTTGTGGCTGTTTTTGGTATTCCATACTCTGAGATAACAGTGATCGAGCTGAGCTAAATATATATCTACTATTGGCAATAAGGCCACTGACACAATGTGGGGCTCAGAGTAGGTATCAGAAAGGTATTCCTAATCTCAACCATTAGTAGCTTGGCAGGATCTGTTATGTTATGTTATGTTAAATGGGACTTTTATAGCGCAACGGCTACTCCAAAGGAGTGTCCCGGCGCTTTTGTGCTCCAGACCAAAGAAAGAGCTGGAAAACATAACAGTAAAAAGAGCAGGGGCCTAAAAGAGGGGGCAGATTATCCAGTGAACAGCCAGGTTTTTAAGTCTTTTCTGAAGGCAAGCAGGTTAGCGGTGTTTCGCAAGGACACCGGTAAGGAATTCCATAGCTGCGGAGCAAGAAAGCTAAAGGACCGGCCGCCTAGCCGAGCC
Source organism: Lissotriton vulgaris (assembly GCF_964263255.1). Taxonomy (NCBI): domain Eukaryota; kingdom Metazoa; phylum Chordata; class Amphibia; order Caudata; family Salamandridae; genus Lissotriton; species Lissotriton vulgaris. Next base: position 562,749 of record NW_028242968.1, read on the forward strand.
CTTTTGATGCGTGGCACCCGAGCCAAAGCCAAAGCTTCTGACCTGAGGGATCGTACAGGTCGATAGAAGTCCAGCCTCCTCTGAAGATATTTGGCACCATTGACATGCAAGGCCTTATGGGCGAGAGTCATGGCCTTGAAAAGTATCCTCTTCCGCACCGGAAGCCAGTGAAGGGATACAAGGAGATTGGAGGCACTGGTGCGGCGGTGCAGGCCAAAAATTGCACGAGCAGCAGCGTTCTGAGTAACCTGCAAACGCTGGAGGAGGTATTCAGGCAGACCCAGATAAAGGACATTTGCATAGTCCAATCTGGACCCTATGAGTGCCTGAACAGTGATCCTCCGATGTTCCTCCGAGAGAAGGGGAAAGAACTTGCGCAACATTCTGAGTATCCCAAAGCATGTTCCCGTAAGAGTGGAAACCTGGGATTTGAGCGAGAGCTCGTTGTCAATTTTAACCCCCAGGTTCTTAGCCCACTTAGAGGACTGAGTGGGAGGGAACATGTCAGCAGGCCACCATCCCTGCCAATCTGGTTCTGATGGGCATCCGAAGAATAGTATTTCGGATTTGTCCGAGTTGCATTTGAGGCTGTTGTGTGAAAACCAGCTAAAGACAGCCCCAAGGCACTCGCAGATCCTTTCTCCATCGAACTCTTCGCTCTTACGACAGGTGAATAGAAGCTGGGTGTCGTCAGCATAAGAGACGATCCGGGCCCCGTAGGACTCCGCCAGTGTCGCCAGAGGGGTCATAAGGATGTTAAATAGAGTGGGGCTCAGTACAGAGCCCTGAGGCACTCCGACTCCCAATGGCGGCATCTCGGCGGACCCGGGTGGGACCCAGACCGTCTGCCGGCGGTTGGCCAGAAAGGAACGAAACCAGTTGAGCACCGTCCCCCCTAGACCGATGTTATGAAGTCTAGTGAGGAGATCCTCGTGGGGGACGGTGTCAAACGCCGCCGACAGGTCTAACATGACTAACATCACCCTGCCTCCTGTGTCCAGCACCTCCTTCACGATCTCCGAGACTTCCAGGAGCGCCGTCTCGGTGCTTAAGTTGGAACGAAAGCCCGATTGGGATTCATGAAGTAACTCATTAGACTCCAGGAAGTTAGAAAGCACGCTGTGCACGTGTTTCTCCAGGATCTTGGTCAGTGCTGGAAGGAGCGAGATTGGCCTATAATTGGAAGGCGCCTCTGGATCAAGATTGGGCTTCTTGATCAGGGGGATGACCATGGCTTGCTTCCAGGCCTGGGGCAGAAAACCCTGACTCAGGGATAAATTGAGGATAGGATTAGCTATGGGATTAATGACATCAGCCATTTTCGCTAAGAATTTTGCTGGACACGGATCTAACGGTGAGCCTGATTTAAGATTCCTCATCAAGGCTAAGGATGCGGCAACCGGAAGGGGAGGAAAGTCTAGCAAAGCTGGGCCAGGAGGAGACAGGAAGGCTGTCTCCGTCGGCATCGTAGATAAATCATCTAACGCTCTCGACGGGAAAGAATCCTGAATTAGCCTGATTTTGGTGGTGAAGAAATTGGCAATAGTGTTAGCCCAGGTCTCCACCGGGGCACCCTGAGTAGAGGTTGTCCGGGGGCTGGTGAATTCACGTACAATTGAAAAAATCTCCTTACAGGAGTTAGCTGCGTCTTCAATCCTTTTAGCGAAGTAAGATTTCTTGCCCTGTAAGATAAGGTCGTGGTAGGACTTCATCATGATTTTATAGCGTTGTTTGGCTTCAGGCTCATACTGGACTCTCCACGCCCGCTCAGCAGCTTTACATTGCCTACGAGCGTGGGCTAAATCCTCCGTAAACCAGGGGGCAGAGACCCGCCGGGCAGCAGATCTGGGTGGCTGTGAGGGAGCGAGCTCATTTAGTCTGGCAAGAAGCCAGGATTGTAGGCTCTCCAGATCTTTCTCCAGGTCGCCAGTACAGGAAACAGGGTGATCCGCCAGAGCATGCGTTAGCATGTCTGGGGTCACCCGGTGGAATGCCCTATAGCTGCTGCCCTGCTGCCTCATGACACTGGCCGGAGAGGTCACAGTAGAAGGTATTTCAAAGTGGGCAAGATAATGATCAGACCAGACGACTGGCAGAAGAGTTACAGCCATGATAGGTGTGGTGGAAAACACCTGATCGAGTGTGTGGCCTTTGTTGTGGGTCGGACCAGAAAGATAGGGGGAAAGGCCTAAAGTGGATGCAATATCCAGCAATTTGATGGCGTCCTGGTCATTATGGTCGTCCATATGGAAATTAAAATCTCCCGCCAGTAGGCACAGCTCCGATCTAAGGACAAGGATCGACATGGCCTGCTGGAGATCATCAAGAAAGGATCCCACTGGGCCCGGAGGTCTGTAAACAATCAGACCCTTCAGCGCTTGTTGCGGCGATAGGGAGATGGTAAAGGCTAAAGAGTCCGCCCCTGCGATGGTGTGAGTATGCGTGACCGTGCACGGAAAAGATTTTTTAACAACCAAGGCAACTCCTCCTCCCCTACCCTTGTCTCTGTCCTGTCGATGGATGGTATAGTCCGTGGGGATGGCTGCCGCAATGTCCGGGTGGGAGGAATCATTCAGCCATGTTTCAGTAAGCATCAGACAGGTAGGACTGGTCATTGAGAGGAGATCAAAAATCTCTTGAGTGTGTCGGTGCAACGACCTCGTATTGAGGAGTAAACAAAGGTGTTTTATGCTACACTCCTTAGCAGGGATAGGGGAAGGGAGGGAGCGAACAGGGTGCCAATGGCAAGCAGGGCACGTATGTTTACCCCTATATCGGCCAGGAAAAACCGTGTAACACGGCGCATTCCAGTTACGCAAAGAGTATAGCTCCTGAGCGGAGTAGGAGAGCATAGTGGCCAGAGGTACCAGCCACGCCAGACGCTTCCGGGACGCTGAAGGGCGCAAACGGGCAGGACTCTGGCACGACTCCGGCGCAGGTCCGGCGCATCCGCTGGTCGCGTCCGCTGCGCGGAGCAGTAAGTGCCTGTTTTTATAGTCCTTGTCTATGGCCTCCCCAACCCAGCCCAAACGAAGATGGCCGCCAAAACCGGCGCCCAGCCCTCGGCATCAACACTCAGCCGAGGGTGGGACCGGAGCTGCAGGGAGGGGGGAAAAAAGAGTTTTTAAGCGCTGCTGAGCGCTGGGGGGTCTCTACACACTGCTGCAGGCTAGAAAATACAATTAGCAAGCACAGGTGAAAAAACGAGTAAAATCACGAAAATTAGTTTAAAATTGAAAGAAAAGCAGGAGACCTCCCGGCTTCCGCCTCAGGAGGGGAAAGGTGTGTGCAGAGTCTGATATTACCGCTTTCCAAGTCTCAGGTGCCTTTTATAGTCCTTGTCTATGGCCTCCCCAACCCAGCCCAAACCAAGATGGCCGCCAAAACCGGCGCCCAGCCCTCGGCAGCAACACTCAGCCGAGGGTGGGACCGGAGCTGCAGGGAGGGGGGAAAAAAGAGTTTCTAAGCGCTGCTGAGCGCTGGGGGGGTCTCTACACACTGCTGCAGGCTAGAAAATACAATTAGCAAGCACAGGTGAAAAAAACGAGTAAAATCACGAAAATTAGTTTAAAATTGAAAGAAAAGCAGGAGACCTCCCGGCTTCCGCCTCAGGAGGGGAATGGTGTGTGCAGAGTCTGATATTACCGCTTTCCAAGTCTCAGGTGCCTTTTATAGTCCTTGTCTATGGCCTCCCCAACCCAGCCCAAACGAAGATGGCCGCCAAAACCGGCGCCCAGCCCTCGGCATCAACACTCAGCCGAGGGTGGGACCGGAGCTGCAGGGAGGGGGGAAAAAGAGTTTTTAAGCGCTGCTGAGCGCTGGGGGGTCTCTACACACTGCTGCAGGCTAGAAAATACAATTAGCAAGCACAGGTGAAAAAACGAGTAAAATCACGAAAATTAGTTTAAAATTGAAAGAAAAGCAGGAGACCTCCCGGCTTCCGCCTCAGGAGGGGAAAGGTGTGTGCAGAGTCTGATATTACCGCTTTCCAAGTCTCAGGTGCCTTTTATAGTCCTTGTCTATGGCCTCCCCAACCCAGCCCAAACCAAGATGGCCGCCAAAACCGGCGCCCAGCCCTCGGCATCAACACTCAGCCGAGGGTGGGACCGGAGCTGCAGGGAGGGGGGAAAAAAGAGTTTCTAAGCGCTGCTGAGCGCTGGGGGGTCTCTACACACTGCTGCAGGCTAGAAAATACAATTAGCAAGCACAGGTGAAAAAACGAGTAAAATCACGAAAATTAGTTTAAAATTGAAAGAAAAGCAGGAGACCTCCCGGCTTCCGCCTCAGGAGGGGAATGGTGTGTGCAGAGTCTGATCTCGATTCCAGTCTTCAAGATCCCGCCCTGCAGGGTCAGGCCCCCGGTAAATGGAACTCTTTTTGAATATAAATGGAGGGGGATGAACCGGTTGCGGCGTTGCCAGCCACATATGGATTTCCGATGCGATGTGGCACTCAGTTGAAGAAAGGGAGAGGAGAAGGGAGCTTTCCTTTGTCCTACAACTTCGCAGCTGAAGCAAATATTTTTGTGAACACCGCAACATTTCAAAGTATTGTGCAATGATTGACAAAGGCACTGGGTGAAATAACGCTATTCAGCAAAATGATACTTGTGAATACTCACCTGGTACATGCTGGAACAAGCACTGCGGGACCAAGTCCACCTGGAATACAATGAGGACACACCTCCCTATGATTAAGGTGGAAGAGCGCAGAAACACGTTAGGACTCTCAAGTGTGGCACGTGCTGCTGTGTTTGAGACGAATAAAGTCAGCTTCCAGTGGTCAGACTGAGTTGGGCTCTTTTGTTATGTGCGAAGGTATGAGCGGCAGGATCTCCATTCTTGTCTTCAAGAGCCCGCCCTGAAGGGTCGGGCCCCCATTAAATGGAACTCTTTTTGGAATACTAATGGAGGGGGGTGACCCGCTTGCGGCGTTGCCTGCCACATATGGATTTCCGAGGCGATGTGGCACTCCATTGAAGAAAGGGAGAGTAGAAGGATGCTTTCCTTTCTTCTACAACTTCGCAGCTGAAGCAAATATTTTTGTGAACACTGCAACATTTCAAAGCATTGTGCAATGATTGACAAAGGCACTGGGAGAAATAACGCTATTCAGCAAAATTATACTTGTGAATACTCACCTGGTGCGTGCTGGAACCCGCAGTTCAACCACTGCAGGACCAAGTCCACTTGGAATACAATAAGGACACACCTTCCTATGATTAAGGCGGAAGAACGCTGAAATGCGTCAGGACTCTCAAGTGTGTCATGTGCTGCTGTGTTTGAGACGAATAAAGTCAGCTCCCTGTGGTCAGACCGAGTTGGGCGCTTTTGTTGTGTGCGAAGGTATTAGCGGCAGGATCTCCATTCCTGTCTTCAAGAGCCCGCCCTGCAGGGTCGGGCACCCGGTAAATGGAACACTCTTTGGAATACTAATGGAGAGGGAAGACCCGCTTGCGGCATTGCCAGCCACATATGGATTTCCGAGGCGATGTGGCACTCCGTTGAAGAAAGGGAGAGGAGAAGAATGCTTTCCTTTCTCCTACAGCTTCACAGCTGAAGCAAATATTTTTGTGAACACCCGAACATTTCAAAGCATTGTGCAAGGTTTGACAAAGGCACTGGGTGAAATAACGCTATTCAGCAAAATGATACTTGTGAATACTCACCTGATGCATGCTGGAACCCGCAGTTCAAGCACTGCGGGACCAAGTCCACTTGGAATACAATAAGGACACACCTTCCTATGAATAAGGCGGAAGAACGCTGAAACGTGTCAGGACTCTCAAGTGTCACGTGCTGCTGTATTTGAGACGAATAAAGTCGGTTTCCTGTGGTCAGACGAAAAAGCATCTACATTTCCACCTTCTCTGTTTGTACCTCATAAGCACCTACCTGTGCACCTCCTCAGTATTACCTACCTGTGCACCTCCTCTGTTGGTACCTCATACACACCTACCTGTGCACCTCCACTATTTATGCCTCACAAGCACCTACTGGTGTTCCTCCTCCCTTAGTGCCTCACAAGCACCCACCTGTGCACCTCCTCTGTTTATACCTCCTATGCACCTACCTCTGCACCTCTTCAGTGTACCTCATAAGCACCTACCTGTGCACCTCCTCTATTTGTACCTCATACGCACCTACCTGTACACCTCCTGTGTCTGTACCCATGCATTCTCTCACCTGTGCACCTCCTGTTTGTACCCCATAAGCACCTACCTGTGCATCTCCTCGCTTTGGACCTACAAGTGCACCTCCTCTGTTAGTACCTCATACACACCTACATGTGCATCTCCTCTGTTTATACCTCACAAGCATCTTCCTATGCACTCCTCTGTACTTCAAAGCACCTACCTGCTAAACTCCTCTTTCTATGTCTTATAAGCATCTACATGTGCCCCTTCTCTGTTTGTACCTCACAAGCACCTACCTGTGCACCTCCTCGGTTTGTACCTCATAAGCACATACCTGTTCATCTCCTCCCACTCTGGCAAAGCCACAGCTAGTCACAAAGCAGCTTCTTGAGCACCAAATTAACATCAGTAAGTAAGATATCTTAGAAAATTAGAAAAAGGATAACAAATAATTACTATCAATACATCTGTTGGCTGTGGTTGTTAAGTAAATTCTTAGTTGTCATAGATTCTCTAAAATACGGACTAAATTACTGATATAGTTGAATATTGCTTTATAAGTCAAAGCTTGTTTGCCCTATCTCTGCGCATAATGTAAAAGCTGGACATTACCATAAACCTCTCAGTCTGTTTTTACAAAGAACCCTGGAAAAAGCTGCACCTTGAAATGCAACACGGTCTTGTAGGTCCTGCCTGTTTACTGTGGCAGGTGTCAAATGCATTCTATGAAGTGAAATGTGAAATCTCAGTGGGCCCAGCATCAGATAAGCCTTTTGCATTCCATCCAGAGAAGACTGCAATGGATATGCAGTTGCTGCTGCTTGACCACAATTAAACCAGCACCTGGCCCCTCTACCTGCCCCCCCTTGAACTGATGGGGGTGACGGATGCGTGACTGCTCGGTTGGGAGGTTTTCTTGGGGGATAGACATCAGAGGGCTCTACTGTCCGGCCAAAACCCAGCTCCATACCAGTCAAATGGAGTTTCAGGCCATTTGCCTGATGCTGACAGTCTTCCTACTGTCCCATCAAGGTGAGGCTGCTGCAGGTACTCACAGACAACACACTGATATACTCTTTGTGCTCCCTATTGTATTTAATATATTTGGCTGTCTTTTGAATGCAATAACCAGTATACCGTATATGTTCACATCACCTTCCACTGTCTTTCTTTCTGGTTCGATTTTAGTTTTCTTTTTACTTCAGGCTTATTATTATGTTTTTTTCTTTTCTCCTTAAGCAAAATATTTTATCACTCACATGTTTGTTGAACTCCGAATACATTCTGGCTCATTAATTTGATTATGTCTGCTCAATCGGGGACCAGCATGTGTGTGGTGACCAAAGTAAAATTAGGCCCAGTTTGTGAAGTTCACTGATAGGCTCTGAAAGTTGTGGAAGGGGGTAGCATTTGCCAGCTGTACAGGCACAATATCAGTGGTAGCTTCCTATAGAGAGAGAAAATAGTAATAATGAAAAGCAATTCTTTTTTACAGTAGGCGGTGTCAGTGTTAAGGACCAGGCCCCTATCAGCCAGAGGTTCCAGTCTGGAGCCCTGGGCAGGGACACTTATAAATTTCAGCATAATGGTTGCCGATGATGACAAAATTAAACATAGCTGGTGAGTACCAATCAGCAGGCTCGACTGGTGGCGCGCATGTGAGGTACCATTTTGCTTTTTTAACTATTTTTTTGGAATGTTAAAAAAGCATGGGTGTGTTTTTGGGTATATATACCAGGGTACCCTCCTCATAAGCACATACCTGTTCATCTCCTCCCACTCTGGCAAAGCCCCAGCAAGTCACAAAGCAGCTTCTTGGGCACCAAATGAACAACATTAAGTAAGAGACCCTAGAAAGTTAGAAAGAGGAAAACAAATGATTAATATGAATACATCTGTTGGCTGTGGGTATTTACGTTAATTATTGGTTGTCATAGATTCTCAAAAATAAGGACTAAATTACTGATATAGTTGAATATTACTTTATAAGTCAAAGCCCTATGTCTGCGCATATAATGTAAAAGCTGGACATTACCATAAACCTCTCACTCTGTTTTACAAAGAACCCTGGAAAAACTGCATCTTGAAATGCAACAAGGTCTGAACTTTATTATCCTAAGGGAGAGTTTAAAGAATCTATTTACTGAATAATGTGTGCTTACAAGAACCAGGTCCTAAAAAGTTGCAATAGATTTATGGAGATAGACAGAATGCCAGACAATAAAAATCTACCTCAACGCACAATAATGCTGCTATCTTTCAGGTTAGAAAGAACCAGAAATGCTTGGACCCACCCCCAGTGGGGCTGAGAAAGTGACAAAGATTACTTAACAAACAAAAAGGTAAAGACCTGAGTTGCCACTTTAGCTTATACATAGTAAACAGGAAAGCACTGAAGTATGTGAATGTATTTACGTTTGTTAGATTCTTCCTGAAGAGTTACCATTGTTATATACTTCTTGAAACTGGAGAATCAGCAGTACATCCTGATCCCTCTTTTTCAACAAGCTGGTCTTTAACGAAATCTTGATCATTTGTATTTTGCTAAAGCTGTACCTGTAGCACCTGGGTGCTCTGTGGTCGCCCTTTCTTTACTGAGTTACTCTGTGAACACTCGTAAATCCCCTCCTTTTCTGAAGTAAGATGTGATGTGTGTAACATAACTCTTAGTTAAATATTTGTGTATGGTGAAACATACCTTGCTAAGTTTAAAAGATGATAAAGAAGAGATGTATTTTACAACCAGATAAATACTCTGTATTCATATTCCATAACAATTGAATTTAGTAATTTGAAATCTCTTTATATTCAACAGGAAAAAAGACTTGAATGCACCCAAAGATTATCAATAATGAAGATAATACTTTAACTCTGCAAAACAACTGTCAAAAATAACAAGCACCAGTATTCAGAAAAACATAAGTACAGTCACCGACCGAGGAATTTGAACATAAGCTGACCGATCTGAAAGAAGCAGTCAAGAGCAATTCAATGAATGTAAGAATCTGAGCTTTGCACCTCCCCACTACAAGACTAAGAAATTACTTTTAGAATATTAAGGCAACAACAATAACCAACCACCACTTGAACAAACTGGTATCAAACACCAGCTTTGATCATGGAATTGGTATGATGTGGTTACCACAGTGCACTGATACCTAAATAGTAACAGGCCATCAATCAGTGCTCTTAGTGTTTTGTATACTCTTTCTGGCTATACCACAGCAACCAGAGAAAAGCACAACAGTGTGGAGACAACCAACTGAAGGGTAAAAGAAAGCGAATTTCGGCTGGCTAAAATACATAGTACAGTCTTATTTTGTAACAACCAGAAGGAAGAACAGTCTTTACTTTTAAGCATTAAAAAACCTGTATCCAATCTAAAGACACAATCTCTTGCGAAGAAGCCTGACACTTTTTATGAGTGTGGCAAATATTTAGGAACCACTTTACTTACCAGTAAGCACTTTACTTTTAAATTGGAAATCAAATGTCCTAAATACCAACGCATACAGGAAATGTGAGAATAACACCACTGCTTTATCAACCATGTTGGCTCTTCAGGAAGCACATTCATGGGAAGTGGACACATATATCCCCGATCCAGAGGTACTAACCAAGAAAGAAGAATCATACACATGCAGTGAGATCTGTAGTTTGTCATCAGTATTAAAGCACCATCAGCCAACTCATACAAGAGAAAATAAAAAAATCAGCACTCAATGTGTGCAAAGTGTTAGTTATTTAGCACTCCTAAAAGAGCATCAGCAAACACACCCAGTGGAAAAGCCATTCAAATGCAGCGAATGTGTACAGAGTTTTAGCCTGTTATCACATCTCCAAAGACATCAGCAAACACACACCGGGGAAAAACTATACCATTGCACTGAATGTATGAAGAGCTTTTGTCTGTTATCACACCTCCAAAGACATCAGCGAATACACACAGGGAAAAAAACATATCATTGTAGTGAATGTGGAAGTAGTTTTAGCAAATCTTCAACATTAAGGAATCATCAACGAACTCACACAGGGGAAAAACCATTCAAGTGCAATGAATGTGTGAAGAGTTTTTGTCAGTTATCCATCCTAAGAAGACATCAGCTAACACACACAGGGGAAAAACCGTTTAAGTGCAGTGAATGTATGAAGAGCTTTAGCCAGTTATCAAACCTAGAATGTCATCAGCGAACACACACAGGGGAAAAACCATATAATTGTAGTGATTGTGGAAATAGTTTTAGTCAGTCTTCAGCATTAAGGAATCATCAACGAACTCACACAGGGGAAAAACCATTCAAGTGCAGTGAATGTGTGAAGAGTTTTTGTCGGTTAATTGTCCTACAAAGACATCAGCTAACACATACAGGGGAAAAACCATTTAAGTGCAGTGAATGTATGAAGAGCTTTAGCCAGTTACCATCTCTCCGAAGGCATCAGCGAACACACACAGGGGAAAAACCATATAATTGTAGTGAATGTGGCAAGAGCTTTACTCGGTTAACACACCTTGAAAGACATTATCAAACGCACACAGCGGAAAAGCCATTCAGATGCAGCGAATGTGTACAGAGTTTTAGCCTGTTATCACACCTCCAAAGACATCAGCGAATACACACAGGGGAAAAACCATACCACTGCAATGTATGTAAAAAGAGGTATAGTCAGTTATCACACCTCCAAAGACATCAGCGAACACATACAGGGGAAAAACCATATCATTGTAGTGAATGTGGAAGTAGTTTTAGCAAATCTTCAACATTAAGGAATCATCAACGAACTCACACAGGAGAAAAACCATTCAAGTGCAATGAATGTGTGAAGAGTTTTTGTCAGTTATCCATCCTACGAAGACATCAGCTAACACACACAGGGGAAAAACCATTTAAGTGCAGTGAATGTATGAAGAGCTTTAGCCAGTTATCAAACCTAGAATGTCATCAGCGAACACACACAGGGGAAAAACCATATCATTGTAGTGATTGTGGAAGTAGTTTTAGCAAATCTTCAACATTAAGGAATCATCAACGAACTCACACAGGGGAAAAACCATTCAAGTGCAATGAATGTGTGAAGAGTTTTTGTCAGTTATCCATCCTACGTAGACATCAGCTAACACACACAGGGGAAAAACCATTTAAGTGCAGCGAATGTATGAAGAGCTTTAGCCAGTTACCATCTCTCCGAAGGCATCAGCGAACGCACAAAGGGGAAAAACCATATAATTGTAGTGAATGTGGCAAGAGCTTTACTCGGTTAACACACCTTGAAAGACATTATCAAACACACACAGTGGAAAAACCATACAATTGTAGTGAATGTTCAAAGCAATTTAGTCGATTCTCATACCTCCAAAGACATCAGCGAGCCCACACAGGGGAAAAGCCATACCATTGCAATGAATGTGTGAAGAGCTTTAGTAGGTTATCCCACCTCCAAGTACATCAGCGAACACACACTGGGGAAAAACCATACCATTGCAATGAATGTGTGAAGAGCTTTAGTCAGTTATCTCAACTCCAAGTACATCAGCGAACACACACAGGGGAAAAACCATACCATTGCAATGACTGTGTTAAGAGCTTTAGCAGGTTATCACATCTCCAAAGACATCTGCGAACACATACAGGGGAAAATACCATTGCAATTAATGTGTGAAAAGCTTTTGTCAGTTATCAGATCTCCAAAGACCTAAGCAAATTCTGGAGCAAGGAATATGTGAAAAGCTGTAGTCAATTATCATGCCTGCAAAGCCATCTGCAAATTACAGAAGATGATAAAACTACAATTATGTGGGACTTTCTAATGCCAGAGGATGAAAAGTTGATTATCTAAGACCCAACTTCCTAAAAAAGAAGAAAAAACAATTTCTTGAATTATAAAAGTGTTTGTTCTCAGCGATTGCTCATTTCTTTTTAGGACAGTGTGGACTAAAATAATTGACACAGTGTTGTTTTTAATTTGCTGAAATAGACTTCTAAAGAAAGACACCCAAGCACATCTGACCATGCTACCTGTAAAAGCAACTCTATCAACAATGCTTGAACCAGTAAGGAGTTTTTAACTAACTTTAGGGATTAGTGATAAAACCTATAATCCCTGTGCACTCCAGACAGTTAAACAATCTCCCACTGGTGAATAGTCACAGCTGACTGTGGTGTTTGGTCATTTTCTGCAACATTGCTGGTTCAGTGACAACGGCCGGAGAATGGTATCCAAAAGTAGAATTGAAAGTAAGAAAAGGTGAGCTTTCACTCTCTGAGTTAATGTTTGCAGTGCATGGTACCCCACTCCCCTTCTCCACAAGCCCTGATGCAGAAGAATCGATACTCTTTTCCATCATTCCATGTTTCTGTAAATGCCACCATAGTGGCACTTCTCCGCATGTCCAACATCGAGCTGGATCTTGGGAGATTTGCTAGCTCATCCCGAGCTATGTATAAGTCACAGTTAGATTAATTATATGTAAATATATTTCGTGAGTTTCTTATTTGCAGAGCATCATTCAATCAAATCCTAACTGTTGAAAGGACAGAATTAGTGCGTGATGACAAAGTTCTTGCTATGAGAAAGAGATGTTGAAAAGTTTAGCACTTAATACGTTTCTGAAGCCTTGACGGTTAAGTAAAGATTGAATCTTGAGCAATTAAGAATTGCTGCTGTTAGGAGCTAGAATTAAGACTCATGGGCTCACAGCTTCACGTTTCTGGACCCTTGGTTATGGAAAAGAAATCTTGATACATAACTAAAGGAACATGAATTATTTCAGGCTTGTGTTTCCGAGCATAAAGGAATCCTCTTTTATATAAACGCCTCTGGTGAATTAATGGTTTTATAAAGTATGTGCTGCCTCATGTGCAAAGAGAGAAAGTCTCTGATGAATATGAGACTTTCTCAGACCACAGATGCCACTGACGCAGCATTCTGACGCATCTTAAGATGACGTCTGTTGCTGGAATCCTATGTCCATGACAAGCTCATGGACCTCCCGTTTGACAGGGTAGGCCTGTTTGGATTTGACATTAGAGATGTTCAAAGCCAGCAAAGGGACTTCAACTGCCACCTCCTACAAGAGATTATTACCAATTTCAGCATTTTCATGGCTTGTTGAGGAAATTTTTCTTTTCTCTATGTCAACCCTAACCAGCTCCAATTCCAGCAGCAGCAACATCCTCTGGTCAAACAGTATAGGGGCCGAGTCAGAGTCCTCCCCTACACTAGCAGGATAGCAGATCTAGTTCACTTATCCTAGCACACTCATTTCGCCTGGCCCAGAAGGCTGTTACTCTGGATCAGTTTTTAGATACTCATGGGGGCGCACCAAAATGAAAGTCCAAAAAGAATAAGTAGAAAAATGTTCTTTATTTATCTTTGTCCAGCTAAAAAGCACATCAATAAAATATGTAGCGAGATCAGCCAACGCGTTTCACTCCCTACCAAGGAGTTTCTTCAGGGCGCTGCAGATATTTTCGGTGTGTTGTGTTTGTGAGATCCCTCTGTAATCACACTGGTATTTCTCCAGTCGTTTCTTTATTCCGACATGGTTCTTAAAATTCTTAGGAGTACCTCTCTTCCCTTATCTTTTCACGTTATCGCGGACTTTGTAGGTCTTGTCCGAAAAAGCAGTTCTGGTACTCCAATAGCTACCCGTCCCTGGTTGTGTTTGTTCTAGGTGGGTACAGTGCTGTAATGACAGTCGTTCGGTTTCAGCGTCTCGGCATGGCTGGTTCCAGGCCTGCCGAGACGCTGAAACCGAACCACTATCTAAAAAATGTTTAACTGATCTGGAGAGCACAGCGACGCCAAACAGTAGCTGGTGTCGGGGTTGGCAGCACAATATCAAACCTACTTGATCATAGACTCATTGGCACTGGAGTTTAGGTGCAGCATTCTAAGGTCCGCTGCTGCTTTTTCGTATAAATACCTAACTGTTACTCTGGATCAGTAAGTTCTCCAACTCATACAACAAGGCAATGCCCTTCCATTCCTCCAGGCTACACCCCCTAGTCACCGCTCTGCCCCCCCCCACTCCATCTGGATGTATCTTTCCATTCTCAGCAAGAGGAGGCAGTACTCTTACAGAAAGGAGCTATGGTGCAAGTGTCAGAGATGGATGGATGGCTATCTGCAGCTGATCCTGGGCCTCAGAGATGTGAACTTCTGCCTCAAAAACAAAAAAGTTCAATAGACAGACAATAGCTGAAGTGTTACTGCTGTTGGAAAATCGAGATTGAATGGGGTCATGTGACTGCAGGATGCCAACTTCCACATTCTGATCTTGCCGTCCTATCGGAGGTATCTGCACGTTTAGTTGGTTGTGCGCGCTACCCGTTTGTGGTGCTCCCGTTTAAGTTGACATCACCACCAAGAGTTTCCACAAAGATGATGGCAGTGGTTGCAACTCATCTGCAAAGGTCATGCATACCAGTTTCCCCCAACTCATTTGACTGGCTAATTAAAGTTGGATCGCCAGAGGCAGTATCTCACCATGTATAGTAAAATATAGCCCTGCTGTGCTGCCTGTTTTTTTCCGCCTTAATCAACCTGAAGCCCTCCCATCCACTTTAGTTCATAGGGTCAGTACAGGACATCACTCTTCTCCACTCCTTTTCTCCACCTCAGAGGATTGCCGATATTCAGAAATGTGTTCCTTCTCTCCAACTCAGCACATAAGTCCCAGTTCTGAAGGGCCTATGAATCCCAGGCTGATGGGTTCCTGCTTTCTCCTAGTCCCATGTGCACTTTGGCACATGAGGGCCCTGCAGTGGTTCCTGTGCAGGCAGTGGCTATAGGATGTGGAAAACCTGTCACTCCCCATCATAGTCTCCCCCAGCTCTGCAGCAGAAGTGGTTTGGTGGGGAAACAAGGTGAGCCTGAGTTGCAGGATGGCTTTAGCTCCCAGTTGAGCTGTGTCTATGGTAGTAATAGATGCTTATATTTCAGGGTGGGGTGCTCCCCAGGAAGAACTGCGGATCAGAGGCCTCTGGTCCCTGGAAGAACAGGTTCCACATATCAACTTGTTGGAACGGTAGACACTTTGGCTTGTGCTCAAGGCCTTCCTTCCCTCCATCCAAGGTCGGTCAATCCAGATCTTGATGGTCAACTCAATAGCGATGTGGTATGTCAATAAGAAAGGCAGAGTAGGGTCTCATCTCCTTTGCCTGCAAGCATTGAGACTTATCATGGACAACCTGCCAAGGGATTTGGCCCACCACCAGCCATGTAGCGGTGTCTCTAAATGCTAACAGCATCAGGCAACTTTATCCTGCCAATCATGCGTGGCCTATTCCGCTGGAGGTAGTCCAGGACATCTTCACCAGTGAGATACTCCTCATGTGGACTTGTTTGCCTCTTCAAAAATGCACATCAGCAGTTCTGTGCCCTCCAGTATCTGTTGATGGGAGCCAAAGGGAAATATTTGAGGTGGAACTTTCAACTACACCACTCATTTCTCTTGCCACTGGAGGTGGTAGACATCATCCTGACACTCCACAAAGTCAGTCAAAAGAAAAAGTTACTTACCTGCAGTAACATCATTTCTGTGTACACTCTATCTACCTTTAGATTACTCATTGATTGCCCTCCTCCTTGTTTAATGGATGTGTTATAGGGAGAGTTAATAAGATCCCAAATTCATTTTGGTACTTCACCACTCAATCAATGTCAATCAGTAGCTGGTCTTGAAGGCTGGGAAAAAATGGGTGAAGCCTAAAGTCCTTGTGCTAGGATGGGCGCCTTATGCCTTTAGTGACGTCATTGGATGCCACTTCCAGCGCTGATGCGAACAAATTCCTCCTACCGACTATGTGAGAACCTTGAAGTTTTGGATCCAGATTGGCACCTGAGATTATTCTGGTGGTGAGGAATCTGCAGGCAGATAAGAGTATCCACCAGAAAGATCGTTACCATTGGTAATTAGCTTTTTTCTTCCTAGTCACTTGGCTACTTGTCTGTGTGACATGACGGGGTTCACTGACACTTGTCTTGGTTAGTTGATTAATAAGAAATCTGTACCTAGCTTACAGTGTGGACATGCAGAATAAGGAGGTGCACATTGTTGTGTGACTTCAAGGAAACAAAAAAAGGAAAACAGATTTTCAATTAGCCATGCTGCTTTTATCAATGCATTTATTCACTTAAAGTGAAAATAATAATTTTTAAAAAGCTAATGTGAAAAGCTGTAATTATGTAATAACCTCCTCCTAATATCACATGACCTGTGTGTTCTGTAATAATTGGCCAAAAGTATGAAACATACTTCAACTAGAGAGGAATTGTTTAAGTATGTGAGTTTTAAGTTATAAATTATAATCATTAGCCTAAAAATCATGTCATCCATAGGTTGGGGGAAGCTGCTGGTACATTTTTCTGCAAGTTTAATTTAACCATTGGTCTTTTAAACTATGGATCCTTTAAGTTAGTTTTTAGACATTAGATGTAAGTTATACTTCTGGTGCAGCAGTTCCTTGTTTCCCTACTACTATGAATGAATTATCAATAGATTAACTAATGTTAATTTGCATTTTTGTCATTGATGTATTTATCTCTAATATTTATGTAACACTTTCATGAAATCTGCATTAATGCACAATAAATTCTCAAATCTTGATTGATTCATTAACTCACATTCTGTCAACTGTTCTGTGATTTTCTTATTTGTGAATGGAGAATACTTGAAATGAATGTCTAGGGTCTTCTTCTTCGGTATGAATAGCCTTTTGAAAAACTGTTGGTCAGTCAGGTTCAAAACGTTAGACTCTAGTGTTCCTGCACTTGAAGGTGCAATTGGCATGGGCCCGAACACCCCCTAATTCTGCTACAAGACTCCTGAAGATGAATCTCCTTCAGGCCAAAGGTTGATCATCACAACATGGCTGCTGTCGCCATAAATCCAGTAGTTCTGTGGCCTGTGGAGAGGGCTGATGGGGCACCTTTGCCCATGTGGGTTCACAGAGCTGGTAGAGCGAAGTGTCAGGGGATGGTACAGAACCATGTTTGCTGCTGGCGGTCTTTGCAGTTTTCTTCATGGGCCTATGGCTGTGTGACACCAGGTGGAGCTACCCAAGCTAATAAGTGGGTTGTTTTTGTACATGACACAACACTGTCAAGCTCGTGTTTGGGGGGATTTAAGGGTGGCCTCAAGCCCAGTAATGATAGATTGCACCCCACTTGGCAAACGATAAATCCCCCACCTTCCCTGTCTATGGGCCTAGATGATTTGAGATTCGTAGACGTCTTGCATGCACAACATGCACGGGAAAGGATTCTACTTTTTATTCTAACATTCACTGGTTGCATTCCAGGATCAACTATATGATTTTTGTTTCCCTGACTAAATACCCTTGGGCTGGCTCTTCGGGCAATCGCCACTCACGTTTGGTCAGAACATGAATTGGTGTCAGTATCAGTACATATAAACCTACCTGACTAAAGGGTTCACCTCACTCTTGGATTCTCTGGAGGTTACTCAGACGATGATGGAATCGCCTGATTGCACTCCTCAATAGTGAAGTGAAGATTTTTACTGAAGTACTGGCTTTTCGGCTGAGAGATGTCTGACCTCTGTTGGTTTCTCCCTACTAATCGAGCTTGGTTAAGTATAGACATATGAGACTTGCCAGCGCACTTGCCAAGTCCACTTTGGGCCTTGTATGAAAACGTTTAGTTTAGCAAACTACATAGGGGAATCCCAGCCTATTTGACTTACCCAGGGTACGTAGCAGGGGGGTCGCCTCTGATTTTCTCTCTCATAATGGAACCTTTTTTCCCCCGCGTGATGGATAACTCACTGATGACAGCTAGACACCAATGGCAGACAGGTGATGCCAGTGATGTTTTGTTTTTTGATTTTCCCCTTTAGCTCCCTAACTCCATTGCTGACAGCTTTTGCGATTCTGTCTCAGCGGGTTTCAAATTTAGTAGAAATTTACGTCAGTGGGGGTGGGGAAGAATCGGGCAGCAAAGTAGTGGAGGTAAGTTTTGGACTGCAACTGGCCCCCAAAGAATTCAAGTATTTGTGAGTGGTTAATACGCCCGTCAGAACAGATGTTTTCAATAAACTGCTTAAAAATTAACTTTATGCCAAGACTGCATTATCTTTTCCATTTTCTCTAAATACAAATTCCCTAAAATTTCCTTAATTTTACACTCAGACTATAACAAGCCATCAAGGATAGCCAGGCTGCTTTTGATGGGGGTGGACAAAATTATTTACAACAAGGGGTGGGGATGGACAGAGTCTCTGAATTAAGCAGAGTACTCTCACCCAGTCAAGAGATCAGGGCTAGATCCAACACCATTTTTTAGCTCATTGCACCATCCCAGTTTCAGAACCTGGCTGTATGCAAATTAGTCTGTCCCTGGCCCAGTGCATCATGGGAACAGGGCAGACCAGACTACAACAGCCAATTCTTACACTGGGAAGATTTCTGAATCGCTTTTGATGGGGAGCTGAAGGAGGGTGACATAGGGAGTCCCTGATATCAAACGTTGCATCTTAGCTGCACAGATATCCCCAGCATTGGTATGGTGTTCCCCGATGAAGATAAACCCTTGTGCCTCACAGAACAAGAATGTACTATGCTACCCCTTTGCCAATTGCTGTGGCTTCCCCAGAGAGCTCATCGCCCTCTGATCTCCTTAAGATGGACCACAGCGGTGACCCTACAGGACTGGCATAAAGCAGTCCACACGAAGGATATTACGACCTACTAATCCCCCTGAGCCCAGTTCTAGGAAACTCAGACTTCCTGTTCGGACTTTCTGACTGAAAGGAGATTACGTACTTTGTAGGGGCTGTGAAACGCTGTGTTTGGTTCAACTATATGTAGGATGTGCCCGCAAGATTAGGAATCATTGTGCCAATGACTGCCTGCTGGGTCCCAAAGACTAGATCGCGTGACACAACTTAAGTTTTTCACTAAATTGTGTTGGATTTTCCCTCAATGATGAGTCTCTAATTTCAGAAATAAACCTGCCCATTTTAGGATTTTGAGACCAGATATTCTTATTGGGATAGATGTCCGCAAGGGCCTGTTCCCTACTGCTCTGGTTCCTACCTCAAAGTAATCACAGAACTTATCCAAGTCAGTCTACGGCCATGGAATTTGCAAAATCATCACAGTCTGAAATATTTGTGGTCCTCAAATTTCAGGGTTACTCAAATATTTACATAGATTATCAGTATTATCAGTATAAAGTAATAGCTTATCTTCCACCTTGGTTGCTCACTTAAACCATCACTCTGCACCACTGCGCTAGAGGGCGGAGCGCCAGTGAGGAGCGAACACCGGAGTGAAGAGCACGGCATGAGACCAGGAAGCGCTGGCAGTGAGCCAAACCTGCCAACCATAACATCAGGGGAGGGAGTAGTTGAACTGCTCTATTCTGTATTCCAGTGTGTGGCCCGGGGCCCGAGCCTTGACTGGCATCGGCAGGCCATGGACCCCTGGAAGCCAGACGGCAGCACAGTGCAGTAAGAGACAACAAGCATTTGCAATGCAATAGGTCTTGCATTTGCAAGAGTTTGAGCTCTTGGCCTTCTAAATGACAATAACTTTATATTTATGTGTTGGTTTTTAAAGCATAAATAAAAGGCATTGTCATTTACGATGCCAATAGCTTAAACTCTTGCAAATGCGAAACCTATTGCATTGCAAAAGTATTTTTGTAAAAAACGCCAATGGAGGCCACGCCCCTATTTAGTGAGATTAATACCCATGCTCATTCGCACATTAAACCGCGCAAGAACAATAATCAAGAGTGCAATGCCTTGCAATAGTAAGGGACACACATGGATGTGCTCGCAGGCAGGTCGCTCCCCATGCCACCACACGGCTGTCAGCTGCATCGTGTCCTGCTTCCTGCCACCCGCTGGTTCCCGCCGTTTCCTGATCCGTTCCCGCCGCTGCGTCCCTCCGGCCCCGCCCCCCTGCTCTTCATTGGCCATCCCGCTCCCACCTCCCAGCTGCTCCTCCCTCCCTATCCTGCTCTTATGGAGGACGCGCAGCAGCCGCGTCGAAGGCCCACCAAAGACAAGCTCGTCTGAGCCTGTCCGCGCCTGGACTACGCCCAGCGCCAAAACCCCTGGACCCCGCGAACGGCACAACACCAGACTCCGCTACGATGCCAGCACCCTCCACGCACCCAACGCTGGCCAAAACGACACCTGCTTCCAAGCCGCTCCGAAACTGACTCACGAACCTTTCTCCTGCCACACCTGCAGCTTCACCTGCGACAGAACCACCAAACCCCCAAGGACTGGACCCAACCACCTCCGCTGCATACTCCTCAACACCCGCTCCGCACACAAACACGCCGTCGAGCTCTGGGATCTGCTCATTACCTCCACTCCAGACGTGGCCTTCCTGACCGAGACCTGCTGGAACGGCTCCTCGGCGCCCGACATCGCCATAGCCATCCCGGACGGCTACAGGATCACCCGCAGGGATCGCTCCAACGGAATCGGAGGAGGAATAGCCATCGTCCACAAGTCCACCCTTAAGGTCGCCACCAACGCAGACGACACCCTCAACACCTGCACTTCCGGATCCACGCCGACCCCAACACCACCCTCAGAGGAACACTCATCTACAGACCACCCGGACCCCGAACTCAATTCCGAGACTCCATCGCTAACCTCGCCAGCACCCACGCACTCGCCTCCACGGACTACATCCTCCTCGGGGACCTGAATTTCCACCTCAAACAACAACAACACCAACTCCGCCACCCTGATCGACAAAATCGCCAACCTCAGCCTCAGACAGCTCGTCACCGCACCCACCCATGCCGCCGGCCACACGCTGGACACCATCTTCTCCACAGGCACCCACGTCTCCATTGACCACACCACCGAACTCCACTGGACCGACCACCACTGCATCCATTTCACGTTCAACAAACCAACCATACACCACCGCACCCAACAGCTGCCTCGCCGCTGCTGGAGCAAAGTAACCGAAGACCAGCTGATCACCACCCTCGCCCAAAACCCACAGACCAACCCAGACATCACAGCCCACAACCTCAGACAGTGGATCGACGACTGAGCACACACACTCGCCCCACTCAAGAAACCCTCCAACAACCATGCCAGCAAGAGAACCACCTGGTTCACCAACAAGCTGCAGGCTTCCAAACATACATGCCGGAAACTGGAGACTATATGGCTCCATGAACGCACTCCAGACAAGCACGCAGCCCACAAGGACCCACCTGCAGACATCAGCACCTCATCAGATTAGCCAAGCGATCCTCCTTCAAAGATCGCCTGGACAACAATGCACACGACAGCAAAGAGCTCTTCAGCATCGTAAAGGAACTCTCCAAACCCAGCACCAACGCCAATGACATACCGCCCTCACAAAAACTTTGTGACTCACTAGCTATCTTCTTCCACCGCAAGATCGCTGACATACATGACAGCTTCAACACCATGACCGTCCCGACTACGCCAGACCCCATCTCCCCTGTGAACACCACCAGCGCCAACCGCCTGACCTTCTGGTCCAACTTCAACGACGACGAGACACGCAAGGTCATTTACTCCATCCACTCAGAATCTCCGTCAGACCCGTGCCCACACCACGTATTCAACAAAGCAGACACTGCCATCGCATCCCAACTACGGAAGGTCATCAACATCTCCTTCCAAACAGCGACATTCCCGGAAAACTGGAAACTCTCTGAAATCAACGCCCTCCTCAAGCAGCCCAAGGCGCACCCCAAGGACCTCAAGAACTTCCAGCCCATCTCCCTGCTCCTGTTCCCGGCGAAGGTCATTGAGAAAATCGTCAACATGCAACTGGCCCGCCACCTGGAAGACAACAACATCTTAGACCCGTCCCAGTCCGGATTCAGACGCAACCACAGCACTGAGACAGCCCTGATCGTCGCCACAGACTACATCAGGCGCCAACTAGACAACAGCGAAAGATCAGCCCTCATCCTCCTGGAACTGTCAGCCGCCTTCGACACAGTCTGCCATCGCACTCTAAAGACACGCCTCCTTGATGCCGGAATCCAAGAGAAGGCCCTTGACTGGACAACGTCCTTCCTCTCCGGCAGAACCCAGAGCGTCCGCCTCCCACCCTTCCGATCTGAGGCGACCAACATCATCTGCGGCGTCCCCCAGGGCTCATCCCTCAGCCCGACGCTGTTCAATGTCTACATGGCCCCCCTCGCACAAGTGTCCCGCCAGCACGACCTCAACATCATCTCCGTCGCCGACGACACCCAGCTCATCATCTCCCTCACCAAGGACCCGCACATCGCTAAAACCAACCTCCACGAGGGAATGAAGGCAGTCGCCGACTGGATGAGGAACATCTGTCTGAAGCTGAACTCAGACAATATGGAGGTACTCATCCTCGGACCCGCCCCCTCAGCTTGGGACGGCTCCTGGTTGCCGACCACACTGGGAACAGCACCGACACCCACCGACCATGCACGCAACCTGGAATTCATCCTTGACTCCTCCCTCTCCATGTCTAAACAGGTCGGTGCAGTCTCCTCCTCCTGCTACAACACCCTCCACATTCTCCGCAGGATCTACAAGTGGATCCCGACCGAAACAAGAAGAACGGTGACACAGGCCCTCGTCAGCAGCAGACTGGACTACGGCAACGCACTCTACGCAGGAATCCCAGCCAAACACCTACGACGACTACAACGCATCCAAAAACGCCTCCGCCCGACTGATCGTCAACGTCCCCCGCCGCAGCCACTCCACCCCCCACCTGAGAGACCTACACTGGCTCCCCGTCGACAAGAGGATCACCTTCAAGTTCCTCAACCACACACACAAAGCACTCCAAGACGCTGGACCAGCCTACCTTAACAGCAGACTCACCTTCTACACCCCCACCCGCCAGCTCCACTCCGCCAGCCTCGCCCTCGCCGCTGTGCCCCACATCCAACGAACGACCTCCAGGGGCAGATCCATCTCCTACCTCACTGCCACGACCTGGAACACCCTCCCTACCCACCTACGGCAGAACCAGGACCTTCTCGCTATCAGAAGGCTCCTCAATACCTGGCTCTTCGAGCAGTAGCGGCACTGCCTCCCCTCAGCGCCTTGAGACCCTCAAAGGTAAGTAGCGCGCTTTACAAGTACTCTGATTGATTGATTGATGTGTTAAGAGGCGACTTTGGTATGCCACAGCTGACTTTGCTATAGCCTTCTGGGATTTTTGTATCTGCCAGCATAAAGAAGTTTAAATATAGATTATTTGGCTGCAAAGCACACAACATCTCCCTACTAAAACAGTAAACAATTAGAAACTAAACAAAAACTCAGAATGCTTAATTCCTACTAAAGTGAATGTGAATGTATCGAAGCATGCGTTTTATTATATTTTGTTTTTAAACATGAAGCTGTCGAAACAGAAACAGCTGTCTCTAGCACAGACCAAAGAAAGGAAAAAGTTGCAGAGGACTGGGGCTCAAAAGGAAACAGTTGCACCAATGAGTTCCACTACATACAGAGATTTCAATAACAAAACAGTATTTTTTTTCCAGAAAACTGGCGCGTCACAGGTGTGAGACTTCACAAAAGTCAACGTGGCCAGTGAGATTCTTCAAGAATGAGACAGCACCCCATGATATGAGTCAGAATTCCAACCAAGGATTGAGGCACATAGAGCCCATTCATACTGTTATAGTGAAGTCTGTTTCTATTGGTAGCGGATCTTATCTGCAGAACTCATAAAAGACACCACAGTGGTATTGCCTAAAGAAAGATTTAAAGCGTTAATGACACAATAGTTAAAGCTACTGTAGTATCCTATATGCCCAACCCATTAACAACATTGCAATAATATTCGGTATAAGAAGATCTTTATGCCCAACACATTATAGACACCTCAACTGTACAGTTATTTAAAAGACCTTGCATCCCAAATACATTAAAGTTCCATCGGTACTGATTTAGTATTGAACTCAGTAAAGACGCAACAACGGTACAAGGTATTTAAAATTGTACTACTTATTAAGTACGTATTTGGTCTAAAGGTTCCTTAGGCCAAGCACATTATAGACACCTCAACTGTACAGTTAGTTGGAAGACCCTACAACACCAACGTTTTAAAGAACGGATGTTACTGTTCATGGAATGATACTATGTATCCAACAAATTAAAGACACAACAAGGAACTGTTAATTGAAAAAGTTCCTAAGTCGTTAAAGAAACATCAACGGTACTGCTTAATGAAAGACACTGTTTTAATCCTGCTAAAGCGCATTGGGTCGCGCCTACCTGCCTGAACTTTGTGTGGTCTCTGCTGACTTCTCCCCACACCTTGCAGCACCCGCTCCGCGGGTGCCGCTGCGCCACACCAACGCAAGGAGGACCATTGCGGGAGACCGGGGAAAGACTTTTTCGGCGTCGGCGGAGGGCTGCAGGGCTGCGAGCGTGACAGGGACTCCAATTCCCAGGAGTCCCTGATAGACCGTGGTCAACTTCCGGTCCGCTCTCCCTGCCGGCCCGCCCCGCCCACCGGAGTGCATTTTTAAACCCCCGGCTGACAAGCCTTTACTGGGACACTGTTTTAATCCTGCTAAAGCGCATTGGGTCGCGCCTACCTGCCTGAACTTTGTGTGGTCTCTGCTGACTTCTCCCCACACCTTGCAGCACCCGCTCCGCGGGTGCCGCTGCGCCACACCAACGCGAGGAGGACCATTGCGGGAGACCGGGGAAAGACTTTTTCGGCGTCTGCGGAGGGCTGCAGGGCTGCGAGCGTGACAGGGACTCCAATTCCCAGGAGTCCCTGATAGACCGTGGTCAACTTCCGGTCCGCTCTCCCTGCCGGCCCGCCCCGCCCACCGGAGTGCATTTTTAAACCCCCGGCTGACAAGCCTTTACTGGGACACTGTTTTAATCCTGCTAAAGCGCATTGGGTCGCGCCTACCTGCCTGAACTTTGTGTGGTCTCTGCTGACTTCTCCCCACACCTTGCAGCACCCGCTCCGCGGGTGCCGCTGCGCCAAACCAACGCGAGGAGGACCATTGCGGGAGACCGGGGAAAGACTTTTTCGGCGTCGGCGGAGGGCTGCAGGGCTGCGAGCGTGACAGGGACTCCAATTCCCAGGAGTCCCTGATAGACCGTGGTCGACTTCCGGTCCGCTCTCCCTGCCGGCCCGCCCCGCCCACCGGAGTGCATTTTTAAACCCCCGGCTGACAAGCCTTTACTGGGACACTGTTTTAATCCTGCTAAAGCGCATTGGGTCGCGCCTACCTGCCTGAACTTTGTGTGGTCTCTGCTGACTTCTCCCCACACCTTGCAGCACCCGCTCCGCGGGTGCCGCTGCGCCACACCAACGCGAGGAGGACCATTGCGGGAGACCGGGGAAAGACTTTTTCGGCGGAGGGCTGCAGGGCTGCGAGCGTGACAGGGACTCCAATTCCCAGGAGTCCCTGATAGACCGTGGTCAACTTCCGGTCCGCTCTCCCTGCCAGCCCGCCCCGCCCTCTAACACTTCCTATATCTAGGGCTAAATCTCCCGCAGCGCGGGACGCAGCCCGGGACAAGACCGGGCTAAGAGCGGGCCGTTTGAGGCCGTTCGAGGACGGCCCCGGCCCGTACCCCTTTATTGGTTTTCTCCCCATATCCAAGGTAGGCGGGATAATTAACCGCTGTTGTTGTCTTTTACTAAAAACTGATACTTCCTAATTGTTTGGATACAAGAAACTTTCTATTCCCTGATAGGTGTATGATATCAGCGTAGATTATTTGTGTAAATTAGCGTGTTTAGTTGCTATCTCCCATAATTGTTTCTCATAGAAAATATGCCATTACGTTCAGGTAAAACACGCATTGTCCAAGTTCAGACTCCTAAAGGAGTGGTTTCTGGGCCATTGGATGCTTTTATTTCTCGTGCCACAGGTATATTGGAAAAAGAAATCGCTATGGTAGAGAAACGTCTTTCAATTGACCTACTTAGCGAAAGACGTTCTTCATTGGGTAGGCTGGCTACGATCCCTAGCCCTGTGACACAACCCCATGCAGCTTTCAATTGTATTCATTCAGCAACTATTGAGGCTCTAGTACATATAGATAGTGAAGGGGTTGACCTGCCCGCACATATACCAGCCCATGTTGAACATAATTTAGATGATTCCAAGGCGAGTAGAGAAACTGTATCTCATGTTAGCTCTGAATTAGATTGTACCGCAGAAATGCACCAATCATCTCCCGAGCCCCCTAAAACAGTCTCCAAAAGGGTGATACAAATGAACACAGTCGGTGCTGATACGGCAACAAGGAAGAGAAAGCATGACACGAATAACTTAGAGGGGAGAGAACGAAAAATGCCCAAATTAAAAGTAAAAGAAACTACAGACAATTGCCATGGCAATCTCACACCATTAGCTATGGGTGAACTTGACGATAACAAACATTGTCCCAGTACTTTTCCTGATATCCCTTGCCCCTCCCTTACCTCGCTTGGATCCTCTGACCCTTGCCCAACCTGTCAAAATAGCGATGAATCATTGTTGGTTAAAATCGAGGCTTTGATGAAAAACCTCTTATTGCCTGTTCTAGAGCGGACCAGGTTAATGACCCAAAAAATTGAATCCCTGGAGGCAGTAGTAAATACTAATTCAGCCCTACTAGTATCACTAAGTAGCTTGAGCAAAGGGGGGACTAATCTAATACAACCAGCAAACAATGCTCAAATAAATACTTCCTCATCTCTTAATAATAAACCCCTCGGGGTAGTAATTAATGGACCAATGAGGGGAGGAGATCCTAAGGTTGTACCTAAAAACACATCAGTGGCCGCATCC
This sequence comes from Lissotriton vulgaris, assembly GCF_964263255.1. Lineage (NCBI taxonomy): Eukaryota > Metazoa > Chordata > Amphibia > Caudata > Salamandridae > Lissotriton > Lissotriton vulgaris. The sequence continues at coordinate 589,672 of NW_028242968.1, forward strand.
CAATCATTGCAGAAGAAGCAGTCTGTGGTCAAACCTGACAGCTTAATCCCTGTTAAAACCCACTTAACTAGACCATCATCCTTGGCCCAACCCAGTCTGAATACCCCTCGGCCTCTCTTCCCAGGGCCTTTAGCCAACCAAAAACGTAACACCTTAAAACCCCCGGTTGAAAAACATCATAGACATACCAAGTCACGGGTTGATCTCCCTACCGAGGCTGCACTATATACAATAGTTTTGACTGGTGTAGCCCCCCTCCAACCCGGTAAGAGGGAGACTTTTGATGATCTACGAAATAAGGTGACCTTTTGGTTAAATAAAAATCGACCGTTACCCCCCTCACTGCCAACTGAAATTCTGTTTGTGAGAAGGGTGGACTGGGTGGGCCATGGTACAAAAGATCTGGAGGGCGATTGTATACTGATCTCGTTTAAGGATCCTTGGGTAGTGGAAATGATTAGTAGAAAAGCGAGGTTTGCCAGACAGGGGGATGTTCAAACACTAAGCCTATCATACTTTTACCCGCATAGGCAGAGTAGTACCCAGATGGGTCCCAGACATGGCCAATCCAACATTAGGAGTTATCCAACCATGAGGACTCCCCAGCCCACCATCTTCCCTTTTCTTTTCAATCAATTCGGCCCTTTATCTGGTCTTGAGGCCAACGATTGACTTCATTCTCGATCTGGCATAGTAAATCTAGGGTCTCTGCCAGCTAGGCCGTGTAACGAGCCTCCGAAGTCTGTAGTCGCAGAGGTAGAGCGAATGGGGGCTCCAATAATAGCAAGTACTACCAGACTACCTTTAAGGGAAGTAGAAGCCTCCCGGAAGACAGGGGAAAAACGGAGCACCACCGGGTGCACCATTAATGGGTGTGATGCCGAGATTAATTCGGATGTTTTAGTAGCCCTGGACCCAGTGGTACACCCCGTGACCCACGCCCCAGAACTACTTACCATTGTCTCCTGGAATGTTGCGGGGGTTAGAAGTCGTATTCACTCAGATGACTGGCTGGAGTTTATAGATAAATATGATATCATCCTACTCCAGGAAACCTGGGCAACTGAACCAGTATTTAGGCAGGGATATACTAACTTTTTTAAACTCGCTATTAAAAGTCCCAAAGGGAGAGCTTCAGGGGGTTTATTGATCTGGGTGAAACAATCCCTGGGATTTCACTCTACAGAAATAACATCACACAACCCCGACCTCCTTATAATTAAGTTGAGCAAGACTGGTTGTCGGGATATGATTTTGATTAATGTATATGCCCGAGGCTTGCCAGGAGGTAGCTCCCCTCTTCTGTTGGAAGCATTGGATCCCATTTTAGACGATCGTGATAGTGATCTTGTAACCCTCCTGGCTGGAGACCTAAACTGTACCTTTGAGCCTTTGCTTGACTCAGGGGACAGTTGGGGCTACGCGGAGGATGTAGTATGGGGTATCCCTGAACTGATGCCCTGTAAATCAGTAATGGCAACGGAGGCAGCAGTGAATTGGACGGCTCTTTGCCTTAATAGGGGCTTTCGGGCTGTAAATGGCCGCGCCAAATCAGACCAGGAAGCAAACTTTACATTCGATAACGGGTTGCGAAAAAGCAGTATTGATTATATCCTATTAAAAGTAGGAGACTGGCCTCTTATGATGGACATGGTAGTTCTCCCCCGCCCAGAAAGCGACCATAACCCCTTGTCTTTAAAATTAAAGTTACCAGGTTTAGTGAGATCTGAGAACCCTGGTACTGCACAGACTGGGGATGCCTTCCTAACCAACGATAGGAAGAGATTAAAATGGTCCAAAATAGTGGAGGATGTTACATTAAGGGATGAGGTAAACATAAAAGTTAGCAACACATATAGCGAAATGCTGGCATATGACCATCTGGGGGACAATCACGAAATGGCCAACCATATTGTTAACCTCCATAATCGTTGTTTCGCTGACCTCAAATCCCTGCTTTCAAATCCACGGTCTAAGGCAAACCCCAAAATAATGATCTGTCCCAAGAAATGGTATAATACTAAATGTAGGGAAGCCCATACCAATCTTATAGGGGCAGTCAAGTCCAGAGTTATGATCTCAGTGAAAGAAGCTAGATCAAACTATAAGAAAACGCAGTGGGAAGCTAAGCGGGTGTGGGAGGATAAGCATTGGTCGGATTTATTGGAGGCTACCACTTCAAATAATCCCATTAAGTTCTGGGAAATAGTTAAGTGGGGGAAAGATCCCGATGCATGCATCCCTGTAAATCATGTGTCCCCTGTGGAATGGGTAATGTTTTATTCGACCCAGTTTTGTGCTGAATATTCTAATCCCCCCAGTATTATGGCGGTGGTATCCAAGCCACCCTTGCAAACTAGGACTATTACCTTTTCGGAAAAAGAGGTCGAACTGGCTATAGGTCTTACAATGCGAGGGAAAGCGCCGGGCATGGATCTTATACCAGCCGACCTGTTTAAAACCGACCCCGCCTTATGGATACCCTACCTTACTAAAGTGGCTAATTCAATAGCCGCTGGTGCAAGTATACCAAAATCCTGGAAGGGGGCTGAGATATTACCCATCTACAAAAAGGGCAGTAGGTCAATTCCGGGTAACTACCGCCCAATTAGCCTCATAGATACAACCCAGAAACTTATTGCACGTATGATTTTAGGTAGGGTCCAAGGATGGATCAAACTAGAGGACATTCTATCCCCAATGCAGGCGGGCTTCAGATCGGGAACGAGCACCATTGACCAGGTGTTCAGATTTTGTCTGATCTACTGGAAGGTGGTTCAGCTTGGCGGTGGCACAATCTACGCGGCGTTTCTTGATCTGAAGTCCGCGTTCGATCTTGTCCCTAGGGATAAATTGTGGGGAGTTTTGAGGAGCTTGGGAATGCCTGAGGAGCTATTAGTTTTAATAGTTAAATTGCATGAAGACAATTTCGCGAGGGTGAGATGGGGTGGCCAGGGGCAGGTGACGGAACACTTCCCAGTAACCAGGGGTGTCCGCCAGGGGTGTGTTTTGGCACCTACCCTTTTTTTATTGTTTATTGACCAAGTGGTCAAATTTTTTAAGGATACCCCAACAGACGCCCCGATGCTTGCAGGTCAGCGTTTCCCGATGCTCATCTTCGCTGATGACACCCTTCTCCTTTCCCGGACACGCTCTGATCTTCAGCGGGCATTGGATCGGTTTGGGGAGTTTTGTGCCATCAGCGACCTCAAGGTGAATGTCGGGAAAACCAAGTTTATGGTATTAACAAGGAATCGCCCTGTCCAGTGTACAGTTAATATGGGTGGTGTCAAACTGGACCAAGTGGAGAATATGGTGTATCTAGGGGTTACCCTAGACAGTCGTCTGGGATGGAAAGCACAAGTCGAAGCCCAACAACTAAAGCTTGCCCGCCTTACCGGCTGCCTATTAAGTGAACAAAAAAGATCTATCACTAAGCGGGTTTGTCCGGCCCTCAAGATCTATGATGCTAAAATCAACCCAGCAATTTTATATGGTGCAGATTTGTGGGGTTATATGGATCTTATGGGTTTGTTCAAAATACAATGCAAATTCTTGCGTAACCTAGTGGGTTTGCCACAGTCAACCCCCTCTATCCCTCTCTGCTTGGATATGGGTTGCCCCCTGATTAATGAAATGGCCAAATTTAGATTGGTTGCTTTTTGGAGGCGTTTGTGGACAACCCCTGAACTTACCCAATTTGCTAATGAGGTAGCCGAAGTTAGGTCACTCGGGGGTTCAGGTAAAATTAAATGGTTTAAAATGGTAAAATCTATCCTGACGGATATGGGGCTAGAGCAACTTTGGACATCCCCTTCTACCAGCACCTTTCCATCTAAATTAGCTTTTAAGGAACTGTACTGGGCCACGCTCCGTCAGATTAGAGTCAATGCCTCAAGCTCTACCAATCTTACGGGCAGGTTCCTGTCATTTAAGTTGGACTTGTCCCGTGAACTGTATTGGGACTCAATCTCCAAAACACTGGACAGGAAACTCTACCATCAGTTTCGGGTGGGTGCATTACCATTGAATATTTTCACTAATAGTTGGAAAAAGAGTACTGTGGACCATTGCAGATGGTGCCCAGGCCACAAGGAAACAATAGGACATTTCTTGTTTGCTTGCCCTAGATACCTAGCACCCAGAGCCAAATAGTTAAAGCCATTGTTTCAGCGTATGCCCATAAGAAAATCTGAAGAGGCTATTCATGTATTAACAACCAACACCTCTGAGTTCATTTCAGTGTGCCTGGCTAAATATCTGGGGTGAGCCTGGATACTGAGGTTGAAACCGTAATATAACTACTGCACTGACCATGATAATGCTCCCCTATGATGTACTGAGCTCTATCAAAACAGGCTGCTCATTTCTGCTTATGTTATCGAAAATTGTTTGGAATTTAATTGTAAACTTTTGTGCCTTTATTCCCGAGCTTAATCTTAGTAAGTTCTCCCAGGTTTGTCTTTTTTTGTTATTTAATACTAGTTTTATGAATCTAATGATTATGTATTTTTTAAAATAAGCTATGTATGTCAAATGTTTGTCAAATGTCTGTCTTTTATGATTTTTTTATGAATCGAAATAAAGACTTTAAAACCTGAAAACCTGAAAGATACTAAGGGCCAGATGTACAACTATATTTCATTTAGCGCCTCGCAATTTGCAACCCATTGCGAGTCGTAAATTGCGAGGCGCTAAATGAAATGTACAACAGTGTGTTTAACACTGTTTGCGATTCCCAATGGGGTCGCAAATTGCGATGCTCATTAATATTAATGAGCCTCTCGCAAATTGTGAGCCCGTTGGGAATGCCAGCCCTCCTAGGGATGGTGGCCTGCTGGGCTCAGCAATTCACCATGTATGGGACTGCTTTTAATTAAGCTGCTTTTTTCTTCAATGCAGCCTGTTTTCCTTCAAGGAAAACTGGATGCATTTAAAAAAAAAAAGTAAATGTTTTCGTTTAATTTTTTAAGGGCAGTGAATGGTCCAATGGACCACTGCCTGCCCTTAAAAAATAATTTTGCCTGCATTTGCAAAGGGGAAGGGGTCCCCTTCCCATTTGCGAATACATTACCACCCACTTGAAGTAGGTCATAATTGAGAGTGTTTTGCAACCGCAATTGCGGTTGCAAACTATTAGTACATGGTTTTGAGACTCGTTATTTGGAAGGGAATTTCACCTCCAACTAGCGAGTCACAAAACCTGTTTAGCGAGTCGCCAAAAAATTGCAACTTGCTAAATAGGCAATGTACATGGCCCAATAGGTTTTTGCATATGCAAACAGGTTCGCAAACCCGTTTACCATGCAAAAACGGGTTGTACATCTGCCCCTTAGTACCTAATCATTAAAGACACAATAATCATACTGTTTATTTATAAGTACCTAAGTCTTTAAAGCTAAAACAGAGGCATTAGCTACTGGAGGATCCAATTGAAGTCCTTGGTCCTCTCTTTTAAGGCTCTCCACGGCAGCGGTGCTGGTTACATTGCAAAGGGAATGCAATTCTATCAGCCCCATTGCACTCTCCGGTCTTCCACTCTACAATTGGCCCGCACTCTAAGATTCTTGCGAGCCCGCATCGGGTGCCGGTCCTTCTAGGTACAAGCTGCCAACCTTTGGAATAAGTTGCTGTTGGAACTAAGGACGATGCCAGATCTCCTGGCTTTTAGCAAATCACTGAAAACGTGGTTATCTAAGCTTTGACTTCCTGATCAGCGGTCACTGAAGCTTAGCGATACTTGTCAGTACTTCCAGCGCCAGGACACTCATTTGAGTAGCTGTGCACTTAACAAATCTACTTGACATAGTCCTGGTGTGGAATGGCGTCACTGGTGACTTCAGGATATGTCCCCCCCATTTGTCCAGTGACCACCGTAAAAAACCTTGGGGTAAAAATGGATGCGGACATGTCCATGAAGGCACAAGTCCAATCTGTGGCCCGCTTGTTTCGGACTACTCAAAATGATGAGGAACTTTCTCCCTCTCCTCTCAGTTCCCCACAGGATAACAGTGGTCTAAGCTTTGATATCATCTAGGCTTGACTACGCTAACATTCTGTATCTCGACCTCCCGGACTACCTACTCGGGCGTTTGCAGGTCGTACAGAACGCAGCATCAGAGGCTGTCCTGCTGGTTGACCTCAGAACTCATATGACGCCTCTCTTGATGTCTCTGCATTGGCTTCCAGTGCAGAAAAGGGTGATTTATAAGACCTTTGTACTAGTTTTCAAAGCCTTTCATAATGTGGAGCCCCCTACATTAGCAAGAGAATTCAGCCATATGCTCCTGTTGGAACCTTACGATACTCAACTCAGAAGCTGACGGTTGTGCCAAAATTTGCACGCTCTCGACTGGGCGGTTGCTCGTTTCAGGTGACCGCTACTAAGCAGTGGAGTCATCCGTAGTCGCTGAATTTGTTCTGCAACTGGGTTACTTAGCGCCGGGACACTCCTAGGTGTAGCTGTGCGCTTTACAAATACCCCTATAACATAACAAAAGTAGGTGTTGCAAGTTATGCTCATGCAAAGCGAGTGCTAAATGGTGGTCACACACAACTTACATTTTACTCTCCATGTCAAGCCACCATCAAAAAGCACAGTATGGGGAATCATGGGGAATCATTTGTGTGCAACATCCACTTTCAGGAATACTCAAGCTATCCCGATACTCACATCGGATGATGTGGAAGGCCACCCTAGGCTTTTCCTCAAAGATTTCGCCCAGGCGCACTCTGTGTCCTTTCCAGTCTAATGAGGGGTTCAGATTCTATTACAGGACCGGAGGCTTAGTATTATGCTTCTCTTTCTTTTAATGCTACACACAGCAGCCAAAGAAAACGTTGTACATGTAAAACAAAACTACATTTCCCATGATGCTCACCCACATCACTTCCTGTAATGGCCCATAAGACCCAGGCAATACCGGATATAGTCCTCTTTCTTTGCTGCCCACGCAGCCAGTTAAGTGCCTACTTTGCTCTGCTGTGTGACGCTCGTGCTTATTGAGCGCTGTGCCCTTGGGCTAAGATTTGTTGTTCGCGCTGCGGCGCGCAGTGGTTCGAGCTGGTTGCTCGTTGCTCCGTTCTCGGCTCCAAGTGAGCTCGCGCTTCGTCCCGCGGTTTACGGGGACCGCGAGCTCACCGGAGCTCTGTGTCTGTGATTGCGGAAGCAGCGCTGGTATCGCGCTTGAACCCCCCGGGGGATAGTGACCGTTTTTACTGCGCACGCGGTGGCAGAGATCGTGGCGGATGCCGCTTGCTTTTGGGGACATTTCACATGTTTGCGTTCACTGCTGGGCACGGTACCGACTCGCCGACGGCGAGGTTTTTCTTCTAAATAGAGCGCTTGGCCCTCCCTCATTGGCCTCAGACGCTCGGAGCCGATAGCTAGAGTTAGGCTATAGTTTCGACGTGCGTAGCCCAATTGGGCTGGTTTTTGGTAGGATAGGGCTACGCACGTCGCTACTGCCCGTTTTTTAGTCAGTTTAGTTAGTTTCTCGATCATTCTCCTGCTGATATTCATCGGAGGAGATTGTGGACGTTTGGCAAGCTGCAATAATTGCTGGGCCTAGAGGGTGCACACCTCTTTGGACTGGATTTAGGATTTTGGCTCCATATTTACGCCTGAGGGCTGCAATAACTTTATACAGCCTTTGGCTGAGGAGCTAGGTACCTGGTTGCCCTTATCTCTATTTCTTGTGCTGTGTGTTGGCTCCCCCTGTGACTCCTCTTCTTCTTTTGCTCTTGGTCATCATGAGCAAGTCTATGTATAAATTTGGTGCCACCATGGAGGACTGGGTGACATATGATGAGGAGAATGTCTATGCTGAGGAAGTGGTTAATCCTTCTGTTGAAGAGAAAATTGTTGAGGCTCTGGACGCCACTGTCCAAGACTCCGTCAACAAGGCCCTGGAGAAGGCAGTTCCTGGAACTGTACAGCAGGCTCTGGCTAGTGCTCTGAAACCGATCACGAAACAACTGGAAAAGTTTGCAAAAATACAAAAGGGTTTCACTCCAGCTGATAACGCGAAGTAGGGCGCAGCGACCTCTCAGGCGCACTCAGAGGTTTGGCCTCACTCTTACTCTATGTCCTCCCTGCCTGCTCCTGATTCTGGTAGGACCACCCAGGTAGTGGTTACTGATACTGACACGGATACTACCACTGCTACTGACACTTTTGACGAATCTCCACCTAAAAAGCATTCAAAGAAATCCAAGCATGTGGAATCTGCCCAGTCTCTGTCCACTCCCTTCACTTTCGACCCGGCAGATATCGTCCACCCAAGATCTTCCGATTGGCTCCCAGCCCCGGAGGTCGCTGCCTATATCCATGACAATCTCCGCAGGAGTTTTGACAAAGAGGTTAGGAATAGACTCCGGTCGGAATGCCCACGGCCTGACATTTCCGACAAGGTGGCAGAGACCCCCGATATCGACCCCAGTATGCTCACCTTTCTCAAGAAGTTCGCCAAGGACCCCAAAAAGGGTATAGACCGCGCATGGAGGGGCTGCCAGGACAAACTCCTGGACGTGGTCGGTCCTCTAGCAGAAATCCTAGAGATGGCTTTGGAGGCCCAGGAATCCAACTGGGCCATGGATCTGCATGTGTTGGCGGGCTTGACCCAGAGGGCCATTTGCCTTTTGGGCAATGCGAACTGTGCAATTTCGACGGAATGTAGGAAGTCCCTTCTCATGAGGATGGACTCTAACCTCACCGAACTGGCCAATGCAGAACCAGGGCCTCTGGCAGATGGCAACCTGTTCGGCGACCGTTTTGTTAAGGATGTGGCAAAGTATGTGGGTACTTTTACCACTTTGGATAAAGCTCAGTCTGGCATCAAGCGTGCCCTACAAACTGGTGTTTTTAACAGGGCCGGACGAGGACGCTCGTTTGGCCGTCAGAAATTCCAAGGCCCCCACAGAGGTGATTTTGGCCGTGGTAGAGGAGAGTGGGATTCCACCAGAGGAGGAACCTTCTACCCTACCAGACAGCGGTTCAACAAGCGCCGCTTCAACAAGGGTTCTTACCGTGGCGGCTTCCAGGCTTCAGAATCAGGAGGTGAGTGCTCCAGATCCTTACCTGTTGCCCTTGGGGGGTCGTACTTATCATTTCTTTCACAATTGGGTTCAGTTATCTCAGGACGCCTGGGTCCTAGAGACTGTTCGAGGTTTTTATCTGCATTTCTTTCAGGTCCCTGTTCAGGAGTTTTTCCCCAGACAGTTGGTTTTTTCCCAAGCAGAAGAGCTTTTTATCGATTCAGAAATAGGAGAATTGCTGCGCAAACACGCGATAGCACGCTGCGACGCGGGCCCTCTCGGTTTCTGCAGCAATATTTTTCTAGTACAGAAGAAGGGTGGTGGTTACAGGTTGGTACTCAATTTAAAATCCTTCAACCAGTTCTTAGTTTACAAACACTTCAAGATGGAGGGCATCCATCTTCTGGCAGACCTGTTGAAACAGGGGGACTGGATGGTCCGTTTGGACCTGAAGGACGCCTACCTATCCGTTCCGATTTTTTCTCCCCACGGAGGTTTCTACAGTTTCAATGGAGAGACCACTGGTATGAGTATCTGGACCTGCCTTTCAGTCTCTCGTCGGCTCCTTGGTGCTTCACCAAGGTGTTAAAACCGGTGATTGCATATCTCAGGGAGAAGGGGCTCCGTAGGATAGTGTATTTAGACGACATTCTGATCATGGCACAGACCCAGGATACAGCTATTCAGCATCTGCGCTTGACCATAGTTACTCTGCAAAATCTAGGTTTTGTCGTCAACGAGAAGAAGTCGGGCCTCTGCCCATCCCAGAAGATAGAATTTCTGGGTTTTCTCATAGACTCACAAAAGGCTCAGCTGAGTCTCCCACGGTCGAAACTGCGTGACATCCAGAAGGAATTGCGCGTTCTGTTATCCAGACAGACGGTGACGTTGCAAGCGATTGCCAGAGTAGTGGGTCTCTTGGCATCCTCTGTGCAAGCAATATTTCCGGGGCCCCTACACTACCGAGCCCTTCAACGTTTGAAGATTCGACACCTTCAGGAGGGTCTCTCCTACACAGATCTGGTTCCCCTGTCGTTGGAAGTTCAACAGGAACTCCAGTGGTGGTTGGGCCACGTAGAGGCTCGTAACGGTCGGGCCGTCTTCAGCTCGGTCCAGAAGTGGTCATAGAGTCCGATGCCAGCCGTTGGGGCTGGGGTGCGCGTTGTGAAAGTATTTCCACCGGAGGCAGGTGGTCTCTGCAGGAGCTAGAGCTGCACATAAATTGTCTCGAGCTGCTCGCCGGTTCGTTCGCAGTCAGAACACTGGCACCCAAACAGGTGTCTTGTTGCATCCTGCTAAGGATGGACAACATTTCGGCGGTGCGCTACATCAACAAACTAGGGGGTACAAGATCCTCCATGTTAGTCGAGATAGCCAAGGATTTCTGGCATTACTGTCTGACCCATCAGATTTCGGTCACTTCGGAATACATCCCGGGTCAGTCGAATGTGGTGGCGGATTGGCACTCGTGCCACCTGAAAGACTACAGCGATTGGCAACTCAACCCGAAAGTGGTGCACTGGTTGCAATCGATTTGGGGGACATGCCTGGTCGATCTTTTCGCGTCCCGCCAGAATCGTCAGATGTCTCTGTTTTTCAGTTGGAGACCGGATCCGCTGGCTCTAGCGACGGATGCTTTTTCTCAGGACTGGTCTCAGTCACTGAATTATGCGTTTCCCCCCTTCATTCTGATTCCCCAATTGTACTCCCGGGTTCTGCGTCAGAAGGCGGAGTTGATTTTAGTGACTCACCTTTGGAAGTCGCAGCTGTGGTTCCCGGGCCCTCTGGAACTGTGCTGCGACCTTCCCAGGAGGATCCCGGATTCTCTGATGCTGCTCCAGGGCCCTCAGGGAGAGATACACCCGATGGTTCTGTCGGGGCATCTAACACTGATGGCCTGGAGACTTTCAGGAAACGTTGGCAAATGCCAGAGTTTTCGGAGCAGGCTTCGGCCTTTATTGACCAAGCCTGGGCTCCCTCCACCAGGAAGCGATATTCTTCCGCTTGGAAAGGCTGGGTTCGTTGGTGCATTTAACTGCACGTGGATCCCTTGGGGGCAGGACTGCCCTGTATCATAAATTTTCTTTCTGCTAAAGCATCGTAGGGGCTAGCTTATCGTTCTGTTAACAACTTCCGCTCCGCGATTTCAGCGGGACACTCTCAGATTGATGGTAAACCGGTAGGTATGCACCCTATGGTCTGCAAGCTATTGAAGGGGATTCGGGTTGCGAATCCGCCTAAGCCTAAGTATACGTCCTTATGGGATGACTCTAAAGTGCTTGATTTTCTCGCGAACTGGCCCCAGAACGATTTGTTGTCCAGAAAGCAACTTTCAGCCAAACTCTCTATGTTCCTCTGTCTTTCGGCTTGTCGCCGTTCTTCTGGCGTGAAGGCCCTGGATATTACAGGTAGAGTATTCACCCCGGATGGGGTTTCCTTCAATATAACAGCCAGAACTAAGACGTTCTCGTTGTGTTGACTACTATGCTTTTCCTAGCAATGCTAAACTGTGTGTGGTGCAATGCCTTAAAGCATACGAGGAATGTACAAAAAATGTAAGACCTCTAGGTGTTTCGCAATTGTTGATTGCTTTACAGAAACCTTTCAGACCTGTTACTGCGGCCACTATAGCCAGGTGGTTGAAATTTATCATGCAGGAGGCTGGCATTGATACTTAGGTGTTTGGTGCACATTCTGTTCGGGGCGCCATGGCGTCAAAAAGTTTTATGTTGGGATGTACAATTCGGGATATTACGCATTCTGCTGATTGGTCTTCTGAATCCACGTTCAAACAGTTTTACTATAAACTGATGGGTGATATTTCCTCTGTAGTGTTTCAAGAATGTTAAACTACCATAATACGAAGCCTCCGGTCCTGTCATAGAATAAAAAATTAGCTAGCTATCGCGCCAAGAATTTTCAATTCAATTAAGGACACGGAGGCGAGGATTATCCCACCCGGTTATTACATGTATTGTAATACGATGCCCACCCTGATATGTTCTGTTTGACAGACTTTACGGGAGTGTTTTTTCTCATTCTTTCAGGTTCTGATAAGAAGATGGACTAAATGTCTGGCGGTTTGAGGGAATTCTTTCCAGTTGACTGTTCTTCCACGTTGGAGGCGATTCATGTTGGATCAGAGTTATTAATGGACTCATGTTCGTAGCAAAGAAACAGGACTATATCCGGTATTGCCTGGGTCTTATGGGCCATTACAGGAAGTGATGTGTGTGAGCATCATGGGAAATGTAGTTTTGTTTTACATATACAACGTTTTCATTGGCTGCTGTGTGTAGCATTAAAAGAAAGAGAAGCATAATCTTCGCCTCCGTGTCCTTAATAGAATTGAAAATTCTTGGTGCGATAGCTAGCTAATTTTTTATTCCTGTTTATTGCCTAAAAACAGCAATCACCCACAGACTGTAAACAAACCTGTGACTCAAGACAGACAGTAGAGGTGTGGCCTATAGGGTAGGGGCGCTGGGAGGAGGGACTTGGGTTGGCAAAGGCAGAGCTTGGGCAAGGGAGAAGAGAGTGAGCTGGAGGTGAGCGCCACTGTGATGGCCATCTGGATACACCCATAGCGGCTGCAAAACACCCAGCTCATTAAAACATTTTCTTATGTTAGCTGTTCAATTGTACTATGTATTTTCATTGATTCACAGTATGTTTCCTAAAATTCAACGCTAATGATTCCACACTAGGCTTGATTGATAACACATCACAAATGTATTTCACGCAGTGGTATCTAAACTTGTGTAATTTGTAATGGTTCCCAACTAATGTATTGCTATTTTATGGTAGGACTTTGTTCCTAAATGGCGTCCATGTTTTGGGGTGAAATAGAAACCCCCCCCCACTACTCTCTGTATTTTGTGCATGCGCGGACTATAAAAATGGTGGGGAAATGAATCATTTGCCCGATTTATAGCTGGTCGGCTCAGGGGACTTGGTACCGCAGTGTGTTAACAGTAGTAGTGAAAAAGTGACTGGGTTATTTCAGTATGGATAAAACTGTTGTGACCCATGTTGAGAACGTACTTTTGGGTTTCGGACTATAAAAGCGATGATTGCAGAGAAGTGCTAGCCTTCATTCCTATGTTCCTGGAGGCGGTAAGGTATGACAGTTCTAATCAAATCCGAATTTTATTATGTTAGCATGAGAAATTAGAAAGTTGTTTTATCAGCCGCCGCCGTCACCCCTTGCCCCATCCTTCCCCATGTGCAGCCAATGATGGAGGGAGTGAATGAAAAGCGGAGCGGGCTAATCAAATGTAAAAAAATGTTAACGGCATTCAGATATATGGAGCAGAGCTCAGAACATGAACAAGAAACCCACAAAAATACAGTGCCCTGAAATGAATGGTTAAGCACTAAAGTGGAACAACCCAAGAAGTTAGGCGCTGCTCCGTAGGAGGAAACAAATGAGCACAAGGTGGGACAAAGAGGAAAGATCACAAGCAAGCAAGCATTTTTAAAGGACAATTGAAGTAATGAATAAAAGGCAATAGGTGGGCGGTAATCTCACAGAGTGAATGAATACAGCATGTCTCAAAGAAACAGCACATGTGCTGCCTATGCTTGAGCTAAAAATAGAATGACCCTGCTCCAAAGTAGCAGGTCCGAGTTTGTTCTATAGTCAGAGTAAAGTAACCCAAATGCACTGCTCTCTTTTTGGCCTTCAAGTATGTTTATTTTTGAAGGACAGTGAAAAGAGTCTCGCAACTGAATACTCCCGCTGACTGGATACTCCTAAGTTCTTTTCCCCTTCCTTGTTCCTCCTCTTGTCTGATAATGTGTTCAGTTCTCTGCTCGACAGTGGTCTCTAAGTTTTCTTTGTAAAAGGAGTGGTGAGGGTGTGAGGAAAATGAAGAACAGAGGAGTAAAAGAAACACACAAGACAAAAGGATAACAAGAGTGGTGAAGTATATGGAGTTAGATATGAGGTAGAAATGTGAGGTAGGGCAAGACATAACAGAGAGAGAGAAAAATTAGGTTGTTGAAAAAGAGCTAGAGAGATGCGTATGTTTGATGAGAGAGGTAGAGAAATACAGATGGAGTCAAGAAAGTGTAGAAAGGGGGAGAAGCATGTTTGGCTCCAGTGGATGGGGTAGAGCTTGGGTGAGGCAGCCTAGAACGAGATGGTGAGTTAGAAACAGCTAGAGGCAGACACAGGTAGAGAGGTCAGATATTTAGAGAAGTATAGAGAGAGCAGTGAGGCAGACAGACCGAGAACATCAGAAGATGTATATAAGGACAAGTCATGTTGAGATATTGATAAGGCACATAAATAAGTAGAGAGAGGGGAAGGGTAGAAAGACAGTTGAGGTGAAGAGAGAAAAAGGGGTGAAGTAGAGAAAAAGGGTGAACTAGAGACAAAGGGGTGAAGTAGAGAATGAGAAATGAGGCTAGTTTCGAAAACGTACAGAGGATGAGGGCAAGAAATTGTTTTGATAATATATCTGGTAAAGAATAAAGAAATCAGACATATGGTTGAAGTGAAACATACAGAGGAAAGATCCAGGGAGCTAGGAAGGAAAGTGGACACAGTAAGCGAGGTGCACAGAGAGGGCAAGGAACAGGGAGAGTTACGTTTTCGAGAGTGTCTTGAGAGGTATAAAAGATGTAAAGATAAAACTAGAGTGGTGGAGAGAGAGTTGAGGTTTAGATAGCGTCTAGAGGAGTATAGACATTGTAAAGGTAAGACTAGAGAGTGGAAGGGAGAGAGCGTTGATGTAGAGAGCATCTGAGAAGTATAAAAGATGTAAAGGTAAGATTAGAGAGTGGTGGAGTGAGATTCAAGGTTTAGAGAGGTATTAAAGATGGAAAGATAAGACTAAAAGGTCGTGGAGAGAGTCAAAGTTCACAGGGCATCTGCAGAGGTATAAAAGATGTAAAGGTTAGACAAGAGAGTGATGGACAGAGCTGACGTTTAGAGAACGACTAAAGAGGTATAAAAGATGTAAAGGTAAGACTAGAGAGTGGCGAGAGAGCTGAGGTTTAGAGAGCTTCTAGCCCCTTCGCTGCGGGGCTAATTTTGTCAGGTACGCTCCACAGGATCCGGATGATGAATATAAAGCCCACCTCTAAACGTCACAAACACTCTGATAAATGTCAACAGAGGATTTGAGCCATTAGGCGAGGGGTAAATGCAAAATAATAAACAGGGAAGGGAAGGAAGGGGTCTGCTGGGAAAGGGAAGTACCTGGAACGACAGAACATACAGAGGTAAGAACACCGTACAACCAACACAGCTAATATCCAACTATTACCCCCAGAAACCAGATACCTGTGAGATAAAGCAGGACTTGGTAAAAAGGTGTTCTCTGATCCCCCCTCTGATGATATACGCTTGAGCCCTATAGGGAATATGCATAGATTAAGAACCAATCTCATATATGAGGCCAACACAAATGAACCAGAATAGACCCTTCCTTATACCTGAGCAAGAGCTTGAGCTATCCGAAATAAGGAGTTCCGGATGAAGCTGTTCAAAAGAATAACTGAACGTAGGGGGGAGAATGTTTAGAAGCTGCAGTGTTGACCAACAGACACAGTAATGCGTGGGAAGCAAAAACCACAGCACTCCGCTCTGCTTGGTATTATCACACAAAGTCTCATAAGGCATCACAGGCACGATATATAAGAAAGCTCCACAATCATAGCAGGTTGTTGAACAGTAAAAGAACGGCTAATACCGTAAGAGCACAACCTCCTCAAGACTTGAACATACGCTTCCACGGCAACACGCAGTTGCGACTACCACCGTGCTCCGCAAGCGTAACTGTAAACAATAGATTCAAACTTACAAGCGCTTGTACTGGATACACGGAGCAGCTGCTGCCACCGTGCACCTCCTACCCAAGGTAGTAAGATTCAAAGTTGAATTGCCAGAAAAAGACGGCAGAGCGTGGCGCCTTCTACTACAACGCTCCGCTCTGCTGTCCAAACAATATTTCCCCTCGTAAACAAAGGTGCGGTCAGATCACCTAACGGCAGCGTGTAGCCAAAAACCACTGCGCTCCGCTAAAGTCTTTATACCAGATGACTAGGCGCCGCAGGTCCTTCACTGCGCTCCGCTACAGTCTTTACACCAGAAGACAAGGCGCCGCAGTTACTTCACTGCGCGCTACGGGACACGGCAACGCGTGGGAGCCCCCACAGCGCTCCGCTCAATGGCGGTCATAGAAGGGCGGGGAACCGCTCCTACCTGAATGCGGAACCCTTCGCCTCGGCAGCTTCCTTCTCAGTGAAGAGGAACACCCGAGACGAGCCTCCTTCCTCCTCTCTGAACCAGGATACAGAATAACACGCAACGGGAAGCGTGTCATCAGGTCTAAAATAGCCTCCGCCGAGACTTCTGGGTAATGTAATTTATTTCATGCTCGATTACCAAGTACTGTCATATCTTCCTCTTGGCACAGTAATGCAGGCGCGTAGACGGGCCCTGACAAATTTCCTCACGGCGGTAGGTTCAAGAGAGGAGACTGGAGAGAGGTGTACTGAGACAGGTATATATACGTAGGTAAATTAGAGGTCCCAAACAGTGGGGGGGGGGGTGTTAGAAATGGGATTTCTGGTTGGCTAAGGCATGCGCCAAAGTCAGGCAGAACCCACCACTCTAGTCAGAGAAAGGGAGTTGCACGCTGAAGATAACCCCTGCTCACCCTCTTGGTAGCCTGGCACGAGCAGTCAGGTCTATGCCAGAGTCAATGTGTAAAGCGTGTGCGCAACACACACACAGTGGCGACACACTAGGCACACCACAAATGACACTCCACACAAGGTTATATAAAAAATAGCCTTTGTATTGCTCATAAAACACATCAGGGTACAATCACAAATATACACTGTGCCATCTGGCACTGGGTATGACTTTACAGGGGATTATATATATTACAGGGCCAATCGGGCCACTGTCATCATATCACAGCTCACAGGTAGTGAAAACAACCAGTAACTACTGGTAAGGGTGAACTTAGCACCAAGCATGTGGCATGAACATCATAGCATTACACAGAAAAGCCTATTATGCATACATCATAATCACACCAGGCCCACCTTAGGCCTAAACCTCATCAGCAGCAATGTACCATGTCATCATTACTGCACATGTGGATACTCAGCATAGCACAGTATGCCTACACAGAATAGCAGTGCGCTACAGCAGGGGAAATATTGTGCCCCTCTTAAGCATAGACAAAACAATGGTGCTTAGCAGAGCACCTTACTCACAGCCATCATCAGGAGTGCACCGTAGGGAATTCTGCCCATAACTGCAATTACGTAAGATCCTCAATTGGCTATGTACCCCAACCTTATTACAGCAGGGCATAACACAGTCCATAGATTAGGGCAACATTAAGAGCAGCCCCAGCGCTGCTATTGCAAGGCCAGCAGCACGTACAAATGCAATAGCTACCAGTTTCCAGGAGCCCTCCAGGTCGTGTAGGCGTTCCCCCACCCGCCATACAAAATATCAGAGGCCCACTTGACCCCTCTGCCTGAGAACAAAAAATCAGCCTCCAAATGCTGCCAGGGATGTTGCCAGCCTGGGTCACCCCCACCAAGCATGAAGGCAAAAACCTGGCCCGACGGACCTTATGCACTCCTCAGCCACCGGCCCACATACACTGGGAAATGCAAGGAATTCACTTTCGTGCGATGAAAGCACCCAATGGGCTCTGCCAGTGGCCCCTCAGGCTAGAACAATGGTGCGGACCGTTTCGCTCCAGGGCGCTCCTGAGACTTCAACTGGTCTCCCGCGGCTTCATGCTACACAGTGCAGCCCAGAATAGAGACGCACTGGTCCCGCATACACTCGCCTCTAACAGCCTCAGTAACCCAGCGGGGCTCACCTCAGACCCCCTCTTACACTCCTGATGTCCTGCTGACCCTGCCACTTCCTGGTGGAGCCCTCATGTTCCGACTATACCCAGGGCTCTCAGCTTCCTTTAAGAAGTCCCTGCCCACCACCAGGTGCCGTCATGCCTGACTTCCTCTGAGGCAGGAAAAACCAGCGAGGCTCTGTCTCTCCTGCCGGCTGGCCACCCTCACAGTCAGGCTCTGCGTGACTTCTGCCTGCTTCCGGTTTGCAGGGAGTTACAAAACGAGGGCTCCATCGAGCTTGACGAGACGGCTTGACTTCTTGTTCTGTGTCCGGCGCAATCACGGTCAGAGTCCCCTCCTCGGGCTCCGGCAATCGGATGAGAAAAAACGCTCACCAGGGATTATTTGGAACATGAGCCCACACCACGGGCTCAACACGTGGGAGCCTCATCTTGCTCCAAACCCAGGTCCAGAGCAATTAGGCCAGAGCACTTAGCCCTCCTGGCAGAGTGCCGGGGGACACACTGGCAGGGCGCAGTCAGGCAGGCCAGCACAAGGGGCAGAGGGGCAGTCCTCTTCTCAGCAACAAATCCCCATGGCGGTTCCTCCTGGTTCACTGCAGCCCACACAGTCCCAAGTAATGAAGGACCAGGTTTTAGAACCTAGCGGTGCCAGGGAAAACGCCCGATGCCTTCGAGTTCCCCTACCTTGGCAAAACAGAGACACAGGATGCTTCTTGATGACGTCAAAGACCAACGTTTATTGGCTGCAACCAGGAACAGAGGTCTACGAAGCACAACACGGGTGGTTCGCTAGAGACTGCACAAATTCAATGAGCGGAGCATGGTCTTTTATGCCAAAAATCACATTCCAAAGGTGGCATCAGTTACATACAAATTGACCAATCACAGAGTACCATTTCAAACATATTGCATGACGACAAACCCACTTTCTGTTGTCCAGCCCACCAGAAATGACCAAGCACATTCCAATATCCTGTCGGATCAGGCCGGACATACCCATCATAAAACCTCAACCCAAATCAGTGAATATGTCGTAAAGGAAGGAGCAGAAACAGATTGGAAGCAAGATAGAAAGGTGGGTGCAGTGTGCTGTAAACTTCTGCACGTCCTGCTTGTTGATCTTTATCTGACCAGCTGCTTAACAAGGAACTGGCTCAGCGAGGTCAGCCTTGGGCAAGGAGTCCGTTCGGCCAGGTCATTCAGAAGTCAGCTAAGGTGTACGTGTCCCAAAGACTCGCTCGGCCGTAGTCATCGGCCTATGTGAGGGCAACCACACAAAATGGCTGCCGTTCACAAAATGGAACCCGAAGGTTCAAACGAAATCCCTGAATACATAGTGTTCTCATTGATCGATTAATGCGAAAACACTCGTACATACCGCACTTGTGATTTGCGGTTCGCTGATACCAAAATCGTCTATTTCCGACGACCTTTATCGAACGGGTTCGGAACCACCGAACCTCACCCTCAAACTACGGAACTACAGACCCTCCTTTTGCCCTTACATAGGCAACAAACCCAAACTCATGTCAGTCTGAATCTGGATCTATATTCATCAGATCATCGATATGTTGGTGTAGCATCATCCTAGTACTTAGTACCTCTCTCCGGACAGGTCTCCTTGCACACGAAGTAGCACAAAGACCACAAATAGCAGGAGCACACTGTACACAGAGACAGAACAGGAAAAGGATAGCTAAGACCATCCCAATGACCATCAGAATCTTCTATCCCCATGTGGATATCAATCCCCATAACCATCCCATCAACGACCAATCTCCTGTATCCAAATGGACAGAATCGGAGATCTTATGTAGCTTGGAAATGGCCTGGAAGACTGGTGGAGCGTTGTCTGGAATGAAAATGCAGCAGCTCGATTGAATCAGTTTACATACTCCACCTCGGTCTGCAAGTATGACGTCAAGAGCAACTCTGTTCTGAAGTGTCATAAGTCTATCCGACTGGAGCTCAGCAGTCAAGTTACTAAGGGCACCGGCAGTTTCGACTATGGTGGACTCAACCACTCTCGTCAACTGGCGAATATTCCTGCTGTTAGCCATCGGTCCCCAGAACGGCAGAAAACCCTTAAAGAAATCTCCTAACTCTTGCCCTGCAGTGTCTTCCTGACTGAAGACACCTCTAGCAACTCTCGTCTTATGGTAATCTGCCACAGCTGTAAAAGTGGGAGGCAACAAGAAGGAAACAAAACATGTGCCCGAAAAGTCAGGGGGCAACCATGTATATGCTGTGTCGTAGCAGACAAAATAAGTACCCTTAGCGGCTAGGAATGCTGGGGAAGACTGAGACGTAAATACATAGGTGTCTGTACAAACGCTCTTCCCTAGCTGCGCTCTCGGATTCTTGCCATTACCCTGCAGACAATAGCGACCCTGATGGGGCACTATCCAAATCGGTGAAGAACTCTTCGCTCGCTGGTTAACACTCAGACTAACTCCATATCCAGTAACGTCTCAACCACTATATGGTTGCTTCTCATCTTTTGGAATAGTCTCAACTGCATTAGTCCCTTTAACTATGTCGACTATGCCTCTAGCTACAGCACTATTCTTCAGGTGGTCTGTCGGTGAACGTTGGGGATCGACACTATGGGCATAGATAAACATCGTTCTGTAAGCCCAAATAGAACCATTTAAACTAAAAGGCAAAACCAAGTACGGAATACCTTTATCGGTTGTATGGGGCATTAGACCACAAATCCAACAGTCCGTTGTATTCATCACTAACTGGTGTTGGTGCAAAAGTTGAATAAAGGAATTATGGGCAAATTCCAGTCGTCTAACTACCTCATGCTCAGGCAAAGGATGAAAAGAATGAGAAGAAATAGTGGGTGTAGGTGTAGGTTCCACAGTGGGAATAAATGTCACTTTAAAAGAGAATGTCACATAACCAATCAAAAATATCATTAAACTCAACAGCAAAAACAAACATGGTATTAAAAATCTTTTCTGTGTGATTAGCTTGCCTATCTTATTCTTAAAATTCATTGTCCTTACAGGTCTCTCCAACTCGAAGAAATCCATCCTAACTAAATATGCTGCTCGCGATGGTGGGGTGTTCTATGCTAAGGAATGCCTCTGTCAACCCAGGGCAACTCCCTTAGGCCAACCAGAATTTTCGACCTATTGTCTCAAGCTTGCACTCCAAAGACTTGGCACCGTGACCCTACAGCTGAACCCGGATGGCGGTTCGAAAAACAAAAATGAGTAGATCCTCGGTGGAGAGTTAACCTGCAAACAGAAAAATCATAAAAACTTCACTTGTTTTTTATTAGTCCCACGACTCTTGGTCGCAAATTATAACGATCTTTCCCAGGCAATGTTGGATCTTTGAACAAGAATTCAGGCTCAGTAGTGTTCAATCGATTCAAAGGAGGCACAGTTTCTTGCAAAATATCGTCACTTTCTTTCTCAGAGTTTCTTCCAATCAGACGGGCATCGCTGAATGGCAAAAATCGTGGCACAGTTTTTGTTTCAGAGTCTGGGAGTCCTTACTGGACCCACTGGTCGTACGGTAAGGGCAATGGTACCCGCTTGCAATGTACGCAAGATCCAGTGTTTCTTGCCTTGCACTCGAACTGCAGAACGTGTAGACAGGAGAACTAGATGTGGTCCCGTCCAACGGGGCTGATCATTTTTGTTCCGCTGGAAGCTTTTAGTGAGAATCCAGTCACCGGGTTTAATGGCGTGACCTGGATCCTCAGAAGCTCGTGGCAAACTTTCATGAACCTGTTGGTGTAAAACACGCAGTTTAGCCGTCAGTTCGTGCAAGTAATCAAGCAACACAGGATACTAGAGGTCACTAAACTTTGTTGGTCTTGGTACGCCCCAAATATTCTCCGGGCGACCAAACACAACCTCATACGGACTCAAACCCATTCGCGAATGCACAGTCATTCTTGTGGACAGGAGCGCTAAAGGCAAAGCATCTGGCCACTGTAAACCAGAGCTCGCTTGGATTTTGGCTAACTTTAATTTTAGAGTGCCGTTATTGCACTCAACTAAACCAGCTGTTTGGGGGTGATTTGCAGCGTAGAACTTCTGCCGGATTCCTAATACCTCACATACTCTCTTCATTACTTGACCCACAAATTCACTCCCATTGTCACTCCAGATAATTCTCTGCAATCCAAACCTAGGGAAAAATTATTTTATTAGGCCTTTCGCTGTGGACAAGGCAGTATTGTCCTTCAAAGGATAAGCTTCCACCCATCTAGAGAAGGAGCAAACAACCACCAAGACATATTTCAGGTTGTTGCACCTCTCCATATGGATGAAATCTAGCTGCAAAGCCTCGAACGGATACGTAGGAGGAGCAAAATGACCAGCTAGTGTTGGAGTTCCCTTACCAGGATTGTACATCAAACACACCATAAAGTGCTTAACCAAATTCTCTGCACATTTGGGGACCCCCACATTCTGCCAAACCGGAGCCAACAACTTGCAAATCCCTTTCACGCTGATATGTGCCATCCCATGAGCCATTGTAACAATTGGAAGCACATACGCGTCAGGCAACAACCATCTTTGATGCTCGGACAAATCAGTCCAACAACCATTCGAGTCCAATCTACCCTTACTTTCTCTCCATTCACTCAACTCTCAATCGTATCTTCACACATACTTTTCTCTGGAACACATCTTGCCGGACCTGCAACAAACATTCGGCTCATCACATTTCTCGCAGTTTCTTTCGCAACTTCATCTGCAAACGCATTTCCGCAACCAACATCATCCGTAACTTTCTTATGGGCACTACATTTCACAATCGCTACTTGCAATGGCAAAATAAGTGATTCAAGGAGTTCATTGACCAACTGCCCATGTTGAATCTATGAGCCACACCAAACGCGTACTGGCTGTCAGTATACACATTCACTCGTTTTCCTTTCACCAACACACATGCTCTCGTTAATGCAATCAATTCTGCTGCCTGCGCTGATTTATGTGGGATACCTGCAGCTTCAACAATCGTATGCAAAGTCGTAACAGCATATGCCGCAGTCGTATCACCATTCGGCAACTTAAAACACGAACCATTAACCCATAAAGTACCATCACACTCTGGTAGAGGAGTATTCCTAAGGTCTATTCTCCCTTTCGTTTCTTCCTCAGTTCTCAGAAAACAATCATGTTGTTCTTCAATATCATTATCTGTCTCAACTGAAATTGGCAACAACGTGGATGCATTCAACGTGTTGCATCGTTTAATGTGCACATGACTCGCTAACAAGGTCAACTCGTAACCCGACAACCGAGCACTAGTTAAGTGCTGTGTCTTGGTACGGTTCAACAAGGTATCTACTGCATGTGGAACCATTATGACTAACGTGTTGTCCATAACCAAACCAGCAGACTGTCGAATTGAAACAGCCGCTGCCGCCGTAGCTCTCAAGCAACTCGGCAACGCTCTAGCTACCGGATCCTGAGTCAACACTGATAATGCACATCCCTCTCTCTCGTGGACATACAATGTGAAAGGCTTACTGTAGTCGAGAGTACCCAACACAGGAGCCGAACACAACGCATTGCGTAATTCGGAAAAGCTCTTCTGACATTCGTCAGTTCGAGGTATAGGATTTGGAGTATCCTTAACCGTAAGAGCGATCAAAGGCTTCGCTAGCAAAGAAAAATTATGAATCCACTGTCTACAGTATGACGTAATACTCAAAAACGCACGTACTTCTCTCTGTGTTGTAGGAACACTCATTTTCGCAATAGCTTGAATTTTCTCTGGGGTCAGTTTCCTTCCCTCCTTCGATAAGAGGTGACCTAGGTACGTTACTTCTTGTCGACAATATTGCAACTTGGAGAGAGAAACTTTGGGATGAAAATCAGACAAGTGGTGTAACAACGACAAAGTGGCTTCCCTACAAATCTCTTCATTGTCAGCGGCGACTAGCAAATCGTCAACATATTGAATAAGGGCAGCACCATCAGGTAAAACCAACAGATCAAGTTGTGTTTTCAAAGCTTGGCTATAGATCGATGGACTCTCGCAATAGCCTTGAGGAGCGCGCTTAAAGCGGAAACTTCGTCCTCCTAAAGAGAATCCAAAGGTATCTCTACTTTCCACGGCAATCGGGATACTGAAGAAAGCGTTCTTGAAGTCAATCACCGAGAACCATGTGACTGTAGCCGGAATCAGAGTCAATAAAGCAGTAATATTCACTTCACGAAGATCGATCACAAACCTATATACAGGAGGCTGTGAAGAATCTGTTCTCTTCCGAACAGGCAAAACGGGACTATTGCTCACATTACCTCTCGTTTCCTCAATCACACCCTTTTCGATCAGATCATAAATAATCGCCAAAAGTGCTCGCTCACCATCACTCGAGATACGGTACTGTGGAATGCGAGGTAACATAGCATTCGCCTTCAGTGTCACAAGATATGGAGGAATCTCTAAAAGACCTACATCGTTCGGATCTACAGCCCACAAAGAATCAGGTAAAGAAGACAATTCAGGTGGAAGTCTATCTTTCGACATGTACATCGGAGAGATCACTCTCTCACCCAACGTAAGATGTACTCCTGACGGAGAACAATACAACGTCGCATACAATCTCTTCAATAAATCCAATCCCAACAAGTTCTCACCGCAACCTGTAGTCAAAATGAGGGGTGCTTCGAATTTACGAGGTCCAACAGAAAGAGACAATGGAGCAGAAATCGGATTCGTAACGGGGGCGCCAGAAAAACCTACAGAAACGTTCTCAAAGCCAGACAAAGGTGCGCCAGGGAGTTTTGAGTGTATTATAGAACTCTTCGTAGCACTAGTGTCTAACAGAAAAGGCTCTGACACACCTGATGCAATCACTTCAACATAAGGTCCACTCTGATCTACTGGAACTGAAACAACTCCCTCTCTTTGTCCATGGCTGTCCTAACAATCATTACCATCCACTTCCTCACCTTCGACATAGTAATCATCCGTATAGTACTGTGTTGTCCTACCAGACGAACCTTGCTGCTGATCAAAACTATTCATTGAGTTCTGTGGAGGCAAAGGACGCATATTCTGTCCTCGACCTCTACCTCTAGGCGCTTGTCGAGCACCTAGACCTCTTACACCAGAGGCACCATTTGTGCGCTGTTACAAAACTGGAAAACTATTCTTAAAATGGCCCTCTTCTTTGCAATACGCACACTGATTAGGCCCATACGGAAACGCTGTTGAGAAGACTCATTCCTTTGCGAGTTTCTCGAATATTGCTGATTCTGCTGATAATCGCGATGATTATTAGTACGAGGTGGATAAGCTTGTTGTAGAAGAACTTTAGTCTTCAATTCCTTAGTCTTCTTATCTGCTTTCTCTAACTTATCTTTGCGCCTATTTTCATAGTACTGGGCCGTAGCTAAAATCTGCGCTGACGTGGAAACAGCCCAAGCACTCTCAGAATCTTTCAGCTTAGTGCATAATTCAGGAAGCAAATTATGTACAAATTTGTCGACGAACAATCTCTGGCCACCCTCAGTAGCCATATCCTGACCACTATGATCCACAAAAGTCTCTTCAAACCGCGTGAAAAAGTCAGACACCGTCTCATCTTTCTTCTGCTTACAAGCAGACAACTTGTCCCAATTAACACGCACTTCAGGCATCAAAGTCTTCATATAATTAATTATCCTACCAGGGAGTTGAGTAATGAGATCTTCAGTCTTAGCACCTCCAACTTGTCTATCATTCGCAGCACTAATATTAACCCATGTATCACCCAATTCTTGGTCATGATCCGTATGTCGAATCGTACTCCAAATGGGCTGTGGGACAACATTTCCAAACAACATATCTATGTCTGCTAAATTCATGATGTAAGAACCCACAGTCTGAGTGAGCGCTTTATAATATCCTGCTGGATTTTTGCGCGGATCAGGTAAAGACTGCTTGGTTGCCAAAACTTCAACACGCTTCCAAGGAACATGTACCCATACTCGTTGAAAGTGTGCAACAACAGGTGGAGCAGCATTAGGATCAGCAGGTCTCCAAACTGGAGGAACCTCACGCACCGGATATTGACGCGCTTTTCTCCTAACTGACGAATCAGGCTCAAACAATCGCTCAGAAGGAGTGTCGCTACGAAACGACAAGATAGTCGCAACTGCTCTTCCAACATCACGAGGACCCACAACGGTCCCTTTCGCAAACTGAGAACGTATGCGGTACAACTCATCAGAAGCTTTACCTACTTCTTCAACCCATTGTTCATGGAGGAATCCACACATCATGTCAAAAATGTACTGTTGCTTTGGTGCTTCCCATTGAAGGAAAACATCCATAACACCCTCAAGATCATACTGAGAAACATACATAATCCACTTAGGCGCCAAATGATCCAAAACTGTACATTCATCTGTGTCAGGCAACTGACTACGTGATTGTCTACGCTCACTAACAGGAGACATACCCAATTGACCCAACAAAGGAGAAAAGAAACCAGAAAAAGCAGCAGTCATTCTCTGTCTAGCAGAAGGAGAAGATAAAAGAATAAGAGAAGACGGAACAAAAGTAGAAGAATCCAAAGTCGGAACTGAAGGAGTATTATAGGTAGGCGTAGGAGTAGCAGACGAAGAAGGAAGCAAAGTTGGCGGCCCCTGAAGAGGCTGCGCCAAAGGAACAGTAGCCAACGGAAGAGGAGCTGGCTGTGGAGGAATTACAGGTGGCACAACAACCGGAGGTTGTGGAACTACAACTGGTAGTTGCGGTGCCGTAGCATTTTGTGCATAAGGGGGTGGCAAACTTAATAGATGCAACATTAAAGGATCTTTCGTAAGATCTTTCTTTTCTTCTTGCTCTTTAGGCGGCAAAACTGGGTAGCATTTATCTACCGCTAACTTCCTAACCCTGAGCATCTGTTCGCTCTCTTGCTCTTCCTCATTATCCCTATACGCTATAGCAGCTTGCACCATTGACAAACCTCGTTCTCGTTTATTCTTCTTTGCTAATTTAATTTCTTTCTTTTTGACTTCTTTGCGCCATATGCGGAAAGAGTCAAACATTGCCGGCCGGGCTTTCTTCTTGAACAGTTTAACTTCGAGATTATCTAAAATCTAACTTTCGAAGCTACCATAACGAGGCCACTGTAGGACACCGTCATTCTTCGTATATTTTACCCAGATGTCATTATAACTAATAGGACCTACACCATGCTTCACATAGAGATCATATGTAGGAGTTCCAATTGGAGGAACCGGACACAAATCCTCTATCCAGGAATCCTTAGAAAAACCACAACTAAATAACTTTCCAAGTCTGCTAAGACCAGGCATCTCCGCTCACTAGTCTAGCTTCAAACTAAGAGGGAAATCTGAAAGCGATAGTCTCGTGAATACACGAGTCCCTTGGCTTTGGGGCCTACAGGTACCAAATCAAAGCGATCCACTAAGGGATACCAAAACAAACTAAGGACTGGGAGACGCTCCACTCATACTTAACTGAAATGTCGATGGCGTCACCAGAAGACCCGTCAATCGTCTCGCTCTACAAATCGTCTACGGCTCCAAGACAGGGCGACAGTCAGGGCAGCAGTCCTTCGTAGCCGTCGGAAAGCGGGGAACCTCGCAGCAAAGACTTTCGGACCACGACGACAAACAGGGGTCGATGAAGTGGCTGGCCTTCTCCAGAATTTCCACACGAAGCTCTCCAGGATCTTCGGGCTTGGACCGGTACCGCTGAAGTCGCCCCACATTGGGCACCAACTGAAGGACCAGGTTTTAGAACCTAGCGGCGCCAGGGAAAATGCCTGATGCCTTCGGGTTCCCCTGCCTCGGCAAAACAGAGACACAGGACTCTTCTTGATGACATCAAAGACTAAAGTTTATTGGCTGTAACCAGGAACAGAGGTCTACGAAGCACAACACGGGTGGTTCGCTAGAGACTGCACAAATTTAATGAGCGGAGCATGGTCTTTTATGCCATGAATCACATTCCAAAGGTGGCATCAGTTACTTACAAATTGACCACTCACAGGGTACCATTTCAAACATATCGCATGACGACAAACCCACTTTTCGTTGTCCAGCCCACCAGAAATGACCAAGCACATTCCAATATCATGTCGGATCAGCCGGACAAACCCATCATAAAACCTCAACCCAAATCAGTGATTATGTCGTAAAGAAAGGAGCAGAAACAGATTGGAAGCAAGATAGAAAGGTGGGTGCAGTGTGCTGTAAACTTCGGCACGTCCTGCTCTTTGATCTTTATCTGACCAGCTGCTTAACAAGGAACTGGGTCAGCGAGGTCAGCCTCGGGCAAGGAGTCAGTTCGGCCAGGTCATTCAGAAGTCGGCTAAGGTGTACGTGTCCCAAAGACTCGTTCGGCCGTAGTCATCGGCCTATGTGAGGGCAACCATACAAAATGGCTGCCGTTCACAAAATGGAACCCGAAGGTTCAAACGAAATCCCTGAATACATAGTGTTCTCATTGATCGATTAATACGAAAACACTCGTACATACCGCACTCGTGATTTGCGGTTCGCTGATACCAGAATCGTCTATTTCCGCCGACCTTTATCGAACGGGTTCGGAACCACCGAACCTCACCCTCAAACTACGGAACTACAGTAAGCCCCAAATTTTACTCATGGGGTCACAGCCCAAGTACTTATACAGCATGTGTCCTTTGTTTTCCCCACTGGCACATGGCTTAGAGCCCGGTCCAAACCAGTTCAGGGGGGCACTTAATATTTTATTTACAGTGCACACCAACCTCCTTTGTAAGTGTAGGCTCTGGCCCCAGACACACTACAGGGGGTGGAGACTGCATTGTACAAGGCAGGCACAGACCTATTCAGGGTCAGGGGCCACTTATCCCACTACTCCAAATGCAGATCTGCCTACTCAGCCTCTGGAGCCACTGCACCTCCCCAGTGTCTGTCACTCCAGAGCCAGACATAAAATACACAACAGGCAGGCACGAAGACACATAGCACACAGAAATGCCCACTTCTAAAAGTGGCATTTCTAAACTAGTGACAATAAAGCTGTGCACACCATTACGCAGCATTTTGTTACCACTATTCTAAACATACCAAACTTGATCACGCTACTCCTCTCATATCAGGAAATAACACTGACACACATATCAGGGAATCCCCAATGCATTCCTATGAGAGGGCAGCCTCAGGGTAGTGAAAAAACAAAATGGCTGTTTGTCACTACGGGGACATCCCACACAGTTAAGGCACATGTCCTACCTATCACCTATAATGCACCCTGCCCATAGGGCTAGGTAGAGCCTACATTAGGGGTGACTAATATGTAGTAAAAGGGGATTCATAGATTTGGCACCCATTTTATGTGCCACGTCACAGCTTAAACTGCGCGCAGGCCCTACAATGGCAGAGGCCTGAGTAAGGTTTGAGAGACTACTTTGGTGGGTGACGCAATCAGCGCAGCAAGCCCACGAGTAGCATTTAATTTACTGGCCCTAGGTATCTGGTATTCCACTTTACAAGGGACTGATAGGTAAATTAAATTAGCCAGAAAGATGTAGACCGATCTTACCACGTTTTACTATAGACAGCACATGCACTTTACACTGGACTGTAGTGACAAAGTGCTCAGAGTCCTAAAGCAACCAGCACCATATCAGGAGGGAGGCAAAACGTTCAGGGATGATCCTGCAAAAAGGGCCAAGTCCAACAGGATGAAACAGAGACATAGAGGTATGCAGAGAGATAAATTAAACGGATTATGGTAAAAAGTGTTGAAGTGAATTAAGGAGAGAGATACAAGACAGAACTAACAGGGGGTGGAGAAGGCACCTCCTAATAGTGCCCATAGGACCCCATGGTAGTGCTCATGGGGGGTTCCCTTGTAGTGCCCCTGACTCAGGCACTGAGAGCACTACCATCGGCAGCAAAAGCTTTGGAGGTGAAATTACCATGTGCTATGATAGGCGCTAAAGCTGGGTCCTTAGATGGGTGTGGGAAGGGCCAAAATAGTAGTACATGATTCGTAACTTTACGTTGGAACAACTTGCTGAACTATAAAGGACCCCTTTGGGACTTTCCTTTGGTCAACTACATCTTAGTTAAGCGTCAGTGAAGGGCACTTACAGTCAGCCTCTTTACATCACACTGATTATTATTATAAATATGAACACACTCTGCTCTGACATGGTGTTTCTTTCACACCGGTGCATTCTGGACACCCCATACCAGCCACCCTGATTCTCGCACATGTCCACTCACTCGGACTCCAGTTTAATCAATTATGGATGGATACCTTCTGCCATTTAGGTGCTGTATTTTAAAGTCTCTTGCCTACACTCAAGTGCAAGCCCTGGTTGGGACATACTTTACATACCAGGGACCGAGTACCTTATTTTCTATGCAGGAGCAGGCCATTTATAATTATTTTCATCCTGTGTGGTGCTTTGGATTTTATGCACCCTTGTCTACTCTTTGATGCCGTGTTAAACTCAGCCTGCATTCATTTTTTCTCTTCTGAAAACCTGTACAATATTCAGAATTGATACAGAGCCCCTTACACTGTATATCCAATTCCAGTGTATCAAATACAGCTGTCCTGCGGCCACTGATTTATTGGTTCTCTCAGCGCCCTAATGAAGAAATCTGTTGTGTACATCACATTTCCGAAACGCGTGTAGGTGCAATTCGTGTTTTTTTGTACCTCATGTTTAATATCTTATTTTGTAAAATGTGAATATATATATATTCCGCGACTACATCGGGAGCTGCAACAGGTGTGAGAACATCGTGTAGGGCGGAGCCTATTCGCTGGATTACTAAAGGCTGCGGGACTGCATTGTTACTATGTAGGAAGCCTCCTGAAATCTTGGGCGCTGAGGAAGGCACTTATGCCGAAATGCATTCGCCATGATTTTAAATAAAGTTGCTTCCAGACCGTCCCCCCTTGTGGCCTCTGCTCTTTCGTGAGGAGGAAGGTGTGGACATATTTTCTGCGCTGGCCAGTAGCGCAGTTTGGAGGCCTCCGTTTCGCAAGTTAGCCCGGACATTTGCTGGCTCTTGCTTTGGCAACTTTTGGTGTCTCCAAGGTATTGGATTGACCGTGGCCCGCCTCGAGGCTCGGGGAAATACAGGGTGGTGGTGAGGAGACTCTGCTTCACCCTGGGCGGCATGCATTGGCGTCGCTTCCCCCGCTGAGGACGTTCCTGCGCTTTGGGGCTGAAGCTGTGCAGAGACATAAGGAAGCACGTTATGTTACTATCACGAGCAGGAAGATTGGGCATCCGATAATATTACAGTCCTGCAAACTGCGCACCCATTTGCTGTATCAGCCTTTCCACACAGCGCATACCTGGCAGCAGAACACTGCATTCTGGGTGTTGCAGTCCGCGACTACAACGGGAGCTGCAACAGGTGTGAGAACATCGTGTAGGGCGGAGCCTAATCACTGGATTACTAAAGGCTGCGGGACTGCATTGTTACTATGTAGGAAGCCTCCTGAAATCTTGGGCTCTGAGGAAGGCACTTATGCCGAAATGCATTCGCCATGATTTTAAATAAAGTTGCTTCTAGACCGTCCCCCGTTGTGGACTCTGCTCTTTCGTGAGGAGGAGGGTGTGGACATATATATATTTATATGTTCCAACAATCGCCTTTGCGCTTCGATACGGGCACACGACCACACCCTCCCATCCGGGCTGTCTCCTCGCGCTGCTAATCATGAAAGGTTCCCATTCCTTGTGAAGTAAGCCGACGCGTTTCGAGGCTATGGCGCCTCTTCTTCCTGGGCTCTTCTGGGACAGCACTAGAATACACCACCTGATTCGAATTACCACACTCTTTTATTAGAGAAGCATCTGTTATGTGTTAGTCTCTTTCACACTCACCACATCATGAAAACTCCTGCTGACGTCACATGCATGATGCACAGAGGTGAAGCACTTTGAGCTTTGGGATCTGCGAGGACCCCGTCACCTTTTCTAGCAGGGGGAGCACTTAATGTTTTGTTATGTCACTGGTGCAATGCTTTTGGTACAGTTTGATGTTGTGATTTCAAACGCGCCTCTTTCGACACATGTAGCACTGTTCGGGGGATGTTTTTTGGTGCCAAGAGGTACTTCGAGGGACACCATCTTGTGAACACAGGATTAAACTTGGCCTGCAGACATTTCTGGAAACAGAAGTGTGAAACACGCAAGATAACAGACACATATGTTCTTATTTTCTTTCAAGAAGGGAGCAGCTATGCTCTTAAGCTTAGTGAAATTGCACAGGTTTTGCACAAACTGTTCTACTAGGAAGGGCTGTGCTACAAATGATGCAATTCAAGAAAGAATAATGGGTTTTATTTAATAACATTTCCAACTTGACATAATGGATGTGCACAGTTTATTTCTTTAAACAGAGCTATGTGTGTTCTGTTGTAAGGGGCTCCCTTTTTTATAAGTCTCTGTTCAAATAGAAAGATATCTAGATAATTTCAACGTCTAAATGACACCACTCACCAACATAGTCTGATCGCACAACATTAACATCATCTCATACGCCGACGACACCCAGCTGATCCTCTCCCTCACCAAAGACCCTGCCACAGCCAAAACCAACTTCCACGAAGGAATGAAGGCTGTGGCCGAATGGATGAAGAGCAGTCACCTGAAAATGAACTTGGACAAGTCAGAGGTCCACATCCTCGGCTCCACCCCATCCGCCTGGGACGACTCCTCGTATCCGGCCTCGCTGGGAGCTTCGCTGACACCCACCAAGCACGCATGCAACCTGGGGTTCATCCTGGACTCATCTCGGTCAATGACCCAGCAAGTCAACGCAGTCTCCTCCTCCTGCTGAAACACCCTCCGCAAGTTATGCGAGATCTACAGATGGATCCCCACCGGAACCAGAAGGACGGTCACACAGGCCCTCGTCGCCAACAGGCTGGACTACGGCAACGCCCTCTTTGCGGGAACCATGGCTAAACTCAGAAGAGACTTAAAGGCATACAGACCGCCCCGCTTGCCTCATCCTTGACATCACCCGCCACAGCCACATCACCACCCACCTGAGGGACCTGCACTGGCTCCCCTTCAACAAGAGGATAACCTTCAAGCTCCTCATCCACGCACACAAAGCACTCCACAACGCCGGAACAGCATACCTCAACAAACGGCACACCATCTACACTCCCAACCGCCACCTGCGCTCCGCTGACCTTTCCCTTTCCACCGTCCCATGCATCCACCGAACGACCACCAGCAGCAGATACTTCTCTCACCTCGCTGCCAAGACATGGAACACCCTCCCCATCCACCTGCGACAGACCAAGGACCTGCTGACCTTCAGGAGACTCCTCAAGACCTGGCTGTTCGAACAGTAGCAGCCCCCCCCTCAGTGCCTTGAGACCCTCACTGGTGAGTAGCGCGCTCTACAAATGTATGATTGATTTACTATTTGAGCCTCTTAATGTCCGCTTAATCATATAAGTGCCCCACAGGAGAGATTAGCAGCTGGAGTCATGAATATACAGGAAATTATTACTACTCCTCAAACCTTGCTCCTGTGGACAGGGTGTCCTTGAGGGGTCTGAATCAGACAGACTTGGGAGCGGGTGAGAGAGGTTAAAACTCTGCAAGCCCTCCTCCCTCCATAAGGCACTGTATGATGTCCCGGCTCCCCGGCCCCTACGTGCCCCTCTCAGGAGAGTTAGGAATGGTGACACTACCCTCACCTCAGAACTCTGCCTCTCCACTGCATTTCAATACCAGTAGCTGCAGAGATGGGATTGGAACAAGTCTCCCCTAGATGTCTCAGCAAGTTACACGCTCACTGGTGACATCTAGTCTTTTAGGAGAACCCTGTGATAATCCTCAAAAGGCAATTTCTGCTTTCCATCTTTACAAAGTCGGGTTATTAAATTCCCTTAAACAGGGCAAAAATACCACCCGTTTTTCAGAATGCTCAGAAATAGCTCTAGTACAGTATCAAGCACTTTGTAAGAAACAGGATATTTAAACGCACCAGTCTTGAAACTGAAGAGTGATGCTGAGTCAGTCACTTCAGATTCATCTCTGAAAGACAATGTGATTCTGTGGAATCTATTAAATGTTAGACTGTTGTCTGTAGGGCTGAGTCCGTGACTTACCATAATTTCTCACTGAAAGGGCAGTGTGGGGGCTTTGCTGTATCTTTTAAAAGCTGCTAGGGCTTGGACACTGTCATTCAAGTGGCAGACGTCTGTCTAGAAGCCTTTGTCACGAGACAAAACAGAGCCCGATAGAGACACTTTTCGTTTTGAGGCCCCCTTTAAAAAACCGCCGGTGCTCAGACACGGTGAGACCCGGCCCACTTAAAGCCTTAAGGATATCGACGGGTGTGTCAAGAGCTCATGGATGAGATACTCCATGTTGAGAGACAGTGCATGCGCACTGCCTATGCTCGACCTAAAAACTACCTTCCAGCATGCAACAAGATACATCGCAGCAGGGCCAGCGCTAGGCAAAGGCAGTGTGGGCTGCTGCCCAGGGCCCCGCGCCGGGCAACTTGCTAAAGGGGCCTTGCACAGTGGTTTTTAATAAACCCTGTTATGATGGTGCTGCAATGCTGTGCTGACCAAGGGAGGGGGCCCCATTCCCTGGGCTTCGCAGTCCCCCCCGCAGGCCCCCTCCCACCAGGCCTCAAATTTGTACCCGCCAAACCTCAGCCCCAGGAGAAGGAGAGCGCCTGGAAATATCTGCTCAGGTAGGAGATTCTATTACAAGACCGGAGGCTTCAGATTATGCTTCTCTTAACTTTACTGCAAATCACAGCAGCCAATAAAAACATACAATTAGTTTAATGAAACTACATTGCCCATGATGCTTGCTCCAAGCCACGCCTCCACAGCCCATAAGAGCCGTCTGTGCAGTCCCATCATACTCTTTCTTTGCTGCTCACAGCAAGAATTAAGTTCACCATGCTTTATCTCTTAAGTGCTATATATATAATGGTTAATGGTGATGTAATTGTGCTTATTTACCTCAGTGGTGTGTTCTTTAGCGATATTTCCCTTCCCTGGGAATATTATTGGGCTTATTGTTGCTGTCGCATTAGTGAATTTTGAGTTTTGTTACTCGCGCCTCGGCGTCTTTGACGCGATCTGTGCCTCAGTGTCCTTTTGTTTCAGGTTTTGCTCTTGCGGCTTCGCGCCCGGTAACACATAGCCTTGGGGCTGGGGCTGCTAGCGGCGCGCACTGCGGTGTGTCTCAGAGTGCGAGCGTTGCTCGCGTAGCTCCGTCCCTCACGAGCCTTCGCCCATATCGGCATTGTTGTCCCACATAGCAGCACTGAAGCGCGAGTGTCAGGGCGTCCCTAGTAGCCTGGTCACGCCGTTTCTGCAGAGTGGCTCACGGCTGCTGTGCGTGCCCAAATCGTGTGCAATTGGGCTTCTTTTGGGCGGATTTGGGCGCGATTTGGGCTGCACACACCGGCGTGAAATCCTTTGCTTTGCCTGCACGCATCGGGAACTTTGGAGCACTGATTGCATTAATTGATCGCCTTATTGGCTGTATAACCCTGCCTAACGGAGTGGGCACATGCTCCTGGGATTACAGGCATAGGCCACTGGCCTGGAGACTGCAGTTTTGCTGAGGGGGTCGTGTGGTGATTTAGTGTTGGTGAACAGTGTGAACGTGGGCTGACCCCCCCTTACTCCTCCCTGTACACTTTTAGTGGTATAAACCTACTTATGAAATAGTAGTGTCAGTCATTGCACGCCATGAAGGATTGGGTGCAGTATCCAGCTGAGGAGGATGAATTTGAGGGACAGTCTAATGCTGTCGTAGAGGACAACCTGGTTGAGGCCTTAGATGCATCTGTACAGTCATCCGTTAACAAGGCCATTGAGAACACGGTCCCCCAGACCGTCCACCAGGCTTTAGCGGCGGCGCTTTGCCCTATAAAGAGACAGTTAGAAAAGTCTATGGCAAAGACGCTGCCAAGAAGAAATCCAAGGCTTCCACTTCTTCTGCAGGCACAGATGCTGGTGCTGGTCGTAAATGGCCACATGCCTAAGCGTTATCGGCGCTACCTGGCACTGCTTCTGTTGACCATTCTTATGCTGGCGCCAAAGCCAAGTCCAAGCAGAAAGTCCACATTGATACAGATACCACGACTACGGGCACGGACACCGATACGGACACTTCGGAGGAGCCTCCTCCTCAGAAAAGGGCCAAAATGTCTACTCCTTCAGGTTCAGAATCTGCAAACACTCAATTTACATTCGATCCTCCAGACATTATGCATCCCGGTCTTCGGATTGGGTTCCGCCGCCCGA
This sequence comes from Lissotriton vulgaris, assembly GCF_964263255.1. Classification (NCBI taxonomy): domain Eukaryota; kingdom Metazoa; phylum Chordata; class Amphibia; order Caudata; family Salamandridae; genus Lissotriton; species Lissotriton vulgaris. Next base: position 625,824 of record NW_028242968.1, read on the forward strand.
GGTTTCAGATTTTATTCATTACAACCTGCGTAAAGGTTTTTCTCGGGAAGTGCGAAGCCGGCTTCGGTCGGAATGCCCTAGACCGGATATACCAGATAAGGTGGCAGAAATGCTGGAAATTGATGCAAGCCTGCTCACTTTCCTGAAAAAGTTTTCAAAGGACCCAAAGAGAGGCATTGACAGCGCTTGGCGTGGGTGTCAATATAAGCTGTTAGATGTTATCAGACCCTTGGCAAAAATATTGGAAATGGCCCTGGCGGCCAAGGAACAATCTAATCCTGTGGATCTTGACATCCTCGCAGGCTGGACCCAAAGGGCAATTTGCCTTCTAGGGAACGCTAATTGCACGATCTCGGCGGAGAGGCGCAAGTCCCTCCTGATACAGATGGACAGCAACTTGACCGAATTGGCGGATGCTGAGCCTGGACCTTTGGCCGACGGACATCTCTTCGGTGAGCGGTTCGTCAAAGATATTTCAAAATACGTCTGGACATTTGCGTCCCTGGACAAAGCTCAGACAGGAATAAAACGCGTTTTCCATCAGGGTGTTTTTAAACGGGCCGGACAAGGCAAGGGCTGCTCGTCAGGCCAGAATTTCAATCAAGGACCCCAAAGAGGTGACTTTGGGCGCGGCAGAGGGGAGTGGGATTCCACACGTGGAGGCACCTTCTACCCCTCAGGCCGGAGATTCAACCGAGGATGCTTCCAGAACAATGGCAACAGGGCCGGCTTTAAAGCCCAGCAGTCCTCAGGTGAGTGTTGTAGACAGTTCTCTTCTACCTTTTGGGGGGTCGCACTTGTCATTTCCTTCACAATTGGCAGGAACTGACGCAGGACACGTGGGTGTTGCAAACGATCATGGGGTTTCGCTTGGAGTTCTACTCTCCTCCTTTTCAGCAAGAGCTCCCCGCTCAACTCCATGTTTCCCTACAAGAAACCAGTTTGATAGACAGAGAAATCGCGGAATTGCTGCACAAACATACGATAGCTTGTTGCAACGAGGGCCCTCACGGTTTTTGCAGCAACATTTTCCTAGTGCAGAAAAAAGGAGATGGCAACAGGTTTGTGTTGAATCTGCGAAGTTTCAATCACTTTCTGACTTACAACCATTTCAAGATGGAGAGTATCCTTCTTCTTGCGGATCTGTTACAAGACGGAGCTTGGCTAGTCAGGTTAGATCTCAAGGACGCCTATCTCTCTATCCCTATTTTTCCCCCTCACCGGCGATTCCTGGAATTCCGGTGGAACAGTCAGTGCTACGAATATTTGGCCCTTCCTTTCGGGCTTTCATCTGTGCCATGGTGTTTCACACCAAGGTGATGAAACCGGTTATAGCACACCTGCGAGAACGGGGTGTGCGGCTCATCATCTATCTGGATGACATCTTGTTGATGGCCCAGAATCCGGACATACTTCTTCAGCAGTTGCAGCTCACGACTGCGCTGCTGCAGAATTTGGGGTTTGTGATCAACACTTCCAAGTCAGTTCTTTCACCGACTCAGACAATAGAATTCCTCGGCTTGACCATAAATTCCCAGATAGCTCAGTTGTGCCTTCCAAAATCGAAGCTGAAGGATCTCAAGAAGGAGATACTGGCGTTACTAAGCAAGCAGATGGTCTCGTTGAGGGCCATTGCCAGAATGGTGGGGATCCTGGCCTCCTCGATTCAGGCAATTTTCCCGGGCCCGCTTCATTACAGAGCCTTGCAACATCTGAAAATCCAACATATTCAGAAGGGCTTATCCTACGCGAATGTCTGACATATTATCGAAAGACACAATATCGTACTACACTAATATCGGAACAAATATATCGACTACACTATTATCGACTTCCTATACTTTACTATAAACATACAAAAATATCGGATACTGTATATCGATATACAAAAACACCGTTATCATTTATATCGACTACTTATATATCGATGTAAATAAATATCGATCTCATTAAAATACATACACATGAAATAAAATATCGACATCAATAATATCGTGAACAATAATATCGTGAAATCAAATATATTGACAGTTTATATACATATATTTACACATTTATTTTACATATTATTATGTTATTTGCTATAAAATATACACTTCTTATTTAAAAATACATTTTTTTATTGTTTAAATTTTTTTTTACTATTCAGTATTATCTAATATATAACTTACACATTGGAAATAATTTTGTCCACTTTTTGTAATTATATAAATTATTTGCTTTTCCCTTCTTTTACAACATAAAACTCACAATTGAAATTCAAAAATACAAACTAACCAATCAACAGACAGATTTTGTTTTCTAATCAATAGCAAACTAATTACTAATTAGAATCCTCTATATAAACAATTAAACACTAAACACAAACCACTTGCTAAAAGTTATGGAAGGAGATACATCTCTGGATGAATTGCAGCACACCAACAAGAACATCAAGATTATCAAGATATAAAAAATGTTTTCAAGTAAGTAACTCTAATAAACAAAATGTAAATAACTGCTACTATTTTTATTCCTTGCTAAATACCCACTGCTCCTTTTCTTTTACTACTACAGAACACGCTACTAATACATAACAGATAACTGATTTCTGAAAACACAGAAACTACTACAAATGTAATTATTATCTCTATATGACATTAATATTGTAAGCTTTCAAATAAAAAACTCCTTATGAGTATATCCTAACTATTTTATTTCTCTCCTAATGCTACAGATAATTCTACTACTTACAACAAGACTGCACAACTCTTAAAGAAATATAGAAATATCAAAGTAAGTATCGTTTAAAACTAAATTAACTGGGACAATCCCAACAAATGAGCACATGTTGTAATTAATTATACATACATATGTTTTGTTTCTACTACCACTACAGGAAACTCTACAGACAAACAACAGTGAACAATATCCGAAAACAAAAGATACTAATAACTAAGTAAGTAAATTGGAACATTAAATTAATTTGTAAAATGTTCATAACAAAAACACACAATAACATTTATAACACATATCTACTTTATTTCTCCAGATCCAACTACAGGAAACTACACTACAAAGGAACAGAGAACATTATTCCAATTTATATAATAAATATAACTAAGTAAGTATTTCTAAACAGAAAAAAATATGGTAAAAACGACAAACATTAGCACTTGTTCTAATTATTTAAAAATACCTATTTTTTTTTACACAGCTAACACTACAGAAAAGTATACTGACAAAATTCAGACCTCCAATATCGGAATACCAAAGATACAACTCACTAAGTAAGTATATTAAAGCACAAAATTAACTTCTAACTTGTTGAAAACCTACAAACATGGTGACTTTTCTAACACATATCTACCTATTTTTTTAAGATAACACTACAATATACTCTCCTGAGAAAGAACATACAACTATACTGGAAAACCCTACCTAAAACAAATTAAGTAAGTATCTTGACTATTTTTATAAAAATCCTACACTTATTAGTATCCACTTTTATAGGATAAATTAGCAGTGACATTCTAAATATACACAAATTTTAGTAACAATATTGTACATTTTTTTTCCTAACAGCTCAAACAACATCAGAAAACACAATCCACAACGAAAGAATAAAGCATATCAAAAGATTTCACTGATTTCAAAAACACGTAAGTATATACATTACTAATATTCACTTACTTAGGATTAAAAACACATTTTCCTTGAAATTAACTATTATATATATGTCTTCAAGATATACAAACAACAAAATGACAGAAGGAGCAGAATTTGTAACCAGCCAGAAAGGAAAGCTATTACTCAGCTACATGGGTACACTTATACACAAGAAAAGCAATATTGCATGAAAGTAAATTGGAAATGTTGTAAATATTATTCTAACAAGTGTTATGGAAGGGAAACAACAAGAGAAGCAACTGTACTGTATACTAGGGAACACAACCATCCACCAAACGTAACAGAAATTGAATTTAGAACAGCATTGGAAAATATAAAAGAGGCAAGCACAGGTTCCCAAAAACAAACCAACGTCATACTAAAAGAAGAAATTCCTAAAATCCCTAAAACTGCCACAACACAGATGCCAAATATTCTTTCACTAAAAAGAACTATAGCATTAACAAAAAAAGCTACTGCTACTACCACACCAGCTCCAAGAACATATAGTGATATCAATTTAAATGCCAACCAAATTATAACTTTAAACAAACAACCATTTATCATTTACGACAATGAAAACAATGAGAAAAGACTTATTATTTTCGGGACAAATATGAATCTATTAAAACTTCAGCAAAGCCAATATTGGATGATGGATGGGACTTTTAACATCTGTCCCAAACCATTTTTCCAATTATACACTGTACATGGCCTCTACCAAAACTGCAACATACCACTACTATATGCACTACTACCAAACAAAAATAGTTCCACATATATGGAATTATTAAATATAATTAAACAAAAACAAATGACTATTCTCCTGAAAAAAATAATCCTAGATTTTGAGCAAGCAATGCTTTCAACCATCCTAAAAATCCACCCCCATACCTGCATTCAAGGCTGCTACTACCATTTAAACTAGTGTCTATGGAGACATCTACAAAAAACTACCTTAAGTGTAGAATATGCAACTGACTCATCTTTTGCATACCAAATTAAAAAACTCATAGCACTGGCTTATGTTCCAGAAACAGACGTAGCAGAACACTACAACATTCTTATAGACAGCACCTTCTATAAACAAAATGAAGCTAAGTTGAGTCCATTTTTGGACTACTTTGAAGACACCTGGGTAGGCAGACTCCATAGATCTGGCCACAGAAGAAACCCGAAATTCCTAATACCCTGGTGGAACGTTTACAGAAGCACCTTAAATGGTGAATCTAAAACTAACAACGCAGTAGAAGGTTGGCACAATGCCGTTATACAATCAACTGGCTGAACAAAACCAAGTTTAGAACATTTTATTAAGTGCCTTCAGAAAGAACAAAGCTACCAGGAATTCAGAATGGACCAATCCATAACTGAACTAGTCCCTAAAACATCAAAATAAAATAAGCAAATGCACAAATACCTAGAAGAGCAAGTGAAATTATATCCTAGAACAAAAGGCATTGAATACTTAAACATAATTGCCAAAACCCTACTCTGAATAAATAACAACACCAAACCAATCCCTAAAAATATCACCTAAATATTCATAATAACATTTGAATCTGATGTTTAAAACTCTTTAATGTATGCAATATATATAATTATTAATCACATATATGCATGCATTAATTAAAAATAAGAACTATTAAACAATGCAAAATTAATAATTACATTATCCACCCACAAAAGATCAAAAATAAATGACTTACCAATCATGTGGGAAATCCAATAACGTCCTTCTCCACCAAAACAATCCAGTGAGTGAAAATTTTACCCAAAATAAAATGCAAAAATACAACTGTACCAAAAAGAGCAAATCCATGCTGTGAAGATCCGTCGAATAACCATAAAAAACCAGAAAAATAGTTAAAAATTGAAGAAACGCTCCAGGAAAACCGAAAACTTAAAAGAAGTGTTTGAAATCCATTGGTTAATAAAACCAACAAACACTTCCTTAAAAAAAAAAAAAGGAACTTCCGATATGGCGAACACCTATAACAGAAACATATAAAACAGACATTCCCACCCACATTAACCAACACATAAACAAATACTAACATTAGTAATAACATTATTTTCCTACTACATAAATTTAAAACATAGATATAGTAACTCTGTAAACAATCCTAAAACAAGGTAAAAGTACGTGTATCTACCACACGGAAATAATCGTTCTCAAAATCTAAAACACAACTCACTCACATCTAACAACACTAAATAGCAGCAGACTACTCTCAAAACTACATTAAAATACACATAAAACATATAAAACAAACCTTACCTTAAACGACGTGAAGTCTCTCCCCACCGCAAGCTGCTCTTCATCCAAATGACCCAAAACGACCTAACCCGGTTACAAAATAAAGAACCCAAAAGTAACAAAATAGTCCAATGTAAAAAATATAATATTAAATCTTTCTTAAATCACCTAAAATCATTACAAAATAGCTACTATTTTTAAAAAAAAGTTTTTTTCTTGCTAATATTAAATCATTTTCAAATATGTATTAAAACTGTAAAAATAAATATTATGAATGAAATATTTATTTAAAAATTAATAGAAATGTTAAAAAAGTTACACAATGTTGTAATTTACTATTTATGTTTGAAACAAATATCCCTATATCTGAACAACTTATATGTAAAAACAATTGTTAAAACATTATTAATAATATTTACATATTATTATTTACTTTTATTTACTATGTAATATGTAATAATATAAATAAATGATAGTACATATAAGCATATTATATTTTCTTCCTCTTCTGTAAAAATTATTGTAATTTTGTTTACAAATTATTTGCACAAATATACATGTTTCATAAATGTAAAATGAATATTATTTTAATTATTATCTCTGCTAAATATACAATACCTAATGAATATTTTTGTTGCAAAGATGTGTATAATTTTCTGTAATTTTACTACTATAATCTCACAACTATATTATTGGCAAAATACAATTAGGTGCTGGATACTAATTAAATATAATTTACTATTCCCACTCCAATCTAAATTAAATTAAAGTAAGTGCTGGACACTAATTAAATATAAATTATCATTCCAACTCCAGTCTACATTCAATTGAAGTAGGTGATGGACACTAATTAAATATAATTTACTATTCCCACTCCAGTCTACATTAAATTGAAGTAGGTGCTGGACACTATTTAAATATAAATTACTATTCCAACTCCAGTCTACATTAAATTGAAGTAGGTGCTGGACACATTACTATTCCAACTCCAGTCTACATTAAATTGAAGTAGGTGCTGGACACTAATTAAATATAAATTACTATTCCAACTCCAGTCTACATTAAATTGAAGTAGGTGCTGGACACAAATTAAATATAATTTATTATTCCCACTACAATCTACATTAAATTGAAGTAGGTGCTGGACACTAATTAAATATAAATTACTATTCCAACTTCAGTCTACATTAAATTGAAATAGGTGCTGGACACTAATTAAATATACATTACTATTCCAAATCCAGTCTACATTAAATTGAAGTAGGTGCTGGGCACTAATTAAATATAACTTACTATTCCAACTCCAGTCTACATTAAATTGAAGTAGGTGCTGGACACTAATTAAATATAATTTACTATTCCCACTCCAGTCTACATTAAATTGAAGTAGGTGCTGGGCACTAATTAAATATAAATTACTATTCCAACTCCAATCTACATTAAATTGAAGTAGGTGCTGGACACTAATTAAATATAATTTAATATTCCCACTCCAATCTACATTAAATTGAAGGAGGTGCTGGACACTAATTAAATATTAATTACTATTCCAACTCCAGTCTACATTAAATTGAAATAGGTGCTGGACACTAATTAAATATAAATTACTATTCCAACTCCAGTCTACATTAAATGGAAGTAGGTGCTGGACACTAAATAAATATGATTTACTATTCCCACTCCAGTCTACATTAAATTAAAGTAGGTGCTGGACACTAATTAAATATCATTTACTATTCCCACTCCAGTCTACATTAAATTGAAGTAGGTGCTGGACACTAATTAAATATTAATTACTATTCCAACTCCAGTCTACATTTAATTGAAGTATGTGCTGGAGACTAATTAAATATAAATTACTATTCCAACTCCAGTCTACATTAAATTGAAGTAGGTGCTGGACACTAATAATTATAACATAATATTCCCACTCCAGTCTACATTAAATTGAAGTAGGTGCTGGACACTAATTAAATATAATTTACTATTCCCACTCCAGTCTACATTAAATTGAAGTAGGTGCTGGACACTAATTAAATATTAATTACTATTTCAACTCCAGTCTACATTAAATTGAAGTAGGTGCTGGACACTAATTAAATATAATTTAATATTCCCACTCCAATCTACATTAAATTGAAGGAGGTGCTGGACACTAATTAAATATTAATTACTATTCCAACTCCAGTCTACATTAAATTGAAATAGGTGCTGGACACTAATTAAAAATAAATTACTATTCCAACTCCAGTCTACATTAAATGGAAGTACGTGCTGGACACGAAATAAATATAATTTACTATTCCCACTCCAGTCTACATTAAATTGAAGTAGGTGCTGGACACTAATTAAATATAATTTACTATTCCCACTCCAGTCTACATTAAATTGAAGTAGGTGCTGGACACTAATTAAATAATAATTACTATTCCAACTCCAGTTTACATTTAATTGAAGTATGTGCTGGAGACTAATTAAATATAAATTACTATTCCAACTCCAGTCTACATTAAATAGAAGTAGGTGCTGGACACTAATTAATTATAATATAATATTCCCACTCCAGTCTACATTAAATATAAGTAGGTGCTGGACACTAATTAAATATAATTTACTATTCCCACTCCAGTCTACCTTAAAGTGAAGTAGATGCTGGACAGTAATTAAATATAAATTACTATTCAAACTCCAGTCTACATTAAATTTAAGTAGGTGCTGGACACTAATTAAATATACATTACTATTCCAACTCCAATCTACATTTTATTGAAGTAGGTGCTGGACACTAATTAAATATAAATTACTATTCCAACTCCAGTCTACATTAAATTGAAGTAGGTGCTGGAGACTAATTAAATAAACTTTACTATTCCATCTCCAGTCTACATTAAATTGAAATAGGTGCTGGACACTAATTAAATTTAATTTACTATTCCCACTCCAAACTACATTAAATGAAAACATTTGTTTACTTTATTTTAAAAAAATTAATTTTTATAAAAAAAGTCGATTTAAATATTATGATTTACTATTTTTTTTTATATATTTCTTTATTTATTTCATTATATTTTTTAACACTCCCCACCCTTATCCCCTATAAACCCAATAACCCTCTACTAAAAATATTGATTTTTTATTGTTATTATAAAATTGTTTAATATGTAAAATCAATCAAAATATTCGTATTTTCTATTTTATTTGCCCAATTTTATTTTTTTTGTACATATATTTTAAAACACTCCCCACCCTTATCCCCTATAAACTCAATAACCTGCTCCTAAAAATAAGTATGGTATTTTATTAATTATCATATTTTATAATATTTATAATGTTTTTTTATTTATAAACAATTAAAATAACATTAATTTCTCGTATTTTTTTATATTTTATTAGTTTTTAACATATATTTTAAAACACTCCCCACCCTTATCCCCTATAAACCCAATAACCCGCTCCTAAAAGATTTTATGTTATTTAATTGATTATAATATTTTATAATATTAATTAAAAAAATTCTATTTATAACCAATAAAATAACATTATTTTCTCATTTTTTAAATATTTATTAATTTTGTTACATATATTTTAAAACACTCCCCACCCTTATCCCCTATAAACCCAATAAACCGCTCCTAAAACTATACATGGTTTTTTTATAAATTATATTAATTTTTTTTTTTTTTTACTTTTATGTATATCACTTTTTATAATTCTCATTACTTTTTTCCATACATTATTTATATATATATTTTCTATTAAACAATATTTTTTATAGTCGATATTTTATCTCTCGATATACTTACTTTCGATATATTATTATACTTACTAATTACGATATTTTTGTAATCGATATTTCTTTATTTCGATATTATCTACCTTCGATATTATAACTTCGATATTATGTCTTATCGATATTATTTTTTCGATATTATGTCTGATTACCATCCTACGCGGATGCCATTCCGTTGACTCCGGAGGTGAGGACCGAGTTGCAGTGGTGGCTGGGCCACGTGGATGCGTGGAACGGCAGAGCGATTTTCGGATCACAACCAGAGATTGTGATCGAGTCAGATGCCAGCCATTGGGGCTGGGGAGCGCGCTGCGGAGGAGTTTCCACAGGCAGAAGATGGTCTCCGCAGGAGTTGTCCCTGCATATCAATTGCCTGGAACTTCTGGCGGGTTTGTTCGCAATTCGGACATTATCCCCGAAGCAGACCTCATGTTGCATACTTCTACGCATGGACAATGTGTCGGCGGTGCGGTATATCAACAAATTGGGAGGCACGAGGTCGTCTCTGCTGGTCGAGATGGCCAAAAATTTTGGGCATTATTGCCTCAACCATCAGATCTCGGTGATTGCATAGTACATCCCGGGCCAGTCCAATCAGGTGGCGGACTGGAATTCCAGACATCTCAGGGATTTCAGTGATTGGAAGCTGCTTCCCGTGGTCTTTTAGTGGTTATAGAACATTTGGGGTCCCTTTCAGATAGACCTCTTTGCCTCCAAGCTCACGTACCAGATCAATCGGTTCTTCAGCTGGAGGCCGGACCCGATGGCAATGGCGACCGATGCATTCCTGCAGGATTGGTCGAGTGCAGTTCAGTATGCTTTCCCTCTATTTCTGCTGATCCCCAGGGTGATGATACAGGTGACCAGGCAGCGGGTAGAGATAGTCCTGGTAACGCTGTGGTGGACGTCTCAACCTTTGTTTCCGAAGTTGTTGCAGTGGAGTTGCGACATTCCCAGGTTGCTCCCCGAATAGACATCGCTGCGCCGGGGCCCTCTCATGGAACATCATCCGATGATTCTAGAGGGCTGCCTCACACTGATGGCATGGAGGCTTTCAGGCAACAGTAGCACTTGCCAGGGGTTTCGGACAAAGCTTCGGAGTTCATCAAACAGGGCCTCAGCCACACAGAAGCGTTATTCCTCAGCCTGGAAAAACTGTGTGGATTGGTGCCTGGAATGGGGTTTGATCCCGTGGGGGCTGACTTACCCCAAGTGTTGAATATCCTCTCCGCAATAAAGCTTCCGAAGGACTTGCTTATCGCTCGGTGAATAACTTCAGATCGGCCATCTCAACAGGTCATGAGCTAGTAGACGGGAAGCCTGTAGGCATGCACCCGGTGGTGTGCAAGCTTCTTAAGGGCATTCGGGTCGCTAATCCTCCTAAACCCAAGTATACGGGTCTGTGGGATGTTTCCCCGGTCATTTCTTTATTTAATCGTTGGCCTGTTAACACTCTCCTTTCTAGGAAACAGTTATCTGCTAAGTTAGCTATGTTACTTTGTCTGTCCACGTGCAGACGTTCATCGGATGTGAGAGCTCTCGACGTAAAAGGTAGAGTATTTACTCCGGAAAGACTTTCTTTTCATATTACTGGTCGTACCAAAACATTTTCAAGATGCATTGATTACAATGCTTTTACAGAAAATGAGAAGTTATGTGTAGTGCATTAAAGGTGTATGAGGAATGTACGAGCTCATGGAGACCACAGGGTTGCACGCAATTGTTAATTTCTTTACAGAAACTGTTCAAGCCAGTGGCGTGTGAGCACAAACATTGCCACCATTGCCAGATGGCTTAGATTTATTATGCAGGAAGCTGGTGTTGATCTCCAAAGATTTGGTGCTCATTCTGTCAGGGGCGCTATGGCCTCTAAATCTTACATGTTGGGTTCTAGCATTCAGGATATCATGCGTTGTGCTGATTGGTCCTCAGAATCAACGTTCAAAACATTTTATTATAAACCGGTGGGTGACATTACATCTGTAGTATTTGGAAAGCGTTAAACTAGCATAATCTGAAGCCTCCGGTCCTGTAATAGAATCAAAAATTTGCTAGCATTCGCACCCAGAATTTTCAATTCTGTTAAGGACACGGAGGCGAGGATTATCCCACCCGGCTTTACTGTTTGTATTAAAGCTTGCCCGCCCATGACTTATTAAGACATGCATGTTATACAATGGTTACGGGTATTTCATTTCCCTTGTTTCAGGATCCGATAAGAAGTCGGACTAGACGTCGGATGTTCGCGACTGCCTAAGGTTGAAGTTCCTGGTTATTCTCCACGTTGGAGGAAGTTTATGGACTTGTTCTTGTTTCTAATTGGACTTTGTTCCCTGCAAAGAAAGAAGATGATTGGAATGCACAGACGGCTCTTATGGGCTGTGGAGGTGTGGCTTGGAGCAAGCATCATGGGCTATGTAGTTTCATTAAACTAATTGTATGTTTTTATTGGCTGCTGTGATTTGCAGTAAAGTTAAGAGAAGCATAATCCTCGCCTCCGTGTCCTTAATAGAATTGAAAATTATTGGCGCGAATGCTAGCAAATTATTGATTGTCATCACCTTCTGCTGTGTTTGTTGAAATAGACAGAATAATCCTGGAGGAAATCCCAGCCGGGCTGAGCTAGGTTCTTCCATTAGGGGACCTCTGTGGGGGCTTTCCTCCCGGCCATGGGGGTGTTTGTGGTCATCATCATTAACCACATCAATGCTAAGGGAATTTTCACCCGGTGCTCATATTTATGAAATCCCACTGTTCATGACGAGCTCAGCTCGTCATGAGCACACAACCAGTGTACTGCATGATGAGCTGAGCTCGTCATGAGTAGCGAAGGGGTTAAGAACTCCAAAAACGATGTGATTTAATATATGTGAAAGTTCTTTATTAAACTGAACCAACACAGGGTCCAAGGCGGAGCGTAAACTAAACCAGCTGCTTACAGCGTCACCAGCTGTCAACTGTCAAAACGAGTGGACAGCTGGTGATGTCATTGCAATAAGGTGTCCTCGCAGGGACAACATGTGTTAAGTCTACGGTGTCCCTAAGTGGACACAAGAGCTATACATAACTATCATTTGTGTTAAAGAGGGGATCTGTGCACTGCATCGTACCGCTCTATGAGAAATCTGTGCACACTGCTTCATACTGCACTATAAGGGATCTGTGCACTGCATTGCATCTTACTGCACTGTGAGAAATCTGTACACTGTATCTTACTACACTGTGAGAAATCTATGTCAGTGCACTGCATCATACTGTAGTGTGAGGAATGTGTGCCTGCTGCACTGCGTCTTCCTGTACTGAGGAGAAGTGTGGCTCAATAGTGGAGAAGTGTGGCTCAATGGTTAGAGCGGCAGACCCTGATGCAGAGGTCTAGCCCGGGACCAGGGTTCAATTCCCCGCCTCGGCGGGTCTTGGGCTCCAAAATTCCACGGACCTGATAATTCTCGCCTCGTGCCTATTCCAATCATGGAGTCCCAATCTGCAACTCTGGGCAATAGCTTGCTTAATCTCCACAATAGCCCCTACAACGCTAAGGATGCCTGGCCTCCACCTTGGGGGTGCCCAGGAGTGGACGCCTCACAGGGAAAGCCAGGATGGGTTTTCGTACCAACTCCTTGAGACCCTTGCGGGTGAGTAGTGCGATATTCAAGTATCAATTTACATTTTTAGGTCGAGCAGACCTACGCTCAATGCGTGAGCATTGAGGGTGTCTGCTTCAGACCTATTGTGGCCCGTTATTGGGAATGTGGACACCAATCTGACACGAGCGTAATCCCTTCGCAGTTTTCACCGCGGGAGCGCGCGTCTGACCCGCGCATGCGCAGAGTAACTCAGCCCTTGCTCACACAGACGCAGGCAGGCAGCCCCCACCCCTCTGCATGCACGCACGCACACACAGGCGAGCGCAGGCACACACATACAGGCACACAGACACTCGCTCACACACAACCCCCCCTTCCCCACAGTCACACACACGCACGCACACACACATACAAAGCCCGCCCCCCCCACTCGCGCACATGCTTCCCCCCCCCCCCGCACTCGCGCACATGCTTCCCCCCGCTCAGCAACCCACTCACCGGCTTCCTTCATGCGGCGGCTCTCCTCAGCTGCAGGGCCCGGCAGCAGGACTCTTCTTCCCTCCTTCGGCACCGGGGCGCTGTTTCCTGTTGTCGCGCCGGCCCCGCAACAGGCGCCACACTCCTCCTTCTCCCCGGCCCCCTCCTGGGGACCCGGGCTGATTCGGACAGGCAGGGCGCTCCATGCGCCGGCATCTCGGGAGGCGGGACTTCCGGTCGGCCGCGACCGGATTGGCCGGCCGGCCAAGAGCTTCCGGGTCGCCGCGGGACTTGTTTCTATTTCTTAATAAATCAAACTTAAAAGAGACAGCGGGCCATGCTCTGACAGAGATATACAGGGGCACAAACAGGCGAGCGTGAACTTTTGTGCAGCACAGTCCAGAGAGGGAAACCTGCCCCAACTCCCGCTTTGTGCGTGGTATCCTGCTGCACAGCCTCCGTGGGTTCGAGTTGTGTTTCTGTGAACGTGTTTAATCCCTTTACACCTATTTTGTGTTCAGTTCCTCTACTGTGCCTCGTGTGTTCGCCCCGAACGGTGGTCCTGTCTAGTATGTCTAATCTATATGTGTCCGAGCCCTTTCTCGCGCTCCACGTATCCCGGTCTCCCCCCTGGAGTCATGTGGGTGTCTGATCCATCTGAAACATCATGTGTGTGTCCAGTTCATTTAAATCGGCCACTTGGGGATTGTAGCCCCCTGCCACCACCGTTCACCGAACCCACACACACTCCATGCCCCGGTTATATGCGTGACACGAGGCATCAATGTACACATGCTATATACGGGGCTTACACCAAGCACGCCATGTGCTTGCCCTTACACCAAGGGCGCCAACTCGCTGCTACCCACGGAATACCGCTTACAAGTCCTCGGCTTTTTAGAAAACATTCTAAAGCCAAAGTAAAGAACTACAACACCCATACTGCACTGGGGTGGTCATTTAAATCACCGCAATGAAATCGCGATGCTGACTCGGGGGTATGGCTAAACTACCTACACCAGAGCTCGGACTTTTACCAAGCATTGGCAGTCTGGGGCGGGGTGGGGAAACCGAGGAGGGCTGCCCTGTAAACAGTGCAGAGTACAGTACACACGAGAATGGCTTCCCCTTCCACCCTCTTGGAGCCGCCTGGCCATGCCTACGCCTGATCCGAAACGGTTTAAAGAGACCTCGTCCTGATCTGTCCGACCCCCACAGAGCGGTCGCACTTTAATTCTTCTACAGCTGTCAGACTTCTATCGCGCCTGCCGCCGCCACCCCCTCCCCTCGCTCTTTCCAGGAGCTGTCAGCCGCTTCTAGGAGCTGCCGCACACTGCACCGTGGGCAGAGCTGGGAGACGCGCCACAGATCTGCCAGACCACCCCTACCCGGAGCTGTCTTTTTCCAGGGATCTCAAGGGCCCTGATTTCCCCGCCAGTGCCTCCAGAACCCTCAACCCCTTCGCCGTAAGCCCCCTCCCCAACCAGCATGCCAGACCCTTCTCATGAATGTCAGACTCCCTGTCACTCAATTCCCATTCCCCCTGCCCCGTCATTTATGTCAGCTCCCCTGTGCTAGAGTCCAGGACCGCGCACGCCCTCAGTCCGTAGCTGAGACCCCATCCTACAGACACAAGACCCCCGCTCCGAGATGTCAGATAAATAAAAACTATTAAAAAAAAAAAAACACACTAGCAAGGCACCCTCTGGAGCGGCCTCCTTTCTAAAAGTGTCAAACCTCCCACATCAGCCTGGCCCCGCTCAGAGTTATCGGAAATGACTCTTAGAACTTTAACACCCCAAATGCAGCTCAGGCCCCCAAAAGATGACACACACACCCTCCCCAGGACTGTCAGAAACACTCACGAGTGGCCAGACGCGTCTCCCCTTGCTGTCAGACACCCCAAAGCTGTGAAACCACCGCCGCCCCCCAGACACACACACACACACACGTCCGCCCCCTCTGAGCTACTAAGGGACAGCTCCTAGGCGCACGTGCCACGCCCCTGCAACCCCCGCAACATAAACATTAACCCTTCATTGCCCCGCCTCCTGCTCGCCAAGTCATGCGGGTTCACGGGCCGTGTCCTTACCTGCTCTGTCCCAGAGGGGCTGTCGGTGGCCGGGTCCAGTGCACACGGGGTTCAGGGTTTGAAGGGGTGGGGGGGGGGCTTCAGGCCAGCCCGGTCACGCCGCAGCTCCGGGGGCTGCCGCCCCTGCTCAGCTGCAGTCCTACTCGCCCCCTCTCCACCAAAGCTGCATGGCTGGCTGCTGCAGGAGAGAGCGGCCCGGTGCCTCCAGTCCAACACCCCCGCCGGCCGGCTCCTCACTCCACCTTGAACGCCTGGTGGTCCCCTCCTTCAGATCCCGCCCCCACTGAGGCTGCTTTTGAAAATTCGGGGGTGCAGAGTGCTGTTTTCTGCTCTTCTCGCCCTTTCCAGCCTCCTCTGCTCAGTGTGTGTCAGGGGCAGAGGAGATCATGAGACAGCCCTGCCAGCTCCCGCCCGCTCCTCCCAGCCTGGTCTGGGCCAACTCCCATTGGCATTTTTGAGGTCTAAGCTACATCTTACTGGTAAGACAACTGTTAACAATATACAGGTGAGAATTTTGAAAAGGTACTCACGTTATTTAAAAATCAATGTGTGGGAGGAAAATTGTTTTCTTCTTTAAAAATCAATGAGAGTTTCTGGAAAGGCACTTTTCTGTACATACTGTTTTTGAAGATGAACTGGGTTTCTCCCTTCCTTCCGTCTTTGTCAGCTTTAATATCCGCAGCTGACCCTTTACCTTTGTGCAAGGCAACGTGATCACAGGACAGTTCATGATTGTCCCACCTCCATGTCTATTCATCACACTGTCAACATCTCAATTATTCTAGCCAACTTGAGTTTGTTACAGCACACATACCATTGTCCTGAAGCTTCTCTATCCCACCCAATGCTGTGCCTCTTTCTCTTTTGACTTTATTCAAATGTCTTATTTCCAAATAATATGTAAATGTGAATCCAGTATTTGTAAAGCGCACAGCTACCCGGAGGCATCCCGGCGCTGGGGGCCATTGGGAAGATTAAGCAAGCTATTGCCCAGAATCACATGGTGCTGGGCAGACCCCTGCCGCCTAGCCCGGGGATCGAACCATAATCCTCTTACTCACAAATAGCGCGAGGACGTGAATTACTTTTGGAGGTGTCTCTGGAGGAGGAGAACTTTGAGGTCCCTTTTGAAGGCCTGGGAAGAGGCAGTGGTCCAGAGCTTTTTTTTGTCCTCTCGCGGTTTGTAAATACAAAACATATTGCATTACAAATGCTATAGGTATCACATTTGCGAAAGTTATAACTATTGGCATTGTAAATGACGAAGCTATTAATTTAGCTATTTAAAAAAAAAGAAACATAAATAAAAACTTTGCCATTTACAATACCAATAGCTCAAACTTTCCTAATGCGAGACCTATTGCATTGCAAATGCTTGTTTACTGAGGGATCTTTGAACTCTGCATTGCATCTTACTGTGCGAAGAGAAATCTGAGCACACTGCACTGCATCTTACTGCACTTTGAGGAATCTGAATAAGCTACTCTGTACCTTACTGCACTATGAGGAATATGTGGACACAGCACTGCTTTTTACTGCACTTTGTGGGGGATTGACAGAAGAGGAAATCTGGACACACTTCACTGCTTTTGTCATACCATGCAAGCAGAAATTGATGCTCAGTGCTCTGCTTTTTACTACACTAAGAAGAGTATTTTCAGCATGTAGTAATTCTGCACTACACTACACGGGGAAGATAATCTGTGCATAATGCATGACCTTTTTCTCACTGTATGAGAAATCTGGCCATACTGCACTGATTTTTCCTACATTATGAGGAGTGTTTACATTAGAGGTATTCTGTGCATGCGCGTCTGTTCTTTCCTATATTACGAAGGGCAGTTACAGGAGAGTAAATTTTCACACTGTGCTATTTTTTAGCTGCACTAGAAGGGGTGTTTACAGGCACAGGAGGAAGTCCATTTTACAGCAGAATGAAGGATGGTACAAAAGTGGAAATCTGTACTCACTGAACTGCTGTTTGCTGATACTGTGAGATGCCGTTACCGAGACAATCTGTAATCACTGCACTACTTTTACCTAGACCGTGATGGGCATTAACAGGAGGAAATTGTGTACAGTGCATTGCTCTTTATTACACTACGAGGGGCATTTACAGAGGAAAACTGTGCACACTGCACTGCCTTTTTACAACACAATGTTTACTAAAGGGTAAATGCAGATCTGTACAAACTGGTCTGCTCTTAACTGCACTGAGAGAAGTATTAAAAATGGTTTTACTGGATTATAAATAGAGCTCCCCTATTTATGGTATTTATTTTTTTGACATTTCCGTCTGTATTTATCGATATTTATTTTTTGTCAGCTTTATCTGTATTTATAAATTTGGTTTTATGAAAAAATAAAGCTGAAACTGGTATATTTCCAAATTTTTTAACCAATAAATATGCAGTCATGCTTGAATGCCTGCCGGGTTTCAGTGATATGAGCACCTGCAGAAGATAAATCAATGCATTTACATGAAAATATTCAGATTTCAGTATCAGCCTTGTGCATGTAGTATGAGAACAGAGGATGTGCTTGGGTTAATGGACAGGAAGATTCTAGTGTGACCAATGCACTTCCCATATATCTATCCATGTTCTCTTCATCTTTTTTCACTCTTTTATTCACCACCTGTTTTGTTACTCTTGAATTCCCCTTAACACCACCCCCTCCTTTTGACTATGCTTTCTAGTCCCGACCTGTTTATCCTATTATCCTATCATCCCCAGTCCTGCCAAGTGTCACGCATCAGGCGTGGTACCTCTCCTACCTAGCAGCTAAAACTTGGAACTCACTTCCCACTCACCTCCGCCTCACTCAGAACCACCTAGCTTTCAGAAAGCAACTCAAAACGTGGATATTCGACAAGTAACTCCCCACCCTTCTTCAAGCGCCTTGAGACCCTCTGGGTATGTAGCGCGCTATACAAATCTTTTGACTTGACTTGACTTGACTACTCCGCATTACCGCACTGAAATGCATTGTCATGCATATACAGGTCCGGCGCGGTTCATCCATTGGGGTGTGGGGGCGTAGCCCCCCTGCCCGAAGCCGCCCGCAGCTCCCTCTGCGTCAATCATGTCAATGAATCAACATGACGTCAGACCAACCTGCCCCTTCAGAGTCTGAAGGGGTGGGCGGTCTGGCGTCATGTTGATTGATTGACATGATTGTACAGGTGGCAACACAAGTGCGCATGCGTGGGGACGGAGGGTGAATTTTTACCCGTGCCCACGCATGGGCACTTGTGTTTTTGCGACGTTGCGCATGCCCATTAGGAGCCATAATGGGCGTGCTGCAGGCGAGAAGGTACCTGTGCCCCTGGCGCCAGGATTGGCCAGGGGCGCTGTGAGCCTGTGACGTGTGGGGAGCAGAGCCCAGAGGTGGCGCGGACCGGGACCGGCAGCAAGGTAAGTGTGTGTGTTTTTCTTTTATTTTAAAGTGTTTGGTGCGTGTATGCATGAATGTTTGGTGGAGAGTGTTGCGAATGGATGTGTTTGTGTGTATGCGTGTGTGAATACATTTCTTTGAGTGTTGTGTGTGGGGATGGTGGGGGAGGGGGGTCGCCGCCGGCCTGAGTGGCCTGGGGCCCGCACTCGCAAATCAGTTTGCGCCCCACCACTTGAAATTTTCACCAGCCGCCCCTGATGCAGGTGCTTCAGTTTCACTGAAAGTGCTGCCTAAAACTGTACAAGTCTGGCAGTGCGCCGTCCGTGGCATACTCGCTATTTAATTCCTGCAGCCAGTGTGGGGTTCCCAGCATAGTTAAGGCAGGCTTCTGGCTGGGACTTACTCACCCCAACTGCTACAATGTAGCACAATCCATTTGTGCGATTCCCCGGGACGCGGCTCTGTCAACCAGATGTCATCGAGGTCAGTGGTGTGTCCAATGTTTGACTGTCTGTCACCGGAGCCCACCCCCTTCCCTGGGACTCACAGGAGTCAGGACAGCCCCTGCCTCGACAAACATCAGCAGAGGTGGGCTGGGCGGCAAACCAGTGAATTTCCGCGGCCCGCTGCCTGCTGCAGCCAGCCCAGACTGATTAAACGAACTCCCTGCTCCGGTGCCCGATTGGTGAATTCAGATCCCCCCAAAGAGAAGGAGCCTTCCACGTGACATGTGTCACAGTGTTCTTTTGTTGTCAAACAAATTAATTTTGATCCAGCAGACAGTGCGTGCCTGCAGAGCCCCTCGTGGATCCGGTGCTCTGCCTGTTATCTTTCCTGAAAGGCCTCCGCCCCGCTGTGACCACGCGTGGGTGCCCTTATTGGCCAGAGGCAGACAGACGGGAAACTAGCAGGCAGCTTTGATTTTCCATGCCAATACAGTCACTGCCTACCTGAGTGGCACGTTTTAGTCCACAGCACCCGGCCCACATGTGGAGCCCGGTATTCAGGAGATCATGGGGCCAGTCACATTCAAGGCAGTGTGGCACGACAAGGGAGATTGACTGCTGGAAACAAATCGAAGCGTTTAAAAGGTATGTTAAATGGTTGGTGAATAGGTGTGCTGGGGATGTGTGTCATGACTCTTGCCACCTTTGTTTGCACTTAATGTTTAGATAATAATTAGCTGCGGATGTCGGCACTCTTAAATTTCAAGTTAAGCCAGTATTTGACATTGGGAGAAGTGCACCCAAAGAGCTATGACACTGAGCTGCTCCATGCTGGTTGCTCTAAGTGCCATAGACTGTGCAAACGGTTTCATATAAGAGAGCTTTAATGACGCAAGCCATCTTGAAATAATCTTTGATAAAGTAGCTGGTGCCAATTGCCACTAGATCTGGTCTAGTTGTGTTGCAGAATCAGAAGTTTCCTTAATAATAAATTAGGTGGTTAGGGACCATTTCTTTTCTTACGTTTTTCATCAAAGAGGCCCGTTTGAGATGTTTTTCTCTCTACATAAAAGTCATTGATTGGTTTAACTCTTGTTAAAGTGTCGCAAAGTCTGACTCTGGTTAGTGCCCTTACATTCCTGGTGCTTTGCAGCAGCAGTTTTAAGCTAGAGTTTCTCATTGCTCAAATGGGTGTAATTTCTGATATGTATATGTTTGCCACGTCTTTATTGCCTGATTTTGCTCACGAGAAAGTGTCACTCCTAGTCTTTGAAATGTCACTCATTATTACACTCAAATTGTGAAAATGTCACACATAGCAATTTGGTACCTTGGCAGCTATGCATCCCTCCAGTCCCCATGTATTCCACTTAATTAAAGTGGTCCCCATGTATTCCACTTAATTAAAGTGACTTCAGTTCCCACTCTTTGCCAGCGTAATCTCCCTTTTTCTGCTGTCAGGGGCACTTCACTCCAGTTCGCTTCCGGTGTTGTTCCGTTCTAGCTCCCAGGGCTACGACGTACTTCCGTCCGACGTACCACGCCCACATCATTACACGTAACGCCCAGACTTGACGTTTCCGGATTGTTTTTAACCACGAGCATTGCCCGACCGAAGGATCTGTTACCTCGAGCTGCACACCACTCGGACTACTTTCAGTGTCTTGATCACTGGTAAGCCACGTACCCCTGGCCGCCATGCAGTAACGCCGTACACACAGTCTGTGTGCTCGGACACCCATTCCAACCCCTGTCTTCCAGATTCCCTGTTCCCGCAGCCTGTACCTCATGCTGGAACCGGTATACTCATCCTCCAGCCGCCCTTTTCTACCCTCGCAGCCGGTTTGGATTTTTCACCGTTACTACGGTAAGAGCACTTCTCTGCCTTCCATTTCCCTCATTTCTGTTCTTGCACACCGGCTTCTTCACGTCCTGGCGCAGGGTCTCCTTCCTCCCACATATTTCTCTTCCGATACAAGTTTTACACAGGTAATTTTCATGACATCTCCCTAGTACGAGCGGGACTAGTTCCCCTTTCTTCTTCTTTCCCTCCCTCTGACTCCCCATTGTCTCAATATCTCGTCTCTTTTTCTATTTTTTACGTGTCATACTCTCGACATTGTTTGATGCCAATTCGTACCAGGCAAGTGTCTCTTAAAATTCTCTCGCACAGCCTTAAGTGAAATGTTTCGTTAATGGGATACAACATTGACTGTATTAATGTATTACTTGTGCCTTTTTCATTGACATCCTGCTGTGACTAGTCTTTGGGCCATTATTTCACTATACATTTCCAGAGCCTACAGCCATACCGGGACTACTCTCTAACAGTTGCAAATATCTGAGGCCTTTTCTCAGTCTTACCACGTGTAATATGTCGCGGCATGTTTACCTCACATGTACCGCTGCCAGGGCTTTAAGTGGGCCGGGTCTCAAGGGGTCTGAGCACCGGCAGTTTATTTCAGGGGACCTCGAAACGGGTCTCTATCGGGCTCTGTTTTGAACCGTGGCACGGGCGGTCCGTTTTTTCCGGACTGCAGTGACAGCAGTTTGCTGTCAATGCAGTCTGGAAAAAAGTGCCAGGGCGCAAAACAGCCTGAAAAAGACCCGTTTGGAGACAGTAAGCACATGGTTGTGCGTTGTCCACACTGCTCACTTCTCACAGGTGGATAAGTTACGCCATGACGACATGTCAGGTGAGCGTTGTGGGGGAAGGGAAATCCTTTAAAGAGTCATTTTCTTTCTGGATTTCCCTTCTCTTGTTGAAACGCAAGAGCAGCAACATTGTGGTAGGGTCATCAATGCTTTAATTGGAAACTTTTTCAATATTATATGCAACAAGCCATAGTTACAGCTTATTTATCCTATGCAACTAATAACCATTGACAAAGCCAATAGTCCTGACTTATTGTAGGTATGATGTTACTTGTTGTATCACATACCTGGATGCAATGACAGGAACCGCAAAATACAAGTCGGGTGTCACACTATGCTAAGCACAGATTTTTAGAGTAAGTGTTTTAAAGCCACGCCCCTAAGTACCCTGGCCACGCCCCTTTGAGCGACCCCCCAGTTTTTTCATCCCACTTAAAGCCCTGACCGCTGCATTTGCCCACTTCTGTTTTAAGTCGTTCACCGGACACGGACAATTATTATGCATTGCCACTGAGCACCTCTGAGTCGTTGTTTAGTTTCGCATTTTTACACTGCAGATGTCTTTGCCTTTTTTGTCTTCTCGTAGGGCGATTCTACCCCCCAATCAGCGGCTTTAATAATCGTGTTTCTGATCTCGTGCCTTTAGAGCATATGTCATACTTCTCTCGTGTTGGGATTCTTGTACCTCGCAAACGTTAGCTATTATATGACGCAACAGTTCACTGCACATTTGCATGCATATATCGTCTTCTCTTAGGGTGAGCTTGCAAACTGGAAATTTCACCAGAGTTTTCAGATATCGTGCCAATTGTACATAGTCAGACTTTTATCTGCAGAGACCTTGACACAATCCGATATCACACAAAGCACTTTGGGTTAGACTTCTGTTTTTTCTGATGTCACTATAAACATGCTTTCACAGTATTATAGGGTCTCCACGCTCTATCAGGTGCCTTTTTACTCCTTCACATCACCCGCCTTGTGTTCAGCCTTTAGTTTGCCTGACTTTTCTATGTTTTTATTTGTACCCTTTTTTAGGTTTCGACCTGGCCGTAGCACCTGCGAAGCTGGTGCTCCGGCCAGGGCGAAATCTTATGATCCTACACTCTGTCTTCCATTGGCTAGCTCCATAAATGGAGGCTAGCCATTGGAAGAGATTGGCTGTCAATCACGCTTTCCCTGTGAAAACGCGATTCAGGGGCGTTTCTGTGTCTTTTTTTAAGTCCCGCCCTCTCCTTTTCCCATTGGCTGGAATTTTACCTTCCAGCCAATGGGAAGGCGCGAAAAACACGCCCCCGAATCTGCCGGCCGGGACACCCTGTGACATCATTCCCCGGGCCGCGCTATGATTGGCTGCCGGCCCGGGACCTGACTTGTTTTTGTTGATAATGTCAACGAGCGTTCAGAATATTTTAAACACACACAGTAATGCAGGTTTTTATTGCTCCCATGTCTTTTGATAGCGACGGGGCTGCTGTTGTCGGATGGAAAAACAAAGACGTGGTATTTAAGCACAGGTGTGCTTTCGAGTTTGTAGTTTATTTTCGACGGAAATTCTCATTTTAAGACAAAATACGTTTACACAGCCAATTATGGTCGAGTGCAGACCTGAAGTGCCCAGATGAAGCTCAGTCTTCCGAAAACTATATGTCACAGAGAACTGACATATATTGCTGCGACGAAAGAGAGAAACGTGTGATTACGAAGTGAACAATGAAATATTAACAGAAGAATACAACCACGTTAAATGTATATCAATAAAGCACTCCAAATAGAAATATTTTAAAGCGATAGAAACGTGCATATGGTATCTCCTCCCCTTCCGGGTCCATGTCCACTGTCCAACTGTGAATTGCATAACAGCAGGAGGGGTGGTAATTTGCACAACAGTGCTATTTATCACCACAGTATTTTTTACGTGTGTGCTGTTAGCGCCGTGTGCTATTTAGCGCCTTGTGTGCTATTTAACGCAATTTCTGGCACGCAATGCTGATTTGCAATGCCAAAATCATTGCTCAGTCATGTGTGCCAATATGGGCGTAATACACATAATAATCCCTCCTGCGCAGAAAAGTACAGACGGAGAAAGAAAAAGTGGAGCAAAACGTGCTTCTTTGCCATTTGCACCGAAATCTCCACGGTTGTCAAGTTACAATGAACATTTGCGTCTATCTTTTCAAATATTGGTGCACGGGCGCTTGTGAAAATTAAGCTATCCAAGAATGTTCGTGCGACATTATGCGTTATGTCATCCAGCCATTACTAATTTTAGTTACCTCGTGCGTTCCTTTTATATAACGCACCTGTGTAATATGGCGCCTATGTAATATAGCGCCTCCGTGAAAATTAATACCACCCAGGCAGTGCATGCAATTCGGGCCCAGAAAATCAAAGAAAGCGTGTGTATTAGACAAAAAGTCTACGTGTGTGTTCTGTTTGTTTCAGAAGGTATGAGCAAAATGCGAAAGCGCTATAAATATAGAACAAAAAGTGCATAGGTGCGCTAGAGCGCCAGGAGAGAAATTGAATCAGAAAAAGTAGTACCGGATTGTTCTTGCGATAGGACTTGACTTTCACAGAACATAAACATTCCTGGCCATTTTTTTTTTGTGCAGATTTTATATAGCGCAAACTCGACCCGAAGGTATTGGAGCGCTTTACACGAGCGCCGTATTTACATTACAGATTCAGGCACTGGGGAGATTAAGTGATTTGCCCAGAATCTCAGGATGTGGACGCAACCTCCAGGCTCGAACTCTGGTTTCCAGCACTAGAGTCAGCAGTTTGAGCCCACGGACCACATCCATCAGGAGGTGTCTCGTCTTGGAAGAGAACTTGTTAATTCTCTGCAGTCACCGGATCGCCCGAGGTTTATGAAATGGCAGATTTGCTTAAATGGGAGACGCAGACTAGTGTCTTGAGCCCAAGCTGGGAAACTGGAGATCTACGATCCAATCGCGGCTTTTCTGCTTAGCCATCGTGTGATCACTTCATATCGATCTGCTTGAAACTGTAAACATTGTGTGAACCAGCGGTGCAAATTGGTGTAATGCAGAGCCCAGGTCATGCCCCCCTCTTCCGCTCCATCACATTCACATCCTACTTTCAGTAATCTGGTTTAACCTGGTCCTGCATATAATTTCTCTTCTACATACTGCAACTCCTAATCTATTTGACACCCCTGCTTCGAAACTATACATTAAAAAACAAACATACCAACAAACGCATGCATTCTCTCTCCCTCTCTTATTTAAAATTAATAAAAAGGGTGCATGCCATTTCTCAGGATAGTGATTCAACTCGATGTTTACTTTTTTATTGCTTCCAGAGTGAACATCTCAAAAGACCTCCTCTTCCCCCCCCCCCCGCTCTCCTGAACTCTTCTTCAATAAGTAATACGAGGTTTAAATAAACCCACCGTTTATTAAAAGATGGGCAGTAAAGAAGAAATTGGTTTTGTGTAAATCACTGCTTTCTGACTGGGCCCTGCTTCAGAAAACACCCCCCACCCCCACCCCCACACTCTGGAAGGCAGAAATGGGTCTAGTGAACCCCCTCCATCTGACAAAAAGAGAATGTGGCCTAACGGCCAGAGCCGCCGACATCGAAACTTGGGAACCAGGTTCGACGTCGGCTCAACATCCTGCGATTCAGATCAAATCACTTAATCTCCCCGCGCCTTATAAAAATGAATGTGTCCTTGAGTAACTCAACTGGTGCTCGTGTAAAGCGCTCCAATACCTTCTGGGCGAGTTCGCGCTAAATAAAACCGCTATAGAAATCTTTCTTCATTCGTATACAGATGCCACCATTCGCATAAATATGCACGTTATAGTTGGGCATGACAGTGAATTAACAGAAAAAGCCGAGACAAGGATCTGGCTTGGCTCCACCAACCATAACAGGAGCCGAGCCCTCAGCATATGAGCAAGATACATCAAGCAAAAATGTCATGTCAGAGTGTTAAATCTACCTCTGTATTTAATAACTTTTTAGGTTTCGCCTGTCGAAAGCTGCGAAAACATTTGTGAAGAGTATGGTGCCTTTGTCACGCCTCTCACTTCCATTGGCTAGCTCCATAAATGGAGGCTAGCCATTGGAAGTGAGATCTGTCTGTCACGGTTCGAGGCGACTCGTGGGCGTTCCTGAGATTTTTACTCATCCAGCCCCTTTTAGGACGTCAGTGTGGCGGTGGGTGGGGTTTATTTTTTTGGTCGTCGAGGTTTCATTTGGTCATTCCGCGGCCGACCGCCGCCGGAAGAAGTCCTGGTGAGTGCTCCCCACCCCTCCCGCTGTCCGTGTGCCCTTTCCCCCCCCCCCCCTTCCCGCTGTCCGTGTCTCCGGCCCTGGCCCCACTTGTTTTTTCTTTCTACAGGCTGGAACATCTGCTTATTTTTTCTAAGAAATAGAGTGGGGTTCTGTCTGTGTTATGAGTGTGTGTGTTGGGGGGTGGAGGGTTGATTTATTCGTATCCCCCTGCTTCGTCGCAGCTGAGATTTAAGGCTGGTTTAATTCAGGAGGGGCCTGTCCTTTGCTGGCCCGCGTGTGGTTGAAGCGCACGGCGTTAGCATTTAAAGACGGCAGTGCACTCGGCAGCGTTTCCCTCAATTAACCCTTCCCTGAAGCCTGGGGCTAATCGCTTTACAAAGACCAATATAAATCAACACGGTCTTTTATCAGAGAAGTGCGTAGGGAGCACGGCTACGTCACAGATCCCATCCCCAAAAAAGCAATCTGAGATTACCATGGTTCCGCCGCAGTGTCCTTTCTCACGAGGTGAATGAGAGTAGGTGTGCGCCTCAGAGCTGTGTGTGTGTGTATGGTCGATGCATGTATGCGGTATCTCCTACCTGTAAGGTGGCGTCTGCGGGTGAGAGAAAATTAAGAGTAATAAAAGTGCTCCTCCGTGGGTATATTTAAGTGCGCGCGAATGCACATCTGTGTGTGAGCGGTAGCTCCTTCCCCGTAAGGTGTGCGTATTTGCACGTGTAAGAAAGTTGCCAACAATGGATGCCTTTTCTCATGAGGGTAATGAGTGTAGACATGCATGAGTAGTTGAGCAGTCTGTAACATTTCTTACATCTACATGAGAATGTGTTTGGGTGTATATGAGAGCAGTTAGAGCCCTTCAGTGTGAGGTGTGTGCGTTCGTGCGTGTGTGTGAGCAGTGTGTGTACTTCCTAATGAGAGTTGTGTGGCATTGTGAGTAAAATGTGAGCAGCTGGTTTTAGTACTTGAAGTTGTGTGCGTGTTTGAGTGAAAGACAGACCACCTTGTATTCATTCTAGTGAGATGTGTGTGTGTGTTAGTGGTGTGTGTGCGTGCAGTTTGTGTACTTCCTAATGAGAGTTGTGTCTTCGTGTATGAGTGAAATGTGAGCAGTTGTTAGTACTTAAAGTGGTATGCGTGCCTGTGTGAAAGAGAGACGACCAGCCTGTATTCTTTCTAGTAACGTGTGATTTTCGGACTGTGTGGGCGTGTGCTTGAGCAGTTTGTTTACTTCCTAATGAGGGCTGTGTGCCTGTATCTGTGTGGGAGTGACATGTGAGCAGTTCTGTTAGTACTTGTGAGGTGTATGTGTTCTTGTACATTTGTGTATGGTCAGTCTTCGCCCTTCATCGTGAGCTTTGCTTGCGTGTTTGTGTGCAAGATTGAGGATTTACGCAGAACACAACACTGCACCTGCAAGGCGCCCTGTGAGTGAAGGGGTGGGGGCCATGGGGCAGGGGTGGGGGCGTTCTGGGGAGGGAAGCAGACAGATTGTCTCAGTCGCAGATATTTCGCTCAGACCAGCGTATTTCTCTCTGCAGAAGTGATATGGATTTAATTTCACGGTTGGACAAGCCACGAAGGGGCTGTGTGGGAGGACAATCCAGATGGAGGGGCGGGGGGACAGTGTGCGTGGGTGGATCGGCCTCTCCTCAGGTGGGCTGTGTAGGGGAACCGCGCAGTGCGGCGAGACGGCGCCAACTTCCAGAACTCACTTCACCACGCTTTCCTCTCAACTTTTTGCTTGCATTGGGGCTCTGTGCGCGTTGGGGCTCTGTGCGCGTTGCTGTGTGTGTTGGGGCTCTGTCTGTGTGGCTAGCTTTTTTTTGTTGGTGGCTCTATGTGTGGGTGGCTCTGTGTGTGTGTGGGTGGCTCTCTGTGTGGGTGCAAATGCAATAGGTCTCGCATTTGCAAGAGATTAAGCTATTGGCATTGTATTTATCTCTTTTCAAAACCAACACATAAATAAAAAATTTGTCATTTACAATGCCAATAGCTCTAACTTTTACAAAGGCAAAACCGTTGCATTGTAAATGCTTGTTTATAATTTTTGTTTAATTTTTTTTTATTACAATTCTTTTCCCCCTTTATGTCCTTCCCAACCCTGAAGAGTCACATTGGTACACGGTGTGACGGAACTCGTGTCTGCTGGTTCTTGCATAAACTGTACTGATCAAAATTGAATTATAAATCTTATCTTCACGCTAAACTGGACTTTGATGTTTCTGTTTGTTGTTCACATGCGCATTATCGCAAAGGTTTGTGTTCTGATCTCCGAACCTATTGACTCTGCAAACGTGTGCACAGGATTTGTATCCCATCAGCCGTGTGCATATCTACAGCTGTTTAGGCCTCTTTATTAAAATGCCCTTTTTAACCCCCTTAGCAATCAATCCACACAGTTATTGGCCTGTCAGTCATGGCAAAGTGTATTTAGAATCCCTCCAAAAACAACCCAATTTCCTTTTTTATCCGCATTTAAAAATAAATACAGACAAGAAACTAAATGGTTTTCTGTCTGAATTTATCTGTAAAAACGGAAAACAGGGAGCCTTAATTATAAATGGTATTCACAGATCTGTAAAGCACACTGATTATTACTAAGAGCGGGCAGAGCTGGCGTAGTGCCTCTATGTGGAGCGCCACATAGTTCAAAAACTCACGCACAAGAAGTACAACGTAGGATTTTTTCATAGGACGCATGGGGCAGGAAGGAGAGTGGCCAGGCAGGGGAGGAGGCAGCCATGCAGGTAATGGCCTTCTTTTTTTAGTATTTAAATAGTTTGGGAGGGTGGAGGGGCTGCTAACTCCACTCCACCACGAGTGAGAGTTTTACCTACCTCCGCAGCGTAACATGGAGTAGGCAAATCTCCGAAAACTCTGCTGGCAGCCCCAAGTTACCCACCAGGGGTTAATTATTACTCGCACCAAGAGGGTGTTTAGAGTGGAGGTGTTCTGTACACTCTACAGCGCTTTGTGCTCACACTAAGAGGGTGTTTACTGTTGAAACAAAACCATTTCCCAGCATTAGCAGTTCCTATACCAGCTTTCACAAAGTCTCGTTATAGATGAAAACACTAGTCCCTCATGAGATTTTATCCTGATTCCTGGTGGTTTACAGGTAGCTTCATGTGTGCCATAACAGAAATTCGGCTGTTCCTCTTCATGTGCGTATGCATTTACTTGCTGTCGTAGTTGCTGATGGCTTGGTCCAAATTAGTGAACTAAAGCTTTAACTTCCTGTGCAGTTGTGTGAGTACATGACAAGGTGCATCTGCACGATTCTCACTTCAAGATTTTGGATATTCAGATATTCTTGCACAGAAACAATCTCAGCCTAATTTCATGAGAAAAACATGAAGTATAATCTGTCCGTCCAAGCATGCATATATGTATCCCTGAGTAAAGTTGACTGTGTTTCATTGTCAGCTCCCTAACACCACAAGCTTTTTCCCATACACCATGTACCTAGGCATGTAGCAGAGGTCAGAGCAATGAATCTTCTCAGCTGTCAGGCTCAGCAAGACTTACTTCTGGTACTATAAAAGATCAGATCAGTGTACCACACAGCCTGCACATAGCTATTCACCCTCCTAAGAAGACCGCTCCTCAGTATAGGCTCTCTCATTTGGTGTCCTTCTCCTAATATCTTTAACGTTGCATCTATGTAGATACACATTTGTATATAGAGAGATCTGATTATGGCGGTGGCTGGAGGATACCATCCTGACCCAGATTAAGTATGTTGGCCAAGTTGCAGAAGCCTAACATGTTATACAGCTCCCTCTTAGAAAAGAGAGGTCTGCATTTTACGACCACAGGCCATCAGAATGTAGGGACTGAGTCCAACTACACCATCAGAGACTGTTGGCCATATTCCTGACTTGCTCACAGTGCCTCACCTGAACACCTAACCCTTCTGGGATGGCAGGTGATTATGGCCACCTCCAACATGACACTCTGATTTCCAAGGGAATCATGGAAACAGATCTTACCCCTTTCGTTGGTTACTTGTGCATGTAAGATAGACACAAGGAAGATATGATTAAAGTTCACAATACATTTATTGAAACCATCGTAAACTTGCATAGAGAATGAGCTGCAATTATTAGGCAGATAAAAGAAAGCAAATTTACCAGCATTGTAAACATGGTGAAAAGAATGAACAGTCCAACCATGGCAGTCTAATATATATAGTGTAACCGGACGTAATATTAGCCGGATAGCCTAGCGTTGTAATGACCTACCTTGAACTTACTAATTGCAATCAATCCCCATGCTGTGTCTCTCACCCTCCCCTCCTCTTTCCCACCTTCATTATCTGTATACTTCCCCCTACTCCAACCCCCTCCCCTGAATCTCTCACCTTGCCTTCTTTTCCCCTTACGTATTTGTGCTTGTTTATCTCGGCCCTACAAGTAACTATGTTGCCATGCTCTAAGAACTGTGTAACCTTTGTAACGATGTACCCTGTAACTATGATCTGATGCTCATGTAAAGCGCTCTGATACCTCCGGGTCTAGCCAGCGCTATATAAAGACTTTTAAAATTTAAATAACCTGCACACCCTTTTTAGGTCGAGCTGACCTAGCTTTCAATGCAAAAGCATTGAAAGCTGTCAGCAAGACAACTAATGTTGCCCGTATTTGGGAATGTGGATACAAGAGGGTGCACGAGCACAGAGCGCGGATTTCACCTTGTGGGCGCGCACGTCGCCGTGCCCCTCTCGTGCCTCATTCCCTTGCGCAAACACACTCCACACTCACGCATGCGCACATACACAGCCACACACACTGCATACACACACAGACCCCCATGCGCGCGCGCACACACAGACACATTCGAACACACACGCGCGCGTACACCCCCCTCCCCTCCCACTCACCGGGCTCTTTCGGCGTGTTCCGTGTCTCCTCTGCAGCGCTGGTCGGGCACTCACCGGGCTGTTGCTGGGGATCGGGCTCCTCTCTGCGGCAGTCTCGTCGCGGCACCAGGGGGCAGGACTTCACTTCCGGGGCTCCCTCCAGCACCTGGGAGCCCCGCAACACTCTGGCTGTTTTGCTGTTGGCAGCCCCGGGACTCTCCTCAACTCATGGGAGCCCCGGGCTGCGGAGAGGCCATCAGTCGGCCGGCTTCACTTCTTCCTCGGCGGCGGCGGCGGGCGGGACTTCCTGCCGGATTGCAGGCCCTGCCCCCGTCTCGGCCAAAAGTGCCTGACTTCCGGTATCTTAATGGTATACGAACTTTGATTAATTCCAAATGTTTCTAGTTTCCATTTATTGATGCGCATTTGACATTAACACTCTGTTTGGCCATGGTTTGTTAGCTCGGATAAAGTTTTATTGCAAGAGGTAGTTTGGAGTCACCAGGGTGTCATAGCAACAAACGGAGAATGAACGCGGTTTCTGGAAGTCGGGCATTGATTGGTTAAAATCGCGCTTGAACCGCCAATAGGATGGCTTATTAGTTTGGGTAGAACAGGAAGTTAAATAGAACGCGTTTCACGCTATTCGGCAACCGATTGTTTGGGAGGAGCAGCTCCGGTGTTTTCTATGAGAATGTGGTGTAAACTTGAGGTGAGAAATAGGGAGTTTTATTCTTTTGTAACATAGTGAGTTTTTGGTGAGCAACTTATAGTAATTCGATCTCTTCAACCCGGCAGGTTACAGTATAGCATAGCAAAGGAAGGTTTTCTGGAGACATATCCGCATTAACATTAAATAGGTAAGAGCTTAAGGCTTGGTTTAGATATCGTTTTCTTTTTAATCTTGGTTGGGACAACAGACTATAGTATGTTCTTTTTACATACACAGAGCATATATGAACGGTTCAGCGATTTTAATTCTCCAGCAGCGTCTTGTCGTTCGAGCATAAGGTATGATTTAACCCTGTGTCATCTTGAGGTTCGAGGGATAATAGTTAAATTGTTTAGCCATAAGTTCATATATTTTACAGGAAAAAGGAGAAAGATATTGCTTTTGCACGACAAACTGATTTAAGTTGCAATTAGAGGGATTGGCCCTCTAACATTGGAGTGAGTTATCGATTTTATTTTCTCAAACACACTGCACTTGAGGTGTTTTATTTGGTGAAGGACTCCCTTTGAGTACAGATCTTACTTGAACATGTTGAATGAATTATCATTGTCAAACTAAAACTGATGTGCCTGTAAATTATTCTTTATTTTCTCTGTCCGCTCTGATTCTGTTTTCACCTGGTTGTGTTTAATCCCACTGAGTCTTACTACTGTAGAATGTTGATACATTCACAAAGCTGGGTTGAAATATTGAGGGACGTTTTTCACGCATAAGCATCAGACCTAGGATCTTAAGCTGAATATCTTGTTAGCAGGTCAGAGCTGTTTCAACAATTCTTGTGGGTTGTGATCTCATTTCTTCCGGTTAAAGGGCACCTTTAAAAATTGTGACAAAAATCATCACTGGGCCGACTAATTAGGACAGTTCAAGGTGGTTTGTTGTTGGATTAGAACATTGTTGACAATTATTATCATTGAAACAAAAGCAAATTAAACCGGGATTAGTGTACTTCACTCAAGCAGAGGCGTCTTATTTTGACAAAAGGAGTACCTGGCAACCTCTGCTCGCTCCATTATGCAGTAAGTATAAGGGGTCCAAATGGGTACCACTATTCATGTAGTATTTCGGACTGATACACACACCTCCATAAGTGTCCCATACTTCATAAGGACATAGGACTCAAGTTATAGGAATTGTGAACTCCCCACAGAGGGTGGGTAAGAGAAGCTGTGTGCCCATCGAGTATTAGTTTCTTACCAGCAGCAAAGGGTTTCACTTTAATTTTAAAAAAAAATTGGTTTCATTACCTCAACAACAATTTACAAATTACATTGTCACTTTGCATCTTGCCAATGCTAGTGCTCTTCACTCTCTAGCATATGCAGTATCCCTCAGGAAACAGTCAACTCAGTTAGGATATGCACATTATTAACGAACACAGAGGCTGTGGGACAACATAGATTAGTAAAAATCCTATATATTGTTTAGGTCTCGCCTATTATACCTGCAAGGATAAATAGGCAAGATTATAGTAAGCAGCGGAAAAGAAAAGTTTACTTAGTCTGCGGATCACGTACAGTTCATGTGAGCTATGCACGTGCACAGAGCCAGCCACATCACACACCACCATTTGTCGGTGCCTCTGCATTAGACTTCAAAGGCTGCCGCTCCACTGCCCCCGCGTGCACATCGCACACCACCACTTGTCTGAGCCTTGGCATCAGACTTCAAAGGAATACGCTCCCCCGCCCCCGTTACAGCAATGTCAAGAGCTTGTTTTTTTTTTTTGCATCCATTTCGCGGGAAAGCCGTGATTTGTTCGGCGTACTCAGCACCTTTCTTGGTTTTTTTTCTGGACGAAAGTTAAAGCCTACCGTGCTTGTTTACAGTAGCCTTGCTCCTCAAATGCTGTTGCTGTGTTGCCATCTCTCTAGGGACACTCAGCTTGAAAACACTCGACTTGCTAGCTGCAATGCTACATCTGCTATGCTTTGCCTCTCGACACGTTGATCCCTCGCAGACTGTGCTGACTCTGCCCCTCCTGATTTCTCAAACTGACCAACGCAGTCACGACGCAGTCTCTTCTCTCGGTCTTATGATGTCGGCCCTGCCACAATTTACTTCGGACCCTCACCCTCACACCTCCTTACCCTCACTCACCCTCTCACCCTGACACCCTCTCACCCTCACAACCCTCTCACCCTCACTCCCCACACACCCCCTCACCCTCACACCCGCCCTCACCCACCTCCTCACCCTCACCCTCCTCCTCACCCTCACACACCTCCTCACCCTCACCACCACCTCCTCACCCTCACACACCTCCTCACCCTCACACACCTCCTCACCCTCACACACCTCCTCACCCTCACACACCTCCTCACCCTCACACACCTCCTCACCCTCACACACCTCCTCACCCTCACACACCCCTCCTCACCCTCACACACCTCCTCACCCACCTCCTCACTCTCACACACCTCCTCACTCCTCACACACCTCCTCACTCTCACACACCTCCTCACTCTCCACACCTCCTCACTCTCACAACCTCCTCACTCTCACACCCCATCACCCTCCACACCCCATCACCCTCACACCCCATCACCCTCACACCCCCCCACCCTCACACCCCCTCACCCTCACACCCCCTCACCCTCACACCCCCTCACCCTCACACCCTCACACCCCCTCACACCCCCTCACACACCCCCTCACACACCCTCACTCCTCACACCCCCTCTCACACCCCCTCTCACACCCCCTCTCACACCCCTCTCACACCCCCTCACACACCCTCACACCCCCTCTCACACCCCCTCACACACCCTCACCCTCACACCCCCTCTCACACCCCTCACACACACCCACCACCCCCTCACACACCCTCACACCCCCTCACACACCCTCACCCTCACACCCCCTCACACAGCCCTCACCCTCACACCCCTCACACACCCTCACCCTCACACCCCCTCACACCCCCTCACGCCTCACACCCCCTCACACCCCCTAACCCTCACACCCCCTCACACCCCCCTCACCCTCACACCCCTCACCCTCACCCTCACACCCCCTCACACACCCTCACCCTCACACCCCCTCACACACCCTCACACACCCTCACCCCTCACACCCCCTCACACCCCCTCACACCCCTCACCCTCACACCCCCTCACACACCCTCACCCTCACACCCCCTCACACACCCTCACCCTCACCCCCTCACACACCCTCACCCTCACACCCCCTCACCCTCACACCCCCTCACCCTCACACCCTCACACCCCCTCACACCCCCTCACACACCCTCACCCTCACACCCCCTCTCACACCGCCCTCTCACACCCCCTCTCACACCCCGCTCACACACCCTCACACCCCTCTCATCACCCCCTCACACACCCTCACGGCCTCACCCCCCTCTCACACCCCTCACACACCATCACACCCCTCACACACCCTCACCCGCACACCCCCTCACACACCCTCACGCCTCACACCCCCTCACACACCCTCACCCTCACACCCCCTCACACACCCTCACCCTCACACCCCCTCACACCCCCTCACCCTCACACCCCCTCACACCCCCTCACCCTCACACCCCCTCACACCCCCTAACCCTCACACCCCCTCACACCCCCTCACCCTCACACCCCCTCACCCTCACCCTCACACCCCCTCACACACCCTCACCCTCACACCCCTCACACACCCTCACACACCCTCACCCTCACACCCCCTCACACCCCCTCACACCCCCTCACCCCACACCCGCCTCACACACCCTCACCCTCACACCCCCTCACACACCCTCACCCTCACACACCCCTCACACACCCTCACCCTCACACCCCCTCACACACCCTCACCCTCACACCCCCTCACCCTCACACCCCCTCACACACCCTCACCCTCACACCCCCTCACCCTCACCCTCTCCCTCACCCCCTCACCCTCACACCCCCTCACACACCCTCACCCCCCTCACCCTCACACCCCCTCACCCTCACCCTCACACACCCTCACACACCCTCACCCTCACACCCCCTCACACACTCACCCTCACCCTCACACCCCCTCACACACCTCACACCCCCCCCACACACCCTCACCCTCACTCACACACCCTCACCCTCACACCCCTCACCCTCACACCCCTCACCCCTCACCCTCACACACCCTCACCCTCACACCCCTCACCCTCACCCTCACCCCCTCACCCTCACACCCCCTCACCCCTCACACACCCTCACCCTCACACCCACACCCCCACACCTCACACCTCCCCTCACACCCCCTCACACACCCTCACACACCCTCACACACCCTCACCTCACACCCCCTCCACCCTCACCCTCACACCCCCTCACACCCCCTCACCCTCACACCCCCTCACCCTCACCCCCCTCACCCTCACACCCCACAACCCCCTCACCCTCACCCTCACCCCCCTCACACACCCTCACACAACCTCACCCTCACCCTCACACCCCCTCACCCTCACACCCCCTCACACCCCCTCACCCTCACCCTCACACCCCCTCACACACCCTCACACAACCTCACCCTCACCCTCACACCCCCTCACACACCCTCACCCTCACACCCCCTCACACCACCCTCACCCTCACACCCCCTCACACACCCTCACCCTCACACACCCTCACCCTCACACCCCCTCACCCTCACCCTCACACACCCTCACACCCCCTCACCCTCACCCTCACACACCCCTCACCCCTCACACACCCCTCACCCTCACACACCCTCACCCTCACCCACCCTCACCCCTCACACCCCCTCACACCCCTCACACCCCTCACCTCACCCCCTCACCCTCACCCTCACACCCCCTCACCCTCACACTCCCTCACCCTCACCCCCTCTCACCCTCACACCCCCTCACCCTCACCCTCACACCCCCTCACCCTCACCCTCACCCTCACACCCCCTCACCCTCACACCCCCTCACACACCCTCACCCTCACACACCCTCACACCCCCTCACCCTCACCCTCACACCCCCTCACACCCCCTCACCCTCACACCCCCTCACCCTCACACCCCCTCACCCTCACACCCCTCACCCTCACACCCCCTCACCCTCACACCCCCTCACCCTCACCCTCACACCCCCTCACCCTCACACCCCCTCTCACCCTCACCCCCTCTCACCCTCACACCCCCTCACCCTCACCCTCACACCCCCTCACCCTCACCCTCACACCCCCTCACCCTCACCCTCACCCTCACCCCCCTCACCCTCACCCCCTCACCCCCTCACCCTCACCCCCTCACACCCTCACACCCTCACACCCTCACACCCCCTCACCCTCACACCCTCACACACCCTCACCCTCACACACCTTCACACCCCCTCACCCCTCACCCTCACACCCCCTCACCCTCACCCTCACACCCCCTCACCCTCACCCTCACACCCCCTCACCCTCACCCTCACACCCCCTCACCCTCACACTCCCTCACACCCTCACACCCTCACACCCTCACACCCTCACACCCTCACACCCTCTCACCCCTCTTCCAATCTATTAATCAAGATGTTGTGCGAGATTGTGTCGAACGCCGCAGATAGGTCCAACAGCACCAGAATCATAGAATGGCCCTTATCTAGGGTCATCCTGATGTTATCCGTGACCACTAGAAGAGCTGATTTGGTGCTGTATTTGGGCCTAAAACCGGACTGTGAGGAATCTAAACAACCTGTACGTTCGACAAAATTGGAGAGGTGGTTGTTTACATGTTTTTCCATTAGTTTGCCTGTAAATGGAAGGAGTGAAATAGGGCGGAGGTTGGAAAAATCCGTCCAGGGGAGTTTAGCATTCTTCTGAATGGGCCTGACCTGGGCAACTTTCCACTCCAAAGGTACGTGTCCCTCTCCAAGGGAGAGATTAATTAGGGAGGCATGGGATAGGACAGACTCTTGGCCAGGGAAGGAAGAATCCTAGCAGGGATGTGGTCAGCAGGGGAGCCAGACTTTTATTTTATCAATAATTCAACCTCATTCAGCGAGATTGCTGGAAAGTTTTCCAATAGCTGAGTTTTCATAGAATTAAGCTGGTTAGTGCCCTCCTGAATCTGCACCACGCCACCTGGTCTGGTAATTTTTCCATAAATCAGTTCCATTTTTTTGTATAGAGCAGTATCATCACAAAGCTTGTGATGAGGCCTCTATACGTTCACAAGCTACTGGATTAATAAAGGACTGTAGAATTTGATAAAGTGTTTTAGACTAGTTGCCGGCCTCCGCTAGCTGTGTAGTAATGTACGTTTTCGTGACGCTTATATATTTCTATGATAGCTGGAAAGAGCCAATTGAAACTGCTCTTTGTCTGTGTCATTAAGGGGGGGAGACGCCAAGTTCTCTCTAATTTCTTACATTGTTGTTTTTGGGCTCGTAGTTGGGTAGAGAACCAAGCTGCCTGTGGTCTATAGATTGACTCTGGGTAGCCTTTAATAGTGCAATACTATCAATAGCTGTAAGAACTGCCAAATTGTGTCTAGACAAGGTATCCTCGCTGTTATCAGATGTCCGAATCTGAGATCCCTGAAATCTTGTATGAAAGCTTTACTCTGTGACCTTCTTCCACTGTGTCTGTAGGGAACGTATAGGAGGTTTGGGTTTGACTAAGTTCACGAGGTCCTGAACAGAAAACTCTTATCACCGAATGATCTGACCAAGTGAGTTGTTGCGGGGGGCCACACTGAATCCGGGATGAATTTGAAAAAATAGTATCCAGGGTGTGCCCCGCTACATGAGTTAGGCCTTCATTAATCTTAACCAAACCCAGCAGAGAAAGGTCATTTAGAAGCTTTTGTGCATCAGAGTTCGTGAGACATTCACTGTGAACATTAAAATCGCGTTTTTACATGTGTTCACATATGGGGCTAGTAATTTGACCAATTTCAGGGAGAATTCCGCAATAGGTCCAGGGGGTCGATAGACTAAAGCCCCTTTCCAGCTGGTATGCGAGGAG